>NW_023503375.1:3097619-4297619 GCF_014529535.1 Bradysia coprophila
CCTTGGACTTCCGAAAGGTCAACGAGCGCCTATGCGTGTTACGTCTGAAAGGCCGTTTCAAAAACTACTCCGTGATAAACGTACACGCACCTCATAATGAATCGGTGAGGGTGATAAGGACGATTATTATGAAGCGCTTGCAAGAGCCTACGATGAATTACCGGCACACGATATTAAAATCGTTATAGGAGATTTCAACGCCAAGTAGGCAAGGAGGAAGTGTACAGACCAACAATAGGAAGGTACAGTCTGCATGAAAATACGAATGAGAACGGTCAGCGTATGATTTTCTTCGCTGCCGAAAGGAACCTGGTTGTGAAAGTACTTTCCATAAACATAAAAGCAGACACCTGGCTACCTGGAAGCATCCCAATGACAATTTGCCAGCAAATCAGATTGACCATCTACTGATTAGCGGGGGCACCTCACCGACGTCATTGACGTCAAATCATGTTGGAAGCAAATGTCGACTCTGATCATTATCTGGTTGTGTCAACGTTGAGAGCACATCTAGCCGGTTTATAATGGACGATGTGAAACTGAGGCGTTTTGCGGTGGAGAAATTAAAGGATACGGATAGCGGAGACGTTTGCTGATAACATTAGTACGAAGCTTCAACAATTACGACAAGCTCAGCCAGGCGACACTCCTCCCGAATGGCTATCGGTGATGATGTGATTAAGCAGGAAGCAATCGACACTTAGGATATCAGAGGCCTAATGATTTTAAGACCTGGTTTGACGCCAGAATGTGCTGATGTTACAGATCGTAAAAATGCTGCACGAATTGAGAAGGAATCGGCGAGAATAGAGAGGAAAACGGAAGCGGATCAGCGCTACAAAGATCTGAGGAGGGAGGAAAAGCGCTTGCACGGCGCAAGAAAAGGAACTTGAAGAAAGGACGCTTCTTCAGTTGGAAAGATTATGTAGTGCAAACGAATCACGGAAGTTCTACAACTAATAAACAACCAAAGAAGAGGCTTCAATTCTCGAATGACTATCTGCAGAGCAGTCGACGGCACTTTGCTTACAGCAAAACATGATGTCCTGGAACGATTCAAGGAACATTTCAGTGCTCTGTTAAACGGGGATGCTGAAGACGGCAATGCTACCGATGATTCTTTTCTCACCGACGACGGTCGTATAGTGTCAGCACCAACATTGGAGGAGTCTCAGCAGCGCAATCTCCTCACTCAAAACAAAGCTTCAGGTCCGGATAATATACCAGCGGAACTGCTGAAAATGGGTGGTGAGGAATTGGCTAAGGTGATTATGATTAGTCGAGCGAATATGGAACAACGAATCGTTACCCGATCAGTGGTTAGAGGTGCCATTTTACTCTGCACAAGAAAGGTGACAGGATGATTTGCGAAAACTACCGTGGTATTGCTTTGCTTAACACGGCGTACAAGGTTTTTGCTCGAGTGCTATTCGTTAGACTAAATCCACGGGCTGAGGCAGTCATTGGAGATTATCAAGGCGGATTCAGACGAGATCGCTCAACAACTGACCAAATATTCAACCTTCGTCTGATTCTGCAAAAAGGCAGGGAATTTCAATTCCGGACTTACCATCTTTTCATCGACTTCAAGCAAGCCTATGATAGGACCAAGCGTAGGGAATTGTATGTTGCGATGAAGGAGCTGGGCTTCGAAACAAAACTGATTGTCGTTGTGAAAGCGACATTGGGGGCACCAGAGTCGTGTCAAGGTGCAAATGACTTGTCTGACGTTTTTGCTGTAAGGGAAGGCTGAAACAGGGCGACGCACTGTCTTGCCTGCTCTTTAATTTGGCTTTGGAAATCGCAATGAGACGTCTGGTATCCAAACCAACAAAACACTGGTGAATGGATCAGTTCAAGTTCTGGGCTTTGCAGATGACTTGGATCTTGCCAGTCGTACACATGCAGCAGCGTAGACACTTTCACAAATCTGAAAATCCAAGCGAGAGAATGGGTTTGATGATCAACGAATCGAAAACCAAGTACATGAAGGCCGAGCCCAATACGGTTGCCAATCAACAAGGGGACGTGATAAGCATTGGGGTACAACCTCGAGTAGTCGAAGAATTCATCTACCTTGAAGCGCTGATTCGTTCGGATGGCGATAATAACCTGAAATCCAAAGACGAATCATGGGCAAGCAGATGAATTACGGTCTAATCAAACATTTACGCTCAAAGTTGATATCGAAGAAAACGAAGTGCCAAGTTTACAAAACGCTCATTTCGTCAGTTCTGATCTATGGATGCGAATCTGGACGGTGAAGAGAAGTGATGAACATTTGCTCGTAACGTTCGAGCGTAAGGTCCTTCGTACTATTTTCGGAGCGATGCGTGAAGGCGAAAGGTGGCGGCGACGATACAACTTTGAATTGAAACGTGATTTTGGCGAGCCGATATTGTGGCATGTAATGAAAGTCCAACGTTGAGGTGGGCAGGGCATGTAGCACGCATGGACAGGAAAGAGCCCCCTCAATGTTATTCCAATGATCCAGAAGGCGAAGAGGAGTAGGTCGCCCTAAAATGCGATGGATAGATGGCGTCGAATCAGATCTTCGGGCCTGGGAATAAGAGGTTGGCAAAGTGCAGCGAATGACGGCGCACGCTGGAACCGGATTCTCGACCAGGCCAAGGCCCACAAGTGGCTGTAGCGCCGGTAAAGTAAAGTAAGTAAGTATTTTCGTTCGACAAAGTTGTCAATCGAATCAGCTTAGCTGAATGTTTCAAATGAACTGAAAATATTTTCGATGTTCTACTGAAAATTGGCCCTATTTAGGCATGTTCGATAATTCATTCGATTGTAAAATATCGATTATTTCCCTGGAATCGATTATCGTATTTTCAGAAAATCAATATCAATCGAATGTTTTATCGATAATCGATAAATATCGACTGATAATCGCAAATATAGACTGATAATTCGATTTTCAGTGATATTTGTTGATTATCAGTCGATATTTATCGATTATCGATAAAACATTCGATTGATATAGTATCGATTATTTGGAAATTTTATCATCGATGATGATATTTTCAGTGAACATGCTATTTGCTTATGAATAAGGTATGCAACTCGTGTGATTACGGCCTCGCTTCGCTATAGCCGCAAAGTTCACACTCGTTCATTTTTTTTCTAGCATAGACAGCAAGTTTTTTCGGAATAAATCACGGATTTTACTCCAGTATTTCGATTAACGAACTTAGCCCGAGTAATTTCAAACGTTTTTGAAAAGCTGTCGAAAATTACTCCGTATGATAAGTAGACTATATAGACAGATGATCTGGTTACCGTCACGAATTTCATTCTTAGTCGAATAATATTTTTTTAAATCTGTTCAGGATTACTCAAGGTATCGTGCTATCAAGAGACGAGACAAAATTCTTTTGGGAATATCTCTAAGATCCATCGTTCGTTATAGTCCATCCTCAAAATTAAGCTCAGGAATTTAATTCGCCTTCGAATAAAAAGAAGTTTTTGGAAATCCGTTAAGAATTACTCGGTTGTCGTGTTATCAAGCGCCAACTCAAAAATTCTTTCAAGAATGTCTCTAAGATCATCCGACTTTATAGCCCATCTTCGAAATTAACCTCAGGAATTTAATTGCCCTTCGAATAAAAAAAGTTTTGGAAATCCGTTAAGAATTACTCGGGTTATCGTGTTATCAAATCAAACCACAAAAAAGGAACATCTGGTACTGGACTTCCGAAAGGTCAACGAGCGCCTATGCGTGTTACGTCTGAAAGGCCGTTTCAAAAACTACTCCGTGATAAACGTACACGCACCTCATAATGAATCGGTGGAGGGTGATAAGGACGATTATTATGAAGCGCTTGCAAGAGCCTACGATGAATTACCGGCACACGATATTAAAATCGTTATAGGAGATTTCAACGCCAAAGTAGGCAAGGAGGAAGTGTACAGACCAACAATAGGAAGGTACAGTCTGCATGAAAATACGAATGAGAACGGTCAGCGTATGATTTTCTTCGCTGCCGAAAGGAACCTGGTTGTGAAAAGTACTTTCCATAAACATAAAAGCAGACACCTGGCTACCTGGAAGCATCCCAATGACAATTTGCCAGCAAATCAGATTGACCATCTACTGATTAGCGGGCGGCACCTCACCGACGTCATTGACGTCAAATCATGTTGGAAAGCAAATGTCGACTCTGATCATTATCTGGTTGTGTCAACGTTGAGAGCACATCTAGCCCGGTTTCATAATGGACGTAGTGAAACTGAGGCGTTTTGCGGTGGAGAAATTAAAGGATACACGGATAGCGGAGACGTTTGCTGATAACATTAGTACGAAGCTTCAACAATTACGACAAGCTCAGCCAGGCGACACTCCTCCCGAATGGCTATCGGTGAGTGATGTGATTAAGCAGGAAGCAATCGACACCTTAGGATATCAGAGGCCTAATGATTTTAAGACCTGGTTTGACGCAGAATGTGCTGATGTTACAGATCGTAAAAATGCTGCACGAATTGAGAAGGAATCGGCGAGAACTAGAGAACGGAAAACGGAAGCGGATCAGCGCTACAAAGATCTGAGGAGGGAGGAAAAGCGCTTGCACCGGCGCAAGAAAAAGGAACTTGAAGAAAGGACGCTTCTTCAGTTGGAAAGATTATGTAGTGCAAACGAATCACGGAAGTTCTACAAACTAATAAACAACCAAAGAAGAGGCTTCAATTCTCGAATGACTATCTGCAGAGCAGTCGACGGCACTTTGCTTACAGCAAAACATGATGTCCTGGAACGATTCAAGGAACATTTCAGTGCTCTGTTAAACGGGGATGCTGAAGACGGCAATGCTACCGATGATTCTTTTCTCAACGACGACGGTCGTATAGTGTCAGCACCAACATTGGAGGAAGTCTCAGCAGCAATCTCCTCACTCAAAAACAACAAAGCTTCAGGTCCGGATAATATACCAGCGGAACTGCTGAAAATGGGTGGTGAGGAATTGGCTAAGGTGATTTATGAATTAGTCGAGCGAATATGGAACAACGAATCGTTACCGGATCAGTGGTTAGAGGGTGCCATTTTACCTCTGCACAAGAAAGGTGACAGGATGATTTGCGAAAACTACCGTGGTATTGCTTTGCTTAACACGGCGTACAAGGTTTTTGCTCGAGTGCTATTCGTTAGACTAAATCCACGGGCTGAGGCAGTCATTGGAGATTATCAAGGCGGATTCAGACGAGATCGCTCAACAACTGACCAAATATTCAACCTTCGTCTGATTCTGCAAAAAGGCAGGGAATTTCAAGTCCGGACTTACCATCTTTTCATCGACTTCAAGCAAGCCTATGATAGGACCAAGCGTAGGGAATTGTATGTTGCGATGAAGGAGCTGGGCTTCGAAACAAAACTGATTCGTCTTGTGAAAGCGACATTGGAGGGCACCAGATGTCGTGTCAAGGTGCAAAATGACTTGTCTGACGTTTTTGCTGTAAGGGAAGGGCTGAAACAGGGCGACGCACTGTCTTGCCTGCTCTTTAATTTGGCTTTGGAAATCGCAATGAGACGTGCTGGTATCCAAACCAACAAAACACTGGTGAATGGATCAGTTCAAGTTCTGGGCTTTGCAGATGACTTGGATCTTGCCAGTCGTACACATGCAGCAGCGGTAGACACTTTCACAAATCTGAAAATCCAAGCGGAGAGAATGGGTTTGATGATCAACGAATCGAAAACCAAGTACATGAAGGCCGAGCCCAATACGGTTGCCAATCAACAAGGGGACGTGATAAGCATTGGAGAGTACAACCTCGAGGTAGTCGAAGAATTCATCTACCTTGGAGCGCTGATTCGTTCGGATGGCGATAATACACCTGAAATCCAAAGACGAATCATGGCGGCAAGCAGATGCTATTACGGTCTAATCAAACATTTACGCTCAAAGTTGATATCGAAGAAAACGAAGTGCCAAGTTTACAAAACGCTCATTCGTCCAGTTCTGATCTATGGATGCGAATCTTGGACGGTGAAGAGAAGTGATGAACAGTTGCTCGTAACGTTCGAGCGTAAGGTCCTTCGTACTATTTTCGGAGCGATGCGTGAAGGCGAAAGGTGGCGGCGACGATACAACTTTGAATTGAAACGTGATTTTGGCGAGCCGGATATTGTGGCAGTGATGAAAGTCCAACGGTTGAGGTGGGCAGGGCATGTAGCACGCATGGACAGGAACAGAGCCCCCTCAATGTTATTCCGAAATGATCCAGAAGGGCGAAGAGGAGTAGGTCGCCCTAAAATGCGATGGATAGATGGCGTCGAATCAGATCTTCGGGCGCTGGGAATAAGAGGTTGGCAAAGTGCAGCGAATGACCGGGCACGCTGGAACCGGATTCTCGACCAGGCCAAGGCCCACAAGTGGCTGTAGCGCCGGTAAAGTAAAGTAAGTAAGTATTTTCGTTCGACAAAGTTGTCAATCGAATCAGCTTAGCTGAATGTTTCAAATGAAACTGAAAATATTTTCGATGTTCTACTGAAAATTGGCCCTATTTAGGCATGTTCGATAATTCATTCGATTGATAAAATATCGATTATTTCCCTGGAATCGATTATCGATATTTTCAGAAAATCAATATCAATCGAATGTTTTATCGATAATCGATAAATATCGACTGATAATCGGCAAATATAGACTGATAATTCGATTTTCAGTGGATATTTGTTGATTATCAGTCGATATTTATCGATTATCGATAAAACATTCGATTGATATAGTATCGATTATTTGGAAATTTTATCATCGATTGATGATATTTTTCAGTGAACATGCTATTTGCTTATGAATAAGGTATGCAACTCGTGTGATTACGGCCCTCGCTTCGCTATAGCCGCAAAGTTCACACTCGTTCATTTTTTTTCTAGCATAGACAGCAAGTTTTTTCGGAATAAATCACGGATTATTACTCCAGTATTTCGATTAACGAACTTAGCCCGAGTAATTTCAAACGTTTTTGGAAAGCTGTCGAAAATTACTCCGTATGATAAGTAGACTATATAGACAGATGATCTGGTTACCGTCACGAATTTCATTCTTAGTCGAATAATATTTTTTTTAAATCTGTTCAGGATTACTCAAGGTATCGTGCTATCAAGAGACGAGACAAAATTCTTTTGGGAATATCTCTAAGATCCATCGTTCGTTATAGTCCATCCTCAAAATTAAGCTCAGGAATTTAATTCGCCTTCGAATAAAAAGAAGTTTTTGGAAATCCGTTAAGAATTACTCGGGTTGTCGTGTTATCAAGCGCCAACTCAAAAATTCTTTCAAGAATGTCTCTAAGATCATCCGACCTTTATAGCCCATCTTCGAAATTAACCTCAGGAATTTAATTGCCCTTCGAATAAAAAAAAGTTTTTGGAAATCCGTTAAGAATTACTCGGGTTATCGTGTTATCAAATCAAAAATTCTTTTAAGAATATCTCTAAGATCACCCGTCTGTTATACTTCGAAATTATCTTCAGAAGTTTAATTCCTCGTCGAATAATTTTTTTTTTTTGAAATCTTCGAAAACTACTCGAGCTATCGTGGAATGAAGCGACAAGACAAAAATTCTTTTGATAATATCTCTAAGATCACCAGTCTCTTATAGTTCATCTTCGAACTTAACCTGTGAGATTTAATTCCTCGTCGATTAAAAAAAAGTTTTTGGAAATCCGTTTAGAATTACTCAAGTTATCGTGGCATCAAGGAATGAACAAAGTGTGACAAACATTTTCTGTATTTAAGGTTCAGAGTTCAGAGTTCAGGTTCATAGTAGTGAACATTGTGTGACAAACATTTTAGAGTGTGTATCATTCGTAAGACCCATGACTTTCAGTCAATGGAATAAAATCATTTCAATTACAATTCACAAATCATTTTTGAGTCGCACTATTTTGGTATCATTGTGGGCAACGCACTTCAATGACATGGTGGCACTGTTTCAATGTATAACATTGCACAATATTTCAAGTGAATCCAATTTTGCGATTTGGCGAAAACTACATATTATAACTAAAGAATAGTTAGCCACAATATATTCGATCTAGAAGTTAATTAATCTACTTTTTATGTCAAATTATCCGAGCATTGTGGAGTGTCCGAAGATAGGCACGCTTACCCTATACTTCAGGAAATGTCTCATCATTTCCTCGTTCGTCAAATAATAACAATAAATCTGCTATGTTGTGGCAATTTCAAAATTGAACCGTTTAACAAAATAAAATTAATGACACGGACGAACTGAAATCTGTTTACTGAACTGAGAATAAACCAAAATTAACTGATAAATTGGACTGATAAATGGGACCTATAAAATGAGGTGTTCACGCATCCAAGCTAAAATCAGTGGAAAAGATGAAGTCGATCTCTCACCAAGTTTTCGTTTATGTAGTCACTGCATTAATAGCTTATTGCGCTTACATCGGATTCAGCGAGGCAGCGGTTGGATTTTATTAGATCGTACAGCTCACAAAATTATCCTAGAAACTTCTTTCTGGTTTGATGCGATTTGATTTTTCTTTAACCCACCAACATCCACTTAATATTACATATAAGCATCGAGGCACTAGATTTGCTTCTTAGTAAATCGTAGGTCCAGTTCAGCAAAGTCTAAGAAGCATAAGTGAATGTGGGTGGAATTTGTAAATTTATTGAAAAGGAATCAAGTTTATTCATGGTAGTTTTGCAAGGTGTATTGAAACTGTTTGAATTTTATTAATTGCTTCAATTTTATCTTTTATCGATTTACTTTAATCCACAGAAAAATGAAATCACTTTTGGCAGGGTAGAATGCATAAATTACCCGAATTCCGGCGTAACGGTCAAAAGATGTAAAATAAAGTTAATCAGCCGTGGCAACATTCGCGGAGACTTCGCTTGCGAGACGAAACGAAAATTCGACACAATATTCTGGCATTTCAAAGTCTATTACCAATTTAGTTCAAACGAATATCGCCCATTCTTGGTCGATGTGTGGGACGATTTCTGTTCGTTTATGGAAGGTGGTCAAAACAATATCATCATCGGCAGACTGTTCCCTGTTATGCGCGATTACACCAATTTCAATCACACATGTCCATACGAACAAGGCTCGTATTTCATACGATCCAACAACTTTTCGGTTAGTAATTTCAATCCAACTTATTTGGTGCCGGCTGGAAGATATCGCTTGGACGTCAGCATACATGAGATCTTTCAAGGTCCGCCGCTCCAGAAGTTCCGAATTTTCGGGAGTATTTCTGATCACAGAATCGAAATAGTGTGAGTTTGACGAACCGATACTTTATTGTATGAATGTTGGGGCCTCAATAATCAAGAGAAAATATAATTTGAGAAGAATAAAACATTTGTGGAGAGTTGTTTGTGCTAGAAAACAAAAATAAATTTTCTCTAAAAAAGTTTTTCACTCGTCAAAAATTTGCACGCGTTACAAAAATATTTCCACGTTTAAAAAACGCATCCGCGACGTAAACAGGCAAAAAGAAATCGTGCGTCAAATAACGCATGAAAGTGAAAAATTCACGCGTTCATAACTTTTCATCATTAGTCGCTACAAAGTTGTCATATCGAAATGAAGCTCTAACCTGTTATGAACGGTAACCGCTCACAGTTTTGAAGTTTGCTGATGCAACAGGAACGGGTAAGTCTTACCACCGACAAATTCTAACTTCAGCTGCTGACGTCATCCGATTCATGTAAAGCAGTAGTCTCCCTAGCAAACAGACTTCGTTCTGACGCAATAAAAATTCTGTCTTTCCGTCTGTCCGTCACGTCGATAACTCGAGTCAACGCACTTCAAGCAAAAATGCTTCGATTGACACCTGCCAAATAGAGTACTATTTTGTATGAAATTTTATCTCACTCTTTTTACAGTGTAAAATTTTGTATGGAGCACTGTCAAGTTTCAGTACCCTATTTACCACTTAAGTACCATTTTTGCTTGAAGTGCGTTGCTCGAGTAAATCAAATCCGATTTCAAAATTATTTTGGATTAAAATCGGGCGACTGGACTGTGAGTTAGGGTCCTAGAAGGGAAAGGCTACTCGGCCCTGAGTGTATTTTGCATATAACTCTAGAAATACGCTAGAAATACTAGAATCGAATTGGATTTTAAATAAAAATTTTGATGTGCACGGGTGAGACACGAACTCACAACCATCAACTTGCCGGGTTGATGCTCTAACCAATTGAGCTACCGTGGACATTTTTATGTCAAATCCAGTTTTGCACCGTTGGTACAACACATGATGTGTATGTTCTTTCTTCTATACAGTGAACGACATCTCAAATGTCTCACTCACATTTTTTTCAGAGAATGTCATTGTGAATTTACAATGACACAATAAAATTCTCAGAAAAATTTGACAGTGAGACATTTGAGATGTCGTTCACTGTATGTGTATTTCATTAGTCATTTGTGTACCTGTTTTGGACGATTGATTTTAGGCAATTTCGCGGATTGTAGGCCGAACGAAGTGAGGCTTACAAGCGAAAGTGCCTTTTTTTGATACCAACATTGAAAAATGATACTTTCGCCCCGCATATGAGGGGCGAAAGTAAAAAAATGCATCCCACGGGGAGAAAGTACTTAACGAAGAGCGAACGCAACTGAACGAACAGCGAAAGTGACTGACGTCACAGAAAATGAGAGAAATGAGTCGAGTTGTCAACAAAATCCGCTCATATTATGCAGAATACTTTGATCAAAATTGTAAAACACTGTGCGCCAGTGTTCTTATTGAAATTAGCATACAAAGTTGATACTTTTTGTTACTGAATGATTTGTTAGTTATATCTTAATTTTTGTGTGTGTTATTGTTGTGATGGCTAAATTATTAAATTTTTCATATACCAGGAGGCTGCCGCCCCCTGGACCCCCGCATTTTCTGGCTAAATGCCTTTTTATTTCAACATTTTGTTGCGATGTTTGCGATACGTATCAATTTTCAATGTTGGTATCAAAAAAAATAGTATGAACGACTCGGGGCAAAAGTAAAAAAAATCAACCTGTGCGATTGAGGCCCTTGCCTTCGGCGCGGGCATCAACTCTCGCACACGGTTGAATTTTTTTACTTTCGCCCCTTGTCATTCAATGTACTATTACTGGACACTACATGTGAATGCTATGATTGAATGTCTCGACTCGTTTCTTGATTGTCTGAATACCAGAATACGATACGGTGGTTCTTTCACAGAGGTAAAATTGGCGGTTTGAAAAGACCATACAACTTAGTTCATACATCAAATAGGTATATATTTGTAGTTTAATCAGAATTTTTGTTTTGCAACCTTCTCATCTTGTTTAATCTTAAAAATGTTTCCAAAAATTTTCCAGTTCTCGATCCCGAATATCGCGTTAGTTAATTAGTTAGTGCACAATAAGATTGATTAAAGCGCACATACAAACATGATCGTCATCTGCTATTTCAATTCGCATTTCAACTGGAACACCGCCGTGCATGTTCCCTTCTCCTTCAATATTTCCACCATGCGTGAGCCGTTGATGTGCTTGCACGGGACAAGAACCAGCTACCAAACCGTTACAAGCATTGCGTTGCTCAGCAGACAGTGTAACTAGAATTTGAAAAATCCGTTAATTTGTTATCGTTTCGATTTGAAAAAGAAAATCGAATTTCCGAAAACCTAACTTACGTTCATGCGTTTCGCCGAAATAAGTTTCAAAAACTCTTAGTGTCAGTGTCTGAGAATTGAAATCTAGAGCAAGAATTAAAAATGTTTTTTGTTAAATTTGGTAAAAATTTCTTAAAACAATTTTTTACGAGCATCGAAATCGGCTTCATAGTCAAAGTTATGACCATGGTTAGGCGTTATAGTATGACCGACGTGGCATGGCATAGAAGTACATCCCGCAACGCGAATTGCTGCAGGAGCCACAGCTGCAAGTCCTGGACCTGTACAATTTATATACTTGTTGAATTGAAATTTAATTTGCTTTAATGAAATTCAAAGTTACACGGAATAATCTGAAGTTGTGCCGATATGAATGCTGGAATAACAGCAGCAATAATTAGGTAAGCAATCATTTTGTTAAAGGATGCTGAACACACAACGCTATGTAAGAATGAACTGATGAGGATTTACTCCGTGGGGCAATTTATAGTAGCCATTTGTGTAAATAGATTGTAGATACTGGTTTTTAAGTGGCATGCTCTCGAATATACTTATCTCCGTTTAGCAGCGTTTCTATGATTGTGCATTTACTTTGATAACCAAGCAATAATCATTCTTCGAAGCAATGGACAATATGAGAGATCTCTATTCGGTTTTATATAGGTGATTTTTGCACACGCTACGTCCTCATAATTGAAGCGATGCGTTCACATCAGATGATTTAAATGAGCAGGGATCCCATTACTCCTAAATTTGACTATGTCGGAAACTATGTTAGATTCTAATATAGGGTAACAGACTCACAAGCTTATCAATCAGTCTTCATGCATTTATTTATTCACGGCAGAAATTATTTTTTTGAATTACAGTTACCCAATTATATTATGACTACGGTTGTGGGATTCATTCCTTTTACATCCTACACACTTCCCACATTCAATTGAACCAACGAATTCAATTTCATTTTTGATTTTGTCGATTGGCACCATTGACAGACAAGTGGTTAGTTCTCATTATCTGCTTGTGGTGGCACCATATACTTTGCGTGTCCAAGCAGTTAAAGAAGTACTAGGTAGCGTCAATCAAAATTCTGAAAGAACAGTTTAGATCAAATCTGATTTGATCGCAAAGGCAGTAAGCAATTTAGAAGGTTTTTTTGTGCAATATATGTATTTTACATGCTACATGCGTCGAAAACGGTACTTTTCATGTTTCACGCACTAATTTCGACTTCCAAAGCATGCAAAAACCACTCTGGATAAAAAGATGAAATGTCTCGTTTTCGCGTGTTTATTGACCTCGGCTACGCCTCGTATCAACAAAATTCACACGAAAACTCTACTTTTCATCTTTTTATACCAAGTCATGTAAAATACTAATGCTTTTCTGATCTTTCAAACATGAGAAGGAAATTCGTGTGAAATGGGAGAAATGTAAAACCCTAATGAAATACATGTAGAATGAATGGAACGAATTACATGAAGAAAACCAACAAAAGCGTTAAAAACGTATGTTGATTGTTGGGTTTAAATTGGACAAAATAGCAAAATTCTAATCATAAGATGTTGTGCAACAAAATGACGATCGGCTGTACCTCCACCGTTTTTGATATCCGCCTTCTTGGTACATAACATATGCAAGATTCTTTTCATAACATTTTCATTGTTCATTTGTCAACAGATTGCGAAGTGACATTTCAGTTATTTTTAAGCTTTTCGTAATATCGCAAAAACTGCAGGTTATTTCATTATCTTTGGGAACACGGGTTCCCCAATTGAAATGAGTGATAGGTCGTCGGATTCTTCTTTGAATTCTAGAGAAGTCACATCTTTAATTTTTTCGATTAATTTGTTTGTTTTCGGTGCAAAGTGTTCAAAAGTGAAGGCTTGTCAGAGGTCCCGTGAACAGTTTTTCAGCAATAACTCAAGAAATAATTATTTAAAATCATTGGTATGCTGTACTAATGTCGGTCTTGGGAAGACGTACTACAGGTGGAGTGTATGCACTGGTTGGTGCAAGTACACCTCCACAAGATTTACGATCAAAAATATAGTGTTCGCCTTCTCTGCAAAATTGATGTTTCACGGGACTGGCTGTGTAGTGTTCTAGCCTGCCTGTGGCAAGCCTACAGAAACTACAAGTCTTCGGAAAAAGGAAAAAAGTAGATAAAAATGACTGCACTTCCAGACGCTGTTTCAGTAGCAGAGCCCCTAGAAAGAAAGTTAAAATTTTCAACTTTACAGTAACCTTTTTCCGAAGACTTGCAGGTTTTGTAGGCTTGCAACACAGAAGTACTGGGATCTTATATATCTTGAACAATAGTGGGTGAGGCAAGCTACAACACTACACAGTCAGTCCCTTGGAACATCAATTTTGCAGAGAAGGTGAACTCTCTGAACACTATATATTTGGTGAGCAGTCTTTTTTTTTCGCTTGTCAATAAATAGTTATTTACGTATCGATTGAGTAGGCCGAAAGAGTTACGTATTAAGTTTTGTATGCTTGCTAAGAGGACCGAAAGTAAAGAAATGTCAATTCAAGGGGCGAAAGCGAAAGCTTTCGCCCCGCGAATTGACAGCTTTACTTTCGGTCCTCTAAGCAAGCATACAAAAGAAATAAAACGGTAAAACGTTATTAGGTCCAAAAAAATGTTTTTGTCATAACTTTTGTGGAGGTATACTTGCACCAACCAGTGCATACACTCCACCTGTAGTACGTCTTCCCAAGACCGACATTAGTACAGCATACCAATGATTTTAAATAATTATTTCTTGAGTTATTGCTGAAAAACTGTTCACGGGACCTCTGACAAGCCTTCACTTTTGAACACTTTGCACCGAAAACAAACAAATTAATCGAAAAAATTAAAGATGTGACTTCTCTAGAATTCAAAGAAGAATCCGACGACCTATCACTCATTTCAATTGGGGAACCCGTGTTCCCAAAGATAATGAAATAACCTGCAGTTTTTGCGATATTACGAAAAGCTTAAAAATAACTGAAATGTCACTTCGCAATCTGTTGACAAATGAACAATGAAAATGTTATGAAAAGAATCTTGCATATGTTATGTACCAAGAAGGCGGATATCAAAAACGGTGGAGGTACAGCCGATCGTCATTTTGTTGCACAACAACTTATGATTAGAATTTTGCTATTTTGTCCAATTTAAACCCAACAATCAACATACGTTTTTAACGCTTTTGTTGGTTTTCTTCATGTAATTCGTTCCATTCATTCTACATGTATTTCATTAGGGTTTTACATTTCTCCCATTTCACACGAATTTCCTTCTCATGTTTGAAAGATCAGAAAAGCATTAGTATTTTACATGACTTGGTATAAAAAGATGAAAAGTAGAGTTTTCGTGTGAATTTTGTTGATACGAGGCGTAGCCGAGGTCAATAAACACGCGAAAACGAGACATTTCATCTTTTTATCCAGAGTGGTTTTTGCATGCTTTGGAAGTCGAAATTAGTGCGTGAAACATGAAAAGTACCGTTTTCGACGCATGTAGCATGTAAAATTCATATAGTGCACAAAAAAACCTTCTAAATTGCTTACTGCCTTTGCGATCAAATCAGATTTGATCTAAACTGTTCTTTCAGAATTTTGATTGACGCTACCTAGTACTTCTTTAACTGCTTGGACACGCAAAGTATATGGTGCCACCACAAGCAGATAATGAGAACTAACCACTTGTCTGTCAATGGTGCCAATCGACAAAATCAAAAATGAAATTGAATTCGTTGGTTCAATTGAATGTGGGAAGTGTGTAGGATGTAAAAGGAATGAATCCTACAATCCCATAGTCATAATATAATTGAGTACCTGTATGTGAAGTTGAAATGTTAAATTGCTTATATTGCATCGTAGATGCTACCAAACTTCCGAAAGATCTGATTCTCCTGAAAGTATATGCAATTACCTTTCAAATGACACTCCACACGACCATGTACGTTTCGTGTGCCTCGAGAAATTTTTGTAAGAAAAGTGTAAGTTTTCAGTCTTTTGTCGGTTGAAAACTTCAACTGCACATATCTCAGTTTGGATGGATTTTAAACCCAACCAACAACCTATTTGCCCCGTAAGTACATGCTTTCTACTTTCTAATGACACCCCACACGACCCTGTATGGCTCGTGTAACTGGAGAAAAATTTGTAAGAAAAGTGCATGTTTTCGGCTTTTGATCACCTCACACTAGCCACATAAGCTTCGAAGAATTTTTTTGTAAGTGGTTTTGGCTTCTGGGGTCGAATACCTTATTGGGCACATATAAAAAATTCCAATAGAAAATGCGTCCGATTTCGGTCTTCTGTTTTTCCCTAAATTTTTTAAAAATATTTTCAACTGACAGTTGCACAAAATAACGCTGACGTCATATAATAAATGTCAAAAAGTAAACGTTAAAATGACTTAAGCTGCAATCGCAGTTCACCGTTTTGGGTCTCCGTTTAGACAATGCGCATGCGCAGAGAGAGTATTCTCTCTGTGCGCATGAGCAATATCTAAACGGAGACGGAAAACAGTGAAGTGTGATTCCACCCTTACTTTGTGGTATGTTTTGAAATAGAAGGCGCACTTACGGCGTGAATTTCAATAATGCACTTCAAACAAAAGTGATCGAAGTCGGTCAGCTGCCAAATAGATTACTATTTTCTATGAAACGCCATCTACTAATTTTTCAATTGGCCTAACATTTTCTGATTGGCATTGTCTGTCGCCTTGTTTTTTGCGAATTAGGCAATGGGTAAAACAAGTTAGGCATGTGTTGATTGAGTGAAAAAATAAAATTTTTAAATAATCTCTAACGGAAGATATAAATGATTGAAAGCCGAATCAGATATTCATTTCTCCTTCACCAAAATTGTTTTCAGATTGAAAAACAAAAAATCCAAAAAAAAGTCTAATCGAATTATAATATATTCTGATACGCGTCGTTATCATCTTTGGATGGGGTCTGTATTGCGTTTATGTAATTAATATTATCATTCAAATCCAATTATCAAGTGGCCACTATATATCGACCAACTGGTGCTATAAACCGACTAAACTGCTACTGGCAAAATCAGTACAATTCTGTCAGTTTTTTTTTGCACACGGAACCATTTTTATTTTCTCGCTTGTCGATAAAGAACGCAACTATGGAGTATACAATAAATTTAATAATGAGACTGCAACACGACTTCGTAGTACGTCTTACGAATTTAATTCGAGTTATCAATAGTAAGTCTCTATACCATTGACCATTCACAACGTCTTGCGACGATGAAAATTTTGAGCACTTGGCTTTTTCGGGAGGGCAATTTACTAAAATGATCGTGGGCATTGGGCATCACTCCGTTCATAAGAAAAATTTGAGCTATTGCTAAAAAATGAACATTTCGCAATTCCGGTCCATAATCATCACCTTTCCATGCATTCATTTAATGTCGTTTTGAAGGTATTTATTTCACTGTATTCCCGGACACAGTGCAACATGAACTTTTTTTCGCACGCAGTGCAATATGAACTTTTTTTCGCACGCTAAAGAACCTATTGTCTTCAACGAAGGCTAAATTTTTATAAATAAAAATCTTGCATTGACCAGAAATCGAACCCCCGACACCAAAAGGTTTTTGAACACAAAGCAGCGACAATGGCGACAAATAACCATTCGGCTATAGAGTCACACAATCATACCGAACGTATTGTTGAAGCGTATATACTAAGCTTTGACTACATTGCATCAATCTTATTCTACTAATTGGTGTCCAATGCAACAGAAAAAAATTTCCGGAAGAAGTATGTCGGAAAAGTTTTCTTCCGGATTTTATTTTTTTCTATTGCATTGGACTCCAATTAGTAGAATAGGACTGATACAGCAAGCAAAAATTTCAAAGAAGTGTTTTTGGTAGAGGTCGAAAAAGGTGGGAGGCCGAAAACTCGAAAATTTAGCTTCTGTGATTTGACGCAAGTTGTAAATGAATTTTGAAAAATTTTTAAAATCGATCTTCGACATCTGGGGACGATAACAATTTTTTGTGGACTACGCCAGGCTCGATCCTTTATCCATCGCACACCCCTAGTGCACAAGATACTATTTCCTAATTAGTATTTGCGATTACTACTTTCTGTACTTTCTATTTTCGAAAAATTTGAATATCGGACATGTAAGTCATTTCAAAATCAGGTTAGCGTATGGTTTCCACTCAACAAAAAGTACTCCGTGAGAGAGCGAGCTGTCAAGTAAACAAAGAAAAAATTGAAAATTTTGTCTATCACACTGAGTTCTTTTTGGTGAATGGAATTCAAGCGTTAAACGCTTGAATTGTCGACGTATCAAAATTTCTTAGAAAATGGCACTGATTTAAATTTCAAAGACCGGTTACCGGCTGCAATTATGGATGGTGAGATTTTGTCAAGAGAATGTATTTATCTTACAAAATTATCTGTTAACTTTACAGTCTTCAGATTAATTGTGTCGCATTTATACTAAAGACTTTCTCAAAAACTATCTCGTTTCCGGCAATTTTCTTAACAGCTAAATTTCACTTTAACACAAAGAGGGTGTTAACAATATTCCTAATCCCAAAACAAGAACTTGTTCATTTATAACGGAAAGTGTAGAAAAACAAGAATTTAAGAAGTTTTTTTTTCCTCCGTACACACTCATATCACAGATACTCGGCAAATTGTGTATATTGCCAAAGGGATGTATATATATATATATATTCATTCAACTTCTATATTATGAGCAAGAAGAGCCAGAAATATCTAATAATGTATGTGGTATAAGATGATGGTTAAACATTATAGAAAACATGAGAAAAGATACAATTCCGAATAAGAAGGTTAATTCTAATACACTCCCGGGAACAAAGTGGAAACTTGAAACCTAAACTTTGCACAATATTCTCGTCTCTCTGCAGTTTCGTTACAAGTTTTCTATCATCTAGTTGATGGTGCTTTTGTTCAATTACATAATATTATATATAGGATCTGGTGAAACGAAGACTCATTCGAGTGATGTACATTACAAGGAACACGATTGAGCTACGTGTATAAATATAGAAAAATATTTTATTTTTCTCTATTTTCAAAGATTACCTAATCCACATAATGCATTCGGTGAAAAGGCTGTAGCGACTTTAATACAGCACACAGAATGTCATCAAGTCTATAAATATAAATGGTAACAACATTTATATACCTTAAGGGATATTATTTTTATGGGAAATAGGCTAAATCAGAAGATATTTTTACTTAAGATTAATTTTACTGAAAAGAATTTATTTTTATTTACGATTTTTCAGTTGCGAAAAAAGTGTATCTCGTCTGTCATGTAAGGTTAGACACTGATGCAATGAGTGAAGCATTTACTAATAATGGTTTATTTGTATTTAGTAAATTTTCTTCATTCTTAGTTGCGACGAACGAACGGGAACTTTCCAATTGAAAGGGACCTGGAATATTTTTGTTTGTGAAAAGCTTAAGGGAAAGCGTGTCGTAAAATTAAAACATTCTCATCTTCATTAGACCATTAGCGGTAATGATAAAAAACGTGAACAGAATGGCGTATCAAAAAAAACATTTTCTATAATTGATGTACTTATGAACTTAACATATAATAGACAAGATGGGCTTTTGAAATTACCCTTATGCTGACATGATGTCACCAAGTGTTTCATCATATTTATAGACGAATCTTCTACTTCCTTTCAACTAAGACATTCCAACAGATTGTTTAGTTTTCATATTACTTACTTACTTAGGCGGGCACTACAACCTACTATTGGTTTTGGCCTCTTCCAGCAATCTTCTCCAATCGGACCTATTCCGCGCCAACGTTCTCCAGTCGCTCACTCTTAGTACTTTTAGATCAGACTCAATTGCATCTTTCCATCTCGCTCTTGGTCTTCCTGGTCTGCGCCTTCCGTCGGGATTTGTATTCAGCAGTTTCAGTGGTACACGTTCCCCGTCTGATTGATCTTGCGATATCTAACAACATGGTTATCAGTAGTACTTGCTTTCCATAAAAACATTCACAAAGCCAGTTGGATATCTCCGGATGGTTCAACAGCGAACCAAATAGACCATGTGCTCATCGATGCACGCCACAACTCTAACATCCTTGATGTACGAAGCTGCAGAGGACCGACCATTGACTCTGACCACTACCTGGTCAGGGTGGTCTTTCGAGCTAGGATCAGGGCTGAGGTAGAGATGTGCGGGCCGCCCGGGTTTTTATCCGGCCCGACCGGGCCTGGGCCGGGCGGGCTTCAAATCTGTCGGGCCGAGCTTGGACCGAACCTAAAAAATCAAATTTTTGGTCCGATTTTCAAAGTTTCGCGCACTTTTTTATATGAAATTTGCTTTCGGGCCGCCCGAAAATGTCGGCCCGTCCGAGTTTTTATCCGGCCCGATCGGGCTTGGGCCGGACGGGCTTCAAAAAAACATCGGCCCGCACACCTCTAGGCTGAGGTTAAAAACAGAGAGGTGGTGAGGAGATTTGGCACCGATAAGCTGAAGAACATGGACACAAGGAGACTGTATGTGGAGAACTTCTTCAGAGGAATGGATAATTGCAGACATGGAGGCAGAGCCGGCAACAATTAATGATATATGAAGCAGGATTAAGCAAAAATTGAATATCACTTTATCACGTTAAATTCACAACCCCTACAGTATTGCTACAGTATTGCTATAGTAGTGCTACAGTATTGCTATGGAACTACTACGGTATTGCGACGGTAGTCCTACATTAGTCCTACGGAAGTACTACGGTGGTACGGTGGTACTACAGCTGTACAATGGTTATTCCACCTTGAAAGTTGTAAAACCTTCGCTTTTTTATGGTTGCAAACAGGTAGAAATTCCAATAATAGTTATTTGGGAAACTATGGAATGCGATGGTGGAACTTTGTTACCCCAAAAAACTTATTCATTTGGCTAGAATGACTCTGTCACATGTGAGAGCCAAGGTCAGAATTCGGAACAATCTATCTGATACCTTTGAAGCTTTGGAAGGACTTAGACAAGGCGATGGACTGGCAGCTCTATTCTTCAACATTGTTCTTGAGAAGGTGATAAGAGAGAGCGATGTGGAAACCAGCGGTACAATCTTCAGAAAGTTGAGTCAGTTGTTAGGATATGCTGATGACCTAGACTTAATTGGACGGAACGTTGACATCGTTAAAGAGAATTTCACGAAAATTGAAGATAGGGGTGCTGAGTTCGGTCTCAAGGTCAGTGAGAGAAGTACATGACAACTTCATTGTCTGATGGCAGACCAACGGACCATACGCTGGAGGTGAATGGAAAACACTTCGACACTGTTGACAGCTTTATTTACCTTGGGTCGCTGGTCAATAGTGATAATAGTATCGGAGAGGAAATACATAGAAGGGTAACGCTTGGTAACAAGAGTTACTACAGTCTTCAAAAACTCATCCGGTCAAAAACACTCAACCGCAACCTTAAGTGCGAAGTGTACAGATCGCTGATTCGACCAGTTGTAGCATATGGATCGGAAGCTTGGTGCATGACAGAAAGTGACGAACAGACACTTTTGGTTTTTGAAAGGAGAATTCTTCGATCAATTTTTGGAGGTGTCAATGTGAACGGCAACTGGAGAAGAAGATACAACCATGAGCTGTATCAGCTTTACAAGGAGCTTGATATAGTCAAATTCATCAAAATCAATCGATTAAGATGGCTCGGTCATTTACAAAGAATGAACGAGGAACGTGTACGAGATGGAAAGATGCAATTGAGTCTGATCTAAAAGTACTAAGAGTGAGCGACTGGAGAACGTTGGCGCGGAATAGGTCCGATTGGAGAAGATTGCTGGAAGAGGCCAAAACCAATAGTAGGTTGTAGTGCCCGCTCAAGTAAGTAAATAATTTAAAAACTAAACAATCTGTTGGAATGTCTTCGTTGAAAGGAAGTAGAAGATTCGTCAATAAATATGGTGAAACACTTGGTGACATCATGTCAGCATAAGGGTAATTTCAAAAGCCCATCTTGTCTATTATATGTTAAGTTCATAAGTACATCAATTATAGAAAATGTTTTTTTTTATACGACATTCTGTTCACGTTTTTTATCATTACTGCTAATGGGCTAATGAAGATGAGAATGTTTTAATTTTACGACACGCTGTCCAAGCTTTTCACAAACAAAAATATTCCAGGTCCCTTTCAATTGGAAAGTTCCCGTTCGTTCGTCGCAACTAAGAATGAAGAAAATTTACTAAATACAAATATCGATAAAAATACCGTCCAGCGAAAAAAAAAACAACGACCCATCCATTTCAAAACATCCTTCAATTCCTTTTTGCACAAAGAATACTCCTTTTTGTGCTCATTAAAACAGCTGGTCACCATTAACTTCTTTTATGATTATAAAAAGGAAATTAATGTCTCTTTTGTTCAATTTAATTAACTTTTTTCTGGGTAATTATAGTTAATTTGGGTAACTTTATTTTGTAGATTAAATTTAATTACGGCTTCAGGAGATCTATTTCCATGAAAACGAGCAAAACGAACGCTTTATAATCCACTTCAGACTCTCGTATTTGAATGTAATTGGTCAAGTTGTAGGATCTGATGCAAAGATTAGCATAAATTGTTAAATTGCATTCGTTTTACACGGCTTTTCGCCGCCAAAACAGTAAATATAATGTCCCGGCTAATCTTTTTTTTTGTTCCTTTAACGTAATGTAGGTACGTAGGTAGATGCAAGATAATCTTTTTCACTAATTCCCCAATGCGAATGAAGGTACATGAAAATGAACATCATTACGTTTTCACGATAGAGGTTGAAGAATTTGTACAATGTGACATACACAAAAGTTACTTTAAAATTTACTCAAAAAGTTATCGATTTCTTATTTAAATCACGCGTTTCAATTAGTGTGTCATACCATGAACCATAGTTTATTAAACCATTCCATAGCACAACTCCAAACATTAACACTGGATTAACTCAAGACTGTAAACATTGAGTAGATCACACACAGATACAGATAAGCGGGTAATACACCACACTTGACGATAAAATTGTAGATTTGTATACAAAAAATTCACCACTCGAGGTGATTATAATCACCGTGACGATGTGGTAAATATTTAATACGTAAAAGAATTAGAAGTGGTGTGTTACGGGGCCGTCCATAAAGGACGTCCGCGTTTTCTACTGGATTTTCGATACCCCCTCCCCCCTTGTCACACTAATGTCCGTTTTCGAATACACCCCCCCCCCCCCGGAGGACGTCCACTTTTAGTTAAAAACGAATTTTCTTAATTCAAAAAACTTCACTTCGATTATCTTTTGTTCAACCTAACAAGTATTTGTTTAAATTAACAAAATTGTAATTATGCAAAAATCTGCGTTATTGACGCCTGGAAATATTTGCTGGAATGATGGATAATTATTTTGATTATCGATAGTTACCATACCATATCATACACTTCAATACTGGACAAAAGAAGGTATTCCCTAGTTCGAACCATCAAACCTCCCACTTAGAAGCACGATTTTCGTAACTTTAACATAAATGTGTCACGCATACACTCCAAATTAAATCGCAATTTCGTTTCAACTGGTTTGATTTTCTTTAAGTTATATTCGGAGAAGAGACGTACTGCAGCCGTGCATCGGAGTCGCAGTGATGATGGAAAAACTGTCGGTTTCTCACACAAAGTTGCTCCTCCGTCACATCAAATAACACCTTTGCTAAATTCATTTAATTGCACCGATGCGCCGATGCACTGAATTTTTTTTAAGTAATGAAACTATACAGAAACTTCAAGAAATAAAGTGGACGTCCGGATTTCGTTATACCCCCCTCCCCCCTGGTCACGACGAGTCCGTTTTTAGCCAACACCCCCTCCCCCCCTAAGCGCGGACGTCCTTTATGGACGGCCCCTACCGCGTATATCTAAAATCGAAGATTTTTGTGAGATCTCCAAAGATTATAGCCTTGGAGGTAGCAAGCGTCAAATTTGTAGGTTTTAGTGATGACTTTACATATAAAAAATTCACCACATCACTATGGCGACGACAATCATCAAGAGAGGTAATTATTTTGCATGAAAATCCGCCACATTATAGTCAAGTGTGGTGTGTTAGCCGCTCGACATCGCCAAAGTATACAGCCTTGAACAAGTCATCTATCTTTACAAAAGAAACGTACTTTGATTTCATAAGCCTCCGAATATTTTCTATGTCAATGCTCGGAGCAGTGCTATGTCTATTCATATTGTCTAACTTTCCGCATTTTTGTTACCTCTCATGCACATTGACCTATACGTTCATCGGAAATTAATTGAAAAATTGCACTTCACTGAATACCATCTTTAACCATGAAATATGCGAGTCAGTATTTTTCCTAAATTATGCTTTTCCAATGTATGGCATGTTATGGCATAGACATACAGATAATTGAAATTTAGAAGTGCATTTGCGAGCGAGCGGCAAAAAAAAAACGCCAATCTACCATGGGCTACATGATATACTGAAAAATATATTTTTTTTTTTGAACTTTTTGCTGAAGTCTCAGAAACGGTGGCGGTTTTTTTTTTTACCACCGTTCCGTAGATATTGTGATGCTTTATTTTCAGATAAATAACCATAAAATCGTTCATTTTGCCAAAGTTCTACAGTTTTTTTTTCTGTGTAAAAGTTTCGTTATTCGAAATAAATTTGTTTAACTTTTGACTCAAAAGCTCCTCCATAAAGAATGTACATTGTATATACGTACATGCACACGGTACTTATGTAAATAGACACAACTTATATATTGAGAATTCAGAAATGTGGCTCTGAATTTCAATATGGTTGTCATATACACGGATACCACAACTATTCTACAACATTTTTGGGAATGATGATAAGCAAAGCAGTTAAAATATGAAATTCACGTATGAAAATGGAGTTTGGAAAACTTTTTCTTTGTGATTCCTTTGATTATGTCTAATGTGTGTATGGGTGTGTACTGGCTGAATGAATGAAGATGCATCACTTGAATCGAGATTTATTTATTGGAAGTGATTCAACCAGATTTTTTGACCATTTTACTGCTGAAGTAATGGATGTATGGTTAACTCTAGTTTTTTTTTAGGTACACAGAATTTAAACCTAGCCTTTCACAAATGACACTATATAACAGCTATAATTATCTACTACTTCTTTAGATATGTATGAGTTTTCAACGGATTAAATCAGAATCTCGTACTTCTATAGTTTCAACGTACATTTCGGTATAAATAAAAGAACATCGTCACGAACTAATCGCTAATTTTCGTCGTCGCTATCAATAACAGATGACTAGCCATATATTTTGGATTTCTTGGACCCTTCGACTATGCTAAGTCATTTGTAGAAGATTTTTTTTTTTTAAACTTTCACCTTAGATGTGGACTTCTGCGAAAAATGCACGGCACCGGATGGGACAAAAGTGTATTTAGGGAATATTCTCCTCAAAACTAATCGGATAAATTTAAAATGATGGTCAAATAGTAGCCTTAACGAGGTACAAAATTAGCAGTATCGATATGTTCGAAAACGTTCTGCTGAGAATTTTACCTAGAAAAATTGAATTTGCAGGTATCCGTATCGCGCCGTCCTACGTGCCTCTTTGAAAATGGTCAATTTTTCGAGGTAAAATTTCTGGTGGAGCCACTCAGCAGAACGTTTTTGAACATGTCGATACTGCTAATTTTGTAGCTAGTATTTGACCATCATTTTACATTTATCCGATTAGTAAGGAGAATATTGCCTAAATACACTTTTATCCCATCCGGTGTGGTGTATTTTTTTCAGAGGTCCACATTTAAGGTGGAAAATTTTTTAAAAATTCTTCTACGAATTACTCAGTCTAGAGAAAGCTTTCGAACGAGATATAACTCATAAAGATCGGAGACCCCTTGGTTTCAAATTTCATATAAGCTGCTCGAAGTTTTCGCAAAGTGACTCTTAATAGATGACTAATCGTTTATAAAAGGTAGTTCCAATCATATTTCGAGAAACTTCATTATAAGAAAGAAATTAATTAACATATTCGACATCGATAAGAGTATACCTGACGCGACCACACGATCTACCCAACCCGAAAGGTAAGATTTTGAGGTTTCACAGCAGTGGTTCGGATTACCACTTAAAAATTGCCAGAAGAGGTATTGAACATAACTCATTTCTCCGTTGTCTTATCTTGAAAACGACAAAAACTGGACTTTTACAACTTTCTTTCTTTCTTGTTTGAGACTTTGACACCGAAACGATCGATTTGAAGTTAACAAGATTGTCAAAAACTGTACACGGTACAGTGACTGAAACATAACAACAGAATCTTGAACGAAATAGATATGTGTTCCGTTTACACGGATGTTATATGTTCATAACATCATCCACATACAAAAACATGCACATATATTTTGCTCCAACAACGACGACGACGCCAGCAATATTTTATGTTTTCGTTCTTTTGTTTACCTTGTTATATTTATGAAAATGTAAAAAAAAAACGGAGAGAAAAGTGTCGGGAACCATATGCATAACGCGTGTACGTGTATACAAAACATAAGAACATTTTGTCGGAAAAACTGCATAATGCAAATCTTTGCGGCACATAAGTAAAGTTTAAAATAATTTTTGAAAATATTGCTACGAGCAAAACATATATATTCCCGGTGGTGCTGATGATTTCCATTCTTATATTTTTTTGCATCAACTTTCTGTTGATATGAAAATACTTGGAACGGAATAAGTATGCATGTGTGTACGTAACATACAGGGCAATTTTTTTTATGATTAAAATGGTTCCTCCCCCGTATGATATCCTGTAAATTCCAATTATTTTATGTAGGTCAGTGATTTCATTTGCGGTTTTCCCAAACAAAGTTTTGCTATAAACATAAAAATGATAAGAAAACTTTTCCACCAAAATCTACTCTTTCTTTTCTTCCCGAAATTAAGAGCGATATGCGGCTGCAATAAAAATGTCAATTTTGGTCTGATTGCAGCTAAAAATTTCAATTTTTGAAAAATTTTCCATCATTCGGGTTAACACATTCGAAAGTGATAAAAATTGAAATAATTTACATTTTTCATATGCTGAAAATCATATGGAACTTCTGAATTTCGTTTATTATTGCCATTCGGAAAATTCATCACATCATTTTTATGGTTTCGTAAATGAGGCGAAAATATTTTGCTGATGAAATTGACTTTTATGTGTCGAATTTTCGATTGTTTATTTATGTGGCAATACATCAAATAATTTTTGTTATTCATTAGCATCGAGACTAATGTGTTGCGTTACGCCTCACCATAATGTTAATGGCAAGGGATCGTTATTTTCTGCTTTTCGGCACTAGTGCGTTTTAAATTACTTTTGGGCTTTTTATAATTCTTTATACAACATCATAATGTGCCACTGTTGAAGCCACTGTTGCACTATTATTTATGCAACTCGAGATCATAATGTTCGAAAACTGCGAACTTTAGATCGCTCTGTTGCATAAAAGGCTTTGTGTAATTCAGTGATAATATTAGTAACTTACGCCGCCTGTGTGCAATGTCGTAAATGCCGCGTGTTACTGAAGTCACACTAAGATTTCGGTATTTATGCGATTTTCTTCATTGCATAAAACGATGATGTACGCAATGCGATTCGTATGAAGGTATATTATCGCACACGATGTCTTGGCAACCTTGGAAATCTGACATCTAGTGCGATAATATACCTCCATACGATTCTTGTTACATAAATAACTCTTATGAATCTCGGTGCAAAGTACTTGATTAGGCTAACATTGTGTATTATGACACATGGCCTCGTGCCATAATTCCACATCTAGAGCCTAATGAAGTACTTCGCTCTCAATGTCATAAATAACTATTATCGCACTAGATGTCAGATCCGAGGCGAAGACGAGGTTGGCAAGACATCGTGTGCGATACTATACCAGCATAAAATTCGTGTTGCATACAACGTTTTATGCAATGAAGAAAATCATTTAAATACCGAAGATAATCTTAGCTTGACTTCAGTAACACTTGGCTTTTATCGCACTAGTGCGATGAAACCCCTTGCAAATCCTTTTATATGTTCATACGTCATTACACACAGGCGTCGTAAGTTACGATGATCATCACTGAATTGCATAAATCAATGGTATTCGTGGTGTTGACTTATACTTCCTTACTTACTTAGCAGCCTTTGTCAACCCAAGCGGGTTTTGGCTCACTCTACTAACTTCCTCCACTTGTTCCTGTCCTCGGCCAGACTTCTCCAATCTGCGACCCCCAATGATCTACACACAGTCTATCCATCTCTTCCATCTCCTAAACAAATCACTAAAACATAACATTCCATGAAGCTCAAACAAAATGTATCCAACGCATGAGTTGGAAAAATGAAATTTTTTACGCGATGGATTTTGATCAAACGACATGCGAGTGTGTAGCTTGTGATCTCAGGAGTCTGGCAAGGTAATTAGTTTTTCAATGGGACCAATATCGGCTGAGAGATATTTGGAAATTCTCGAAATTGCGAAGAATTTCCAAAAATGAGCCAAGTTTGACTTTGTTATTGAATTTATCAAACTATATGCTCTAGGCTTTCGAATCAATGCACGCATTATTTTCGATAGACATATTCCTCTGATATTGCAGTCAAAACAAGGCTACATTTTCTCGTCGCCTTTGCTATTTAATTGTAACAACCACAACAGAGCCATGTGGTCTGACAAAACAAAAAAAAAATGGTTTGCGTTTGAATCCGCTTTTAACGGTAATTAGCCTTAATTGTATGTTGTTTTTCTGTAAATGGTACACAGTTGTCTGTGTGTGTGTATAACATTATGCACGGACGGCTATATCCAAAATTCACTTTTCTCGGTTTAATTACGGCAAATGGAAGATTTATTGAACTAATTACATTTACATTAACATGAAACAATAATAAAAGATTGCAGACCTTTTTTTCGGTCAGTGTCGCCACACTTTTCCAAAGCGGATAAATTTTGAACTGAAAACCATTTCCCCATTTCACATATTTGGAGAAATTGAGTGTGCGCAGTTACGGAAAATGCCGGTGCACAAAGAAAGATTTATTGAGTCTCTCATTTTTGGTCGTCGAAATAAACAGGCGAACGAGTTGATAACCAAATAACCAAATAATCGACACAGAACGGTTTCAAAACACATGCGTACATAATAATCGCGACAAACATTTTTTATGCATATTCTCAGTGTCTACTCTTGCGTAACATATCCTTCGGGCTGAAAAACATGATAGACGTGATAGATGCAAAGCTGAAATCCGAACTCCAATCTCATTGAACGAACACTATATTGTAGTATATAAAGCGTCCGTACAAATTCATTTCACATTATTACACATGTGAGCATTACAATGTCATAATAGGATTACAGCTGCTGTACAGATTTGTATCATGCAACGAATTTTTGATTGAAATTTTGCCAGAAGAGTTATTGGTGTTAAATTCAAACTTTTCAGTTAATGAATCGTTTTATTTCTCTATCGATGGTCTACTTCACTCTATTATATTGATTAAAGATTTTTTTTACAGTCCGACACTAGAATAAGAGGCGGTTGATAGCTGAGTAGGGACTGACCCAAATATTACTTGTTGAATTACCGAACTTGCTGCTTGCTTGAAAGGATTTTCAACAGAATAGTAATTCACATGACTAGTCATATGAATAGATAAAAGGTCGAGTTTTAGTGTGAATTTTGTTGAGCCGAGGCGAAACCAATGTCAATAAACACACGAACACGATTTCACCAAGCTCTGTAATGGATTTTTTATGTCTCTGTGTGGTATGACTAACATTATGCATCAGCTCGTAGAGGGAGTTTGGGTTTATCTTTGCATCGACACATAATATATATTATGCACCTGTTGGTATTTTGACGTGTAGGACATTATTGCCATAGCCGAAGGCGTGGGCCATAATGCCTATACGTCAAAATAACAGTCTGGCAATAGGTGCATATCATATTTTATCTGTCGAGAACAGATATATCGAGATAAACAAAAACTCCCTAGAGGGATAAGCTCGAGATTATCGTTCTAGACAGATAAAAAATGATATGCACACCTATGTCCAAACGTTTATTTTGACGAGTTGGATTATGATCCGCGCCTTCGGCTAGGGTGCATAATATTTATTACGTACTGAGGGCTTCAACGCATGGTTTTCAATGCATGTAGCATGCAAAATCTATTACTTTAACCGTTTTTATTGGTTATGAAAATAGAATTTGGGCCGAACTTTTTCTCACTTCAAACTCATTGCGTTCATTCTATAAGTCAACTGCTGCAATCTAGGTCTTTAATTTCCGTTTCGCAAAATAGACCAATTCTGTATGTGTTTACTTCACTATGTCGTTGTTCAGTTCAATATAATTTCTCGACAACCTGTGGTCGAAATCAACTGGTCTACGAACCGGTATGTAAAACTAAGTAAAAAGGTAGATGACACCTGTATGAACCATCTAATCACGTTTTAACTCAATTCTGTCATTTAGACTTATGTTTTTGATATTCTAATTCCAAAATATTTCCAAATCATACGGAACATATCCACGATATGTATGATGTGTAGGTAAACGTAAAAACTAAGCCTAGCTTCAGCTTTCAGCTTATACTGATTAAGTCATTCAAATAACACGTGTAATTAAAAAACTTTGATTATTTACTCGCACTTAACGCAGTATCTATTCCAACGAAAATAAAGGAAATACTCGTTCACGATAAAGGCGGTTTCGAATCGTTAATAGTAGCTGAATGAACTAGTTTCCGATTGTAATAGCATTTTTCATTGCTGCTGTGACTGTCGTCGGTGTGTTCTTGTTTAGTCAGTCGTTCATTACCTCTTTCTTTTACCGGCACAGAGTTGTTTCCACACAAAGTATTTAACAACGTGAGGTAAGCGCCGGGGGTTACTGTCTTACATGTAACATTGGTAATCGGATTAGCGGCTTTGATATATCGTTATGCATATATATACATCCGATTGTGATAAATTTATTTACATAATGCTAGAGGAAGTAAATCCGTGTACTCTTTATCGTGCTACGTTCGTGGGAAATTGTTGTGTTGACCGGTAAACATTTTAATATGAACATGGTTTTTCATAATGTTTGAATAAATACCACAGTTTGAAACTAAAATGAACCAATTTTCATCATGCAGCAACACATTAAAGCTGATCCCATCCTCTATAATGTTTTAGAGTGTGCATAAACTGTGTATCATATTGTCGTCGATGAAACAATCCACACTTTGTTGTTTCAAATGATTTACCGACAGCTGTTACAAACAAGTAAATCAACAACTTCCTTGTTCTTCACGACAGTCAATTTGGAATTGGAATTACAGTCAATCTAATGCTTGAGACACGTCTTTGTTGAATTCCGGTCTTGATATAGGAGCTGCCTTTCAAGTTCCTCCAACCATATATATACTTCGTTGTTCTAACAATTTTCATATGGAATTGCAATCCATTTGAAAGTCATAAAGTAGATTCAATTCTTGTCTTTAATATTTTGGATGTACTTTCTTACACACCCCTTTCCCAAAGAACGCATTTTTAATGTCTCCACTTATATCATGAAAGACCAGCATCAAAAAGAATAGGAGAACTGCATAAATTTGCCAATGATCCACAACGACTCGGTGACATAGTGGATATCGGTAAACCAAGTTCGTAATTAGTCGTACTTCCTTCATGAAGTTTAGTAGCACAAATCGTTGTCTTCATAATCAGACCGGATTCAATGTTTATGATGTTTATTCTTCCCTGAATTTGTGAATATTGTGAGACTATGCAAGTCTTTGTTTCAAATTCGTAGATTTTGTCTAATTTCAACTCAGCTGAAAGTCGAAAAGTGGGGTGTCGTTGTGTGCATTTCATTTCCGTAAGGTGGTGATGACACGGTCGTGCATGGATTCGTTGGAAAGCTGAGGTCGAGTATTCCCGGGGCAAATATTAACCTCAAAAAAATTGATGATAAACGGCCGGAAATATGACCTCCGGAAAATCGCTCAGAATCGGTGAAACCTCGGTGAACCTCGGAAACCTCATTAATGCAATTATTTGATTAAATAATTATTGATTATGATTGTTAAGTAGTCACGTTCCAAACTACTACATATTGATATTACCGAAAATAGCGCTGATTTCGGTGAGTCGAAATTCAAAAGAATCGCTCACAGTGTACATAATAGGTCTCTTATTTGACATTTGAAAAATGAACCGCTCCTGCCTGGTTTCTTTTACTCTTTGCCGTGCTTCTGGTGTAAAACGGTGTTGAGGAATTTCGCGCTGTGTCATTCACAATAACCCACAGAGTGACATTTTCCTTATACAAAATGTGTCATTTCGTCAATTATTGTGAATTACTCGGCGCGAAATTCCTAGCAGCCAGTGTCGTCCTGTTGACAGAACATCTGTTACTTCATTATTTAGTTTTTCTGCTGCACTGACCAATCGGGCTCCACAGCATTGTTTAGATGATGTTTAGTGAAGTTTGACCACCCTACCCTTCTAAAAAATGAATTCAAATCAAACTGTTTGTTTGCTTCATTAGTCATTTACTGTAAATAAATTCAAATAAGGCTTAAAATGTATTTAACAAATTTGGTTGCAGGGGGCGTGAAGCAGTTAGCAGTTGTTGTAAGTGTTCAATGAACACACTGTTTATTATAAACAAAAATCATAGCGAAATGTTAATGAACTACTTAATATCATGTGAGTAATTAAGCAATTATGATGTTTCAAAAATAAACAGTAATTCAATTAAATTATTATTCATAAAATGGAAATGTTATCAATAAATAGAGCTGATTATTCATTTATAAATAAATATTATACGTTTTAAACCCGCAAAGCTTTTATAGTTATCGATAATTTTATTGCTCGTTTTTTTTGTAAAACGAAAAATAAAATGCAGAAACAAACATTTTTTTGTAGCTGTTTAACACATTTAATTTATGCTCCGAAAGTATCGCACAAATATTTTTTTCATATACAACATTCTGTATCGCATTTTATTCAAGTATCCACTCTTATCGACGTGATATTGGCTATAAAACCATTTCATGGATGTGATTATTTTCAAAATGTTGAAGTTGGAAAATCGTATGATATTTTCTCGCCAGAGCAAAATCGCAATGGTATATTCAATCGAGAGGGTATGGATTGTCGATGGGCTGCCGAAGCGCCCGCAGGACACATTCTTGTATTGGAGTGTGATGAGGTTTATATGCCATTGGTAAGATTACAGTTTGGTACTCTCGTTTTATATACGACGATCGATGTAAAAAATATTTTCGTGTGTTTTGTTTGTTTGTTGATACATCGCTTTTTTACGTTTTATCACATTACATTGGTATCATGGTTTGGTTGTTTTTCTTTTTTTTATTCAACAAAGTCGATTTTCGTTTCGCTTGACCCGAGTCCTTTCAAAGAGATTAACGCTAAGCAAATAAAATTCGCTTCCTTTTTAGCCGTTAAATTCTTTTATATGTTGCGTTCAATGGTATTTCTTTCGATGGTGAATGGGTCTTGCTTGATAAACATTCCTTTTATAGCCGTGCTGGTTCTCTTTTTTTTAGAGCAACAATTGTAACGACGCCAGAATTGAAGTATCAGCAAGTGGTGAATCGAATTTAAGCGATGCCAATCGATATTGTGGTATAAAATCATTTCGCACTCAATCCGTGGGTAATCGAATGGTGATTGGTATGATAATAAATTTTGCTGCTACAGTTCAGTGGCAGGATTAAATGTTTCTTTTTTTAGCATTCAAACCATTCAGTGCGTTGAATGCGCTGATTGGAGCATTTTTCAGATGTCGCTTAACGTCTTCACCTGATATCGTGTTTCCGTGCGAGTGTGGAAAACGGAAGAAAGTATGCGACCAGATTAGGTTATCAGGTTAAGGCGGTTTACTGTAGCAAATGTTTGCATGCGATGTACAGCGCCTTAACCTGGCCTTATTAAGTTCACAGTAAAGATGTGAATGTTTTCAGAATCGAATCGTGGGCGGAATGGAGGCAATGGTTAATGAATTTCCTATGACTGCCGGGCTTGTGACAAAGAATGTTCGCGTTATTTTTTGTGGTGCAACAATCATCGATAAAAGTTATGCCATAACTGCAGCACATTGCTTAATGAAAAGGGACATACAGGATCTGGCATTATTGGTCGGTGATCACGACTATCGAACAGGTTAACATTTTCTTGTTCTTTGTTTCCCATATAGAGATCATGATTCTACTCTGTATCAGGCAATGACACGAAATTCGCTGCTTTGTACAGATTATCCAGAGCTGTTATTCATAGTGACTATAAGTCACAAGACGACAAAAATGACATTGCTTTAATACAAACGGTGCGACCAATGACTTTTAACGAGGCAGTAGGACAAGTGTGTCTCCCATATAGGTAAATCTCAGAAAATAATTGCTCGAAAGAGGAGCAGAACTAAAGGAAACCAAACAAAGATTTTCAGAATCGTCCGAAAAATTTATCAACAAAGTCGTGGAAGCCACGGGTTGGGGTTCTAAGGAATTCAGTGGACCGCTATCAACGACTCTACAAAAAGTTAAATTGAATGTCATATCGAATAGGCAATGCTCTCATGCGTTCTCGGAAAGTATCGACTATTTCCAGATGTGTACCTACACCGTTGACAAAGACACTTGTCAGGTTGGTTCATCGTTTATAAATAAGTGTGGCACCGAATTGGTTTCGTTATAACGCTAGAACTGTTTTCCGTGTAGTCTGATTCCGGTGGTCCACTTCTTTACACAGGACCGTCCAACAATTTGTTGTACTTAGTTGGAGTAGTGAGCTATGGTCGTGGTTGTGCATCGTCAAGTCCCGCAGTCAATACAAGAGTTACGTCGTACTTGCGTTGGATACAATTAAACACGCCGACTATTCAATACTGCTACAAATAGAGTTCGTTTTCAGTGATTAATAATAAAAATTTTAATTTTACAATCGACTTATGGAGCACGAAGTTCTTGCAGTTTAATTGTTCCTTTATATTTGACTCAAACAAAATAGGAAAAATATTCTACAATCATTAAACGTAAAGCTTGTGCAAAATCAGCAACAGCTGATCAACAAACATACTCTTCTTGTATAATATGCATACCATATTCTCAACAACAGTTTACTACAGTCGTACGTGTTATATGCGCACATAGATGACCTTAACACTTTGCTGGTTACTGTGACTCGTCGACTTTAGGCACCCTGGAAATCAGTAAAGGAGTCGAGGAATACCTCCAAATAAATTTCTAAAAATAAAAAATTAAATTTTACATTTTTCAAATTTTAATTGGGGGTAACCCCCGACTCCTTTACTACTTTCCAGGGTGTCTAAAGTTCCAGCGTGTGCATTATTCTGTAATGTTTTAAGGTATTTAGGAAGGACAATGCACTGTATGTAGCTTGCCTCTGAATTCTTTTCGATACAAATGTATTGTCTTTGTCGACCAGCTGGAGATGTTCAGCTGTTGCTGATTCTGCACAAGCTTTACATTTAACAATTGTGTAACTCACCTCGTCAGGAACAGGTTGTTTAGAAATTTAATAGGTTTTTCTCTCAGACAATTACATTTTAGTACGTTTTGTTATGTGTCACTGAATTATTTTTTCATGAACAAACTTCACTGCTTTGACATTTCACGGGAATGAATCAATGTGAAGTTGTTACACAAAAAAAAAATGGTCCAGTGTGAATGAAGTACTATAAGAAAATGTGGCGCCTATATAGGCCAACCAACTAGGCGAATAGATCTGAATGTTCATCGGTTACAAGCTGATTGAATCGGTTCATATCAAGTGAAAATTGCGTGTAGAGTTTTCGCACGGCTTTCCGGCGAAAGAATTGTTGGGAGAAGCGCTAATGGACTCTTACTAATTTAGGTCCTACTAGGACCGTCCTAGTATACATAGATCTCACTATATGAAACTATGTTTGAAGCTCAAGTAAATTGAGGAATTTATGAGTTTTCTAACATAGATTATAGCAGATTCAAGTCGTATGTACAGTTAGTTGACCAACTCAACTTGTTAACATTGCCGTTTTAATGCAGTCCTGACTGTTTGTTTTCACACGGTGACATCGGTCTTAGTTTTATAGATCATCTTCAAGTTACGGTACATTCAACGAGGGGAAAACAACACGAGCGAATAGTGGGACAGTGTTGGGCGAACAATGAGCGAATGAAGGCGAATAATGGGGAAATAATAGGCGAATGGCCGAACGGTGGGACAAGATTTTCCATTGTTGTTTCCCCCTCGACTTTCAAACGTAACCTAAGGTTATTTTCGTTGTGTTTTATTTGACCCAAACTTTTATGCCAAAAAAGTGGCAGCTCTTTGAGTACTAAATTTAAAATCCTGTGTAAAAAAAGAACGAAGAATAGACGGTTCAAAATCTAAGCTTGTCAACGTTAGGCACACCGGACACCGAAATTTGACTTTTGATTTTTAGAAATTTATTTGAAGGTTTCCTCGACCCCCTTAGCAATTTCCGGTGTGCCTAAAGTGCCTACTCGAGCATTATCCCCTACGTGTTAAGCTCAACGCTTTTGCAAACAATTTGTCAACAATCATTTTTTGGTTATGGCTCTATGGATGACAGCTCAAATAACCTTGGAACAGACCCATGTAGGTGACACTACTTTCTATGTTCAAAAAATTTGAATATCGGACATAAGTGTGTTTGATTTATTTTCGCTACGCGCCGCCGCCCTTCGTTGCAAATCGCCAAGGTAAATATTGGAGTGGAGGTAATGCCATAAATAACCGAATCACATTTTGTGAAACACAAGTAAATCATAGTCAACCATTTAAAAGAAAGGTGTCATTAGTATTCAACTATTGTGCTAAGCCGCGCGTCTGAATGGCATGACCTCCGCCAACGCACTTCAAGCATGAGTGGCACTCTAAATAGGGTACTGAAACTGAACAGTGTGTCATACAACTGTAAAACACTGTAAAAATCAATTTCATACAAAATATACTGTTATGATCAGAGCGAGAAAACCGAAGACTACTTATTAAAACTTGCCTTGGGGTACTTGTCAAAGTATTTGCTTCTCTTTCAACGTGGTACGTTGACAGCGAAAGGACCGAAGACCAGTTTATTATAACTTGCCTTGGGGTACTTGTCAAAATATCTCTTTCTCTTTCATCATAACACTGTAGGTCTGTAGTACTCTATTTGGCAGCTGTCGACTATGATCACTTTTGCTTGAAGTGCGTTGCCTCCGACCATATATATTTACCTTGCAAATCGCCAATAATGGTATAAGAAAGTAGGAATAATGTCTGCGCAAACTTCAGGTAATAATTATTTAAAAATTTATCTTTCGAGCATTGGAAAGTTTTAAGGATTCCTATGGAAGCTTTTCGATCAAACTTAACGCTGTCCTAAAAGTACACCCAAAAAGATCGTTCTCCGGCTCAGAAATTGTTCTATGAAAATAGTAAAAACGACCACTTGATCGTTCTATTTCAAATAAGCGATGTGACAACTCAAGTGTTTGTCAATCAAACAATTTTTACATAATTAATAAATATAAATATTAGCAAAGGTGCTGATTATTTTCTGTTTCTTTATGGTCTACACACTTAACAAACATGACAATTTTCACGTAAAAAGTGTGTCGCGAAAAGAGCAATCAAAATCTTTCTATTCTATTTATTTGATGTATGTGCCAAGTGTTATTTGCATGTCGTCGCTTTTGTAATTAATTTTCATTGTTGTTAAAATTTTAGATTAAAAAAGTTGCTGTTGAGATCTGAATGAGATCTGGTTAACGCGCAAAGTATTGACTTGGAAATTGTAGGATATAATTTTCGATCTCATTTTTATTCCGGTTGATATTTTTTGCAAGTTACGTACGTAGCTCGACTTTTAACATGTCACGGACAAAAACAATTTTGTTTTCAATTAACATGTGTAACACTTGAATCAACTTGGAAAAAAACAACAAAAATATTTAGCTGGGGATCCCACAGAAAAAGCGTCAATACGATACAAATAGATAAAGCAAAAATTTCAGGCGAGGAGACTTTCATGATAAATAGATGTCATTGCTTTCATACGAAATGATTTGTAAATTGTACTTCTTGGTGGCGCCTTGGAAATCGTCAATAACAGCCCAAAAAAGACACTTTCCTCAGAAACTACATTTTGTAGACAATAAACCTGTCACATACCGCTATTCATCTGTTATATCGATAACGATGACCAAAATAATAACATGCTGTGGGTAAAATGGTTCTTTCTAAAGTAAAATACATGTTAAAAAAATTGAAGTACAAGATTTGAAATCAACGGATTAAAAATACTTTGATCGATGGAAGTAACAGACCCGATAATAATACAGGTCATGCCGTCTGTAACAGGTTAAGGTAATGTTAAAAGAAATTCAACCGGTCGTCTCAACTTTCACAAATGCGGCTCCACATTTAGTTATTGTCATCTGTAAATATCCTAAGGTCGTAGGCTCAATGGAGATTAAGTTGTGTAACCCTCCGAAGTTGCCCCTCTGGGACCTGCCATTCTAGACAAGTTCCTGGTGGTGACTGGAAGCTTGCCTTGATTTGAAAGATGATCGGGAAGAAAACAAAGGATCACTAGATCTGTGTTTCTAGATCACTTGGTGATCGTCCCGCACCCTGATAAATCTAAATAGTCATTAAATAGTCTCGACTCGGTAGGAACGAGAAGGGTTAGTTTCAGTTAAATATCAGACTCCACAAAGATTCAGTTGGTTGATTTAATTAATACTTTGGTCTTCATTTCGGCTGGAATTGATATTTGTGTTACAAGCAGAGCAGTTGTTAGAGAATATTATTCGTTGTATTCCGTGCCATGGCAATACTTGTAACATAGACAGCGTCTAAAATGATGCGTACGCATTAGGGGATCAGTACGTACCATAAAAAAAAGATATCCAACAACGATATGCGCCGATTCGGTTGTAAAACCCATTTAAAGTTTTGCAAATGAAAAGACAAAATCAATGAGACGAGCAATTAGATGGATATTGGACACTCTTCATTACAAATTTTTTTGTCTTTTCGGTTCGGATGCGACCTACATTGGCCCGACGATCCTGAACAATTCAAGTTATTCATAATTTTGATAAGGCTATTGGGAAACACATGACAAAACCTTATCAGTCTATCATTTAAGTTTAATTGTTTCGACAACGTACAGGTAGGAAAAATTAATGAATATTTTCTGAAAGATAAATTTTATTTTGAAGATAAAAATAGAACTTTTTGCGAGTGAACGAAAGGAATAATTTTGAATTTAATATGTTTCGACAAAGAAAAAAAAATAAATTTTCCATTACGATGTGTTTTGAGTGGAAAAGATGTTGATGTTGCGTGCGTGGATTTTAACTTCAAACATTTTTTTTATCTTTCTACATCTAAGGACAAGTGCATCTCGGTGCAGAGACTAAAATGTTAACCAAAATAAAACTCCAATTTTCAGAGTCTTTACAATCTTCAAAATGAAATTACGAACACTGTTTATAGGTAAGATGAAACAAATTACAGCAGCAGACGATGGTTTAAAGCGACAGTTATTGTCCTGAAGTTGTATGTGAACACTTCAATTCAATTCCAAACTTTAACGTTAAACGTTGAAGGAAAATTACTCGATGTCGTTATTCTATTAGCATTTCCTAACATTCGCTTCACAAGTTAGTTTTGAGTTTTGGCAACTCAACCGAAGTTATTTGTGAATTAGTCAAACTTTAAACACAATGCCCCTTTTTGCGAGTTTTGTGTTCGTGCAACAAAAAGCACAATTTTCATCGTTTCCTTTTATCTAGTGTTATGCGTTCCACTTCTACTCATGCTACAATCGTCCGCACAGGATTGTGGAAGGAGAAGAACTGTGAGTTACAACGTGACATACCATCTAATATGTTGTAGAAACAATAGTAATTGTCCAAAATTTAGAGTCGAATCGTTGGTGGCGTTAATACAGGCGTAAATGAATTCACTATGATGGCTGGCATTGTTGCAGATAATTCGGCTGTTTACTGTGGTGGCACCATTTTGGCAAATTATTATGTGCTAACGGCAGCCCATTGTGTTGCAGGAAGAAATCCAGCCTCATTGAAAGTGCTCGTAGGGGACTGGGACTACAGTATAGGTAATTGAGACTGATACTGAGAAGTGGTACATGCACTGTCTTGCTGGGACATTTTTTTTTGAGGCGCGTGGGAAACACGTCGAAATACAAAATTTTTTGTTTTCTTGCGACCAGAAAATGCGTCATTACTGTGTCGCTCAAAACCGGTTTTTCAAATTGCCTGGCTACAAGACAACAAAGTATCGTACTGTCTTGCTGGAAAACTTTGTTTGTTGAAGAGTTTGGGATGTATTCCTCTCCTTCGGCTCGGAAAACTACCTTCCCACACACCTCAACACAAAAAATTTCCCAGCCAGGCAGTTATGTACTAGTGCGAGGCCAGAACATGCGAATGATTTTTGTTTACGCGGTAATGACGCACTTTCTGGCCGCTAGTAAACAAACCTGCTTTCCTTTTTACTGAGAACAAAATCTATAGGCGCTGACACGAGCTTTGCTGCTGTCTATTTGGTCCAAAGATGTAATATCTATCCAGGCTATAATCCTAACACAAATACAAACGACATTGCTATCATCACCACGCAGAGAAGCATCGTTTATAACGTGGCAGTTGGTCCCGTTTGCCTTCCGCCAACGTAAGCTCATCAAATATCATTCTCAAATATTATTAGAAAGCAAACCATTTACCCAACAGAAATCTGTTGTTTACTGGCTCGACTGTTGAAGCCGTTGGATGGGGTTCAACGGAATTCGGTGGTCCAAAATCTACAGTTCTTAAAAAAGTTCAAATCGGGGTGATCAGTAATGATGATTGTAGAAGGACCTACTCATACATTTCAAACAGCCACCTTTGTACATACGGCTCGAACGGTCGTGATTCATGTCAAGTAATGAACTCAAATTTTATTACTTTTATTTTCAAACCATTTTCCATTTTTTTAAATTTTCTGATGTTTAGTTTGACTCCGGCGGACCAGTATATTATATGTTGAACGGACGGGTAAATCTGGTTGGTATAATTATCGGAGGTATAGGATGTGCTGGAAACTATCCATCAATTAACACCAGAGTAACGACATTTGTTTCATGGATCAGACAAAATACACCCGGAGCCGTTTATTATTGATTTTCTTTGTAATGATTTATGCAATGTTCCACCTTAATAAATCAATCAAACTTCAACGAGACCATGAAATTATTTATTATCCAATAATTACACCAGCTAACAACGAAATATAAGTTATTTGTTGAGAGAGTTTCCATTTTTCACACACAAGGCCAGGTATATGAAAAATTATCAAGTCTACTACTTCTTTTGATGCAAGTATAGATTGAACGGGTTCAAATAAAATTTCGTTTAACATTGAAAAGCTACATTATTTTCACGAATGAATTGAAGGAACGATTTTCAAGTAAAAACCAGTAAACTGAACGCAGTTAACATCAATTAATTGAGGTTAAGGACTACAGCCAAGGACAGTCAAAAAAGTGTATTTTTATGATTTTCGTGTTTATCGATGTCAGCTGTTTTAACAATACAAATTACAATGGCAAAACAGCGATGAAACACGTATAGAATAAAAATGCACTTTTTTGACTGTCCCAGGCTGTACTTGACGAAAAATTAAGTGGTGTTACGTTGACGTGTACCGCATCATAATGAAAATGATATATTAAAGAAAAGTGAAGCAAACTCTTTTAAAAAATCGAATTAGGGTGTAAAATAAGTTTGATAAACTTTGCTTCTTCATAAGGCGTAAAGTGAACAAACTCACGAATTTTAAACAAGTAGCAAAGTTTCTTGTTACGCCACTTATGGCGCAAAATTTTTTAGGTAAAATTTTTCTTTTAGAATTTGTTCGGCCTAATTATTGCTTCGACAATTTTTGCGTACAAGCGCAGCCTACAGCGATATCAGTTGTTTTGGAAGTATGGACAAGGACTTGCGTTAATTTTCAACTGATATCAGTTGTTTTGAAAGTTTGGTTTGATTTTCTGTTATGTTATTTGGTTGCAATTTATATCAATAAATGAATAAATCAATATATAATAAATCTATATCTTCCATGCGAAATTTCGCGAACATACTTTTTCCAAAAAAGTGTTTTCTCGACGTTTCAGAAGATACTCTATCCGAATCTGCAATTAAAAATTTAGGAACTAATCTTGGAACACGTCACTTATATCGAAAATAACCAAAATCCATCGAAAAATCCGATGGAAGTTAGGAACTGCCAGAGGAATAATCTCTCATCCCAAAAGTTAGGAACCAACATTGAAACACCTCGCTTATATCGAAAATAATCGAAATCCATCGAAAAATTCGATGGAAGTTAGGAAGTGCTAGAGAAATCATCTCTCATCCCAAAATTTAGGAACCAACCTTGGAACACATCACTCATGTCGAAAATAACCCAAATTCATCAAAACGCTTTTTCCGACCTTTACCAATCACTATTCATAATTACTAGTTGGAAAAAAATTATTTCTTCTGACACACATATACACAAATAAAACATGCTGTTATAGGGATGGAAACTCCCAAACGCCCAATTTTTTTGGGGGGGGGGGAATGTCTTAGAATGACGACTAGAATCTACTGACAAAATTTCAAGAAACTCTAAAGAAGACTTTAGAAGATTGTAAACATGGACGGACGGACGGACTAACAAAGTAACGTAAATGACGGCAACGCAATCTTATAACCGTGAGCCATCGTCATGTCACTTTTTTTTATTTTTCATTCGTAAATTTAGACTTATCAGGACCGAATTACGTAAAATTTGTGGTCCCAACATAAAATATGAAATACAGTGTGTTCATCTTTAAAACGTACAATTTTAGATTTATCAGAGTTTTTTAAAAGTTTTGATGTTCCCAGTCAATTAATTTCTTCCTATTCTATGATATTTTGGCGTGAGATTTGAATTCGCTGAGGGATTTTCAAATTTTGATTCCGCTGAGGGATTTTCAAATTTTGATTCCGCTGACTTTTAAAACTCTTAAAAATCTCAAATAAATTCCGATCTAAAAAACCCCACTGTATTTGATAGTGTGAGTTTTCCCTACAAAATTAGTGGGCAAATTAGCGCAAAAAATTTAAATGTGCCTAATAGAATTTCCAAAATTTTCTGCGCTTATAATTGTACAAAATGTGTATCTGTTGCAAACTGGTCTCGGGACGGGACCACATTTTTTTTCGTACGTTTTACCAGTCTAGGTATGATTAGTCTAAGTCCATTTTTTTTTGTTTTTTACATTCTGAAAATGATGGAAATGAAAGCCGAAAAATATTTTTTTCTCAAAACCGATAGAAGATTCGCAAAATATTTCCTCGGAAGGCTTATAGAATTTAAAGAGCTACACTTCCGTATTTTTTTTTACTAAAATCGGTGAGCTCGTTCTGGAGATTTGCCAGTAAGAGTGAAGTCACCATATGTTCCCCCTTTTATCAATATGTTGATCTTCTTCCGTGGCTACTACCTGTGAATCTTATCGTCGTGTAAACGTTTTCGTACTTATTGTGTACCTATACTGCACAATATATTACATAACTGAAATTATATTACGGAAGTGAAGCTTGTTGATAGCGAAGGTAGATAATTTTCGATGAAGCAAAAACAAAGTGTGTTTCGATTCGACGTCACTCATCACACTGAACTCACAATATTTTTAAAGTTAGTCGATAAATATTCAATATTGACTGATAAATTCTACGTCGAAATACAATCGAAACATACGCTCTTTGCTCAATAGTCGTGCAATTTCAGAGACGATTAACATTTTTTATTTCAAAATTCACCTGTACTAATAGCGATGACTAAAAATAAGTTTCAAAAATTAGACGTTGAATTAATTGAAGTCATGCGTATGTCGTAAACTTTAAGGGACGGGATTGTCAAGGCAGAGATATTTTGACAAAATTAATTGACAAAAGTAAAAAGAGAAGAAAAATGTTACAAAAAAAACATATTTTGTCAGAGTGAGGAAAGCTCGGAACTGATCTGAAATTTACCAGAAATGTTTGAATGAAATTTTAAGGCTCCTGAAATCTGATATGAATGTACCCTGATTCAGGTAAGTTTTATTTTTGAAAATTACCTGACAAATAGGTCACACTAGGCGTATTCTCAACTTTAGATGGATTCTTTAGAGGGAGATCGTAGACTATCATTGTTGGGAAGGGTGATTTCTCTTAGGAATGAAAGACAACTCGCTGATATAGTCTGAAGCCACAAACGACCAACAATAATTTCTTTGCATTTGAAAAGCCTAACTCCGACTACATTCTGATTAAACATTTGATGCACACACCTGATAAAGAGCGATTCGATACACAAAAAAAAAGTTTTAGGTCAAACAACTCCATACCCAAACTACATTATTTTCTTATATGCGATAAAACTGAATGGAATGAACCAGTAATGGTTATACGGACCAACGACTGTTGAAATTTATTCCAACATTTCTTCTTTATAAATAGATTTTTCAACATCGTCAATTTCTTGTACCAATAGAAGTTCAACTCCTTTTCACATATCGGATCTATCAATTTCCACATCGAAATAACGAAATCGAAAATCCGACAAATTTAGTCAACCGTTAAGTCAAGTGGAAATAAAAATTTTGTTTTCAAAGAAATGTCTGTTAAGTTCAAAATACAAATCGATAAAGCGAATAACCTATAGCAGTTTAACACACCGCGCGATTCTCGACCCAGTTACCACCTCTTAACACCGATCAAATCAACAGCACAACAATGTGCTATTAGTTATTCAGTCTTGCAATACCTGAAAATTTTATTGATTTTCATATTTTTTCTTCGTCTCTTTGTTATGTTAGCGTTGCAGTCTACTTAACAGTTAGTTAAGGTAAACTGATATCATTTGTCACATTCGTTAGTTACTGATTCTGAATCTGTATAAAGGACAATTTATTTTAAACGCTAGAAATGCCGAATCAATTGTTAGTACTTCTCCTCAATGGTAAGACGTGTTTTCTAAATGTTATACCACACACCTATGTTCACTTCGAACTGATCCGTTCAACTTACAGCTCTTTTTGTGACATCAATCCGAGCTCAATTCTCTGGCTGTGATTACTTTCAAAATGTTGTTGCCGGTCAAACATATGACATATTTTCGCCTGGATATGGAACCTACTATCCAGCGGGAACTAATTGTCGTAGGTCCTTTTTTAATCATACAATAGTGATCTGGCGATTGATTTCATTTTCGACTACAGGTTGGCGAGCTCAGGGACCAGTTAACTCAAAAATAACGCTTAATTGCATAGATGTGACTTTACCGCAAGTAAATCGATATTGAATTAAACTCGTTACTATATATTGCGAAGTTGTTAAGAGCGATCAACGAACTTTGTGCCTATACAAAAACAAACATTCATTTGCTATCAGAGTACAAAGTTTACCGAAAGGTGTCGCTCCTAACAATTTTCAAAGCTTAAAATAAAAGAAACGAAGCATGAGAAAATGTATTGAAGGCTTAGCCAAGCCAAGTCACTAGCACTTTATAGTTCACAATTTTTATTCGGATCTGCCCTTTTTTCACTATTTACTACGATCAATATTGTGTTGAAATTTTGTCTCGTGGGTGCACGCACGGAATGCTAAACAGAGTGGAAATTTAGTGCGTATAGAAACTGACGATCTTCCACTTTATTCTCCAATAGAACAGTTGCAACGATAGACTGGAAGTCTCGTGGTCAGGAATGGACAATCCCAATACGAACTGGTATTGCACTTCACAAACCTTCAGTTCTACAACAGCTGGCAATTCAATCAGTATAGGTTTGTCTCCTATACCATAAATAATAGTCTAAATTGACGAATAAAAATGCCACATCGACAGCTCTTAGATCACAAGCAAGTGGATACATATCCGGGAAATTTCGCTGCCAGTTAAGCGTACAGTCACAAACCACGACTCCAAACCAATGCGATTGTGGCAGACGTAAAGTTGTAAGACTTATCAACAAAATCATTACCACAATCGTCAGCATGCAAATCCAATTTTTCTTGCAGAGTCGCATTGTACAAGGTGAAGTAACTGGAGTGAATGAATTCACAATGATGGCTGGCATAATGGACACAAGGGATCGGACTGTTTATTGTGGCGGAACAATAATTTCGAATAATCACGTTTTAACGTCGGCACATTGTCTTACGAATAGAGTAGCGACATCTTTATCCGTACTGATTGGTGACGACGACTACGCAACAAGTATGTGATGGGACCATTCGCCATTTTTGGCGTCTGTGGCTTTCCTCATTACCACTCATGTTTTACAATTTCATTTCCAATAATATCATGTTTGTAGCATCAGACACTCCCTATGCAGTTTTCTATCCAGTTAGTAGCGTCACTATTCACCCGAGCTTTGACCGAAGCACCAATTTAAACGACATTGGCATTATAAACACAGCAACAAGTTAATATAGTTTTTAGCTCAAAATTGACCTGTTCACCAAAGCTTTAATTTCAAATTTCCCGTAACAGGTATTGCCTACAATGTAGCTGTGGGTCCGGCGTGTTTACCATTTGCGTAAGATCGAAGCTGATCTATATGTCGAGCAAAACGACTCATTCGTTCTTTACAGATACGAAACCGTCCCATTTACTGGCTCCGTAGTGGAAGCTGTTGGATGGGGCACGATCTTTTACGGTGGTGAAATATCCACGAAGCTTAGAAAAGTTTCATTGAATGTAATTAGCAATGCGGTTTGTAGTACGTATTACAGTAATATTGCTTCAACACAGATGTGTGTAAAAACGCCATCCAAGGACACATGCCAGGTATGGTGTAAATCAACTGAGTTATCATTTTCACATTTTGGTAATTAATTGAGTGTTAATTACAACAGAGAGACTCTGGTGGTCCAATCTTTGGAACTGCTAATGGCCGAGTGTTTTTGTTGGGCATTATCAGTTATGGTCAAGGTTGTGCGACCGATTATCCGTCCGTAAATACTAGAGTTACGTCGTATTTAAGTTGGATACAAGCAAATACATTCGGTGCTACTTACTGCCGATAGAGAAATTATTGTTTTTTTCGTGCACAACCTGAGACTGAGATAAATCATCTGCTATCAACACAATAAACGGTGAACTGTCTTTGGAAAATGAAGTACAAGGTTGTTGGGCAGACTCTTGAAAATAAAAAAATTTATAGAAGACTCAGTAAATGCACTGGTGTTATGTTTGCAGCTGTGAAAGTTAATTAGAAAACCAACGCACTTCGAAGGTTTAGTATATGCTGTGCCGAAGCAAGAACAGTCAACTCATTTTAAGCTTTCCACATTAATTTCGTCGTTTCTGCCGTAATTCGGAAGAAAAACAATTTCCAATGGGTTACTGGATTTTTTTGTTATTTCCACTGAAAATTGTTTTCTATTCAAATTACGGTAGGTTTTTGCTGTCAACTTCGAAAATGATGTAAAACTGTGGACCGTGAATAACACAAAAAGCTCTACTGCCTCCTGTAATTCAGAACGTAAGACGTTCTGTTCTGTCGTGTTACCCACAAATATATTTTTTTAGAATATATCAACTAGGCTATCAAAACCTCACGACCAAATAAAACTCAAGGTAAGTTAACATGTCACATACGGCAATTCATCTGTTATCGATAACAACGACAAAAACAATGACAAGCTCTGAGTACTATGGTCCTTTATGTAGTAAAGTTCTTGTTAAAAGAATTGAAGTACAAGATTTGAAATCAAAAGATGAAAATACTTTGATCGATTGAAGTAATAGACCCGATAACAATACTGGTCATTTGCTTGTCGTCTGTAATAGGTTAAGCAGGGGTGTACTTACTTTAGAATTTTTCTTCTATTTTCAACGTTATTTAATCCATAAATGCAATCCAATACAATCCATATGAAATCACATTGAAACGTACACATACACTTATGCACACGAGACAGGGTGTACACTCACGGAATTTTGAAAACCGACACATTTTCTGTTTTGTGGTTCACTAGTTTTTTTGTGAATTCTGCTTGTATTTTTATATGGAGAAATCAGAAACTCAAGTAAAACACAGAAACAGAAAATGTGTCGGCTTTAAAAATGCGTGCGTGCTTGTTTATCATATGAAAATATAACATGTGAAGTTATGCGTCTCTTTCTACATTTGATGTTTTAGCAAGGAATCAGTTCTGCTTTTTTGCTGAAGAAGCTCAAAACAAATGTTCGTTAAAAAAAAACCGTACCACACGCAATGAGTTCGAAAAAAGTTTTGGTGACATTGCCTAGCACAAGATGTATTGTATTGTGTACGCACACAAGTCAGAAGCACGAGAAAAGTTTTTTATTGCCCAAGGGAAGAAAAGTAGGAAATTTCAATTCGAGAGTGTTGTCACCCGAGAAAATGAAATTTTCTATTTTTCTTCTCGAGGTCAACACATAATTTTACATGTTTATGTTTTCCCTAGGGTCGAAAGTGGCTTATTACACACCTAGGGTAAACAATGGTTTAGGTTTCAAAAGCATGTTAGTATTTTACTTTGCAAGTAAGGTAATAGGGCCATTACCTTCCTAGCGAAAACCCTCTACATCGCTCATAAAGCATACTGCACACGGGAAATAATTTGATATCACGATGAGTAACGGATACGAGATGTGACATTACTTCACTGGTTTAGTGTTCTACTACTATATTAAGGATAAAAAGATGAAAAGTTGAGTTTTACACAACTCGGGATAAAAGTTGAAAAGTCTCGTTTTCGGTTGTTTATTGACCTCGGCTTCGCCTCGGATCAACAAAACTCACACGACAAAGCACCGAATTTTCAGCGGTAGGGAGAAAATGACTATTTTCTCACCTACGTTGTGAAAAAGTGTTTTTTTAATCGAGGGATTTCTAAAGGCTTTTAGCTTTTTCGTCCGGTCCCATGTAAAGAAATGAACTTTTGTATAGAGCCGTCACTTCGTTCGGGCACCTAAAATCAACCGAACAAAACAGTTTCGCAAATAACTGCCGTTTGTATTGGGGTATGTTCAGAGTATATGGGGTCGGTGCACACATGGAGGAAATATCACGTTTACTTCGTCACTTTCATTGTAACACCAAATTTTTAGATTGACGAGTTTCACTAGAGTTTGCAACTGTGCGGTTCTGTTTTTTCTGAAGGCATTGCAGTTGATACGACTGTTCACGTTCTGGTTTAGATACATAATAAATAGACCCGAAAAATTGTCTGTCGTAGCAGCTGAGTACAGTAAAGGTGGCCTTAACATTTCTACCTCTTTCGATAAGAGTTTGAATATTATTCCAGAAATGAGATCAACAACTCACGAAAATAGATTTTATCTTGACGAATAAAACGACAATGAATTTACATAGTATAGTCGTCATTTACCTCAATAAGTAGATTAAAGCTACGAAAATTTTTATCTCGGTTATTTGCAAGTAGAAAAAAACAGCACAATTAAGAGTAGTATTTACAAAATATTAATTTGTTTGTTTAGGTGTACTTTTCGGTCGCCCGTGTACATAACAATTAAATTTATTAATTCGCATTACATTCGTTTCTTACTAAGTTTACCACATTTTTACGTTAAAAAACGATGTGATCTAGCTTTTAGCAGTCAGTAAAAAAAATGTTTTCGATAAAAATGGATTGGTGTAAAGGTAAATTGTTAATCTGGATCTATACAACTCAAAAAACACCTAATGCAAACCTAAATTTTTTTAACTCAGCGGTGAAAAGTAAAATATTCGTTGTCCTTATTGAAAAGAACGTTTTATGCAACTCGATGATAAATATGATGATGAACAAGATGTATATTGCATATTGCACTAGTGCCTGAAAAATTCACTTATCACTCGGTGGCATAAATAACTAAACCGAAATTTTCAGATGGCACTTCGCATTAGGTGTCTTTTGCATTGCTATTCCGATCCGCAGTGAACCGAAACAAAAATTCAGTGTCCTAATACCTAATTGTGCTTTTTATGATGCCTTAGTGTCTGTTATTATTGTTCTTCTAAACGTATTTGGGATATGCCAAGCGTATTTCGAAGCGTGCGATTCAACAATCAACGTCGATGCGGGTCAAACAATATCTCTTCAATCACCAGGATATTCTGCTGGATACGGATATGCCCCAGGATCATCATGTAGGTATACGATTGTAGCGCCGAGTGAATACCAGGTTCGAGCAACCTGTTCTATCAACTTGTCTGACGTAAGTACAATCTATTGGGTACGTTTATGCATTCAAATGTTTCGATAAAATTAGCCATCGAATGGAAGTTGCTCCAGTGAACGATTTTATTTTGCAACAGATGGCAGGAAAGATCTGAGTACGTCTGTGTACTATTGTGGCGCGAAAACTATCGGTCTTACATCACAGGGAAATCAAATGGTTCTAGGTTCGTTCTAGGTATAATGGACGATGTGAATTTTCAATAAAAATGTTTGTTTCACCCAATAGCGTATATCAGTACTGTGAACAATGGAATATTCGACTGTTCAATAACTACCGTTTGTGACTGTGGGTGGTCGATTAGTGTAAGTGTAGCGTATGTAAAATTCGATATAATGATATTAACAAAAATCGAATGTAGAGTCGTATTGTCGGTGGTACTACAGCTGGTGTGAACGAATTTACGCCTATGGCTGCGCTTGTGGACACGTATACTTATAAAATTTATTGTGGCGCCACAATTGGTAGCATTTTTATCTAAATTATAGTTTTACTAGTGTAAGACGTCCACTTCAATTTTTTCAGTTTCTTCCAAATATGTTGTAACTGCGGCTCACTGTCTGAAAGTGACTACACCTTCAAATACTACGGTCCTAGTTGGGGACCATAACATTAAAACAGGTGAACCATAAATTATTTTTTCTTAACTAGAGTCAAATATCGCGACTTCGTCACTTATTTCCAAAGTCGTCTCCGACTCGAGCTGGAAACCTTTCATTCACTAAAAAAGCATTTTAGCATGCGTCGTGATTTATAAAATCCACAATTTGATAACACCACGTTTTCCTAATAGGAAATGAAACGAATTACGCGGCCGTATATATAGTGAAACGATTCGTACCGAAAACTGACTACTCACCTACAACTAATCTAAATGACATTGGCTTAGTGGAAACCGTTAATCCAATATTGTGGTCGAGAGGTGTGTCTCCTGTTTGCTTACCGTTTTACTATACGTCAGCGGATTTTTCCGGAACGACCCTAACTGCAACCGGATGGGGCTCAACGTCTTTCGGTGGGCCAGTATCTGATGTACTTCTAAAAGTAGATCTAAACGTGCTGAGCAATACAAATGCACAATGTACATCTACTTATCCGAATGTTGCATCGTCACAGATGTGTACATATTCATCGCAGAAGGACACTTGTCAGGTTAGTATTTCGAGTGACACTGTGTGTTCAAAATAACTTAATTTTTCCATTTCCGAAATGTTAGCGTGATAGCGGTGGACCGTTATTCTACCGTGGACCAACTGATCCCAGACTTTTCTTAGTTGGACTAGTTAGTCTTGGTGAAGGTTGCGGTGGTTCCAATCCCTCACTTAATTCTAGATTGACATCTTTTCTGACCTGGATCGAAAGTATTACTGGAACAGGAGTATTATGTCGCCGAGCGTTAGCATAATATTGAAAATAAAGAACGAAGTTCTTGTCATTTTCGTCTTATCTTTCAAATTCTAATACTCTAAGGACAGCGTAACGTAAGTTCAAGAACAGCGAAACATCATTGGCTATAAGCTCACAACCTTTGAGGGCCAAAACTCTAGATGATTTCGATTTTGGAGAATGACAACAGCTTTTTTTCTATAGAGAAAGAAATTTCGGAGTCCTAATGAGGATCAGCTCCAACGTGTTATCGAGTGTTACATAAATTAGATGACGATGATTACTTTGAAAGTAGCTGTTTACAAGTAAATGAAACAAAAATAACCCTGCCCTAACAACCAAACGAAGTTATTGGGGATAGATCATTACTAGTCTGGCTGCTTATTCGCCTAGTCGGTTGGCCTGTAGAGGCGCCACATTTTTTTATAGTATCTCAATCTCACTGAACTATTTTTTTGTGTAACAACTTCACATTGATTCATTCCCATGGAATGTCACAGCAGTGAAGTTTGTTCATGAAAAAATAATTCAGTGACAGCAGTTTTTTTATGAAGAAAAGTACTAAATAGGTCTGTTCCAAGGCCATGCGAATTGTCAAATTTCATCCAAAGACAACATAACCTAAACCTTAGAGTAATTATACCTAGAGAGGAAATTACAAACAGAATTACGTAAAATTTGTGGTCCCGACATGAAATACGTAATATTTGATAGTGTGAGTTTTTCCCTACTAAATTGGTGGGCAAATTAGCGCAAAAAAATTGAATGTGCCTACTATAATTTTCAACGCCTACATGTGTTAGTGAAAAGCTCTACGTAGAATTGTACGAAATGTGAATCTTACACAAACTGATGTCGGGACCACATTTTATCGTACGAAATACCTCTCTAGGTATAATTACTCTAAGACCTAAACAAAACAATTTCTCCTGAAAAATGAGCTGCCGAAATGGGTTGTGGAAGTTACAGATTTAGCCGCAAAAGTCGACTCCAGCGCCAGCTTTGTAATTTTCTTTCTCGAATTTCACACGTAATTTCTACTCAAACGGGAATAATTTTGTAATTTTACTTTAAAAATACAAACTCTACTACCGAGTCAAAACACAAACAACCAGAATACATGTCTTATTTACGAGCGTCATATACCTTGATCGCAATTCTACTTCTTCTTAAAATGGCGGAAATCCGAGGGGTGACGCACTTCCATTTAATCCATTTAATCCATTTAATCCATTAAATCCATTAAATCCATTAAATCCATTTAATCCATTTAATCCAAAAAATTTTTTTTAGTTTTTCCGAAATAATTAGGCTACCGACCTGAAAAATTTGTAAAGTAATTGCGAAAAATAGATTTGCCCGATCCCCAGCTCGTTTAAGAACTCGTGAGGTATAGGAAAAATTTTTTTGTGAAAAATGGTATTAAATTTATTTAATCCATTTAATCCATTTAATCCACTTTACACCAAAAACTCCTAAAAGTGGATTTTTTCGCTTTTTAACATTGTAGTATGAGTTGTAGTACGTGGTTCGATCAAAATCAACAATTTTTAAGACTTTTACAGTATTTGGTAAAATTAACTTTTTTCCTATTTAATCCATTTAATCCAATTTTTATTCCATTTAATCCATTTAATCCATTTAATACCATTTAATCCATTTAATCCATTTAATCCATTTAATCCATTTAATCTAGAAGTGAGTTACCCCTCGCGGAAATCACAACCCATTAGCGCGAAGCAACTTCAATACGTAATAGTTATTTACGTATCGATTGAGTAGGCCGAAAGAGTTACGTATTAAGTTTTGTATGCTTGCTAAGAGGACCGAAAGTAAAGAAATGTCAATCGCCCCGCGAATTGACAGCTTTACTTTCGGTCCTCTTAGCAAGCATACAATAGTTATTTGTGTATCTGTTTTGGACGATTGTTTTTAGGCAATTTCGCGAGTTGTAGCCCGAACGAAGTGAGAATATTTCAGACACAACATGAACAGATTCACCATATTAAGGTTGATTGCATAAATTTTGCTTAATTATTGGGACCATTTGAAGGCTGCATTTTTTACGTTACAATTTGGCAACGGGCTATCCACAAATACATGTTGCTCGGACTAACACAACTACGAATAAAATAACTCTTTTTCGACCAATTTATTCAAAGACCAAAACAGCAGCTCCTTTCCTTTAATTTATTTTTTAAGAATATTTCAGACACAACATGAACAGATTCACCATATTAAGGTTGATTGCATAAATTTTGCAAACATCCGTGACTCTGACATATGCGAAGTGCTTTTTAACGTTACAATTGCGCAACGGACTATTTCTAACATTAGCACTATCCCACAGCGCGAAGCTATTACACTAATCGCGAGCCATTCGTCTGACGTATTTCGACAAATCAGAAAACAACGCAAAACGGCCAAATCTCTGTCGTCGTTAAGTCAAAATTACGTTAAACCGATCAAAATCAAATTGTCTAAGTCGTGTTATCCCTAAAGTACCTAGAGACACCGTTTCGTCCAGCTAATCTCAAAACTCACTAGTTCACTTCCATAAAATTCCCGTGAATTTTATGTGGAAACAGAACACTGGGGGACTCGTCAGGAACGACAGTGTCGAGAGTTTTGTTATTGTATGCGCTCTACGGTAGGGAGGGTAAACTTTTTGTAAAAAATCAAGCGAAATAACTATTGTGTATCTGTTTTGGACGATTGTTTTTAGGCAATTTCGCGAGTTGTAGCCCGAACGAAGTGAGGGCTACATGCGAAAGTGCCTAAAATCAATCGTCCAAAACAGATACTCAAAAAAATTTTCATGTAAGGGGTCGAAAACCTGAGAAAAATATCGAAACTCCCTCATTTTCGGCCCCGACACATGAAAAATTTTTGAAAGTCTCTATAAGTATACGGCGCCTCAAAATTTTTGCAAAAAACAAAGGTTATGTCGTCTGTGAATGAAATCGTCGTGGTTCGGGTTGTCAAAGTTCGCGTTTACAGTTATTTGGAACAAACCTATTGTACAATTGCTAAATTTTTCTCATATGCAGAATGACCACCAGCTGAATATCACCAGCTGGTGTACAAACAAAAACACTTTGTATTGTATACAATTCAAAGACAACCTACACACAGTGCATTTCTACGTTAACGTCATCTACGCGCACATAATACGTATGAATGAAGTAAACACATTGTTAAGAATGTGTTTTGATTGTTTATCATACAATAAGTGTGTGTTAGCAGATCCAGCTGATGATATTCAGCTGGTGCTCAATCTGCATATGAAAAATATTTACAGGCTGTATTAGATTTTACTCTTAGTTTCTAAACTCCATTTTCCTATGGCTCTTTGAGACCCTTTCATCACCAAAACATTTTGATTGCAGGCTGAGCCTCAAACCTAGTGCTCAAATAGTCGTCAGGCGTCACACACTTTATGAATGATACCCATGGGGACAAAATGATTCAAGAAAAGTTTATGAACATATGGAAGGTACTCGTCTGTTTACTAGAACTGAGTAAAACCATAAGCGTTATTAGAAGATCGAGTGTACAGCAGCTTTCATTTCTACAAAAGCTTTGAGAACGAATTAAATTAAATAATCGCTGTTATCATCAAAAAGTTTTAAAAGTATACAGCTTGAACCGAAGGCAATCATACCATACATCCACCAAGTCAAAATTTTGAAGGTATAGTTGGAGAAGTAATGCCACTCAGACGTAAGACCCAGCATACTAGTTTCATGCTAAAAACATCACCTTTGAAAATTGTAGACTATCATTTACGTGCGTTTCACAAAATAATGTACCTATCTCACAACAGATGGCCTGAGTTTCTATGAAATTTTCTGTTTTTCATTAAAAGATAAGTTGACGTTCGTACCATCAATCTCTAACCATTAAGAGGCAATTTTACAAAACTTTGACCAAGTTGTATGAAATAGGAAAACAAGCCATCGGCGATTTTTAAAAGCTTTACGTTAAATGATTCAGTGGACCTTTCTCAGTTATTTGTAACAAAAAAAATCCTCGAAGAAATTATGTTTTCGCGCCAGAAATCATGAAAAAATGATCTGTTGTAAGGTGGTCAAAATAGTTTTTGTTGCATATCATCGACAAGACGTAACTTATGTTCATTGGTAGAAGTGTTGAGGACGCATATGTTGGCTTTTAAAAAATTTGGAAATTTTTCGTATATGTGGTGCAGTAGCCATTTTAGGGAAAAAAACCCCAACTTTTAGAGAGTGTTTAAAAAAAACTACAATGATAGACTCGGACGATATGGGTGTCGTTGGGTAGGTAGTGACCTCTACTATCCATGACACCATACACCTACTGCGGCACGACTTTCGTTGAGCTTCAATTTTGATTGAAGTGTACTGACACAAAAATTCTCTATAATTCTGCTTTTCTTTGTGTCTATTTTAAATTTTCTGACTTATGAGACAATTTTAAGTCAGGGCTGGAGTTACTGCCAACTTACGCTTCGAGACAAAACGCGGCATGCATTTTGGGAACATTAAGAGCAATCTACACTTCGATGCGCAAGGTAAATATATTTTCGAAGATAACTTTGAATTAGCATCCTTTTTGAAAAAAGTAGGTCCATCGTTTTATGCCCAAATATCTAAAGTTTCGATAGCCAGTGGAATTGTTCGGATTGATGCGGTCTACTCTGAGAAAACTCAAAAGTTCCAAAAGTTTGGCAAAAATTCACAAATTCCATCGGGTTTGAGTTTTCTCAGAGTAGGCTTCATCAATCTGAACAATTCCAGTGACTATCGAAACTTTAGATATTTGGGCATAAAACGATGGAGCTACTTTTTTCAAAAAGGATGCTAATTCAAAGTTATCTTCGAAAATATATTTACCTTGCGCATCGAAGTGTAGATTGCTCTTAAGAGCTAATAGAGTAGATGATTTTTGTATGCTTGCTAAGAGGACCGAAAGTAAAGCTGTCAATTCGCGGGGCGAAAGCTTTCGCTTTCGCCCCTTGAATTGACATTTCTTTACTTTCGGTCCTCTTAGCAAGCATACAAAACTTAATACGTAACTCTTTCGGCCTACTTAATCGATACGTAATAGTATGTTGTGTTACAAGTATTGTAATGTTGATTTTTTCAGCACTAGACCCAAGTTTTCCTTACGAGCGGAGCGAGTAAGGAAAATTGGGTCGTGTGCTGAAAAAATCTCATTACAATACGTGTAACACATCATGCTTTGTGCCAACCGAGAATTGAAATAGACAAATGCACAAAAATTCAGAATTTTCATTGTAAACAATCACTCTTCGAATTTGATCGATCACGTTGCTTTGCATTTTTTTAAAACGAATGCTGTAATAACTCATACGAATTTCATTTCAACACTGGTTTGAGTGTTGTAATAAGCCATGAAAACGGGTGTTGTAATTTTGGACATTTCAATCTAGTTATCGATATTGAAATCCGTCGTATTTCAATTCTCGGTGGCACAAATAACTATTATTTATTGTAAAATTAATTTTTTGAAAAGATCGATTTTTTACTGGCTGCGCCACTGTGAGCAGTCTTTTTTTTCGCTTCAGTAAAAAAAAAAATTGAAATAATGCGCTCTAAAATAAATTTGTCTATCTACGCTTCGAGAAATTTCGTGTAAATTTTGAAAAAAGCCAACTAATTCAATTTTGTCATATTAAAATTCATACGTTCCTCGACTTCCCAAAATGGCCAGTGCGGCACTGTATCAAGTGGTATCTAGCATATTATAATAATATTTTGTCCGTTGGCCGCTTACCGAAAGGATTTGGAAATATGTCGAATTTTTCCTATTCGTGAATTTGTGATAATTCGTCAAATCTTTCTGGTAAGTGGCCAACGTACAAAATATGCTAGTAAACACTTGATATAGTGCCGCACTGGCCGTATTGGGAAGTCGGCCGATACCCAAAGGATGTATGAATTTTTATATGACAAAAATGTTATTCCGTGCCCAGCCCACTAATTCACTGGGTGATAATTCCCAATTGCATGACTATTATTCACCGGGCCATAATTCCTGAGCTGAACTGCTGGTGAATAATTATCAGATAGCTGGGCGATAATTCCTGGGTGATAATTCCTTGGGTGATAATTCCCCGGGTGATAATTCCAATCGAGCTGGGTGATAATTCCTGGTTGATAGTACTCCGGGCGATAATTCCAATACAAATTTTAAATTTTTCGGTCTGGGCGATAATTCCCTGTGTGAAAATACTGGTCGCCGAAATGAAAATCACAGCAAATGTCAACAGTCTAACGGATCTGAACGAGCTATAACTAGATCATCTTCAAGGCCGTTTGAAATGACATCCACGTTAAGAAATGCCATCCACGTTAAAAAAAAACTCATACAAATTAATGAATGAACGAAAGTACCGTATCTTGAAGATGATCTATGTCATACATAATCGACAGCGATCTCATGCGATCTTAACGAAACATTAACGGTGAAACAAGTGAAGTTGAAAATGATAGAAAATGGATTCGACTGTGATTGTGTTGACCTTGAAAACCATTTTCCATCAGTGTCCACGCTATTTTGCTCAACAAAGCCAACCAAAATTGATAGCATTTGATAATGTCCTATTTATCTCCTTAGTCACTGTGTTGCATCACTTATATAAAGAAGCATATAAGACCCATTCCCTAATACTCGCACAAGCTCTCGTATACGTGCACCGGTCGACGTCTCTTATTTACTTCCCTATAGCAGTAATGTCCTTTTGTATGAATAAGAAAGAAAATCCTTACGTCAAGAGAAGTAACAGACTGTTAAAGGTGAGTGTTAATTCCGAAAAACCGTCACAATCCTGACGTGTTTTTACTTGATTTTATTTGACAATATTTAAAATGTTAGCAAATAACCGAAGAAAGGAAATACTTACAACGTCAAACTGTTTTATTTGAACAGTCTGGTTTCGGTTCGAAAACAATATTCAAAATAGAAACAAAATTTATCAAATTACAACAGACTCTCAAAGTATAATGGTCGGAAAAATTTGTAGGTTGAAAATATCTCTTTTGCGATTAATTTCCATTAAAAATTGTCACGTTGTAACAGTTTTTCTTCTGAGTGCATTGCATTTATTCGTTGGAAAGACCGTAGCGTTTTACAATTTCGCACTATGTGACAGACAGATTCGACTATATGCTGGTCAATCCAGATCTTTACGTTCACCTTATTGGCCAGCGGGTTTCATGCCCGGCTCATCATGCCGATACAGTATACAGGCCCCAATTGACTATCAAATTCAGGTCACATGCAAAATCGATTTTATGGACGTAAATATTTACGTGAAGCAGAAATCGTTGCACTCATAACATAATCTTTACTTTCACTCAGCCCTATCAGGATGGAAGCTGTGCGTCGGGAAAGTTTTACATAGCTGAGGATGGCAACAGGGATATTACTTCCACTCAACCTATTTGTGGTACAACTACAACTTCCAGAAGTTCGTTAGGAAATAAGCTGACCCTGGGTAATATTATCTGTGAATTTTCAGCATAAATGGCTATAATATTCTGAATGCACAGCCTACACCAGTGACTACTATTACAGCGGTCTATATGATTGCCAACTGACGGCAGTATGTGACTGCGGCTGGGGTTTGAATGTTAGTTAAACACTTAAAATAATCTGCAAGTGTTAACCGAAACGAAATGATCAATTTAGAGCAGAATAGTTGGAGGACAAGAAACCGCTCCGAACGAATTTCCGTCGACGGCAGCTTTAGTTTCTACAACTTTTGAAGCTTTGTTTTGTGGCGCAACTATAGGTATATGCAAAGGTAGTTGTAGTTCACTTTTTCATTTTTCCTATTTTACAGTATCTTCGCGATATGTTGTAACAGCAGCACATTGTTTACGTAAAACAAACCCTACTGAGACCGCAGTTTTAGTGGGAGATCACGACTTAACCACTGGTATTTGGAATATTAATAATGCTTCCCTTATCGTTTCATTGCACCGAAAGTTTTTCAGGCCGAGATACGCTGGAAGCAAAACTTTACCAAGTTCTCGAGTACATTGAACATGCGGCCTACAATAACGAAACAAAAGTGAACGACATTGGTTTAGTAAGAACTATTCTGCCTATGGTTTGGTCTCGTGGTGTTGGACCTGTTTGTCTTCCATTTTATTATGCGAATGCTGATTTTAGTGGTGTAGATGTCATTGGGACTGGATGGGGACTTACTGAATTTGGAGGAAAGAAATCGGATTATTTACAAAAGGTGGACCTTACAGTTCTTAAAAATAGTGACCCTTCATGTCAGAGAACATATCCGACGATCCAAGATTCTCAGATGTGCACATACAAAGAAGGAAAGGACACATGCCAAGTAAGTTCTGTCGAAAATTATCGTTGAGGTGTCAAGATGGAACATTTAAGTTTTAATGTTGAGGTAGGTCTGTAACTGGATGAGCTTTTATGACAAAAAAACAAACAAATATTTTCAGTACGATTCGGGTGGCGGGCTTTACTACAGTGGATTGACTGGCTCGAGAAAGTTTCTGGTCGCACAAGTAAGTCTTGGAGAAGGATGTGGCGGCAACTCGCCCTCGTTAAATACGAGAATAACAAGTTATTTGGACTGGATTGAGAAGGAGACAAAAACTACTTTATGTCGTCGTACAATAGAGTAATACCTGACTATGACAAAGACAATTTCTTTAATAAAAATAAATCATCAGCTGGCGTCATTCCTACCACTAAACATAACAAAGCAGAATAAGAAAAACCAAAATCAAACTAACGTTCTCTACAGTTCACTGTCTGTCCTACCACCAGTGCCTATATTCTCGAAAATATTTTTGCGAAAATTCACGAAAATTTTAGAAATTTGAGAAAGTTTTTGAAAATATTTTCTTGAATATAGGCACTGCTTACCACTCATCAGTGAAATAATACCTACAGCAACACTCACCTCAAAATAGTAAGTGAGAAATTCGTGTCTTTGGTTGTGTTTCTTAAATTCCAACAGTTCCACTTCTGACAACACTCCAAACACTCTGTGCTGCGCACATTACGACAGTTTTCTCACTCTACGATTGCGTCTACATTAAATCAACAGTTATACACTTAGGGAATCTTGAAACATATGAAAAGTGTGGAACGTGGAACATGTAGAACTAAGTAAAACAGAAAGTATAGTTGCTAAGTCTTTTGAGGTGGTTGTAGATGAAGTTGCGTCGTAAAATTCATTAAATAAAAGCAGAAAAACAGAAAAAACCCTTCTATTCTGAGAAGTATTCAATACAAGTCCAATTATTAATCTTCTGTAGAACTCACTGTGGGTGCTAAGACACGGCAAGAAGAAAGAGACGATTGCTGTTTGCAACCTCGTCCTAAGATTTCACGATATAACAAAGTCAACAAACATTTTTAAATTTCAAATGCAAAGTCGCACTGAGACCACTACTAGGTAGATGGATGATCTTAAATAAGTGATAACGCCCGCAACTGCGAGAAACATTACAAAACTTAATCGTTTTATTGTAACAGCTTCAAGTAGTAGATAACAAATAAATTAAATTCAAAAATAAATAATTTCAACAATACAATCACAACCCATCCCGTACATTAACTGTAGCTCGGCGAAACTGTTTATCTGACAGCATTGACCACTGTTTCCCCAAAATTTTCGACACCTCCCTTTCCGTTAACTCGTACGATCGCGATGTAACTTTCAACCATCGATAAAATTCCTCACTCCATTCCGGATTCCGTGGCCAATCACATCGGATGATGACTGCATTTCGTCGAACATAAAATGTACGTAAATTGTGCCCGGTTCTGGCAAGCAGTAGTACAGTAGCTGTAGACACTTTTTCGCGTACCAACAAGTTGGTTAGATGCGGACACTGTCTGACCATCAACAGCAATAGACTGTCGGCTCTTGTGTGAAACGATTTCGAACTGATGAAGCGCGGTAGACTTTCATGGCCGTATGTGTTCAATGTTGATTTATATGCATCGACGGTGCGTAGTAGAACGGTTGAATTGATCTGGAAACATGTTAGGATACAGTCAGTATATGGTTGTTGAATAATGTTTCTGACGAAGATCAACCCCTTTCAAAGCGTATTAAGTGGGATCGGTTAAAGTGATAAAAGCTAATTGCAAAAGGAAAAATTCCATTGGTAAATCCAGGACGCTGTGGAAATGTTTTCCGCTATTACAATCAAAGAGAAAATAACCAGGAAAACGAGTTTCCCAAGTGGATAGACTGTCGAAAGTAATTTAGAATCCGTGAGCTTTGCTTGCATGTAAAATTGCTTAAGAAAATCTATGTTGAAATTATGCATAAGCGGTAGCTGTATTAATAAAGCCTCTAATCGCTTATTAACCAACCCAGAAATCCGATTACCTAACTTGTACGGATTTAGTCGAATGTGATTCCATTCTTCACACAATTTCAACATGATAATAGGTATTTATCAATCCTCTGGTTTATTTATCTATTATCACAGTTAACATTTACATTTTCACTCCAAATACCGTCAGCAGACATAAACCATTTTATGTTCCCCATAATTTACTCATATTATAATACACGTGTCTTTGCAACGTTCATCCCCATCCGACACTATACATATAGAACGTTAAGTATACAAATTTCGCTTTCGCAACATTCTCGCTAATTTATGTGCCGACTTAAAAAGACTTAAAGGCATACCTGTGTTTTCGGTGTTTGATACATGATACTGTAAACTGGTGCCTCCGGCTGTATTAAGACTTCTTCGTCTTTAGTTGATTCAACACGTAAATGTACACACAAATTGGAATTATCTCGTTTCACAATTCGCCAAGCCTTTGCGCTGCAAGGTGCTATGCATATAGACGATGGTGTGTACCGATTTTGTAGTAAATGTAAATGGCGTATTCGGGAATCGGCTAATAGAATTAGAACGTCGTCATCGATATTTTGTGGAGATATAACGAGTATCTGAAAATGGGTAATAACGTGTCTCAGTTATTTACTTTACGCCATCAGTTAATTGGTTTTCAAAATTTAAGTCTAGTCGAAGTTTTAACTATAGTGTATAAGGGCGAAAATTTTCCGAACCGACTGATTACAGATGACTGTTAATCAATTATAACGACATAATATGTGGGCAGTACACGGACTCATGCTCTTTTAGTATACAAAATGTACGTTAAATCAAATGAAATAAAAGATTTTGTAGTAAACACTAAACTAAAAAGAAAATTTTAACAACAGAAGTAATAGATTTGTTGGAATGTATGTTTGTATATCATGTTGGACTGTTGGCACTGACAAAATGTATGTTAAATTCAATGAAGTAATAGTTATTTATGTAACAAGAATCGTATGGAGGTATATTATCGTACTAGACGTCAGATCCGAGGCGAAGACGAGGATTACAAGACATCGTGTGCAATAATATACCAGCATACGATTCGTGCTGCATGCAACGTTTTATGCAATGAAGAAAGTCACATAAATACCGAAGATAATCTTGGTGTGACTTCAGTAACACGTGGCACTAGTGCGATAAAACGCCTTGCAAATCCTTTATCACACTAGTACGATAAAATGCGTTCATACGACATTGCACAGAGGCGGCGTAAGTAACAAATATCATCACTGAATTGAATAAAAGATATTAAACTCTAAACCGAAAAGAAATCTTTAACAACAGAAGTAATAGATTTTTTGATTATATCGTGTTGAAACCTATTGCCTACCCATTGACAGAGACAGTATGAACAATTAAATTATAATCAGCTTAAGTAGTGATTACAAAGACTTATATGAAATTCATGCAGATATGATACCATTTTTCGGAGTGTCTCGTGGGAATATAACTTTGATTACATCCCCATTTACGCTGACAAATTTTCGTAATTGCGTTCGATGTTTCAAAAATCTTAGTGACAAAATTGACGTTCTTTAATCTAAATAATTATGAGCAAGTCAAGAGATATGACCCCAAGCATTATGCTTTTTTGTTATATTCACATGAGAAACAAAAAATATTATCAGTCCTTACTCAGACTCAGATACTTTAATCTCAGTCTTTTAGCAATCGTATAACAAGTGAGATGTTTTCCATCAGAATAATATTGTTGATCATAGTCAGTGTGGCAGCAGAAAATGCCTACGAGGACTGTATCTACTTCGATAAAGGTAGTGGATTTGTTAAGTTGTCTCCATTGGTTTCCAATGAATTGCCCGTGAAACTTCGTATGCAAGTTAAGGCGTACAATTGTGACGATATTTCAATGACGGTGTACATTGGAAACAAATACAAATTTAACACACCAACTCAAGGCTCGTTTATGACAATTGGCTACAGCATTAGCGATTATGGAATTAATGATCCTTGTAACGGCCTATGGCACAATGGTATTTTAATTGTTTTATATTGACGTCAGTGTAGCTAAAAATTTTCCGTTTTTCGTTTTCTGAAGCTATGCTGGATTTAAATGAGAAAGAACCACTGTTTCACTGGAGTAAGTGTGAAAAAAGAAAGAGAAGAAAATCTCATCACAAACCTTATTTTCACCTTAGACGACCAAACGTTTTATCGCGCCGATTATGAACAATATGATTTTGAGAGGCTACGCGGCGAAACTGTTTATGTCGGATTTCAATACCACAATCAGACTGATGACAAATACATTAAGTTCAAAAGTTACGATAAACCGTTTGAGGGTTACATCCGAAATATTACTATTGATGGTGTGGCACAGTCGATGCTTCAAGGTCAACTAAATGGAACGCTGGTATCTAAGGCTTGTCCGACAGAAGCGATTTTTACGAGTACTGAGGGAGCAGCGAAATTGAATGATAATGTGTCAATCGATTCGGATAATTTTCGTATTTCGTTTGAATTGAAAATTACCAACTGTTCGGAATGTTGTTCTAGTTCTGCAATTCTACTATCAGCAATAGGAGAAGATTCGTACTTCGTTTTGGAAATTGTTCAGAACATTTTGTACTGGAAAACTAAGGCGCCCAGCTATTCCACTTATGATTACCTGACTACATTAGGCGAATATCAATTGTGTGACGGAAATTGGCATAAAAGTTTGTTGAAGAAAAATTAATTAATGAGTGAATTTACAGTGACGCACAGACGCACTTCATGAATTAGGCAAACATCTTTTTTTCTTGTTTCACCTCATCGTCATGACAAAAAAAAAATCAGACTAACTGAAGCGAGCAAAAAACAAATTCGCCTAATTTATAAATCGTCACCCGTTCAGATTCAATTGTACTGACACTTATCCGTTTATTGCAGTTGCTGTGCTTCAACAGGGTCGAGATTATAGAATTATTGCAGGTATGTCTATCAAATCTATGACTTCAAAAAGAAAGTTAAAAAGGACAAAATTTGACAGATAATCACTCAACCAGCAATAACTTTGGACAGACTTTGAAATTTACAGCTCCCTTGTACGTTGGTCAGCATCCATTTTTCAAAATGCTGTCGTCCATTGAAATTCGTAATGGATTTAAAGGTTGCTTTCGATCGCTTCAAGTCAATGGAGCTGGAGCGGAGATAAGTGAAAATAATTTTAATGACTTCGCCAAGTTAGGAAGTTGCAATAAGGTGAACGTATTGTGATGAAGTAGTGTAACGTTAAACTACGCATTCCAAGAACAGGCACAAGAACAGATTTTTTAATGGTCAAAAAGCTTCTTATTTTGGTCCCCGGAGTGGTATTATACCAACATACAAAGCTAGATTTATATGACAAATTATGACAACTGCGTCGAGTATTTTTGTTTGACGAATGTAAATTGTAATTTGCCACCGGTTGAAATGAAGGTGTAAAATAATGACCTTACTTGTTGTCGTTTCAAAAACTTAATTTTTAGACTCTATCGACACTTAAAAACCTAATCTTTGATTTTCCGGAAAGTAAATACAAAACAAATTTGAAGCTCTGATTGTGGGACAAGAAGTTCTCATTACTATCAGATTTTCACTTAACCCGTTACAGACGGCAAGCATATGACCAGTATTATTATCGGTTCTATTACTTCCATCTATCAAAGTACGTTTAATCTGTTGATTACAAATCTTGTACTTCAATTTTTTTAAATGTATTTTGCTATATAAATGACCATATTACCCAGAGCTTGTCATTATTTGTGTCGTCGTTATCGATAACAGATGAATAGCCGTATCAAAAGATTATTAAGTTGTGAAACTCATCACCTCTCTCACTTCATTCTCTGCTCTGCTGAAAACCTATTTTCGTAAACCTCTAGGACCCCAGTACTTTGTACGGGTCTAAAAAGTTGCTGTTTTCCGACTAATTGGACTTTTCTTAGAACTTTTTTTTTTTGAATTCCAGTTCAGATAAACTCCCATGAAAACTGCTCTAAGAAAAGTCAAGCTATTTCAAAACGAAATTTCGTCAGTCACGCGTCGCGTCGTGGAATTTGCCGTAGTACATTACATTTCTAATAGTACATTACAAATTAATGATGGATTGATGATGGTGTTTTACCTCACGGTTTTAGCCCCGTACAAAGGGGCTCATAGGATTTGGATTACGATGCAGTGTGTAATTGATGGAATTCGAAGCAGACGGTAAGGGCAAAGTGTTTGCCTATGTTCATAGATGTCGAATCCTCAATAAAAATATTGCCTGTCTGCCTGTCCGCCATGTCGATATCTTGAGTAAATCAAATCGATTTCAAAATTTCTTTCCCTGAAAGATAGTAGAAATAGTGAGGCTAAGTTCGAAGATGGGCATATTCGGGTCGGTCCTTCGTGAGTTAGGGCCGCCTAAGTGTTTTAAGGTCTTTTGGGGATATCTATGGCAAAATAAATGTAAATGACAAGGCAAATGATAGGTATTGTCAATATCAATCCAGGAAAAAAAAGTGTTTTTTTAAATCGGGTGAGTGGACCGTGAGTTAGGGCCTTAGAAGTGAAAGGCTACTAGGCCCTATGTGTATTTTGCGTATAACACGAGTAAATTTCATTCGTTCTTCCGAATTTTTAGGTCTTTTTTCTTTTAGAAAAAAACCCTATTGTGGACACTTCATCTGTCCGTCTGTCTGTCTGTCTGTCCGTCCATGTGTCTGAGTCACAAATAAAAAATGAAACGATAACAGCCTTGATTCAAAATTGCAATGCTACTATGAGCAAATCAACACCAGGCAAATAATAATTATTTGTTATCTGATAACCAATCGCTCATAGTTGGCATTGCAATTCGAAAATTTGGTAGTTGGTAGTTGACTACCACGGTGATAGTTGACAACCGAATTAATTATCAGCGAGATGTTTACTATTCGAGGGCTTTGCACCGACTGATGCAATTATTCTGACTGCTTGTCTATTTTCACACGAGAATTTGGTAGTTGGCTACCACGATGATCAATTGCAATGCTACTATGAGCAAATCAACATCAGGCAAATAATAATTATTTGTTATCTGATAACCGATCGCTCATAGTTGGCATTGCAATTCGAAAATTTGGTAGTTGGTATCTGACAACCGAACGTAATTTTCGGCAGAGATGTTTACTATTCGAGAACTACGCACCGACTGACGAAATTATTCTACCTGCTTGCCGATTTATAAAACGAAAATTTGGTAGGTGGTAGTTTTGGTAGTTGATAGTTTTGGTAGTTGCCAGCTGAAATTCAAAATTGCAAAGTCACTATGAGCAAATCAACAGCAGGCAAATAATAATTATTTGTTATCTGATAACCGATCGCTCATAGTTGGCATTGCAATTCAAAAATTTGGTAGTTGCTAGTTGGACTACCACGGTGATAGTTGACAACCGAATTAATTACCAACGAGATGTTTACTATTCGAGAGCTTCGTAACGACTGATGCAATTATTCTGCCTGCTTGTCTATTTATAACTCGAGAATTTGGTAGTTGGCTACCACGATGATAAATTGCAATGCTACTATGAGCAAATCAACACCAGGCAAATAATAATTATTTGTTATCTGATAACCGATCGCTCATAGTTGGCATTGCAATTCGAAAATTTGGTAGTTGGTATCTGACAACCAAACGAAATTTTCGCGCAGAGATGTTTACTATTCGAGAGCTGCGCACCAACTGACAAAATTATTCTGCCTGCTTGCCTATTTAAAGCTTGAATTTTTGGTAGTTGACTACCAAACTGGTAGTTGACTACCATACTGATAGAGAGGTTGTAGAGATGTTAACTGTTTGAGAGCTGCACACCGACTGATGAGATTATTTAGGCTGCTTGCCTATTTATAATTCGATAATTCGATAACTGGTAGTTGAATACCAAAATGGTTGTTGAATAGTTGAGTTTGGTAGTTGAATACAAAATTGGTAGTTGACTACGAAACTGATAGAACGATGGTGGCGATGTTTACTGTTCAACAGCTGAATATCGACTGAAGAAACTATTCTTCCTGCTTGCCTATTTGTAACTCACGTATTTGGTAGTTGGTATCTCGAGAAGTGAGAAAATTGAGAGAAAGAAAAAAGACCTCACTAGGCTTATAGCCGGTCTATTCTTGTTGTTTCATTTGGAAGGAATCGACCACCGAATAGAACGTTGTTGAAAAAATTGTTAAATTTGGGTCCTTGGACTAGGGCCGCTACTAGGGCCCTATGTGTATCTTGCATATAACTCGAGTAAATTTCATCCGTTTTTCGTAATTTTTTTTACATTTGATAGGTAATCGAACACCGAATGGAATGTTGTTGAAAAAATTGTTAAATTTGGGCAAAGGCTCTATACCAGGCAAAAGTTGACCGATTTTTAAACGTTGGATTCGTTCCTTACATCCGCCGTTTATACAATGACAACAAATGAATGAGGGTGATATGGATTTTTATTGTGCGCGAAATTTTTGAAAACGCAAATGATTTTTGTGGAAATTTTGTTATTTTTATTTTTTTTAAGGTATTTTAGGTTTTAGGTATTTAGAGTGATCAAATATATATCGAAATATATATTGAAAGGAACGTCGTACGGGGCTTCGTGATTGCGCTATGCGCAATTTCTAAGATGTACACATTTCATAATAATTTTACTTTAACTACATTTACGGGCGCAATAGGCTTACGCTAAAAGTAGGGCGACAGACGATAGATATATGGGTTTGTACGGGGCTGAGTCGCAGCAAACGCTCCGACTGTCTGATGGCTCGTTTCAGTATAAATACTGTGAAACGATTTTGTGTCAAACAAATTTTTTTTACAGAAATGAAGTAGCAGATTTAATGATTTTAATGCGACGCGTCTGGCGATAAAAGCTTTTGAAAATCATTACGTACATGTCAGTAATTCGAAGAAGGAAAAAAACGTTGATTTAATGTAAACCAAATGAAATCTATTTAATGCTCACCCTGTTAGAGGTGCTTTAATGAAGGCAGCACTAATTCCAAAAAAGTACAAAAAATGAATCTTTTACTTCTTTCGTTAAAAGCATCACCTCAGGTTTGATTCAAGTTGTTTCACTTCGTTCGTTTTACAAATTATGTTGCTAAAATAAGACAGCATAATAAGATAGATAATAATAAAACTGACTAAAGCTCAGCGCTGACGACAACAGTGCGTAACTCGTTTGGTTCATATACTTTCAAGAGCAAATTGTAAATTCCACGGGCTACATATTACAACCTGTAATACGTTACCATTGAGGTGAATATATTAACGCCAGTGTCTCTATCTCTAAACGAAAACTTAAATTAATTTAATTTCAAAATTTGTTATATTAAAACAATTGAAAAGTTTGGAAATCTTGCGACGGAATCAAAACTAGTATTTCTTTGAAAACTTTCCGAAAAGATTATCATGTACCGTCTGGATGGACAAACAAAGTTCATTACAGTTTCGACTGTGTTGTTTATATTCTACCATTCGTAACATTTATACACCTACCTGCAAATTCAGAAACAGTCCGATATGCATAATTGGACAGTGCACCGTTGTTACATTCACCAAATGTAAAACTTTCAGTACCAAGCAGCACGAATTTAAGACTTCGTCCAGTAAATGCTTGGCATCGTATCGTTCAAGCATTAAGTCAATTAATTTTAAAGTTCTTAAATGTGTCAAGTTGGATAGAAGTCGTTTTAAGGCAGCAAGCAGTTGACCTGAGAGACATACACGGAAAATATGTTGATTTAAATTATGTAGAAGGAAACTTTTGAGTTAAAGATGTTTGCTGATTCCATTTATTAAACAGATGAGGGATATAAATACGACAAGGGAAATATGGGAACGGGTTTCGAAGGTGCTCGAATAATTATTGTCGAAATAATGTTTCTCTAGCATAGAACAGAGGGCAAAAGTTTATTTAAATGTGTGTGCGATGAGAAGGTGAACGGATGTGTGACGTGCTTCACGTGAATTATGTGAATCATTTCATTTCTTAATTGGAAAACCAATTTGGATTAATGAGACAAAGTTTAGCTTTATGTTGATTTCGACAGCCATAATACAAGTTCTGTGAAGAGCATATAGCGAAATATGACAACCATTTGAACGAATGACAATGTTGTCATCGTCTGTATTATAAAGGGAAGTCAGTGGGACATTGAGACATGATGCGACCGAACATTCATACATTCAATTAAACCTTCCAGCAGCAAATTAGTCGCATGACCGAAAAATTTCAGTTTTTGTGGTTGTGCCATTTCTGGTTCAGTCCATTTCTCTTTTCAATCAGAAATTGCACACGTTGCATATCTGTATGTAAGTACTCACCCCCAGTTCCGAATAATTTAATTCCTTCCGGATCGTTTGTTGCTGCCATATTACATGGAAACAAGTAGTTCAACGCGTTGATTTTATCCCCAATTTGTACCGTATTACTACCGCCATTTTTCCGTCCCTGATTCAGTTTGGGAAATGCAAATTATTATCTTCTACTCTTTCGCATAAATTTAGCGTATGCCAACACACACCTGTTCCATATACCACGAAGTCAAAGTGTTGTTCTCGTAGGTCATTTTCTCTTTGATCAATAAAGTCGTTCTCGCCTCATTGTGCGATATCAACAATTGTGTTATTTTCTTTGTTATTTAACATGTGCTTCGTGGCGTCGGTGTACGGATTAACAATCGACTCTACCAGAAGCTAATGCTAAATTACGTGCTCGATTAATGTACGAAAATGACACATTGCCGTATGGCATCTGGCAGTCAATTTTAGTGCAGGTAAGGTACAAACGCCTCGGGTTCTCATTTGACACCCCAAAACCACATAGCAAATTTTTACAAATTTGCTGTGGTACAATCCCAAGATACAGAAACTATCTTGTACTCCAAAATGACCGCGAGGTTTAACAGATCTATTGATTGATACGTTGTATGGATGTCAAGGGATATGACGAAATACGAATCATTCAAACGCTACAACCTGCAACGCCAGAACGAGTTCAGTCACATGGTGGCATGGCGATTTATACGAAGAGGCAACTCATGGCCTATGGTGATTAGACACTTGCTATTACCTAAAACTAATAGCCGTAACCGTAACAAAGTCGGAAATATCAAAAAACCCAACATTCGCTTTCTCCATAAAAGAAACCATATCGACATAATGTCAATAGTAGAAAGAGCTACAACATGACAATGTTGATAGCGCCATCTTTGGGGAAATGTACAGGTCAATTAGTGATGGTTGTGGTATTTGCATACCACCCACGGCTTGAAGAATTCACAACGTATGGGACGTTAACACACGGTCGATTTGTGAACAATCTAAGTCGGGAGAGATATGATGTAAAATCACAGTCCATATGATCAAGAGACTTGTACAATAGCACAACAGGCCCATCTGAGGCTTAGGTGCTGGGCTTACACCCTCCCATCTAATCTAATCTAATCTAATCCATATACCACGATATTAACGTCATAAATTGATATAAATTGTTGAAACTGTGCAACGGTCGAAAATCCAAGCCTCTGATGAATGTGCCGATTCGATTTAAACAGTTCTGTGTGCGAAAATGATCTAAAACGTATTGCCATCCCGAATAGTAATTAAATTTTGCTCGTGTTAACGTTTGGTCATCCACAAAAAAATTTGACCAAACTTGCGGTAAATAAAATGCCTCGTACCAATTTCGACAAACCTTTTCAGTTTTTGGTTTTTGTAATTGATTGTTATGAACGAATGCCAAGCAACATGAAAAATAATTGAGGTAAATTTTAAATTGTTCAATCAATTCGGGCAGGAAAAAAGGGATTACTAAGCTGGCATAATAACGATCCTTCACGGATAAGTGAGAAAAAATTTGCTCCAAGAGTATGTCTGGCAGATTACACCAATTTGAATATTCGTGGTCCGGGTCATCCAAATCGATTTCATCGTCAATGTCAATGTAACACGCTGAAAATAAAAGGTAATTTGAATTAATTAACTGCTGGAACAGTGTGTTCGCTGTAGTGTTAGAAGCGCGTGTGGCGTGTGTGTGTTGATAAGATATTTCATGGAAACATTATAATTGAAAAATAAACACGAAAATATACTGAACGCTATGGATTTCACTTGCTTTGTAGTCTGTATAGTCCTCATAACTCAAGAGAAGCTGTAACTGAGGAGGATTTGTAACCTCTCCATCATCGGTTAATCTTTAGTGTAATCCTTTATCTGAAAGGCTTATAAACTTATGTCCTTGAATTTAGCACAAGATTAAAAACACAAGATTAGTAAATATCTTGATATATCAAGATTTGGTGACACGAATCTTGATATATCAAGATTTGGTGACATGAATCTTGATATATCAAGATTTGTTTGACCGAATCTTGATATATCAAGATTTGTTTGACCGAATCTTGATAAATCAAGATTTGTTTGACCGAATCTTGATATATCAAGATTCATTTCACCGGTTCTTGATATATCAAGATTTCATTTGTTAACATATTAAGGACTAACGTCACCGTGCACAGAATTCTCACTATCAGAGCTTATGATTCCTTACGAAGAATAAATAACGTCTCAGGGACTCTACCGTCACTGTAAAATCAACGAAAAAGGGTGATAGATTATCTGCATATTTTCACTGACAGTGATTACAATTCCTAACGCCTGACGGAGAATAGTCCAATTTGATGGATACCAATTTCATTCTACATAAACAGCGTTTTAATACGCCGAGCAATCCGGCCCATTGCCCCGGAGCGAAGCGGAGGGCCGCAATGCGAGCCGGGCGCCGGAACGGTGTCGGTAACTTAGGAGTTAATTTTTTTTCTCTCGCATCGTCTAATAATGAGGATAGATATGCATGAACCGAAAATTTTTTATTTAGGAAATGTCTTTTTGTGACGGTTAATGCAAAGTCTGTATAACTTTTTTTTTTAAATATATTTGGTTCCGTAAATTTACATAGAAAAATTATTAGACGATGCGAGAAAAAAAAAATTAACTCCTAAGTTACCGACACCGTTCCGGCGCCCGGCTCGCATTGCGGCCCTCCGCTTCGCTCCGGGGCAATGGGCCGGATCGCTCGGCGTGTTAAAACGCTGTTTATGTAGAATGAAATTGGTATCCATCAAATTGGACTATTCTCCGTTAGGAATCGTAATGCCAGTGAGAATATGCAAATAATCTATCACCATTTTTCGTTTATTGTACAGTGACGGTAGAGTCCCTGAGACGTTATTTAGTCTTCGTCATAAGCTCTGCTAGTGAGAATTCTGTGCACGGTCCTTAATATGTTAACCAATAAAGTCTTGATATATCAACATTCGTGTCACCAAATCTTGATATATCAAGATTCGTGTCACCGAATCTTGATATAACAAGATTCGTGTCACCCAATCTTGATATATCAAGATTCGTGTCACCAAATCTTGATATATCAAGATTCGTGTCACCAAATCTTGATAAATCAAGATTCGTGTCACCAAATCTTGATAAATCAAGATATTTACTAATCTTGTGTTTTTATTTTTAATCTTGTGCTAAATTCAAGGACATATAAACTTTAGGGATTCATAGCTCTGAAAAATCTGATGCTCTCGTAGACTCACTTCTTTCGATGTGTTTATAACTGCAAAGGACTCATAACTCTTGAGATGTGTAAACTCATGAGAATTTGTAACACTCGGTTCGAGGACATTATTGTCCTGTCAGGCTGACAACAGTTCATATAAAAACAGTTGCTAGTCAGGCACAGAAACTCTTTGGTTCCCATATTGAAAAAAAGGAATCACGTCCTGCTGAAGTGCGAGCCTTTTGTCGTGATGAATCTACACTGTAGATTCTACAGATTAGAAGGTGGGATAAGTAACCGGATGTTAAGAACTGGTCAAAGTGCTACAACCAAATCTATTTTCTGTTGAAAGTTATCACATTTGTGGTCATTATTGCGGTCGTACATTTTTGAAAATGAATTCTGGTGGAAAGATATCATCAAAAGTAAACTAACATCCAGAATTTAAAAAACGCCCAAATGTATGTTTTTCCAAAGAATCTCTTCGTTCGAAAAGTTTAGTGAGTTTCCACAATTGAAACTAAGAAACGTTCAGAAAATCTGGGAATCCTTCGTCACGGACATTAAAATCGACTCACATTAACAATTCAATAGAAAAACCGATAAGATAAGAGTTTCGAGTCGCATAGGGTCACCGATCGGTCAACGCCACACCAGTGTTTTTGGCGATACTCTAGATAAGTATGGAGTCCATACTATGAACGTCATGGTTTGTCCTGTTCAAAGGCTGCTGGAACCAATTCGAGACATGCATCGGGCAATAACATTGACCAAAGGGTATTGAGATCTGCGGAAATTCCATCAGTCCGAGAACCACAAGGTTGTTCAAGACCAGACGGAAAACAACCTGACGGAATGACGCAATGATGCAAATCAGCGCTGTGGGATTTCACATATCGTGACACTCTCGCACAATCGTATTTAAACAAAACGTCACAACAAACAGGTCATGCAGCAAATCAAACAGAAACGAAGAAAATTCACCACTACAGTGACCTAGCACTAGAAAAGTAAAAAGAAGAGTTTTTTGAGGATTTTTTGCTATAACTTCCGCAACTACTTCAAAAGGCTGCTGTCCGAACAAAATTAACAGGTTGGTTTAGATTTTTTGGAATCTTTTCTCAAAAACGGCAGGCGTATCATGCAAGATTGCAATCATTAATTCTGTTACTTCCATTGTTGAAAGTATCGTCTTGTGTTTCATACAAAATCTTTTATGTCGATGGTTTTATGATTCATGTTACCATATAAGGAAGGTCTAACTGGAGCTCATCATTTATAAAATGTCGTTGTTGTCGATAACTGATGATTAGCTGTTGGAGATTGTGCAGAGCCGAGTGTACATGTACAAGTGTTAAATAAATCAAATGATTTTACTGTATTTACGTTGAAGCTTCAACTTTTTACTACAGAATACCACGCCTCGACGTAATAAGTACGTTGGTACCTAATTAGTTGATCATTGAAAGTTTATTTAAATAAGAAACACTTTAGAACAGTGAAGTGCCAAGACTTATGGAATACGTTATAAGCCTTGCACAATTTGTTTTACATATAGCTTGTTCCGTACGATTTGCGCATGTTTTGTGTGGATTGGATTAATGCCGACAGATGCTAAGAGCGCAATCGTTATTATTTTGAATTCTATTTTTAAAGATCTGTGGCAGGTTGTTTTATCAACCAAAATTTAGAACAACAATATTGCGTGTGTAAGTAGAAGAGCATCTTTCAAAACACATGAAAAACTATAATTACAATTAAAGGGCAGTGCGTGATTTCAGTAATCTAAAATGATTGTTTGCTGCTGCAGGGCGGTCTTACCTTCATCGTTTTTCCCAATTATCCATCCACCTTTTTGCATACTTTTGTTCTAATATAACGAAAATCACAAAAAACCTTTTTTTTAAAGCACAAAATATAAAGGGCCAACAATATGACGATAACTGTGGATTATAAATCACATAGAAAAAAATAATTAATTTTTATGACAATTTCGGCTGGTTGACACGAAAATTAAAAACAAACAGAGAAGTAGTTTGTATAAAAAAAAATTTCGCACACGGCAAACTGATTTTTCGCTGTTTTAGAACGCCGCAGTGATTCTATCTAAACAGCCTCGATGAAGCGGGTAACAGTGGCAGAGACAGAAATTTACGACATGAGAAAATGCGACAAAGTGGTTCTGTCGTAAAATTTGAATTTTCTTAGCGCAACATTTTTGAATTTGAATTTTTAAGAATTCGATTTTAATTGATTGAACACAAGAAACAATCAACATTTTTCTAATTAATACTCGCAACAGCTCAAACCTAGCCTGAAACGAGAAAGTCTAATTGAAATCAGGTTGGGTTTAGGTTTTTAATCGATTGATCACAGGAACTGAAACAGCGAAAATCTCATCACATAAACAGATTCAGAAAAAGTCTCAGGCCTAGAATCTAGACCGTTTAGAGCACAGGAAATGAATCAGGTCGTGTGAGTGCTATCCTAGGTACATATCTCAATGTAACAGTTTCTTTGGATCTATTCACATAAAAACAATTTTAATGTTTATGAAAGCGAGAACATTAGCCACGGGTTTTTACGTTTTTGAAAACATTGAACACCGATTTTAATATCTATGAGCACACTGTACACGGATGGTACATTGCTAACCAATTATTAATAATAAAATCATAATTTTGCACACTTTTTCACACAAAAAACGAAAAATCATCAAAATCAACCACATCAAAACAAGAAATCTGATTTATAATTTTCTCAACTGTCACTTTTTCGTTGTACCACTTTGTCGCAATATGACGCAACGACAAAACGACTCTGCCACTGTTACCCGCTTCATCGAGGCTGTTTAATTCTATCGCGTAACATGAAAAATTGCTCACTGAATGTGTGCACGAGATGTGTGTCTAAAAAGATTTTTTTTTTGTTAAATTTCGGTTAAAATTTTCTAAATTTATCCTCGGGAAATTTTAACGTTCTATATCTATGTCGTGCATGCTAATACACATTATAGGAATGGATTGTTGATAGAGAGTAGCGTATACGTATAACAACATAGTAAATAATTACAGGCAACCACTTTGTACTAACAAATTCTTGACTAAGAAGACTGAAAGGCTAACACAATACGGTGTGCTCCAGTTTATGTTTTGAAATATTTATTCTGTGGCTGCAGTGAAACCGCGGATTTCTGGTTTAGCCTTTTAAATCAATAGAGCTGTACAGTAGAGTGTATCGAATTTTTAAACTTTTCCCGCTGTAGCCTGTGTCCCGGTATTTATATAACAAGAAGCTTAATACTGGAAGCGAAAATAATCTTGTAAGGAAAAACGAACGCAAAAAATTGAACGAGAGGTGATAGTCAAGTTGGAAATTGAATAGAAATATCAGATAATGAGTTGAGAACGAAAAATAAGATGAGAACGAAAAATTAGTTGAACACGCAAAAGGTTCAATTTTGCAAGGATTGTAACGTAGCATACATTGTCCTTCTAGACTATCGTATGCTTACCACAATAAAGTCTACCTAGAACTGACAAAAGCTTTTTCTCTACAAACTTCCCTTTAGAAACGAATCAAATGAAATGGGTGATTTCAGTGAAATTTCATTTAATAAATTATGTTACTTCTCTAGAATATAGGGTATCTGCCTTACGTTTTATAAGAAAACCATAAAATCGATCTGTGTATCTCTCGCATCTCAACTTATGAGATAGAAAAGTGCAGAATATTAATCATCGAAAATCAACGCACCAGCATTTACGCAATACTTGATAATGACACGGCAAGTAATACAGTTATTTAACCTGCTACAGACATCAAGCATATGATCAGTATTATTATCGGGTCTATTACTTCCATCGATCATTAGTTTATTACTTAACATTGGGTATAATGATGGAAATGGTAAGTGTTGTGTGAAATTTACCGATCGAGCCGTAGACAAGTTTTTGAATAAAATACCTTACTTGGCAATGGCGCCATATATCACAAATTGTGATTTTTTGGATGTTTTTTTTTAAATATTTATTCGTTATCATTGATCGTTATCAGCGATTGTTATAATGTGCGGAATACTAAAAAAAACATGGGATAAATTCAATTAAACAATATAAATACATATAAAACATTAGGGCTTATAAAAATACAATAAAAAAAACATTTTCGATGAAAACTTGGTCTAAAAAGTTCTAGCATTTCTCATTACAGATTTTTTTTTTCTTTAGAATTTTGTCTTAACGTAGGGCTATATCACAGAGTCGCTTAAGGTCACTTGAAAAATTCAGGTAAACTAAATTGCACATTTCAGTTCAGGTAACTTCGACCTTTAGCCTAGATTTAAAAGTTTTAATACACTTGAGCTGCCGAAGGCTGTTACAGAAGTCATAAGGATGTGTCAGATATGAATCGAAAAAGCTTATACTGATTTTTTAGCTGATTGCAAAACAGCAAGTAAAAGTTCTCTAGCACGTCAGGAACTTGAGTTATTTCAATTTAATGTTAAATGGGATCCCCATTAGTTAGAGCGAGACCGATATAGTGCTGTCGCTCAAATCAATGAGGACTCCATTTAACTTTAAATTTTAAAAAAACTCAAGATCCTGACGTGCTACAGAACTTTTACTTGTTGATTTAGAATCAGCTAAAAAAAATCGGTATAAGGTTTTTCAATTCGGTAACTTTCACACAAGAAGTACCATTTCCAACATTAGCCCCATTGGTAAGAAATGTACTCGTAATCGGCTCATTTCAAATCTTGTACTTCAATTTTTTTTAACAAGCATTTCACTGTATAAAGGACCATATTACACAGAGATTGTCATTATTTTTGTCGTCGTTATCGATATCAGATGAATAGCACGGCTAAAAATGCATTGTTTCATTTCGGAGCCAAATGTTCAATCTTTATAATAAAGTTAGCCATTTACTCCTGGATATCAAAGGATTTCAAGAAAATGACATACAAAATACATACATTCATACTTACCCGTATGTCAACCAAATTAATTAAATAAATGTTGTTAAACATACAAAATTAAAAAGTTTTACTATCGCTCAAATCACGGTCAACTACCTTATCTGATTTGTATGAACATTTTAAACTTTTTTATTAAGCGTAAAGCGTAGGTAGAATGATACACTGTCCGATTGTCGTATCTGAAATCTAGATAAGCTAGGGATGGTGCGCTGTATGAAATGAATCCGCATTATTATTACTTTTCGGTCTTTATTTTACCACGTGGGCAGCGAAACTTTCTGTGGATCTACCAATCGCATTGAACAGATTTCTGATGAATACTCGGAAAACGATTCGTATTACTGAATCAGATTAATTCGGCAAGGATTTTGGAGGGATTCTTTTGAAAAACAGCCTACCGAAATCGAATGCATTTTCTAGTGGAAGTTTATATATACCTATACCTAAAAAGGACTTCGACCCCAGAAACCAAAACCACTTTCAAAAAAATTCTTCGAAGCTTGTGTGGCTAGTGTGAGCGAGGTGATCAAAAACCGAAAACATGCATTTTTCTTACAAAAATTTCTCCAGTTACACGAGCCATACAGGGTCGTGTGGGGTGTCATTAGAAAGGTAATCACATGTACTATTGAACCGAATAGGGACTTATTGGGTTTAAATTTCATCCACACTGAAATATGTGCAGTTACAGTTTCAACCGAAGACTTACACTGTTTTTACAGAAATTTTTCGAGATACACAAAAGGTACATGGTCGTGTGGGGTATCATTTGAAAGGCAATTTTATGTGCTTTTGGGCCATATAGGGTCTTATGCGGTTTTGATACATGTACGATGAAATAGACGTTGAAATGTTCAAGTGTCTATATTTCATCGCAAATGCATCCAAACCGCATGAGCCTTTATTTGGCCCAAAAGCACATAACAATACCTTTCAAATGATACCCCACACGACCATGTACTTTTTGTGTACCTCGAGAAATTTCTGTGAGAACAGTATAAGTCTACAGTTGAAAACTGTAATTGCACATATTTCGGTGTAGATGAATTTTAAACCCACACGACCCTGTACGGCTCGAGTAACTGGAGAAATTTTTGTAAGAAAGGTGCAAGTTTTCGGTTTTTGCTGACCTCTCGCTAGCTAAACAAGCTTCGAAGAATTTTTTGAAAGTGGATCTGGCTTCTAGGGTCGATGTCCGTTCTAAATATATATAAGAAAGTCCACTGGAAAATGCGTCCGATTTCGGTAGGCTGTTTCTCAAAAGAATCACTTTTTGTTGTCATTGATATTACGCTGCCAAGCAAAGAACAACGGTCATTTTCTGGTTTTTGTTGCGATTAAAAAAACGGGAAAGGGCCGACAATGTGTGTTTGCGTGTCGCAATGAAATTTTTGAAAGTCTTTCGTTCATCAGTCCAGTGTTTCTGGTTTTTGGCTATTCGATTGTTGAACTCGACTGAGAGTAGATATCTACAGACGCGGAATAGGACTTACTCGTACATACAGCAACCAATTTCAATCAAAAAACTTTTTTTTAGCAAATCGTATTATTCCAAAATTGATTGCAATCAGAAGCTCCACCTACAGTTCCAATTTCCTTCCACTTAATAAACTCGTCCACATAGTACCTAGTCAATTCCAAATATTTCCTCGGTCCAGTCGGTTGATAGTCCTTGCATCCCGGATATGGAATGGCCTCTTCGATCTGTGTACCCGACGGCCAGTCATTGTAGCTGGATATCGATATAAATTGTGCACTAATAGCGAAAGCAGTACGCCAAGCAACTCCGTAATACTGGCCATTCGACCGATGTCGCCTCAACCCACCGAATTTCGGTTCTTTCATTTTTTCGTTGTAGCCCGGGCCGACGGTGGGTATAAATAGCAGGTTGTATTTATCGGCTGTCTTTTTGAGTTGTTCCCAATTTTTCCAAGTTGATGTGAATGTTGCACCGTTGCTAGCAAGCCGTGTGTAAAAACCATCGAACAGTCCTCGTCGAATTAGTGAGGTATGCTTCTTGGAACTATGGATTTTGATGGAATTGAGTTAAATGAACAATGGAAGCGAAGGCAATAACTTACCTAACATGACCGATGAATACAGCGTCGTAGATCGTATTTCGAATGCTTCCTATTCCACGGACCGAGAATATCTTGAACCATTCTTCGTCTGATATTTGATACGCTTCTCGAACATAGATCATTGGCAACAGTGCATTTTTCGAATTGACTTGCACTCTGTACAGAGCTGGATGCGACCACAGATATTCCCTGTGCAACAGAGTTAAAATGTTCCTTATACTTTCAACCGTTCTTCCCGGAAAACTGTCAATCTCTAAAGCCACTTGAATTTCACAGTCGAAGTATTTCTTCACAAGATTCAATATATTCTTCAACAGGTCAACCGATTCACCGGGAATATTAGCAGACGGTTTCCATGTGAGGATAATCACATTAATACCAAGGCGTTTGATGTTGTTCAGATGATGTTCGAGAATTTTATTTGTTGTCGTGTACACACCAAGCATCGGATAGAACACAGAATTCAATTCATTTATTTCAATGGTTGCACTGGGATCTCGTACTATGCTGGTGTTAAATGGTTTATACCATTGTACTGGGTCTGAATAGAATATGTGAATGTTCTTCGTCGATCGATTTAATGCCACCAAGGTATCACCGGCCATATATGGTGGCCGTTCGACACTATTCGACTGAATCATTTTAATTTTTTCACGTAACAATCGGCTCTTCACTTCGAAATCATTGTATTTCTCCAGCAGAACGTTCGTAATCGGCGATTCTGATATTCCAACCAAATGATTTTCATTTGTTCGTGGCTTTTCAATCGGATGTGCCAATAAATTGTTAATGGATTTGTCGTCTTCGTAGCGATGGCTCGTCACAAAATAAGTAGCCAATATGAATAGCACTGTGCCAATTACATACACTGCTGTGTACATAATCCTTTTCATTATGCGGAAATCACCACTCATCACTCGCCGTATTATGAAATTCATTTTTTTTTATTTTAGAAGAAGAGTTTAGTAAAATCAATGTTGAGTTTGTTGAATCCTGACCTATACGCACTAGAGAATAATGACGACGATGGGTACATTTGACAAATCCAGGATGCTGAGAAACGCAACGCGCATGAGTGTTCCTTTAGCACATCTGTATGGTACACTGTATAAGAAGTTCTGTTCGTTCCATTCATTATATATCATATGGACTGAAGAATGGCTATAAAGTGTTTGTCAAGACAAAAAAGAATTTTTAAGATTCGTTTAGGGTACCGATTATACAAGTACAAGTCCATCTAATAATGGTGAAGTATTTGTGATGTTTTACTATCAAAATCCTATGACGATAGTGACGAAATTCTAGTAACTAAAGCTAAATATCAACAAAACGATGAATAGGTTCCACATATAGTTGATACTTCTCTTTTTAGCAGTCTATCGGTTGCGAAAGTGCAATTGAATTATATGGGTCCTTTGGACATAGTTAAGAACAATGGATAATTTGCAAATTTGTAGCCCACTGTAGGTTGACTACATTTAGGCAGAAAAATATTGGTTTTTTTATGATTTCTCTGAACCAAAATCTAAAAAAAAGGAAAACCAGTAAAGCACCCAAAAATGTGTTACTTTTAAAGGAAAAATTGGTTTGTGAGTCATAACTTAACCCACTTGCACATTGTGTTAATTTATGTACTCTGCAAAGGTTTCTCAAAATGGGTGATAGCACAAACCAAAGCACTGTCAAGCACCGAAGCTGACTTTGACATCACTCAATTAGAAGGTCAAAAGCCCACCTGTTGACTTTTTTTTAAATTTTTTGATAGTCATTGTTTGAAAAAGAATAGCCAACTTTGATCGGTTCAGTCCTCTATATGAGTGACGTCAAAGTCAGCTTCGGTGAGTGACGTCAAAGTCAGCTTCGGTGAGTGACGTCAAAGTCAACTTCGGTGAGTGACGTCAAAGTCAGCTTCGGTGCTAGCGTTGCACAAACCAATTTTTTTTAAAGTAACACATTTTTGGGTGCTTTACTGGCTTTACTTTTTCAAAAAAAAAAAAAAGATTTTGGTTCAGAGAAATCATCAAAAAATCACAGGAGTACCAATAGACCTGATTTGTAGGTGACTTTATTGTAATTGATGCTCTGGCTGCTCTGGTCCAAATGAAATACGTGCAAAATTAACCCATAATTTTTCGGTAAATTTGTCAGCGAAATTTCGGCAGCCTTAGAAAGACTTGCGTGAGAAAGATTTTAAATTTCGACCTCACTTACGGCGTGAATTAGAATGTAATAGGATGTCTCACGCTAACGCACTCGAATAACCAATAACAGGCACACGAACAGAATTTATATAAGAGGCCATGTCACTGCGTTACTGACGTTCCATAAAAAATAGGTTTGTTCCAAGGCCATATGAATTGTCAAATTTCATCCACAGAACCATAACCTCAATAATATCTCTGTGTAAATCACGTAGGCGACGTTGCTCGATTTGTATGAAATATAACGTAAGCGACGTTGCTATGGATGAAATTGTCGTTGTTCGGGTTGTCAAAGTTCGTGTTTACAGTTACTTGGAACAAACCTATAGGCATAAAAATATATAAAAATCTGTCACTGTGCCTGTTATTGATTGCGTTGCTAACGCACGAAAATGACTAACGACACAATTCTGCTACTAGCATGAACACTGAATTGACAAGTGTCAAATTTGAAAGCTTTAGTGATACGAGCTACCGCTTAGGATTGTTTGTATTGTATGTTTTAACTCATACAACGAAAACAAGTCATCTATATGTATAACAGAAACGCAATGCCTACTATGATTTCATCAGCCTCCGAATATTTTCTGTGTTCGCGCTAGTAGCAGTGCTGTGCTAACGAAAAATATTACTAAGCTGATGTCAATTGTATTAGCAATGGTGCGTCAATTTACGTTCTTTGACCTACCCACGACCACTTCCTGCAAGGTCGTCAGACATCTGGAAAATGTCGTTTTCTGAACTTTTATTTCCCACCATTCATCCTATCCTATGCCTATCCAGACATACTTGTCTGATTTGTTCCAGAACAAATTGACTGATTTAACGGATTTCATACTAATATCTTGAAAGGGAATTAATAGACGCACAGCACTGCTCCGAGCGTAAACACTGAACTGACAAGTGTCAAATTTGGAGGCTTTTATGATAAGAGCAACCGCTTAGGATTGTCTGTATGAGATTTTTTAACTCATACAATGAAAGTCATCTATCCTTACAAAGTAACGCAATGCCTATACTGTGACTTTATCTGCCTCCAAGTATTTTTAATGTTCATGCCAGAAGCAGTTACTATTGTGGGAGGCACCATGACGAAGAATGGGTTTTTTTGGCATAATGATAATTGACGAAATAGGTCACAACAACAAAGGTAATATAACTCGCTTTTTCTACAAACATCAAGTTAACTTGTTCAACTTTATCAAAACTAAAAAATTACAGGAATGAAGGGAAAGTGAGTGAAATTTAGACGTGAATTTGCTTCAGCTGTTCTTCAGCTGGTCCATTCCCACAAACAAAAACATTTACACGGCTAAATTGTATACACATACACACGCTCATTTGTTGTAATGTTAAAGGAACAACTCATTTCCACAATTGAAGTTTGACAATTTTCGAATAAATTTTGAATGATTGATTTGAATTTCGCGAACGAAACTGCTGACAGCACTGATACACTATATGCAATCTTAAATTTTTGACAATTCAAAGTAAACATAAACAGAGGACCAAAACATGCCGTACGATAATAAGCGCATAAATGGACCGGATTCCTCCATATCCTACCAATATCACTCGAAAGCCAACTTAAAGACATACGAAGACAAGCTCAAAGAGCTGTTTCAGCAGGAAAATGAATTGCGGGTCGATGGTCGTCGAAATACGGAAGCACGGAAGATGTGTATGTATTCCTAACCTAAAATAGAAACTTTGTGATGTGACGGTGCATTCAATCTCTCATTAATTATCGTCCCTAAACAGTTCTTAAATCCGGAGTTATTTCGCAAGCAAAAGGATCCGCTTACATAGAGCTGGGAAACACTAAAGTCATTGTTGCAGTTTATGATCCCAGAGAGATACCAAAGCAAAACAAATACAGGTAAGGAAGCCAGGAAACAGTTGGTGTCTCGAGATTAAACCATTTTTTTCATTTTGCAGTGCTCTCGGTGAATTATTTTGTGATTTCAAGTTCTCGTCATTCGCTAGCAAAAAACGTCGCTCACCGCAAACCGACTCCGAAGAACAATCATTGGCTTTATCGATGAAACGGTCACTGATGCCCGTTGTATGCCGGCATGAATTTCCCAATTTTCAAGTCGACATCTTTGCCAATGTAATTCAAGACGATGGTTCGGTGCTTGGTGCCGCAATTACGTGCGCCGGTTTAGCCTTAGCTGATGCTGGAATTCCTATGTACGATATCATCACGTCCACAACGGTCGGAATTATCGACAACAAAATCATATTGGATCCGAATGCAGCCGAAGAAGATGTCTGTAACAATGGATTCGGTGACCAGGAGCATGGAATTATCGTGATGAGTCGACTGTCCACTCATGATCAAATATCCGAGCTATGGCAATCGGGATTTATCCACTTGGATACGTTGCAGTCGGCAAACAAGCTACTGCTGGAGACTACACAAGAGATCGTGCCGATTATCAAGAAAATTTTAGTGAAAAAAATTGTCAAATCAATCAAAGAGACGGAACGAAATGACGAGAGTGCGAAGTAATAAAAAACAAAAAATTTTATGAGAAATACCACATCATCCATGTTTTAATAACTTCTTGAGACACAATAATCCATTTCCCCCGACTATACATATCACTCTTCTGGCTTTTCCGGTGGCGATCCCGACGGCTGCAGCATTTTCTCCATGATATTGAACCGAATTCTGGCCTTGGCTTCGTTTTCGGCAATCGCATAGTAACTGAGGATGTCGTAGTGGCCCAGGTAGCTGGCTAACGAGTCCCGATGTTGATTGGTTAACCATTCGTACTTGGTTGTATCGGCATGTCCGGTTCCAATGTATTTACTTTGTAAATGCTCCAATTGACTGTGGATGTTATATCGATCGCCTGACATTTTCGTTTATTTTGGGTAAAACTTCGAAAAATTAGATTTGTTTATTCGCAGAAGTCAAAATAAAATATGATGCTGAATGTCGTCAATGAAGTTCGCTACAAGACACAATCTAATGACAGTTGTGACAAGCGTGTGTGTGACAACCAACAATCCCAACAATGTCAGTGGTGTCAGTTTTTGCAGCTCTAGTATAAATAGACAGCGATCACATCTCTGTTCAAACGCAGCAAACTAACGAAGCGTTAAATTGTCGACCTCAGATATAGCAGAAATAGACCTAGAAATATAGCAGTATGGTTGAAAAGTCCACGAATCTATTAAATTTCTTAAAATCCGATCAATAAGGTAGAACGATATGGAAGTAGCGTTTGTCTTTACGTGTTTCTTCAAATCCACACGTACATGTGAGTAAAACGAGTGAATTTCTTCACCCTTTCGAATTTTATCTATGCATTTGTTTGACATTGAGAATCATTTAATCTTTTGTAAGCTACTATTTCATGCAACGACAAAAATGAGCAATGATCCCTGACTAATGCAGTCTTTTGGAAACAAGTGAAGTACAAGCTGTTGAAAAGAAGTAGGACATTCTATGATTGTACTAGTGCACGGCTGTAATCTTTGGAGAGGTCACACAAACCGCCATTTTACTTGGTAACCCACGACTTTTCATACCATAGAGCTATACTCGAGGGGTGGCATGGTGGCACTGTCGATCAAAAGAAATCACAAAAATAAATGGAAAGGCCTCTATGGTACCTCTATGGGGGAACCAGACTTGTTCGAATAATGACAGCGCCACATTGCGAACCTCTCCAACGTTTATTTACATGCTAAATGCATCGAAAATACGGAAGCACTAATTCCGACGCCCTCAGCATGTAAAATCCATTACATAACTCGGGATAAAAATGAAAAGTCTAGTTTTTTAGGTCTTTTTTCCATAGGAAAAAAAGACCTATTGTGGGCACTTCATCTGTCCGTCCGTCCGTCCGTCCGTCCGTCCGTCCGTCCGTCTGTCCGTCCGTCCGTCCGTCTGTCCGTCCGTCCGTCTGTGTCACAAATAAAATGTGATTGATAAAAGTTCAAATTGCAATGCTACTATGAACAAACCAACACCAGGCAAATCAATTATTATTTGTTATCTGGTAACCAATCGCTCATAGCAGACATTGCAATTTGAAAGTTTGGTAGTTGTTGGTAGTTGGACCCCCAAAATATTTAGCAGCAGAGATGTTTACCGTTTGAGAGCTACGCACCGAATGACGAAATTATTCTGCCTGCTTGCCTATTTATAACTCAACAATTTGGTAGTTGACTACCACGTTGGTAAATTGCAATGCTACTATGAGCAAACCAACACCAGGCAAATCAATTATTATTTGTTATCTGGTAACCGATCGTTCATAGCAGACATTGCAATTTGGTAGTTGTTGGTAGTTAGACCCCCAAACTATATAGCAGCAAAGATGTTTCTTACTCGAGAGACGCACACCGACTGACGAAATTATTCGGCCTGCTGGTCTATTTATAAATCGAGTATTTGGTAGTTGACTACCAAAGTGGTAGTTGAATGACTACCAAAGTGGTAGTTGACTGACTACCAAAGTGGTAGTTGACTGACTACCAAAGTGGTAGTTGACTGACTACCAAAGTGGTAGTTGACTGACTACCAAAGTGGTAGTTGACTGACTACCAAAGTGGTAGTTGACTGACTACCAAAGTGGTAGTTGACTGACTACCAAAGTGGTAGTTGACTACCAAAGTGGTAGTTGACTACCAACATGGTAGTTGACTAATACGGATGTTGTAGATATTTTTACTGTTTGATAGCTGCACACCGACTGATGAAATTAATCGGCTTGCTTGCCTATTTATAATTCCAAAATTTGGTAGTTGAATACCAAAGTGGTACTTGAATGAGTACCAAGCTAGTAGTAAACAGAAATTGAAAAAAAAATGAAAAAAGACCTCACCAGGCTTCAGCCGGTCTATTCTTGTTGAATGTTTTTTTTAATCAGTTTTATAATTAGCTTGCTAATACAAAGAGAGCGAATGTGCACTGAAGATGATGTAAATATAAACATCGAAACGTTTGCTGAAAAATAATATTTTCTCTTTTAAAACAACTGGTCCAATCCGAAGAAAACCCCCCGAATCATTTGATAAATAAGGATCAAGAATAATACCGAAATAATATTAAGCTGTTACAGACGGCTGTCATCTGTTATCGCCAACGACAGCAAGATTAAACGACAAGTTCTGATTAATGAGTTCTTATATAGCAAAAAGCATCTTCAAAACAAATGAAGTAAAAGATTCCTGAAAATCAATCTAAGAAAATCTTCGATCAAATGAATAGTAAAACTATTAGTATGCTTGCCGTCTGTGCAGGTCCGCAGCTAGCAGGAATTCTCAGCAGAAGTGATAACAGGTGGCTTTGCACTGACTCCACAGGCAGGCGGCTCCGTATTTTAGATGTTCTGATGAATACCGAAGTTGATCCAACTATACAAACCATCAAAGTCACTAAAGACACCAAAATATTATAACTTGAATGATCATGACCGCAACAACATTAACATTAAGACGACTTTATTCATGAGAAGACATCGAAAACATTTTATTTTCAAACAGAAAAATAATTAATAGAAAAAAGATCGTTACAAAGGTTTTGGTGCATCGCTAAAGTTAGGATTTTTGTCGAATTTTTTATTCTTAAAAAATTCAATTTGTAAAAAAAATTAATTTAATTTTCTTCAATTTTATGTTATTCCCTAACTGTGCTGTGATTGTTAATTAGAAAAGCCAATTAGATATCGTCAAAAAAAAATCACCTCCTCGGCCTATGATTATAGGATGTAGGGTGACAACTACCGTAATGTTTCGAAATCGGGAAGTTACTTCACGATCATTCACAATCGTTGAATTGTAATACAAAAATAGAAAAATTACGTAAAAATGTTCCCGATTCGAATGTGCTTTTGTATTTCGCTTTAAATGTGATTCCGCGTATTGCCTCACATTTTTGTGATGTTGTAATTTTGCTTGAGCTTTGAAGAACAAATGTGATAGTCACAGTGGTGTCGCGTCGACATTCATTCTCTTCACTCTATTTAACTACGACGTACTGTTACGTCCTTCAATTTTTAATTTTTTTTAGATTTCTCTACTCTTAAAATCAGTCCAGTTTTCGTTTCATTTTTAAGCTCGAAATAGGTCAGACCAATCTTTGACCTGAAATTTTGTGGGAACATGAAACATGAGTTCAACCGAAGCAGATTACTTTTATCCAAAATGCCAAATCTAATTATTATCATTGACTAGGTCGTGCATAATCTAGTTCACAGTTTTGAATATAAATATCGGGCTGACCTGACCCAACCAATTTTAAGTTATCCTATTCAACGATTGTATTAGGTTTTGGACTGTTTCACATGGACTTTCAAGCTGCAAAAGTCATCTGTTTCACGTTCCAGTTGGAGAGGAAATCTGACCCGTTCCGAGCCTAACCATATAGTAAAATTTTGATAAAATGCGGCGACATCAGTTCCACACAATTGGAACAACAAATACAACAAAAATGCTAAAACTAATCGAAAATGCGCTCCGATGTAATCCTCTAAATCAAAACGGTGTATTCTTACGGACCGTCAAAACGAACGATCCCGAAAGCAGAATTTAAATTTCTCTAAAAAAAATTGAATTTTATTTATCCAAAATTTGGATTCCAAATGATTTTGTTAGTCTGAAAAACATCACGTGTCGGATGTTAAAAGTTTCCTCTTCTTCTCTCCCCCCCCCCTTAATTATGCACGAACGATATATTAACAATGAATTTTTCAAATCTCTCCACGAACATATTTTGATTGGTTCGACTCATGACCAAATCGATACCGCGCGTCAACTCCTCAAACTCTTTGGACAAACGTTCAGCCTGGTCACTGTTCGAGCGCGTCTGTATGATTTGCCGGAAAATCTGGCCATAACGATCCTTGTACGTGCAAATTAGACTGAACAATGCCTTGCTGCATTCGCTTTTGTTATCACTACACAAATCTTGGTTTAATATCTGAAACACACGGAAAAATGGGAGGGTCAATGAACCGGCTCGGTTAATTCATATTCTCTGCTCCACACTTACCATTTCAACGACAATGCCGATAAACTGTATGGTCGATTGGTATGCAAACGATGTATCACTTTGTTCAAGATGAATGAATGTGCCGAATGCCTGCAGAAATTCGAAGCAAACTTGTTGCACTTCGGCACCGAATTGAAACAGGCCGATTTCAATCGTCTTGAGCATACTTGAGATCAATTCGTCAGGCACCATGCGTAGCTGTGTCAACGGAAGAGAATGGAAAATGAGATTCAATGGACGCTGCAGAGGATGTGATGGGATTGCGGGAATACGTTCGTTTGACAAAAATTGGTTTGGAGGGTCAATGCCTTCACAGAAGTTTTTTTTTACTTCCAACAAAGTCTAAGTGGAGTTGCAACCATTTCATCTGTGTACCTCACGAGATTTGGTCGGTGGAAATTTAATCGAACGAAACGCCTAACTCAGCTCAATCAATTGATGTACTCACCTTGCATCCTCTGGAATCGACGAAAAATGTTATTGCTTTGTAGTAGTTGATGCACAGTGATGGGTAAGTTAACATCTCCAGTTTGATGATGGGAATAACTCGATTAAAAATGTGAACGCAGCAATTCTCCTTCTGTTGCGGCTCCTCGGTGATTCCTAGAAAAAAGGATTTAAGTTTCATGAGTAATGGAATTCGCAGTCGGTAATGCATCCGGACATCCCGCTTCTAAAAGCCAAACGCCTGAGCTTGCAATTGCTCTTTACAGAAAACCGAAATAGCAAAGATGAAGAACTGAAATTCAAATCCGAACCCTTCTTAGGACGATCATTACAGAGATGAGCTGTCATCACTTGCCGCCGTTACTTCCACGAAATTAAAAAAAAAACCCGACCACAAAACGTGAGGATTGTAAGAAAATTTCCCGACCGCTCACCTCTAACGGCTACGATTTTTTGTTTCAATTTATTGAATTTCGTCCTCCATTAGTACCCTGTTCTCTTCATTCGTTCGTGACACATTGGCAATTTCTACGCAAAACATAGCAAGAAATCAAATCGTGTCCACTCACCCATTATGTTGTAGATGTTGTTCGATAGAATCAAATTCATGAGCTTCAACAGCAGCATAACATCTTCACACTGTTCATCTTCCGCGTTGGCAGCAACGGACACCCGATTGTTCCGATCGCAGACATATGTATCGATGACATCCATACAAATTTCGTACGCTTGATGATTTTGCAGATATATTAGGACCTGGAACAGTTCGCACATCAATTCCAAAACCGCCACGCCAACCGCTTGACAATCGGAATATCGTCGCAACAGATGCGACATGGTGAATAACGTTCCCTCGAATGTGCTGTAAACTTGAATGGCCGTTTGTAATGTGGCTCCCTTCAGACATGCACGGATTTCATCCAATACGTTAACAGTTTCGATTGAGGCGGCGTTCAGATCAATGTTGTTCGAGTAGTTGTTGATTGGATTGATTTTCTTGTAGCTGAGAGAAGGGAATCAATTGGTTAGGAAATGCGAACCGATGCGGAGCAGAAAACTTACTTATTCTCGATGGGTGACAGAATCTCGGAAAGATACTGTTGCTGAAGTGCCTTGTTGGTAATACAGCTAGCGGTCACAACTAAACCTTTGAGAAGACTTTGCTTGGGTATGTTGAGATCTTTGAGTTGAACAATTTGCTTAAAATATTCCGAATTAAACACAGCGGTGCACCTGTAAGGTTACGATTCAATTTAGTGGGAGGTCATTGTTGGACATGTAAGAAAATTACTTTTGCTTTCGCCGGACCAATGACACAAAGAGCCCAATGGAATCTAGAACAACCTGTGGTTCACTATAGAAGTGTCGTACATTTACGCAAATTTTGTTCAACAAAAATCCAATAATCCAATTGGAACCGGGTGTGTCAACACCAAATGCTGTCTTAATTGCTTCACTCACCTAAGGATTGACAAGAGTTCAGAATCAACCGGGAAATTACTCAAACCATTCGGCACACTTACGTCGGTATAATATTCACTAAGGTACAACAGATACGATTCGGCCCACATTTGTAGGAACCACATCAAATTCGACGCTATCTCCGGACTCAAAACACTTTTCATATTCGCTTCCATTGCCTTCGTTTCGATGTCGCACAGCCGAAAAACGGCTGCCGTCAGTCGTAATACGTGATCGCATAACGTATCATCCCCCACTGGCGCTTCCAATGCCAACACTTTTAAGCTTGCCGTCAAATCGGTTTGACCGTTCAACATCTGTTGTTTGCTGGAGTGCATAATTTCCGATGGAATGATCGGCTGCTCGCCCACCGATTCCATCGACATCACATGTGCCGATACTAAAATAATCCACAAAATATCGTCGTACAGCTGCTCTACTCCCTCCGAGGAATCAACATTGAGATTGACCGCATTGGTGTAGACGCGCTCGAGATGGGCTTGAAGGCACCGAGTCTTCTCTTCTAAAAGTTTGCACAGAATCGGTAGTGCGTGTGACGGTTCTTCGCGACCGAGTGCGCCGATGATGATCAGTTGCTCTTTGTAGCGATCGCGATCGCTTTGTTCCAATTCATCATCCATATCACGACTCGTGTTGAGAGACGCTTTGCGCAGACCGTCTGGTGGTGATAGATGACACTGGAGATACTTGTTGAAGATTTGAATCGACAGTTGCTTGAGCAAATCGGCTTGGAAATGCTGGAAGAAAGTTTGTGATTGAGTTGGTTGGTCCCTTTCTGCTTCTTATTTTGACTCACCTCTTTGCCTTGGATGATAAGCAGCCATGCTTCAAGGATTATGTCTAATGCTTCGGTGTACACAGGTTCCGCCAAACAGTCCTACAAGAGATCATCATCCGTTGAGTATGTTAACGAGTCATTTGGCTTGTCACAATTTCTTACCATGTCCTCCTCATGAATCGAAGATTCCATAAAATGGCATGTCAAAACAAACATTTGTTGCAGCAATGATGTCCGTAGTTCATCGGAGATGTCTTTGAATATATTTGGTAAATTGTAGAGTAGAATGCGCCGCAGAACGGTAGCAAAACCATTGGCTTCAGTACTCTTCATTTGAATGCTGTAAAGGAGATGCAAATGGTCAAGGAAGAATTCGAACGGAGAGATTGTCTGGCCATTTACCTGGAAGTCAATTGTAGGAAATTGGTCAGGAAATTGGTGACGTACTTCAGCTTGTTCTCTTGATTATTTAACACCGGTCCGTTCAGCGTTGACAACTGAACAATGCAGGTCAGGGACTTTGGTTGAATCTGCGGAATTTCACGAACTTTCCAATAAATTCCGAAAAATACTTCGACCACTCGTGGATCGAGTATGATTCGTTCCCACGGCAGCGTCAACCGGAGCGATGGACATTGATCGGTTTTGTTAATACTCTCGAAAATGCTGACCAATCGTTTCGACAGCAACGGCGACACATATCCCCACATCAGAATCTGTTCGTGAATCGTAAAATATTCGAGCAACAAGTGCACGTGCGTCGCATTGGTCAGATCGATTATTTTCATGATAGCCACCAGTGCATCGAAAATCATCACGAAAATCTTTCGCAAATCGAGCAATTCGAATTGCTTTTTGGCCTTAAAGTGTTCGTTGAACGTCAGTCCAGTGTCATCGGAAACCGATTTAATTGTCGTGGAATATTCTTGCATTATGTTGTAGACGATACGACAAGCCAGATATTGCTGCGAAATGTCACCCGATGATATCATTTTCTGGGCCTCATCCAATATGAAACCGCGTTCGACGCCAGCGTCCAAAATGCTCGATCGTTTTATCATAATGGCAACCACTTGCAGAATCTTCTCCCGTACGAATGGCTGAACATTCTGATTCAGAATGTAATTCAGCAGATACTGTCGCAGCGACAGTTTGTATTGATCTTCCAACGTGTCCCATTCGGCCACAATTGCCGATTTGATCATATCAGCCGCCTCGAATCGTAAAATGTCAACGCGCGTCTTCTCTAATATTTCCTGCAATCGGAAGGACACAATTTTAATTGTCGTGGAAACATGGAGTGCAGGGAGTGATGGGAAAATTTGGCGAAATTGTGACTGAAAAAGTCTTTGTTTACCTGACACAGTTGGTACGGAGACTTTGTTTTCCGAAAGTTCATGATGATTGTTTCGGCGGTTCGTCGTTGCTCTGCTGTCGTCTGGCCAGGAGCACCCTGTTGAAGAACAAAAAAATTGCATTTCTCATCATTTATAACCTTAAAAGTCACAAAAACAAACTTTTTACCATAAATAAATTCGCTGCATTTTCCAGTTCAGCGATCGAAACGTTCATTGTAAGACAGTTTTTAAAATATAAAATTTACACGACACTGTTAGGAACTGATAAAATTAAATCATTTTCCGTTCAGCAGAGAGATCTCCCCAACAAGAATTCCCGATAAATTTCTTGTAATGTGGCGTCAAAGTGTAAAGTTGACTGATTTTCTAAATAAAAGAGAATTTCTTTAAAATTAAGAAGTCCTTAGTTTTGACATTTAAATGAGTGCGTTCGTTAGATGAACAAAGGAAAAATGAATGACTTCTATGCATTTCTTGGAAACGATGAGATGGTGCACTTTTTTGAATTGACACAATCGATTTTACTCAAACAAAATGTTCAAAAGAAAAGCGTTGAGCTAATGATTGGATGGATGACCTGACCTGACCAAATTTTTTCCACTTGAAATTGGACCTGTTCCAAGCTTTGGCCTCCAAATATTTTCTATGTTACTGCTGTGATTACAAAATACTCTGATCGGCCAAATTATATGCGAGCCGGACCTCATACGTCGAATGCACTGCTGAATTTTTTATCGATATATTTCTGACAGTCAGGCTTGAATGAAAATCCAACATAACAACGAGAAAACGGGTTGAGACACTTCTGAGTGATGGTCACGAAGGCGGTGGCGCCAGCTATGTTTGTGAAAATGTCAATTTCTTCAGCTTGACTTTTCACACATTATTTTATGACTGAAACAAATGAAACACAAATTTTGACAATTTTGATTAATTTTGTTAAACACAAATGGCATGAAAAGAAAACTTGAAGAAAAAAAATTTTTTCATCAAATTGACATTTCACATAATCTGTAGTGTGCTTAAAATAATGTGTCTAAATTGTCGAAATTGTGTGCCACCGCCCTCGTGATCAAATCAGAAGTTTCTCAACCCGTTTTCTCGTTGTTATGTTGGATTTTCATTCAAGCCTCACTGTCCAAAATATCTCTATAAAAATTCTTAAGTGTCTTAACCAAGGCTGTATACTTCGATTGAATGCACACAGCCTTGGTCTTGACTTGTTCTTTCCAGAGAGATGATAATTTCCTTTATGCATGTCTTAACCAAGGTAAATATGTGGGTGAAGGTTCAGACGCGCGGCTTAACTAATGCTAATGACACCTTCTTCTAAAATGGTTGACTATGATTTACTTGTGCTTCACAAAATTTTCTGTCTATCACAAAACAGGTGGCCCAGGCTTCTAAGCAATTTTGTGATTTTAAAGAAATGGAGAGATGGCGTTTATAGCGAACTTTCGTACCACTGCACATCTGATTCTGTAATAGTAATAAACCTCCGCTTACATATCAACCTTGGTCTTAACCAAGGCTGTAAACTTTGTAGAGGTCATTTAGATACAGATATGCGGGTGACACACCACAGTTGACGAAAAAATGGCGGATTTCATACAGAAATTCGCCTCCTGTGACGATTCTCGTCGCCGTGACGATGTGGTGAAATTTGTTATATATGTAAAATCTACAAAGGTGGTGTGTTCCCGCTTTTCTAATAGAATGGCGATCTGCGTGACCTCCTTAAAGTTTACAGCCTTGGTCTTAGCCTGTTCTTTCCAGATCTCTCTCTCTCTCTCGCTCTCTGTGGTTCTCTGAGCAACAGTGGTTACCTCAAGGCTGTATACTTTGTAATCGACCAACTTTATTTTACCCAAAGTATACAGCCTTGGGTTACCTATGGAAGTGCAAAATGTTTACTGCCGACTAACTTCACTTCATTTTTCAGTCAAAGTGAAAAAAGACTGCCAACTCATCACTTGCGCTTACACATTGTGCCGTAGTTGATCTTTTTTTGACCACTTTGTTCGGAAAGCAGGAGCAAACGGCGATCGAATGGTCAGCGTCACCCAATCTGAGTGGTAGTTTTGAATTAACAACAAAATCCTTAGAAGAACAAATGACCCAGAACAGCCCTCATATGGATTCGGACACGTATTGCCTTTTTCAACAGAGATTGAACCGGGATTGTCAGCTAGAAATATTAAAGTACCTGAACGTCAACGACCTGTTGGAATTTTCAAAATTGGGCGAGTACTATAAGGAACTTTCCGGATGTGCAGTTCGCAAAAAACTAGTGCGAGTGAATTTGGAGCACAAGTCTGAGGTCCTAGACGTACTCGGAAAATATATAAGAAGAATAGAATGCATCGCGCATTGCTGTGGTTTCATATTAAAGACATTAATCTGCAAATGCACACCGGACATAATAACGGAACTTCGAATCGAGATCAGGAAACCAGAGAGGTTCCATCGGATGATCAAGCATGCAGTTTCAGAACAACAACTGGCATTATTTTCAGACCTACAGACGCTGAGTGTTTACCACGACTCCACGTACGCAGATACTCGAGCTGCTAATGATCTAAGGAACAAAATAGTATCTCTTGCCTTGAATCTGAAAGTGTTGACATGGAATTTCGATCAGACGCAATGTAAATGGTTGCGAACCGAACACTCGAACGACCTATATGAAATTTACGTGGAAAGTAAGAAGCAACGTATATCCATCGACGCCTTGAAATATTTAATAAGCCAACGTCCACAACTTCAAGCATTTAATTTCGCTGGAAAGACTGATCCAGATGCAGCAGAAATTATTGGTACCCATCTGTCGGAGCACTGCAAGAGTTTAAAGGTGTTCATATTTGAGAATTCCAATAGCTCTAACGTTTCTACTACATCGAATAAGGTGTACGGCTTTCTGACAACCATGCCAAATTTGAACGTTGTCTCGTTGGATTGGCCTAGACTCGGTGATCATCCATCGATGTCATTTATATCGCAGCAGCATGGACGAATAAAGAAATTACAATTCGCATTCTATTTCGATTTAATGATTGAACCGAGTAAACTCAAATGGCAACTCAAATATTCGGCTGAGTCTGAAACGCTCGAAATATCTAGAACAGTTTGTGAAAACACGTTGTATGAAGCAGATTTTGAATGGATTTTGGAACACAACATCAATATCGTACAGCATTTGCAAAATATTGATGAAATCACCTTAGGCAGTTCAGCTGCTGTAAGAGTCATTAATTTACACAAGTTATTGCAACGTACACCGAATATTCAAATGTTGTCCATATCTCAAACACACTTTAGACACCTGCCTGTTGAGATACGGAGAATTGTAAAGACATGCGAGGAAAAATGCCAGTACAGAGGATGCCATTTGATTGTCTCACTGGAACAATTCCGTGAGTTTAAAGTATACAATAACAAGAACGTGTTATCAGCTACAATTGATACGAAGAAATGCTGTAGAAACTTTTTTCGTTGCCACTAGGACTTGCAACAGCATTTTTTGTAATTTTTGTGAAAAAAAAAATATTTTGTCCAATTAACTCAAAAATAAATTTTACTGAGTTAACGTTCGTCGACGCTTTTTAATTTGAATGCGAAATAAGTTCCTCACTTTGGGCCAACCCGCTAATCTACTCTCATTTCGGGACCTTGCTTGTGACCTTTCAACATCGTCTAGTTCGACAATAGTGAGCCAGTCACTTCATATTAAGAGTTTTGGTGGCAGAGCCTGATGTCCGGGCAAAGTCCACTGTTCATTGAGTATTTCTTAGCTTACAGTTTTTTTGGCGGCCAGCACTTAGACTCCAATCGCAATGCTGGCACTTATACTTGTGTAGACTAGAGTTCGATCTGACAACAGAACTAGGTCATCATAGTGTCACTCTTTTGATTCCAAAATAAAGACAACAACTCTTTATCCATTACGATTGGTGAATGGATAGATTGGTGGCTATAGATTAAGGAATGTGTACCTGTAATGCTCTCGCTTCACAAAGAACTTTTCTTTGACAAGTAAAGTATGGTTTACACTCAACAAAAAGTACTACGTGTGAGAATCGTGAGAGAGCAAGCTGTCAACTAAACAAAGAAAAAATTGAAAAAATAAATCAATTTTGTCTTTCACACTGAGTACTTTTTTTGTAAGGGGAAATCAAGCCTTAATGAAGAGTAAAAGTAGAACAAAATCTAAATCTAAATACCAGGGATTTCTGAAGGTGGCTGGTGAAAGTTGTTTCTGTCCAGAAAATGTTGCAAATGTTATTGCTTTTGCATCTTTTGCATTTTTATTAAGCAACAGAGATCATGAGCGTTGTAATTGTACCTAGTGTCACTGACAAAAACCAAAAGGTCAAATTTTCGATGTTAGGCAGTGGCACCTTTTGAACCATCGGTTTCTTCGGTAGTTTTGTAGAGTTTTCAAAGCTCTACATTCCGCTAGAACATTGTCTTCAAAAATGGTTGCTAGTAATCTCGCGCCGCGTCATTCACAATAATTCACATTTTGACACATTTTGTACAAGGAAGATGTCACTTTGTGAATTATTGTGAATGACGCAGCGCGAGATTCCTTAACACCTCAAAAATACTCTCAACTTTCCGAGTTATGACCATTGGACACTTAAAGTCGTCCGGAGGACTTCTTCCCGGACTCCATCGGATCCATCAACCATATGCCCGGACACAGTTTTCAATGACCTACTTTTTCCGCACACAGGCTATCGCGGACCTTAAAATTTGCAAAATTCGAGACGCCCTAATAAAATACGGACTCAATCAATGGATTTGAAATAATTGGCTACTATTGATCGAAAAAATTCAACTTTGTTTTTTGTTAGATGAAAGCGGAGGCTTTCAAAAAATGATGTAAAATTAGAATCTACAAACAAAGTAGTAAGATGGTATTTTGACAGCGAAAAAACGAAGTTTGTTTGCTACAGAGGGTATTGGTTTTGCTTCTAAAAAAGAGGTGATTGGTAAAAAAAAGTTATTCAGCTGCAGATGTTACGCAGCAAAAATCATTCCAAACACATAATACGAGCCAATCCTCATCTATTTATTGCGTTCTTTTAGTTTTGGTTTTATTTTATGTTCGATGAAAAAATATGAATTCAAAAAAAATGGCGCCAAACGAACGGTTTCCTTGCAAAATATTCAACCATATTGAAAGTGTATGACAGCTGGAAGTTGTCGATTGGAAACACTGGAAATTTGATGAGGCTGCTAACGCGCTAATAAAACACTGTGCTGATTTTGTATTTTCTTTTAAAACAAAACTGTGAAAATATTAATTAAAATAATCGAAAAAGTGAGAAAACAATGGCCTTAAATACACCGAAACGTATTCGGACTTTAGTTAGCCTGGCTAGTAGTCCACCAAACAGTGAATACGGTTCTCCTCCGTGGCATACAATAAACAGTCCAAGTTCAACATGCGGATCGCCAGAATTTGTTGTAAATCAACAAGTTGAGAAAAATGAAAACCGAAGAGGTATGAAAACAAAACAAATTTTCGTTGATTCATTTCCGCAAAAAAAAATATTGTCCGATGCTCTAAATGCCTTGATGTTTAGATAAGCCATAAAGTGTCAAAATTCGTATTGGTGGAATTTAAAGTCTGCTTTTTAAATTAACAAAAACACAAACAAATAAAGCAACAAAATGCCAAACATTATTATCTTTCAGGTAGGCCTCGGTCCGAAGCCCTAACAACTCTAATGATCGAAGGTTCATCGAGTCCATCGTCAATAAAGTGTGGCTATTGTAACCGGGTATTTCCACGGGAGAAAAGCCTACAGGCTCATTTACGAACTCATACTGGTGCGTATACTCATTATATATGTATCTCTGTTTTGCACCTGGCCATTTAAATTACGCCATGTTGTGTGTTTGTGGTACCTTTTAGCTCTTTTTTTTACTCCGAGTTTTGCTTTTTAATTTTATTTCATTTTCTCTGGTCGTTTTCGGTTGTTATTTATTGAGCGAGGTATAAAGTGGTTATTTAATCTTCTGTTTCTCTTTTATGGTTTTGGTTTTATTTTATTTTTATTAAGATCGGTGATGATCTTCGTTTTTTTTTTCTGCTCGAAAATTTTGAAATTCTCGGAAATATTTAAATGGCCAACGAACAGGTAGGATTTTGTTTACTTGAACTTGGCATTTAATTCTTTTATTAGATGCATGAAGAAGATGCTTTCGGTCGAATACTAATGCGTTTTTATATATATTCACTGGTTATACGTTCGATTAATATAAATGAGCAACGGATTGAATTTAATTGAATTTTTTCTTTGCAAATTAATTTTATTATTCGGTGTAATAATTAAGGTGTATGTATAAAGCCATGTGTCCGAGCATGGTTCGTTTGATATCGTTTTTTATTCTTCAAAATTTAATTTTCAATTTATGCTGATGTATGCACTTAGAGTTGTTTGTCAGCTTGTCTCGGGAATAAATACTTTGTTCGCAATGGCTATTTTCTTGAATTATTTTCTGGCTAAGGCATACCCGCGTTTCGTTTAGAATTTTTTTTTTCTAGGAATTTACTTCGGTTACGTCAAAGGGATTCTTATTTGACTAATTTTACGCCTCAGGTAGGGTTCAGAACGGGTCAAACATCTATAGAGCTTAGTGACGTATTTTTGGCCGAGTCAGTCTTTAAATCAATTTTTACCATTAGGCGATCAAGGCTCATCTGTACTTAACAAAAACATAAGTTTTAAGCAAATCTTCCCAAAAACAGAGTATGGGGTGAGTGGGGGTTGAAATCGTGTGTGATGCTTTTCAAATACAAATTGTTTTTCACACCACTCGTTGAAGCATTTTTGCCAACAATATTTGACAAACTAATATTTTAAGCTCGCTTGAGCTTGAACTGCATTATAAAGTCTGATATCACAGCTTTTCATCGATACCACACTTAAATTGAGTGACTCAACACATTTCATTCGAGAAAAGTACGTAAAAATAGTAGTCAAGACCCTCCTCGAATTTAACCAACGCACTTCAAGCAAAAGTGCTATTTATGACAGCTGCCAAATAGAGTACTTTTTGTATGAAATTTTTTCCCCACTCTTCTTACAGTGTAAAATTTTGTATGGAGCACTGTCAAGTTTCAGTACCATATGTAGAGTACCACTTTTGCTTGAAGTGCGTTGATTTAATCAAAAAAAAAACCAATTTGATGCAACCTTAGACAAATTATACCTAGACTGGCTTTTCGTACGATAAAATGTGTGCCCAACAAATTACTCTTAGGATGCAACGACTACGACATATTGTACTAGATCTTACTTATTTACATAATCTTAGTGTCGTTGATACTGTAAATAATGGATGAACAAAATCAGAAAATGAGATGTCGTTGCATCAAATTAACTATTTAGAGGCATGATAGGAAGCGTCGGTTAGTAGAGGCACCACATTTTTTTTCACTACTTCGTTCTTTGCGTTCCATTTTCTTGTGAAATAACTTCACTCTGGTAAATATCCATGAAATTTCATTGATGTGAAGTTGGTTCACTAAAAAAAGGACGCTGAAATTAGCAAAGTTCTAAAAGAACAGGTTAAAGACAACCACGAAGGCGGTTGACACCAAAAGGTTAAGACAACCACGAAGGCGGTTGACACCAAATTTTATAAACAGATAGTGTGAGAAATCAACTTGAAGAAAATATTTTTCTCGAAAATTGAGAAATTTTGTTTTTGTTAAGTTCCATTTTACATATAAAGTTCGCAGCCGTTGACGCTATTGTGTGTCACCGCCTTCGTGACCAACTCAGGGTTGTCTTAACCTGTTCTTTCAGAACCTTGTTTCGGGCAGCCTAGAGCATCTCTAGGAGGATTTTTAACGCTACGTAAATTGTTGGATCACACTAAGACACTCCTAGTGGTTGTTTTAACGTTGCAACGAGAACCTTGGAAATTATTATTTTTTATGAAAAAATGTAAACAAAATTCTACCAAAATCTATTACATTTGAGCGTCAGTTCCCGAACAGTGCCCTAAGCAACAAGCAGAGGTCAGGTCAGAATCACCATCGTTTTCGTCTTTTTCACTTTGTGATCTTTCTAAATAATTTTGAATTTACTTGTTTGACGTACGACTTTTATCTAAACCTTGGAATGAACCGGTCTCTTTATGCTAAGGGCAAAACATATTGATGAGTCGTACAGTTTTTAATGACTTCAGTGTCAGGTTAGAAGATATTGTAAATCCTGAATGTTCGATCGTAAATGGCTTTCGTTTCTCTTTTGAGTTGAAGCACTTAAAACGTTCATTCATGACGTAATAAATCAGATTCCATATGATCAAGATAAGTTTCTCTAAGATTTATACGATCGTCTCAATGTTCGAAAGACTGAAAGACCTACTAAAAGCAGAGCTTCACTATTCGTAAAGAAACAACAAATGTTAAATGTTACGGTCAAGACGACTTTACAAGACTTCCAGGTTAATTTACTTTTGTATGTAAAACGACATCGACTCTTCAGAATACAGCGGAATGTTTTTGGAGAAAATTTAATGCCAAACATTCGGTTGCCTTTCGAAGAAACGTCCATTTTGAAATATCAATTATATCTGTGCTGTCCACTTAACTTTTGACTTTTCCATTGAATAATAAAATAAAAATGATTTCAGGCGAACGTCCACATCCATGTGACTATCCAGGCTGCACACGCGCATTTACACAGAGGTATGTGAAGATTAAGTATTTTTATCATGTGCTTCAAGTGCATGAAGCTGTTATTCTTCGAATGCTTGTTTCAAAATCGCCTTAGCAATTAGGAAAATCAAACTATTTCCAACCATTGAGATGTAACAATTGATTCGATAGAAAACTAATTTCACGATCCGAATTTCCAGCGGTCAATTGAAAACGCATCAACGTCTACACACCGGTGAACGGCCGTTTGTCTGTTCCGTTCCGAATTGTCAGCAGCGATTTACCCACGCCAACCGTCACTGTCCCGATCATCCCTACGATCAACTAAAGCGGTGCGACGATTTCGTTATCCAAGCGGTGTCCGAACAGAACAGCGAAGTCATCAAGTGGCTCGAGAAATATCGAATGGAAAAGGAGGAACGTACACCAACCAGAAAGACACCGAAACGGTCAAAAGAACTGCAACGTGATAACAATGAAAACAGTGAATGTCCGACCACACCAAGTAATCCGTTCAAAAGCCGCAAAGGTCTAATGGTCGAATTGGATATGAACGCTGGCTTGTCCAGTCCAATTACAACGAAAATAAAAGCAACACCGAAAGTGATTCAATACAACGATTTGCAGCTGCGTGACGAGGATTCGGCAGATGAGGAAGAAGGAGCAGCACCAGCGTCGTCGACTTTTAATCCGAAGAAACGGTGGATACGTGAGGCTTGGCATGACGATCTGGCTAAACCGTTAGAAACGACCACACACACTCAGGGAAAGCAAGTGAATCCGAATGAAATGCGACCGACAGTCTTGATGGTTGCCAGCAAGGACAGAACGATGCCTTTAATAGATGTAGGATCGGCGGTTGCTGATATTTCAAAAAATTTAGTTACGCCTCACCACCATACTCACGAATATGTTGAACCTCATCCGAACGTAGCATTTACGAATTATTGCCAGCCCAGCTACGAATCACCTGCGGGAAATCGTAAATGGATGGGCGCGTTGGCTTTGATGCAGCTGGCAAGTGATGAAGATAAGAATGACCGACAGGCGATACAGGACTATTACGCGTATCAATCGCCAGACCGATACACTCACCTGTAATATTTGGATGAAAGCCTGCTCGGTTCGGATGGTGGGTGTTAATTCAGGGTAATTTTTAGATTATGTTTCCTATCATTCATAACGTGATTAAGTTTAAAAATGTTTTGGCTAGTGCGATTGTATATAAGTTATACGCGATATAGGAGTTACTGTAATGCAAGCTTCGCCGATCGTAAATGATTCGAATATCTTTGATTCGCTCACGGTTTACTAACACAGCGTTAATCTTAAATCTTGGTGAGCAATTTTTACAAAAAAAAAAGTTTTTGTGATCCCATGTAAAGATGCCACCATTCTTGCTAGCTTTTGTACGAATAACTACGTTACACAGCCGACAAAATTATCAGAAATTTTTTTTCTAATTCGATGTGTCCTCTGTAACCCACAAATGTTATCCTTTTCATTTACATTGGTCTGAAAATGGTGAATGTGCGCGCGCTCATCTAAATGCTTCCGAATCTAAAAAAATAAAGTGTCTAACGTAGTTTCGTTAGCTGTAGTGAGATCGTTGACACAGCGCTCGTGTTCCTTAACTTTTCCATTGTTTATCCACATCCATACACAACACTTCAGGACTTCATGGCATTTCCAATTCCTCGATTAATTTCAAGTACATTTTTCTGGAAAACAGTGAACATTTTGAGGAAAAGCGAGAAAATTCAAGAAAAATTGGGAAAACGTCTTTCCAAAAATAGTCACTGGTTTGAAGAGAAAGTTCAAATAGCTGCCAAAGGCCTTTGAAAAGCCTTCATTTTTTGTTAGGATATTTTATTCGCAAGGAAGATGCATGCCAGGACTGGCCCCAAGGTCATTCGGTCAATGCTCAAAGTGCTTTTTATTTTTTGTATGGATTAAGGGCAATGAAGAGCTCTTTACAAATTTCCCCCATACCAAGCCCGAAGGGTTTTTTCGAGCCTGAAGATGGTTAAGCAAATACAAAAAAGGATGCTCAATACTTCGAAAAGGCGATGCATCGGTGAAGAATTCGTTAATGCCAAATTGATTTTTTTTCCTGTGATCAGGCTTTCAGTGAAAATTTTTGGCCCAGAAAAAGTTTTTGTGAATTGAAACAAAAATGAGCTACGACTGGATTATATATTCTTCCCATGTGATACTATTGAAACCAAAATATTGACAAAATCCAGTCGTTAGTCAGGGTCAAGGGACCTCGTAAAATACTGACACCACTAAAAATTTTTCATTCATTCATGGGCAAACAGAGTTCTGAAAAAAATCAAATTTGGTATTAACGGATTCTACATTCCTAGTAGAATCCGTAGACAAGGTCCTACGAATTTTTTTAACAAAATTGACACACCATGAATTATGGTCCATGATATATAGGCATTCATACATTGTGAGTGAATCCAAATGGCGGGCATGAAAATAATGTTTTCTTACTGATTAAAAATTTCCAAAAACCAAAAACGTAGCTGACTTTCCGATCCATACATTTTTCGGGGGTTTTTTCAAGGAAGGTCTTTCCCGGTTACCAAAATTTTGGCGAAAATTTTTTCCGGTGGGGTAACGAGGCTACCAGGACACCGCATTTCTCCTGAATTTAAGAATTCGTAACATGACAGTTGTCACCTTAATGCTAAAGAGTGATCCATACGATTCGTAGCTATGGTGACACCTGGCAAGTTACAAATTCTGAAATTCATGAGGATCGGTACTCTGTTCTAACAACTGAAATTTTCGTAATTTATCCTATAGCACTCCGTACAATGATTGAGCGATTATGTAAAATTTAGTCTGTAATGTCGACGACGGCGTACTACCTAAATAGAAAGACGACATAAGACAGTCTCGAATATATTTGTGACTGTTATGACAATATATATGCGAAAAGAGTACCGGACTGGCTCGAAAAAGCCCATCGGGGGCTCCATGCAACTCAATTTAAAAAGGCCCACAAATAGAAAGGGCAATCCAAAGGGCCCATCGGGAATTCACCGTATGGCCAGTCCGGGCTTGGAAAAGGTTATAGGTTTATGCTTTGTATAATGGCGAAAGATGTCAAATTTAGAAAGAAATGATCCACAAAACCAAATGATGAGAATACTCAACCAAATTTAGTCTGATGCCTGATTTACTACCGCTGGCGCCATTCAACTCAGAGCGTATTATTGGCAAATTTGATTTACCGTATTAAAATGAATCGACACAACGCACAAAGCCAACACATTTTAACACAAAACGATGGTTTTCCAGAAAGGGCGCAGATACAAGTTATCATCGAAAATGTATCAGTTTTTCGCACAAATTTAGACTACAATTGAGCGTTGTGTCGATTCGTCTTAACCGAGAAGTTTAACTAAATTTACACAAATATTTTTGAATAAATTCTCGGTAGATTTCGGTCGAATTTTCAATAATATTTCTTGATTCAATTTCAGTAAAAGTTTAGTTAACCCACCACAGACGGCATGTATATGTCATAAGAGTTATCGAATCTGTTACTTCATTTTGATCTTAATATTTTCAACCGATTGAAATAAAATATTTCACTTCCTTATTCAGTTCTCATGTCTGCCGTACTTTTCATAAAAACTTTTTCGAAAAGTAGAACGAAAAAATTTCTCGGAATTCTTCTTGTTCTATTTTTCGAAAAAGTTTTTTTTATGCAAAGTACGGTAAATGTGTTTTAACATACATGTTGACGACGTCAGCGGAGCTCATTATTTATGGCTGACGTCGTTGTCAATAACATATGATATGGCCGTCCGTAAAACGTAGAAATCATCGTACAGGAAAAAAAACTCTCCTCCAATGAATGTACCCAATGTCTATAAAATATAAGGGACAAAAATGATCGAAATATTATTTAATAATTGAAAACAATTTTTTTATTTTACTTATTATTATTCAGATACAAATTTTACAGATTTTTTTCTATATTTTTCCCCCTTCATTTTAAAATTGATTTGTGTGATTTTAGCATTAAAAATATTTTTTATTTTTTCTCGTGAAATTCTTTATATTATATGGAACGAAACAACATCCCCCAGATTTTAAATTTAATTTAGATTTTAGATGCAAACCAATTTATATTTTTAATAATTTATTCGAAATGATAGTAGAAACCTGACGAAGTGGCCTCGATATTTTTTAAGTGTTTCGATATATATTTGGTACAGATTTTAAGAAGAATTTTAAAACAAATTTAAATGAAAAAATAAAGAGCCAGTCTATCAACTATGCGTCACATGTTTTCATTTCATTTTATCAACGATGTGCAGTAAAATTTTCGCTTTCATCGAAATATCTACACTACTCTTGAACACAGAATTCCAGGAACTCTGATTTGTGTCTTTGGAAATTCGACATATTTCAAGGCCTTTACAACTCGGAAAGTTTCGTGAACTTTACAACTCCTAAAGTTCTGTCTAATTTTGTTATTTTTTTATGAATTGCGGAAGATGGTAATAAGCGATTGTCTACAGCTAAAAATTCTGGTCGTTTGAATGAGCTAACTTCATTATAAACACAATATGTAATCCATCCTATGAAAGAGTTTCATAATTAGTAAGTGGATAAATGTATTACATAGACACAAATGTAAGTTGAGCGTTAGTGTGTCAGCTATTAACCTATCCGACGAACAAGGCTTCACCATAAAAAAACTTATAAAAAAAAGCCTTCACTAATGTCTCACTTTTTCAATAACTTCAACTAGTACGATTACAACGAGACACAATATAGAAGACCAGAGCAGACATTAGACCCAACTAAAAAAGCTAATTAAGTCAGAGCACATTCTGGGTAATCTGCAGTCTTTGCAGATGACGTGATACCAAACCTAACACTTAGAAGAGTTTGCTTCGGTTCTGCCTTCATTTTTGCCTTCTCTATTTGCTTCTACGGCAAAAGTCTAGTTCACCGGCACCCCCTAAAAGTGACTTTTGACTGTTCCAATGTGTGAAAAATGACTCAAAAACAAATAATCAGATAAAAAACAAGCGCGGAAAAACAAAAATAAAAAAAAATTTGACATTTTTTTGAAAAAAAAAATCGACTTAGCCACAGCACACCATCGACTCTCCCCTTGACCCCCCTATGCGGGGGCTGCCGCCCCTCGACCCCGCTTTTTTATTTTTCAATATGTTTCACGGCCTGCGGCGCTAACTCTCACTTCAATATAATATAAATCTCGTTTCAACCTTACAATCAAGTATTATAGACTTTTCCCATACGAATATACTCGATATATACGAATATACTCGATATATACGAATATGCTCAATATATACGAATATGCTCAATATATACGAATATGCTTGATATATACGAATATGCTCGATATATACTAATATGCTCGATATATACGAATATGCTCGATATATACTAATATGCTCGATATATACTAATATCCTCAATATATACGAATATGCTCGATATATACGAATATGCTCGATATATACGAATATGCTCGATATATACGAATATGCTCGATATATACGAATATGCTCGATATATACGAATATTATCGATATATACTAATATTGTCGATATATACAAATATGCTCGATATATACGAATATGCTCGATATATACGAATATGCTCGATATATACGAATATGCTCGATATATACGAATATGCTCGATATATACGAATATGCTCAATATATGCGAATATGCTCGATATATACAAATATGCTCGATATATACAAATATGCTCGATATATACTAATATGCTCGATATATACTAATATGCTCGATATATACGAATATACTCAATATATACGAATATGCTCGATATATACGAATATGCTCGATATATACATATATGCTCGATATATACTAATATGCTCGATATATACTAATATGCTCGATATATACTAATATGCTCGATATATACGAATATGTTCGATATATACAAATATGCTCGATATATACGAATATGCTCGATATATACTAATATGCTCGATATATACTAATATCCTCAATATATACGAATATGCTCGATATATACGAATATGCTCGATATATACGAATATGCTCGATATATACAAATATGCTCGATATATACAAATATGCTCGATATATACGAATATGCTCGATATATACGAATATGCTCTATATATACGAATATGCTCGATATATACAAATATGCTTGATATATACAAATATGCTCGATATATACAAATATGCTCAATATATACGAATATGCTCGATATATACGAATATGCTCGATATATACGAATATGCTCGATATATACGAATATGCTCGATATATACAAATATGCTCGATATATACAAATATGCTCGATATATACGAATATGCTCGATATATACGAATATGCTCGATATATACGAATATGCTCTATATATACGAATATGCTCGATATATACAAATATGCTTGATATATACAAATATGCTCGATATATACAAATATGCTCAATATATACGAATATGCTCGATATATACGAATATGCTCCATATATACGAATATGCTCGATATATACGAATATGCTCGATATATACAAATATGCTCGATATATACAAATATGCTCGATATATACGAATATGCTCGATATATACGAATATGCTCGATATATACGAATATGCTCTATATATACGAATATGCTCGATATATACAAATATGCTCGATATATACAAATATGCTCGATATATACAAATATGCTCGATATATACAAATATGTTCGATATATACGAATATGCTCGATATATACGAATATGCTCTATATATACGAATATGCTCGATATATACAAATATGCTTGATATATACAAATATGCTCGATATATACGAATATGCTCAATATATACGAATATGCTCGATATATACGAATATGCTCGATATATACGATATCGAATATGCTCGATATATACGAATATGCTCGATATATACAAATATGCTCGATATATACAAATATGCTCGATATATACGAATATGCTCGATATATACGAATATGCTCGATATATACGAATATGCTCGATATATACGAATATGCTCTATATATACGAATATGCTCGATATATACAAATATGCTCGATATATACAAATATGCTCGATATATACAAATATGTTCGATATATACGAATATGCTCGATATATACGAATATGCTCTATATATACGAATATGCTCGATATATACAAATATGCTTGATATATACAAATATGCTCGATATATACAAATATGTTCAATATATACGAATATGCTCGATATATACGAATATGCTCGATATATACGAATATGCTCGATATATACGAATATGCTCGATATATACAAATATGCTCGATATATACAAATATGCTCGATATATACGAATATGCTCGATATATACGAATATGCTCGATATATACGAATATGCTCGATATATACGAATATGCTCGATATATACGAATATGCTCAATATATGCGAATATGCTCGATATATACGAATATGCTCGATATATACGAATATGCTCGATATATACATATATGCTCGATATATACTAATATGCTCGATATATACTAATATGCTCGATATATACGAATATGCTCGATATATACGAATATGCTCGATATATACGAATATACTCGATATGGATGAATATACTCGATATGGATGAATATACTCGATATATACGAATATACTCGATATGGATCAATATGCTCGATATATACAAATATACGTGACACAATTTTTTTTTTTCAAAAAATTTCAAATTTTTTTTTTGTTATTTTTGTTTTCCGCGCTTGTTTTTTAGCTGATTTTCATTTTTCAGTCATTTTTAACTCATTGGAACAGTCAAAAGTTACTTTTAGCGAGTGCCGGTGAACTAGACTTTAGCCGCATATTCTTGTGATTGAAAACTTATAAATCGAATTTCCACACAATCTATATCAGACTTATGATCCACTTACAGTTGGCGAGCAATCACTAGAAAGATTCAGGATTTAAAAGTTTGTATTACAGTTAGAGCAGTCCACAAATGAACAAATTTGATTTTTGTTTATAAAAGTCAGAAACGATTTAATCTAGCCGGAAGGGCAGTTCTTGTTTAAAGATGCAATCTTTCCTTCGAAATTAAGTTTTCTCGGGTTCGGGTCGAGAGGTAAATGACCTTTTGGATTAAATATGATTATTTTGAAGTGATTTTCGCCTCGGTTTGTGTCATTTGAATTTTATCTTTTGAAAAGCTGCACTTGAAGGGAAACTACGTATGATTTTTCATTGCTAAAAAACCAAACTACAATGTTCTACAAACATTTCCTTTGAATTTTTCTTACTTTATTTGGTATAACAAGAAACGTGCATCTCTTCTTCGATTTGCAACACAAAATTATTGATCAATTTTGGAGAATCAGTGTCGTTCTCGATTTATTTACTTGGGTTGTTACAGGGATCTCTCAGCTCTGTTTGTGGAGAGACACTAATTGACTTTAAATTTCTCAGTAAATTGAAACAAAAATCACCTGTATACGACCTCGACTGCTGTGCCACTAAAATTTCTCTTTGAAGTTCAATCATTTTATCAGGATCCACTTCAAGCACACGCCGGAAACCGCGAAGCCATCTCTCCCGACGGTGAGTGTCGCTCATTTCAAATTGAAATCTAACACTGATTGTCGATTCAGAATCACTGACTTCATGCCATCGCCACAGCAATCCTTCCAATAAATCTTCGTCGATGATACTGATTTCGGATTGGTTTTGCGCTTTAGATGTAAATATAGAAGCGTTCGATGGATTCGGTGGAAAACGGAGATGTTGCGTGGAACAGGGAAACATTTTTACGATTTCTAAATGAGGTCAATTTTTGAGACGAGACACCTTTGAGACTGAGCAAATATGTCACCTGTCAGTGTAAACCTTTCCTTTGCATTTATCGCTTGAAGTGTGCTGGTCGGGCAACCACCATTTCTGCAAATATAGTCTTCGATCTGCTCTTCGGTGGGATGAATCTAAATAAGACAAAGTAACGAAAGCGAATCGTAAAATGACGACAGCGCCCCTTACCCATCCGTACGGAATATCGTCGTCATGACTGTAACTTAATGTTAAAATGAAAATCATCATCTGACTGTTTCTGTTGAACTTCGAATACGCACCTGTGACGCATGTTAGTGCTGCCTTTCATTCTCTCCCGAATAATCTTCAACTTATCACGATACCGCAAACTGTTGTCGTTTAAAATATTTTCAATGAAGCGAGGCGTATCGGGTAAAGTGTCGCTGATTCGAGCAGATTTTTCCTCTTGTACTAAGGACCAAACATTTCGTGTACGTTGAATGAATTTGTCTCTGTTTTCGGTTGGTATCGAGTTCGGTATATATGATGTTGAACTAGATACAGGCGGCTCAATTTTGCAAAGACTTCGTTTGTCTAGAATTTGATTACAACATTCTTAACGCTGGAGTTATATGCAGCACTTAGCATACCAAACGATATTCTCTGAACAGAAGTTATAATCAGTTCGACGGATTGGAACACACTTTCAGCAATTTGTCCGTTTTGTTCATTTCTACCCTTCAAGGTCTTTCTCAGCATAAAGTTAAGTCGATTGGCAAAGGCATCCAACATTCTTAGAGTTTTGTAAGCTTCAGTTTCGTATTTGATTTGTCTTGTCGGAATTTTGTTCAGGTATTGATCTTAAAAATGAACGGAAATTTCTAGAAAAATTCAGATATCCGAATGTGATAAGGTACTCAACGAACCAACGTCCTGGATTTTCTTTTTCAATATTAACATGCACTTTACTATGATCAATGCAATTTCGTTGTACATGCGACTTATTGCCGTGGTTTTTCTGATCGTGCCTTCATTTCCCGCAGAATTCAATACAATCGTATTCATTAGTTGCTTGACTGAATTCACGACCACACTTTCCATGAACAGCAAATTGTTGGTCTCTACCGTTTTCAAGACAATGTTCGACAAAACGTTTCGAATTTCCTTAAAATTTTGGAACTGTTGCTGGTATCTCAAATAATTCGCATAGTCGTCATTCTGATACATCAGATTGAGTACGGACAGACAAGTATTTTCGATTTCCTGTGTCGCCACTCTCCAATAGTCCAACGTGTGCCTCTGTTTATTGGACAGTTTCGACAGAAAAATGTTCGTTTTTCTGTTCATTTTGAATTTTAAAATTTTAACAAAATTTGCATTATGTGCTGAGGGATGTGAAAGTTCTTGTCATAAATTGATTCGTTGACTGCTGCGTTACAATTTTCGTAGTTCGTGTAATGAAAATGAAATACTGTTCTAGATTCCCTTTTGTGCCAGAACGACTAGAACTTTTAACCTGTCGATAACGACGACAAAAATAATGACAAGATCTTGGTAATATGGTCCTTTATACAGTAAAATACATGTTAAAAAAATTGAAGTACAAGATTTGAAATTGACAGATTAAAAATAGTTTGAATCCTTGCTGTGTGTAAAAGGTTAATCTTATGATTTTCTATTATGGGATCGTTACGTTATTTTAAAGATTTATCGACATCCCCTCCCCCTCGTCACGCAAGAAGAGACAAAATGGACCAAAATTTGTTAGAAACATCACGTTTTCTTCAAGGCTCTATACTTGGTTTTCTTGAGTCTATGAGCGTGACATCATTTTTTACAATGAAAGTAGATAAGTAATTTGCACTAGAAATGAGTTCGTTTGAGGTGGCGCCATGCAAATTCGTATGTGCTCCGGCTAGAACAAATTTGAACGTTTGGCCATACCTATCTATTTACTTTCATTGATTTTTATAGTAACCGTTCATGTGACACACGAGCTTCATAAGTATTCACCAGATTCACATGAGAAAATGAATCGCTGGTTAAGGTCGTGTCATTAGAAGACTCTGAACATTATGAAGCAGTAGAGGCTTACGGTTTAATTGTGTCGAGCAATAATTATTATTGAGGTTGTCGAAAAGAAGAAAAACAAATTAATGGACGTCCCATGCTCTACTAGTTACAACTCATCTATAGTTTCGACTATAGTTAACTAAGTTTTTAGTCATTTAAAGTTGTGAGCCAAATCGGAGCTCTCAACAAAACTATTAAGTGCGTCTTCACGATTTTTTAATTCTAATTCATTGGCTTACTTCCATGATAGTAACGAGTCGTCATTAGTACATCTTTTACTTCTTCTGGTTGCAGCATTACTTTCGTTCAACTACTTCAACATACTGCTCAAAACCAAGTAATCGATCACCGCCTATTCATTCATTAAACATGACACTGTGGCTGGTTAAATTCTTGAGCGTACCGAAATATTTTGTTTATTTCTTAATCATTTTTAAATTATTTGGTCAGCAATGAGTGAAATAAAGAAACATACCACCGTCCGTCCACTATCGAAACAACAGAAAAACGCTTTTGATTATTGGAACGGTGCGACAAATCAATTAGAAAAAACAAGTCTATCGGTTTTGGATCTCTTTCGCCGGAACAATGATGGCAAAAATTTTACCATTTATCAGAATCAGTATGAAGACTTTAAACGGATGCGTAACACTCTTATCCAAGATGTGACCAATGCAATTCAGTCAAACAATTTGAAGCATATGGAAGGCGTTATAACCGATGCTATGAAAAAATTGAAAGACAAAGTTTATCTTCATCATGCCACTCAATCGGAAACAAATGAGTTGAGAAGCTCATTGAGCGAAGAATACGATGAGGCCCTGATGGCATTAAAACACTGCATGGAACAAGTCCGGAAAAAGTTGCAGGTCGTCGGTGTGTTTTCATTTAAATGCTAGTCATTCAACAACAAAAATCCGTTTAACAATAAATCGTTTACAACCCCAGATAAGTGTCTAAATCGATTGTCGGTGGAAATGACGTTGTTAAGCGCAATTGGCAAAGAACTTCGAAGCTTGATGAAAGCTACGGTTGAAGCTAAAAAAGAGAGACGCGAGAATGTAGCTAGTACCGTTATTGCACTGGCCCCTGAAGTTATGTCCTACATTCAAACGCAATAAAAGATCTCGCAGCTCATTACAATGTATAAGATAAGTGGAAAATACGATATTGGTGCCATACGCCTAGACACCGAATTTACATGTGCAACAGCCAGTTCTCCGGTGCCACTCATTTTCAACAATTATGTCAATAAATTACTTCTGCTACACATGGCTATTGTAAGTCGTCTCACTTCACACATACTTTGCATTGAGGTACACAAGACTCCTTTTTGGCAAAGGTCCATTTGTCTTACGTTTCACATCTTTGTTAATTTCACATTAGAAAATGTAGATTCCGTCGAGTCTGAGCCGAAGATCAACAAAAATCTAGATTTTGAAATGTTAAACCATCGAAGCGTCGATCGAAACAATCTAAAAGGCCGCTGTAAACTTTCAACCATCACTTCCATTTGTGTCGTACATTGTACATATAGTGCATTGTATGACTGTGTGAGTGGCCTCAGTGTTTGGTTACACGATGATGGCCAGTACCTTTTAGAAGTGGCTAGACATGTGTTATCAATGATGCTCGAATTCACAAAAAGAAGAAAATAATTCGTAGCTGCATGCACCCCGTGCACCTCAAGAACCATTTGTTTCCTTGTCATATATGCATGAGCCAAGATAGCACACAGTCAAAGAAAATGTTGCCATTGGATGTACCTCAAGACTTTCGTTTTGCTTCATTTGATAAAATTGATGGAATCCTGACCTGGTCATAACTATTGCTATATATTTGTCAATGGCTCGACTGAAGATCATGAAGCTGTAGGCATTACAACACAGATTATGCCCATGTTATGGCATGACAGTGGACGAAGGAGTATTGTTAACAGACTTCGACAACAGACAAGTTATTCATGACTCTGGCACAAGAACTTAGTCTTGTTTAATTAGGAGGCATAACAACAATCAATGAGTGAGTGAGGATTTATTTCATTTTTCTATTTGATGAATGATGAACAGGCGCATAACTCGACTAAAAAGTTGCATTGGCCAAACATAAGAGATTTGTTGAAAAAAAAAAACATTTTTATTGACAAAGTAAGTTACGTATCATCGTAACGCATCCAACAAATTAAGTCTCAAGATCCACATTCATCGCCTCCACACCATCGGATACGTTGATCGTTTCGTTCATTTTCTCGGGCCACAAAAATTTACTTCTCTTCATGTGCAAATTCAAATGGATTCTGCGATGACTGCGCAGATGGTTCAACAACTCGTACTCCTTTTCACAAAAGCTGCACTTGAACATGCTATGGATGCCGTGGCTGCGGAGATGAAGTGTTAAATCCTCTTCTAGAGCAAATTTCTTCGGACAGTGGTTGCACAGAAATTTCTCGACCAGAGTGGCCACCAAATGCGTCTTTTTGTGTGTGTTCAACGAACTCTGTTGATTATACGATTTTCCACAGTGGCAGACGTATGGCTTGGCACCGGTATGTATCTTTATGTGCTTATGCAAGTTGCTAATGTCGGCAAATCGTGACGGACACAAGGTGCACGGATAAGGTCTTTCACCCTGTAAGTAAAGAAGAGAGTTAGTGATGGAACTCTCAAAGGAATTGGGCGAAGATTTACGTTATGTTTACGCATATGGTATCTCAGGTCGTGCTTCAAAAGGAATTCTTTGTCGCATATTTCGCATTTGAATTTGTCGACCAATTCGCTCTTCATGTGCCGCATTTCATGAATCTTCAAATTGCCCACGATCGTAAATTGACGGCTACAGTAACAGCAACTGAACTGCGGTTTCATGTGGATTTTCTTGTGATTGTACAATCGTCCTTGGGATTTGAAGTAGTTGTTGCACACGTCACATTTGAAGGGCTTTGAGTCGGTATGGCTCAGTTGATGTTGCTGCAAAGAGTTCTTATTGGGAAATCCTCGCCCACACACTTCGCAATTGTAATTGTAGGAATTGTCATGACGGTTCATGTGTTGGCGGAGCGTTTCTTTCGAACGGAACTGCAAAGTAAAACGAGGACAATTGAGTTCACTTACGTGATTTCAAGAGACACGAAATGATTTAATGTTTACCGTTTTGCTGCACACATCGCATACGAATGGTCGGAGGCCCGAATGCTTGGTCATATGATAGTCGAAAGACGTTTTGTTCCGGTAGCTGATGCCATTATTGCAGATCGTACATTTGAAGGAGCTGTCATTTTTTCGCGAACAACTCGGATTCTCTTTGGCATGTTTGATTAGCTCGAGTATATTGGAGCACTTGCTGTGACAAGTTGGACAGTCGAACGTGTTGCGATGGATTTGTTCATGCATTATCAGGCTGGCCCAGGTTTTCAATTCTTTCGGGCAATAGGAACACTTATACAGAGCCGATCTTTCGTCACTGCTCAACAATGATCGATCTTTCGTGGCCGGAGTTTGTTTGACATTGTCTTCTGTCGCATCAATGCTTTCATTCAGCGGAACGCTAGGTACAATTTCCTCACTTTTAATTTTAGCTGACGTGATTGCTGGATACTGTAGTCGTTCGACAAGGACCACAGGAAACGCCGATTCGATGATATGTTTGAATTGTTCCATTGGCTTTCGTGTACGGTGGCTGGATCTAGCTTTACCACTATGTTTCGCATCAATACGTTGGATGAGTGGCTTTTCATCTTCTGAATCAGAAGTGGCAGATTGAGCAGCCACATCGAAATTGGAATGATTGGAAGAGTCATCGTAGTCTTGGTCGGTGAACATCAAATCGCCGGGCTCCACTTTGATCGAAACACTGATAAACGGAATGCTGGCGGTTGTGTCATCAATACCGTTGAGCTCTTCTTTGATTTCAGTTTTAACATCGTTGTCCAGCAATGGGGAAATTTCATAAAATTCACACCGAGACACAGAGTCTGTGACGTCGTCTAATGTAGTGTCTTCATTGGAGCTTTTCTTTTGACTGTCATCGATTGTCATTTCTTTGACTGGGCGCCGTTTAGTTCTGGTTGTCGATCGTTTCATTGATGGTACTTCCGACGATTTTGGTGGTGATGGCCGTTTATTGTGCTGTTGCCTCTTCTTCAAGACAATGCTTTCCAACATATTTTCATCACCATTGACCGATACGAGACAAGTCGGTTCGTCCGGGTCGATATCAGCTGTTCTAAACACCTGCACCGATTTATTGCCAGCTGTTTTCAAATCGTGGATCCGCATGTGAGACTTCAAGTAGCAATGTTCCACGAACTCATCATCACAGATGCTGCACCGAAACTTTCTATTCTCGCCGTGTACTCTCAAATGTACAATCAATTCCTCATTCAAACCGAATCGTTTCCCGCAGTGTTGGCATTCATGGGGCTGAGGAATGAGAAAAAATTGTATTTTAATTGGCCCAGCGTTGAAGAGGAAAAAGCTGCGGGAATACCTTGAAAGTGACATGGGTTCTCTTGTGGCATGTTAGTGAACTCTTCTGATTGAAAGTCTTATCGCACAGGTCGCATTGAAATGGCTTCTCACCCTGAATTTTACAAATGATGGTTAGATCGGCTACGCAGTGTGCAGTGCGCACACAAGTATTTGGTAAGAGTAGAGCACTTACCGAGTGAATTCTGAAATGTTTCCTCAAATTGCTTTTGTCAGCAAATGCAGAATCACATGCCGAGCATTTAAAGGGTCGATCACCGTTGTGAGTCCTCATATGGTACTTGAGCAAGCATTTCTGAGAGAAAATTCTAAAAAAAAAACAAAAATTCCGTGACGATTGGTGTTGGTTGCGTGTCGCATGTAAGGCTCTGAAGAGGCATAATTCAAGTCTTGGTCGTCCTGAACATGGTATGTCTCGCAGTCGACATCAGTGATATCATAGATTCTTCAATCTATTCCGTTGGTCTCCACCAAGACGATTGAGTTAATTTTGCTTGACTTGAATGAAACCTGTTCCGAGCCTTGCTGCACAATGTTGAATAGTTGATCTAACCTTGGACACAGATCACAGTGATACTGTTTCAACGACTTGGTGTGTCTCTTTTCATGCAGTCGTAAGTTTCCAATTTTATTGAAATCCTTTCCGCAATATGAACATTTGAACACCAGTCCTTTGTGCACTTTCATGTGCTCCTTCATATTCCCACTAGTTTTGAACCAAACATCGCATAGCTGACATTTGAACTTTTTATTCGAATGCACCACATTGTGAGCCGTCAGCGCTAAAAATAAATGGGAATATTTAGCAAAACACGTCTTGTCAACAGGGACACAAGTGAAACGAACCTGACACCGTCTCGAAACGTTTCTTGCAGATGTAACATTTCAGTACTCCATCTGACTGATGGATTATCTTGTGTGAATCCAGATTTTCTTGTGAGCCGAAACGAACAGCACAGACTGCACACTGAAATGGTCTTTTATGCTCGTCGGTACTTATGTTGACCATAGTCGATTCGAATGTTGGGTCTTCCATCTTTTCTTTCGTTGGTCGTAAAATGATTAAACGTCGGGGCTGTGCCGGACACTGCTTCGCGAATAGCGAAAACTTAAAATGGAAATTACAAACAAAACATCAAGTGCAACACTGAACACACAAGCATTTTGTTTATGCTTATCAGATCATTATTATTGACAGCGAAAAATTGTGTTCGACAGGTTCCTGCGGTTCGTGCAAAAATATATTGGAATGAAAAATGTCAAAACACAATAAACGTTCACTTTTTGCATTCACTCCAAGTGTGTGGTACCATAAGTCATCATCAGTGTCATCAGTGTACATGGACTGATGAGAACAAGAGAATGAATCAACATTGAAATCCAACTAAATCTCTCTACGCCTTCACTCCTCATATTAGATATTTACCAAAGCCACCATTAATTGTGGAAATATTACAAATTTTAAATGTGGGGACTAACACATTTAAAATTTGTAATATTTAGTATTTGGGGAGACCAGTACATACCTAAATAATGAGAAGGCGCTGGTAGACAGCTTTATTCACGCCGTGAGTATGCCTATTTTGAATTTCAAGTAAACGAGTCGATGAAAAAGTGAACCGAAAAATTCATTTCAACGCTTCCTTGTATGAAAATGACGCCGCGTTAGAAACACTTGCGGGAGAAAGATTTTGAATTTCGACCACACTTACGGCGTGAATTTCTGCCTTACTCCAACGTCTGACATGTATGTCGAACTGATGTTGGGACCACATTTCGTCGTACAACTATCCTCTCTAGGTATAATTACTCTAAGTTTTGAGCATAAAAAAAAATTCAGTGAAATCAGCAATTTTAGTCGTATTCTCTACAGGCTTTTCAGTTTTTCCACAATAACTTCTGAGCCGTATGGCCGATTAACTTCATGTTGAGCTCAAAATTCATTACTTTTTACTACCTTTCAGGGTCAAAAAATCAAATTGTATCAAAATCGGCTCAAATGTCTTACAAATGTTGTTTTAAAAAAAATGTTTTTTCAGTATTTCGACAATATCTTCCGAACCATATAACCGATTGACTTTACATCGGGCTCAAAATTCATAACTTCTCACTGCCTTTAAAGGCAGAAAAAAGTTTATCAGTAGTTTCTGAGATATCGGAGATACGCCCGCCCTTTAGTTATGTTGCCAACGATGTATAGGTTTGTTTCAAGGCCATTCGAATTGTCAATTTACTGTCAAATTTCCTCCATAAAGACATAACCTCATCAATGTTTATATGAAAGCCAATCTCTGTGGATGAAATCGTGTTCGTTCGACCAGTGAAAATGCGTGTTTACAGTTACTTGGAACAAACCTATGGCTTTATTCCGCGCGCTTTCTTAGAACGTAAGTTACGTTAGACATATATTCTGTCAATAGAATAGATTTACGTCACAAGGACTGAAGTCCGAATGTACTTTTCCGTGTGACGCATCAAGTTTTGTAGGCCTGTAATTACTTTCGGTTCTCTCAGCAGGCCTACAATAGTTATTTGTGTATCTGTTTTAGGCAATTTTTTAGGCTACATGCGAAAGTGCCTAAAATCAATCGTCCAAAACAGATACTTAAAAAAAATTCATGTAAGCGGTCGAAAACCAGAGAAAAATCTCAAAACTCCCTTATTTTCGGCCCCAACACATGAAAACGTACTTTATATGCTTCCTACTGCGGGACGAAAGAAAAAAAAAATAAACCCACGGGCCAAAAGTGACAGATATTTTTCTGTCACTTTTGGCCCTTGGGCTTACATTTTTCAAATTTCGTCCCCAGTAGGCAGAATATAAAACTTAATACATAACTCTTTCGACCTCCTCAATCGATACTTAAATAACTATTGTATGCTTGCTAAGAGGACCGAAAGTAAAGCTGTCAATTCGCGGGGCGAAAGCTCTCGCTTTCGCCCCTTGAATTGACATTTCTTTACTTTCGGTCCTCTAAGCAAGCATACAAAACTTAATACGTAACTCTTTTGCCCTACTCAATCGATACGTAAATAACTATTGTGTTTGCTTATCTACCCTATGTTATATCGATGGTGATGGTTGCTACTGGTCAGCAGTGGGTTTTGATTTTTATTTTACAAGTCGGTATACATACATAGGTATATTATACCCCCTTAAACTAAACATTTTGTGAACGTAATCATGAAAATTCAATACCTGTAAAAAAATTCTTCTTCGAGATCAAAACATATACTTTTGTGTCGGGCCGAAAATGAGGGAATTTTGAGACTTTTCTCTGGTTTTCGACCCCTTACATGAAAATTTTTTTGAGTATCTGTTTTGGACGATTGATTTTAGGCACTTTCGCATGTAGCCCTCACTTCGTTCGGGCTCTAATTCGCGAAATTGCCTAAAATCAAACGTCCAAAACAGATACACCAATAACTATTTCGCAACCAGCGGCGAAAAGTAGGACTTTCCATCGCCATTATTGCGAAAAACATTGTATACAACTCAATAATAATCATGCTTTTATCAATAATCGCTCAAGCACTTCTTAGGCGCACTCAGCCTTATTGTACATTACTCGAGAAAAAAAAATGGAAACATTATTGAATATTGGATTTCGCCTCGATTGAACAGACACTACACAAAACCCCGAATTTTTTCTTCATATCTGAAAATTTAAACCAGAATCATATTGGATTGTTCTAGTACATCTAGTACATTTAACGCATTGGATCCAAAATATTTCTTTTGATATGCAACGCAACGCACCATCAGTCATTGTAGAGTGGAGTCCCGCCATATTTTCAGTCGTAAGGTATAATGTCAATCAATTTTTTTATGTTTGTTTGATAATAGAGATTTGGTAGCAATAACAAAAACCTTCGATGTACTGTAAATTTACGCTATTTTTCAAACGATAAAAACCGATATCCGTACTATGGGTCCATTCGAATGATTCTTTTATAACTGTTTCTGGTTACATTAGTTGGCAAAACAATTGATGAAAAAGAAAAACAAAAACAAAATTTTATACTCGAACAGAATGTCGAACCTAAATAACTTTTTAAACCGACTGTTCACAGTTATGTTGAAATCATTAAAATGAAACACTTCCCTTGCGGTGCGTGTACTTGATTCCCATCGACTTCCTTTAAGATTTTGATTCTTTAGTATTGCCAATGTTTGTCTGTAAATAGAAGCTGAACTCAGTTCAGTGAACTGCCACCTTTCAATGCATGCAACCGGCCATACAATTCTGAGTTATCTATGTGTTGTCTGTATTTCCCTACGTCTACAAAGCCAATAACATTTTATCAAATTTTAGATTCATTGAAAAGCACATAACGCAGCACAATGGTCGGTCGCAAGAAGCGTAAAGACGAAGCTAGTAGTAGCAGTGACAGTGACGATGAAGTCCTGTCGAAAATTAAGAAGACGAACGTCAGCAAGAAGAATGGGGGCAGATCGAACAATAAGCGGTCATCTGTCAAAACTAAAGCCAGAGCCAATAAGACATCTGACGAAGAGTCAGATTCCGAGCAGGCTAATGATTCGGAATCGCAGGACGAAATTGAAAAGTCGAAGCAGAAAAATGGAAAAAGAGAGAGCGGACGCTCCATAAAAAGTTCGGTGAAACCAGTTAATCGACCGAAACGGAATGCAGAGACCACTAAAGAGACCAGCAAAAAACGACCTGAAACCGATGAGGATGAATCATCCGAAGAGTCTTCGCAAGAAAACAATCGATCAAATGTAAGCGAAAAAGCTGGTCGGAACGAATCGCAGACGAAGCGATCACCGGAGAAACGTGAAACGAAGCCGACAAAAGTGTCAGCCAAGAAAGAGAAGGAAGAAGAGGAATATGAGGTGACGTTGAAATTGATTTTGAATGACTCGTTCGATTTCTATGTTTGAACCATTCGGTTTACCAGGTTGAAGAGATCATTGACTACAAAATCGAAGACAAGACGAAATTTTTCTTGGTTCGATGGAAAGGATACGACTCTGGCTCCGACAGTTGGGTGTCCCGAAGAGATCTGCACTGTACGGGACTCATTGCACAATTCTACGAGAAGGTGAGTCCGATGAGAACACTTATTTGACTACTAGAGATCGAGATCGCTGGATTTCTCCAAACTTTCGTTTTGAAAACTATTGGAATTGTTCATTGAACAATGTCCAAATCTGATAGACAATCAGTCAAACCTTCCATGAGCATGAACTCTAATCGATAGACTTGCCCTATTAGTCGCATGATTGACTCAACAATTCTACGTCTTCACCACCCGATTAAGTTCCGATTTTCCTTGCTTTTCAAGCGTCCCGAGGCCAGCTTCTCCACACATAAACGTCGAAAGAAACGAGATTTATTCCCAGGCCAGAAAAGACAAAAGAAACCAGTCCAACCGGTACAGAGACAACTCAAAATCGATGAGCAGCCCGACTACGATTCAGAAGCTTTCGACGAAAATCAAGAATGGAAAGTGGAAAAAATTATCGACGTTCGGTATCACCGCGACAAAAAGCGAGACTTTCTCATTCGCTGGGAAGGTTTCTCATGGAGATCCGATTCGTGGGAACCGGAAGAAAATCTCGACTGCAAAGAGCTCATCAAGAAGTTTACGGCCAAATTGGAACTGATTGCCAACGCAACAGTCAAAGACTTACGACCGGTTCGTAAGCAAACACAGCGCTACACACTGATGGATGTAACCAAAGGTCGTCGGCTGTCGAAACGTTTCGATGGACGCCAGCGGTGAGTACTGACCACTCATTCATTTCCAACGAAATCGTTCTAATTGAATCATGCTAATTTCAGAGCTTCCTACTACGACTGCGATGAATAAAAAACAAGTTTTTGGAATCATCGTTCCCGCACAAGCCATTAAAATGAATTAAATCTTTCCTTTGGTAATGTAAAACATTTTGATTCATTTGGGATCAATAGTTGACTGTAGTCGCATGAAATTTGGAATAATAAAAAGTAAGGAACTGCAAGTCGATTGGTGGTTTCAATTCATTTATTGGCAGCAAATTCTAAAATTGTTTTCTTAATAATATCAATACAATCGTCCAGCTGTTGCTCATTAATCACTAGTGGCGGCGCAAAACGGATAATATCACCGTGCGTTGGTTTGGCTAAAAGACCATTTTCCTTCAACTTAATGCAAAGCTCCCATGCGTCGAAATCTGAAAGAACAAAAGGAAAACTTTGTCTCACCTCCGCTCCATTTCCGATAAAAATTCATTTCGCTCACCTTTATTGATAACGATCGCATTGAGCAAACCCTTGCCCCGTACAATACTAACAATATCCTTCGGTAATTTTCCCAATTCGGAACGAAGCTTCTGTCCCATCTTCTCGGCATTATCTGCTAAATTTCCTTTGATCAATACATCCAAAGCAGCCAGCGCCACCTTACAGCCCAACGGATTTCCTCCATACGTACTGCCATGCTCGCCCGGCTTTATGGTCATCATAATGTCATCGTCACACAATACTGCTGCTACCGGATACATGCCGCCCGATAATGCTTTGCCCAATATCAAAACGTCCGGCCGAACATTCTCATGATCGCATGCCAACATTTTCCCGGTGCGTGCCAATCCAGTTTGCACCTCATCGGCGATGAATAACACATTGTATTGGGTGCACAGTCGTCGCACTTCTTTCAAATATCCGTCGTTGGGCACTACCACTCCAGCCTCGCCTTGAATTGGTTCCACCATGAATGCACAGACAGTTGGATCTTTTAGGCGAGCCTGCAATAACACAAAATATTCGATTTAGCTGTGAAGCTACGTGTACATCAAAATCGTATTGGGAAATCGTTACTCAGACTCAACGCCATCACGAGTGGACAAAACTGGATGTAACAAACTAATTGCAGTCGGTCTCGTGAGACTTCTTGAACCATTTAGTGGACAAAACTGGATGAACCAGAATTAGTAAAAGTCAGTCTCGTGAGATTAACACAACGAAACTGCATAGAACAGGAAATGTGGCTCAACAGTGACTCGTATAACATGTGATAACACACATCAACGTATATGTGTGCGATACGAGTCTAGTACATAGTAGCTGACCGCCGATGTTATAGTCGTTATCAACTGGTGCAAAAAAAAACGCTTCCAGTCAACGAATGTTATCATTTTGCTTAACGGTTGAAGTAATTTAGATTTCGAAATATCAAAAAACGTGTTCCAAGCCTTACCTCCAATGCCGTCAAATCGTTATATGGAATCAACGAAAATCCCGGCATAAATGGACCAAATCGATCGTAGCTGCTCGGATCTGTGGAACTGGAAATAGCCGACAGTGTTCGGCCCCAGAAGTTTCCTTCAGCAAAGACGATCTGTGCCTGATTCTTCGGGATCTTTTTCACATCGTATCCCCAACGACGTGCCAATTTACAAGCGGTTTCGCCACCTTCCACACCAGTGTTCATAGGTAATACTTTATCGTAGCCGAATAGGTTTGTGATGAACTGTTCGTATTCACCCAGCACGTCTGAGTAGAATGCTCTGTGGAAGGAAATTTTGGTAAAAAATTTGTATTTTCAAGCTTGGACATAATTGGGAAGAGCCAATGTTGGAAACACACGAGGCATTGATTCGTGAAACGTGGTTCGATCAAATTTTTCTTTGTTACTGTTTCGTTAAGCGTCAAAGAATAAAGAGAATTTTGAACGAAAAACGTTTTCGATGCCTCGTAGTGTGTTTCCAGCATTTTGCTACTCGTAGCGTTTCTGTGAATAGAAATTTGCGTATACAGGTAAACGTTTTCCTGCTTAAAGACTCGCTATATCGCTGAAACTATTCACCCTACGAATATTCACAGCCTAAATTGCCTACGAGAACCATCTAATTTACAAAAGTATTTTACCTTGAAGTCAATGATAATGTTTGAGCTTGGTCAGTCAGAGCGTCAATGATATCTGGATGGCAATGTCCTTGATTAACTGCACTATATGCACTGAGAAAATCATAATACCGTTTTCCTTCCACATCCCACAAAAACACTCCTGTAATATTACCAAATGCGCCGGATCAGCAATTTGAACAAAATTTCCCTCCCATCCATTCTTACCTTTTCCTTTACATAATGCAACTGGAAGCGGATGGTAGTTGTGAGCGCCATATTTGTCTTCTCTGTCGAAAATCATTTGTGACGTAAGTTTCGGTTTTGCATCCACATCCACTTTAGCCTTGCCGACGGGCTCTCCATTTGCTACCCGTGGATCCACTTGAGTTGACATAACCATTCTAGATAGACCATGATTATTGGTCAGATAATTCTTTAGCATCAGACATTGAGATTTATTTAATTTTCGCACAAGGGCTGCCATCGTAGCAAATTTTAAAATCGGGAATTTCGAATCACAAAATAATTTCAATAAATGACACACACAGTGAGCTAGCAACGCACGATTTATTATATTTGTTTCGATAAGAATTTTTCCACTGATAAATGTTTAAAAACACAAACAATTCTATCAATAAAGGAGCTGAGTAAACGTTTACAAATTTTATGTTTCTCACAGAAAGTTCGGACAGTATATGAATACGAACTGTGGTGAGCTGCTCTTTTATGTGAAAAACGTTACAACCATAAATTGGTGATAACAAAGATCCATAGATTTTTTGTCGATTATTTCACTTATAATGAGTGACCTTTGTCATGGATAATGAACAGAGGGTAGATTTCTTCGAAGAAATTAAGTTTGTGATATTCTTTGTTTGCGATGACTCAATCTGTACCATAACCACGTAATGTAAACTAATCAGTACAGTAGAACATTTGTATGTACCACGGAAGAGTAAAATAAACTTTACTCTGCCGTGTATGTACCGATTCGATTGCGAGTTGAACGTAGGCATAGGCATGTTCACTGAAAACTATCAATCAATGATAAAATTACCAAATTATCGATGCAGTCGAATGTTTTATCGATAATCGATAAATATCGACCGATGATAGAATTATCGATCAATATTTATCGAATTATCTGTCGATATTTACCGATGATCAGCAGATATTCATCGATCAACAATCTCATAGCTTTACAGTCTCATCGATTATCGATAAAAGCATTCGATTGCATCGATTAATCGGAAATATCGACAATCGATTCTAAGGAAACAATCAATATTTTATCATACGATCGATTGAATTATCGAACTTGGGCACAAATAACACTCTTCAGAACAGATAATCTGTCCCTTCTTGACAAACTGAGGTGTGTTTTTGCAAGAAGCCCTTGGGTGATTATGGATACATTGCTGTCCGTGCTTAGGGTATCGTTTCGGCGGCCAATGAGATAATAGACTATAATGTCATTGTCGGCGGCAAACATAATATCAAGACATTAGATAATGAATGAATGAAGAGCCTGATAGTTGTGGTTGTGGATATATGTATCATATGGTAGTTTGTAAACTTCGATTACTAATAATTACTTAGAAAAATAATTATTTAATTACGCTCGTGTTCGTCGTGCTTTCCAAGAATCACGCGTAGCGTATGGTTGTGCCGAACTGGATAACTTAGGGGTATTTACTCGAATATCGAAACAAATTACATGGCAAACAAAACACCGAAGCTAAGCCTCTGTGAGCTAAACGTAACCGTATTCGAAAAGCTACATGAGGAATGTCTCACATCTGAAGCGGAATTAATTTTCCTTTCCGTTTGGAATTGCAACTAGAAACGCTACTAATTCGAATTAACTTACAGTGTTATGGATACTTACAATTCTAGAGGAATTCACAATAAATCAACAATCTCAAAGCTTTGCAGTCTCACTGAGAATGAAATATTAAAGTCCGTGATCTTCAATTTTCAATGGGAATTCGAATTTGTGCTTAAAATAGTTCGTTATTAAAATAGCCACAAACTCATTCGGTGTATAGCGAAAAGACTGTTAGCGAGTCAATGTGCTACACGATCGTGACTATAATATTCTTCTCTTGAACGATAAACATGGTCAGCTCATTCAATTAAATATACAAAAAAATTGCTCGCCAGGGTTTGTTATAAAACTATGAAAACCCAGTTCACAAAAGTAAACCTATTCGCAATATCTGTTGGTATTTTCGAGTTGTTAGGGTGAAACATGCTTTTTTGCCAATTCAACTCAACAAGTAGTCCCTATACATTGACGTCGAACACAATATCTGCTTACTCTGCTGTATGTATTTTGTCTGTGACGAACAGTTTCGGTTTGTTCTCTATTCTATTTATAATTTCGGATTTCCTATTGGATCAGTAGGTAACTGATGGCTAATTTTTAAAAGATTCTGATTACAAAAGGAAAGTAGATTACTCATAGAGTTACACTAGACAGTATTGACAGTATTATGCCGAATGTACTGAAAAGAAACGAATGCAAGACGATGTGTCATTGCAGTGTTCCTAATGAGGTACTTTCCTCCCAAACATTACTTTTCACAACGCAGGCGAGAAAATGATAGTTTTCTCTTCTGACCTGAAATTTCGAAGGGCTTTATTGTGAAAAAAGTCCGCAGAACTTAAATGTTAATTTTTGGCGAGATATTCTTACAATCGTTTTTTCACAGTGAAGCCATAATTAAAGATGAGCCGGTTATACGAAAAACCGAGATTTTTGGTTCAGTTTTATCCAAATCGAAAAATTCGGTTCGGTTAAAAATTGAATTAACCTGTCACATACGGCTATTCATCTGTTATCGATAACGACGACAAAAATAATGACAAACTCTGGGTAATATGGTCCTTTATATAGTAAAATGCATGTTAAAAAAATTGAAGTACAAGATTTGAAATCAACAGACTAAAAATACTATGATCGATGGAATCAATAGACCCAATAACAATACTGTCGGCTGTAACAGGTTTAAATAATGTCTTGGCCAAAAATTGACTACGAAATTGCACTTTCTTGAGTATTTCTGATCTAAATATATCCTACCCCACTTAACCACCCGAGCATTCTAAATGTGTTAGCCTTTGTTGCACATCGACATCCACTAAATGTGTAAAACCTCTTTCAGGATATTCTACTACTTGAAATATTATCGCTATGACCCGAATTTTTTTTTGCAGTGAGACATGGCTAAGTCATTTATCATCGATGGCAACGAAATGCTCAAGGTAATGTTGTCTCACAATTCTATAAGTTACGTTGACTAGTCTTATGTAGCAAAGTGTTTTGCTAAAATTAACGAAATAAAAGATTTTGTATACGAAACACTATGGCATACTTGGCGCAAGAAGTAGCAGACCTAATGATGCGCTTGAAATTTATATAAACAAGAAAATCAATCAATTCACATCTCACTTGACCTATTGATCTATAAACGGCACATCGTTCAATAACCTCAATATTACACTGCTAATGAATGGAATATTCGTTAGAAATTTTAAGGACGATAGAGATGGTAGATTGTTGGTTTTCTGAGTCTTAACGAATTTATTCCATAAAAAAAATTATTTTGATTTTTCAACTGCAAATCAAACGCTGACGTAATTTGTATTCATAATTACGAACGCAATTTTCCTATCGAAAAATTCCGCTAACTTACGTGCCAAGTCAAATAACTTATTAACTGTGGAATACACAGTGTGTAAATCACACATAAATTTCTATATAAAAAAACGTTTTCATAAGAAGAGTGTGTTAACACTTAATGCGTTAAATGCGAAACACGGGATTATCATACCATACAATCTATTGAAACACAAATCGTCTGACCGATGCCTGACCTATCTAATGGTATAAACGTGAAACTATAAATAGAACAGTAGATTACTACGCACTATAAACAACTCGTTCGTTGAAAGTTGAAACTATATCAAAGTTATTCGATCGAATTAATGACTTTATGTATAATTTTCCGAATGTAAACTCACTGTTTTGCACTATATTTCAATCTGATTCTAGCTATGCACAACAGCACAATCTTAAGTCATAATATCCACTTCCACTTCCTGTATACTCACTTTAAATATTTTTGTTAATTGATCCTTAATCGATTTATTAAAATTAAATTAAAATGTTTTAAGTAGAAATATTAGAAACGGTTTGATAGTTGCTCGCTGCTCTTCGTTACAGACTTCTCCGGTGAATTAAACCAATTCTTCTTCTTCATTTCCTTTTATATCTTCTTGCCGTTTATTTTTCAAACAGTGGAATTTTTCGAACCTAAACCATAAGGGTAATAATCCACTTTATTTATACAATATTGCCATATACATAATGTGTAGTATACAATTTGCGCCATACATTTGTTTATTTAAAACAAATCTCGTGCTCTAAAAACTTATTTCAAAATATACTTTCAACGATACTATAAATAGCAACAACTTTTTTTATTTAATATACGTAATCAATCCGTCGATTTCAAACGTTTTTTTTTGTCGTTGTCGTTGTCATTATGAATCTTTATCACCGGGGGGTGTCAGCTCGGTCCACTTGATCATACTCGCGTGCCAATTTTATTTGCGAATCAACAATTTAAACGGCCACTTCTTTATACGAATGTTATGAATTGGTGATAAGTGTATTTATTTTGAAAATTTTCCATTGGCGCGACTAATAGAAATGGAATATTTCAGGGTAGTAGCTCGGTCCACTTCGTTCTGCACATGTCAGTATCCAAGCGTTTACTGGTTGGATGTTGATTTTATTATGTAAATTGGTGATTAGTCTCGTGAATTTGAATCAAATGGTGCTGAGTGTGTTATTAATTATAATATATGCGCGGTGATATTATTGAATTGTTCGGTTTTTATTATTTTGGTGATGTATTTTGAACAATTTTTTTTAATTATATTCAGTTCATTAAACGGTATGTGATGCGTTGACTTTATGGATGATTTTTCAACTTAGAAACAATCTTCTTCTGGAAAAATCTTTAAATTTTTTAGGTCAATAGTTCAGTTCTTATCGTAAAAGTTACAAGTATGAGTTTTCCAGGTAATTATCAATCAAAACCTTAGTTGTCCACGCACTTACGCCGTCCAGCTCCAAGTTTACGATCAAACAATGGAAACTCCACCCACTTTCCATTGTTAAAAAGTAAACTGAGAGCTAAACGGTGGAAGAACGATTACAACTTTAACCACTGCCGTGATAAGCTAAAACACTGTACCGCATTGTTTGTGTGCTTTGAAGAGCTTTCGAAAGAGCTTGAGCCTCTTCTGGATTCCATTCGATAACTTAATTATACAAAAAAAGCTTAAAGCTCTTGAAAGCTCTTTAAAATCAATGACACAAATTCGATACGGTGTTTTGGATTAACATGCCATTACAAGGCATCTAAGTCAAAAGACAGTTTTCCTGACTGCAAACCACGACATGGTAGAGTAAAACAGGCAGCAGAATTCATTTGATGAGGGACTTTTCACAGTCACAGCAAGGAATCCAGAAGATTACTAAAGTATCTATTACTTCATTTGTTCTAAGAATGTCCAGGACATTGATTTGAAATTTTTTCACTTCATTTTCATTACAATATTAGACCGCATTTAATGCGGCATTAGTCAGTGTTCTTGTCATAGCCTGTTTTCTGTAATATTTCCAAAAAGTATAGTTATTTACGTATCTGTTGTGGACGGTAGATTTTAGGAAATTTCACTAGTTGCAGTCCGAACGAAGTTAGACAGTTAAAAATGCCAATTGGATGTTATCACACTTCCTGTGGTATTATCTCCTAGCCTTTGTCTTCGATTTAAAAAATTTTTTACAGTCGTTTTACCTCATTGAAGTGCATTTTGGCTTAAGTATTATCTGGTCTTAATTTAGAGAATAAAGTTTTGAGGTTAAAATGAAAGAATGTCTTTTGATAAGCTCATCAGTTAAGGGACGTGACCCACCCATAAGGTAGGACCTAGTTACAATAACTCGTACTCTTTGATTATACCATTCAGTTGTCCCACAATTTTTATATTTGTCGCACTTAGTTAATAGAAAGACTTCAGTTGAATTATGAGCTGTGTGTATATTATGCAAAAGAGGAAATACCATCTCAACGGAATCAATTTATTGTAGAATATTGTATCAACTCAAAGTTCATCTTTGTCTTCCCGTTCATCTTCTTCAAACTTGTACTCATCTTCCTCCGGCTCATCGTCCACATCTTCCGACGTCTCCACACCTTCGGACTCATCTTCATCCTCCGTTTCCTTTACATCTACCGGTGTGATCTCTTCTCCGCCACTCTCTATGAATTTGACAAAAGCGTCCACCGATAGCTTGCCAGCGTAATACGAAACTTCATTGTCACCCTTTTTGTACAGTCTCAATGTGGGATAGGTGTCGACTTTCGGTTGTTCCGGATCGAGTTCATTTGCAGTTGCGTCAAATTTGGCGATGACAACCGTTTCAGAGTCTTTGTATTTTTCACCAAGTTCGTCAAAGATCGGTGCCAATTTTTTGGAGTCATCAGACCTGGTGGATGAAGGCAAAAGGATGTAAATCCACACTGCTAATTAACTCAGAGGAAAACTAATGAGCTTACCATGGCGAGTAAAATGAGACGAATACGTCTTTTTCAGCATCGAAAGCGACTTCATCGAAATTATTTCCGACAAGTGTTTTGACTGGAGTTTTGTCCCAATCCTCAGGAAGCTTTTCACTAAGAACTTCAACCTTCAATTTACCATCGATACCATCTTGAATGAATGACCTAATGCTTTCGGGCGACAGATCATCATCCTTTTGTCTATACTTTTTGTTGGCACCGTTCGCAAAAAGAACCATTCGTATGGTTGGAACTGTTTCTTTGTTGATATTGAAGAAATCCAAAATTCGTTGATGGTCTGCTACATCCGTATCGAGAGCAATAAATAATATTTTGCCTCTGTACTGCTCAGCCGTCTCTCTAAGTGGTTGAACATATTCTTCCATGTGTCCAGCCTCCTTCGACACGAACATCAATACGTGACTCCTGATAACACTAAATACAATGTGAGTTAACTTGCTATTGAAATCAATAATCAATGGAGCTGCGTATACTGCCACAAATTTCTGAATTTCCTGTTCCGTCAACTCTCCATCAAAAATTGCTTTGCCCTCGTCGAAATTCTTAAACAAAATGATGGAACCGGATTTCGCTTCGTATTTCTTATAAACGTCTTGGTTCTTGGTAATTGCCGCCCGGTAATCGTCAATAGAATCAGCCGCTCTCAGGAATGCCTTTGCTTCTTCAGACTCATAATCGTTGAAAAAGCCAAAAACTGCCACGCTTTGGCTCTTAATAAATTCTTCAGCGTCTTCTATACTTTTAATGTCGATGGCAGACGGACCAGTTTTTTTATTTAACCAATCGACAATCTTGCTAATCGTTTTTGGGCCCCAGAATTCGGTATGTGAACCACGTCTGAATAATTTCAAAGTTGGATATCCTCGCACACCATATTCTTCGGTGTATTTGGAGTCTTTCGTCGCGTCGACCTTCACCACTTTAATTGGCGAGCTTTTCTCTTCCAATTCATTAGCTAGCTTTGCGTAGTCGGGTGCGAATGATTTACAGTGTCCACACCATGGAGCGTCTGTATGAGAACAATATTTCGGTTAGGAGGAAAATCCTAACGGACCTTGATGGATTTGTGAAACTTACAAAATTCGACAAGAACAAATTCATTTTCCTTAATGAATTCTTCGAAATTTTCTGCTGATAGTATCGCGACTCCATCGTCTTCCCAATCGTCAACCTCTTCTTCCTGTGTTCCGGTTCCTTCTGTTTCATTTGCTTCGCCTGATCCTGATTCTACTTCATCTTCACTATAAACTGCAACAGTTGCCAATAATAAAACTAATAGAGTTAACCACCGCATTCTGAATAACTTAAGTCTTTTATCACAATAGAGCTAAAAGCCTACAAGGTGAAGTGTTTCGATACGGCCGAATTGTGCCAATGAACTAACGAAAATGATTGAAAAAATACCGTCGATAATATTTCCACCTACAGCCTAATCGCAGTCCACGGTAAGCGAAGAAATAATAAATCGTGTGAAATGTTGATTGGCTGAAAGATGACCACGAAGTGTATACACTCAGATTTTTGCTGAGATTATCTTATCAGAATTTAGCAAATTTTAGAGATTTACCCGGTATGGGCTAAATTACGTGTTTCTTAAGTAGATCTGTTTGCTTGCATAATTCTCTCGTCTTCGATAGGATACATACAAGGGCCGTAACGACTGCGCAGCAGATTTCAACGAGATACTTTACGGTAACTCGCTAGCTCGTCTACCAAAGTACTTAGCATAGTGGTAGAATATTGTGTTAGTTCAATGCACTTCAAGAATGAGTGGTACTCTAAATAGAGTACTGAAACTGGACAGTGTATCATACAAACGTAAAACACTGTAAAAAGTGCATTAATTCAAATAGTTGAAACAGTGTGAACAGTGTACACTGTCGTGACATACCACTCTATTTCTATTAGTATGCTCTGTTTTCACGCATTTCTCTACAGGTTTGATTCTCACATGTTGTTTTTCATGTGTCGGGGCCGAAAATGAGGGAGTTTTGAGATTTTTCTCTGGTTTTCGACCCCTTACATGAAAAATTTTTTGAGTATCTGTTTTGGACGAATGATTTTAGGCACTTTCGCATGTAGCCCTCACTTCGTTCGGGCTACAACAAGCGAAATTGCCTAAAAACAATCGTCCAAAACAGATACACAAATAACTATTACATCACTTGCAATAGGACTTACATCAATTGTTTGAACCCTCACACCTGCACTGTAATATTTCAGTTATAGTATTGTGTAGAATCTATCATAGAGACAGCAACCCAATCTGAGATTGTCTTCTGAATACGGGTCTGAGGCTACACATATCTTGCGTTGCTGCCACATCGAGTGACAATTAGATAATTGAGCTGGCCGATTAAACATTTGAAGCTGAGGTTCGATTGATAAACTTATCGTAAATGTTCGATGTTCTGTATCTGATATTTTTATCTGCACCGGCAACGTCGTTTTCAATAAAACGACGACGACTGTACGATTCTCATCATTCGATTTAAACGTGAACAAACATTTTTCGGAATTGCTCCTAGTTGTTTTCAACGTAACAAAATAATAATCAAGTTCAAGATTGTATAATAGCCATTGGCAATGACCATGAATTTTGTAGAGTCGGAATAATACCAAGTAAATTGGGATCATCGGTCATCATGAATTGAAATTGGAATATTTATGCAATACTTAAGTTGTATGACAACTAGAGTCAATAAAATGTAAACACACCAATGGACCACCAAGCCATTAGTATTTGGATTGAGATGATTGACACAACATCATTATAAGATCTTAATCTTGCCCCAATCTGTGACTTACAGAGGGATTCTCTTGAAAAACATCCTACCGAAATCGGGCGTGTTTTCTAGTGGAACTTTTTATAGGTACCTAGAAAGGACTTCGACTCTAGAAGCCAAAACCACTCTCAAAAAAATTCTTCGAAGCTTTTATGGCTGGTGAAAGGTGATCGAAAGCCGAAAATCTGCACTTTTCTTACCAAAATTTCTCTAGGTACACAAGCCGTACAGGGTCGTGTGGGGTGTCATTAGAAAGGTAACCACATGTACTATTGAGCCGAATAGAGACTCATTGGTTTTAAAATTAATCCACACTGAAATATGTGCAGTTGAAGTTTTCAACCGAAAACTTGCACTTTTCTTACCAATATTTCTCTAGTTACACGAGCCGTACATGGTGGTGTGGGGTATCATTTGAAAGGTAATTTTATGTGCTTTTGGGCCAAATAGGGTCTTATGGGGGTTTGAAAGCATCTACGATGAAATATGAGAAGTTGAAATGTTTAAGTGCCCATATTTCATCGCATATACATCCAAACTCCATAAGACCCTATTTGGCCCAAAAGCACATAAAATTACCTTTCAAATGATAACCTACACCTATATGTACGTAACTGGAGAAATATTGGTAAGAAAAGTGCAAATCGGTTGAAAACTTCAGCTGCACATATTTCAGTGTGGATTAATTTTAAAACCAATGAGTCTCTATTCGGCTCAATAGTACATGTGATTACCTTTCTAATGACACCCCACACCACCATGTACGGCTCGTGTACCCGGACAAATTTTGGTAAGAAAAGTGCAAGTTTTCGGCTTTTGATCACCTTTCACCAGTCACACAAGCTTCAAAGAATTTTTTTGAAAGTGGTTTTGGCTTCTAGGGCCGAAGTCCTTTCTAGGCACATAAAAAAAGTCGATTGGAAAATGCGTCCGATTTCGGTAGGCTGTTTTTCAAAAGAATCCCTCACAAGAAATAATTTTGAATAGGAAAAGCTGGCTGCTGAATATGGGTTTTAACAAGGCTGCTCTCTAGTAATATCACACCAAGTGTTTACAAAATTAGGAGACCAAAAATCGTAAATTTCATTACACTGTATTCATACACTTCTACAATAATGAAATTTTTGATACATCTCGCAATGAGAATGGACTTTTTTACCTGTTGTCTTAAGAAAGACGCACAGGGGTTTAGAGGGTCTACGGATTATCTGTGTAAGAAATGAAATTTTGTCTGATACATCTGGCAATAAGAATGGAGATGTATCAGGTATCAGACATATGCGAGATGTATCAGAGAACTTTTTTGTTGCTATGTTTAGCTCGGATGAAGTCTTGAATGCGATGGAAGTGTGGTGAACTTTGAGTTGGAGCTTTAAGCGAACTGAAACTGACGCTGAGACTTTGAATGAACGGTGGATCGATAGAAAAAATTTCATTTCTTGCACAGATAGTCCGTAGACCCTCTAAACCCCTGTGCATCTTTCTTAAGACGACAGGTAAAAAAGTCCATTCTCATTGCGAGATGTATCAGAGACCAATCTTGGTTTTAAACACCGTTTATCTAATGGTGAAACGAAAAGTCTTTGTGCCTAACGATCGGCTTTCATAGTTATTTGTTCAACAAAAAGGTTTCAAATTACATTTCGAGGGTGTTATTGTTTGTGGCCAGAAGTAGCGAGGGTCACAAGTCACCCGAGAAAATGCAATTTCCACCTGTTTCTCGAGTTAAAATCAACGTTTTTCAACATAGTTTCATCGGAGGTGAGAAAATTACTACGCCTGCGTTGTGAAATAGTTATTTTCATGCTAGCGATGCGAAAATCCATATTTTGTCCACTATGAAGCGTTGGTTTTTTTTCTCAATCTGAGAGGCGTCACTTTAGGGTAGAAAATATTCATCTTCACCCCTAAAATGGTGGGTCCAGCCATATTGGCTGAGAAAATAATCATTCACTTTATTTGAAGTGGACACTTCACTTCGTTCGGGCTACAACTCGCAAAATTGCCTAAAATATACCGTCCACAACAGATATGTAAATAACTATTCACACCTAGGACTGAGTCACACTTTTTCTGCGTCAAATATGAAATATGTTCGTATCTAGGTACGAAATGTACTATTACATGCTGAGGGCGTCGAAAGTAGTGCTTGAAACATGAAATGTACGGTTTTCGTCGCATGTAAAATATTGAAGTAATCCCTGCCTCATAGACTAAAGATCCCGAGAAATCTTCTAATTATTGACGTTGACACTACTTGGCGTAAGTATAGTCGAGGTCTTATTTTAGAGTAAATGTTTCTAAATATTCTGCAAAAATTCTTAAGTTGAAGACGGAGGTTTAGATACAGACGTGAACGAAGTAGTGGCAAGATTCAAGTTGTTGGAAATATTTATTTATAATCAAAGCTACTTCTAAGACTAATATCTGGTAAATATACGTACATGCAGGATGTAATAAGGCTCTGATCTTTTATTCGAGGACAATCAATTTGAAATTCGGGAAACATTTGACAGGCGATCCTTTCAAACTACCTCACTTGCATTACACAATCCTGGATACGTGGCACTGCATCCCGATTTGCATCCCGAGCACGGTTCACCAGTAGTGTATACCGGCCAAGTAATCATATTCGTCTGGGCATAGTTACACGCCAAAAGACCTGATCTGTAACCGGTATCACCATACGATGAAACTGCACAGCCTAGTTTCGCAGAATTCGCCATGACAACTTGAGTGAAATGACCGAAAGTTTTTCTGAACAAAAAAAGGGGCCCAACAATTATCGTCTGTCTTGTGGTACAAAACGGAACATTTACCCATCGGCTGATTTTGTGGAGCTCAATTTGGCGATTTGAGTCATGTTGCAATTTACATACTCGTTGAACCATAGACTGAAAATTACACTAACATCCGTTGTGATGTTTTGTGATGTGGGATCAGTCCAGTATCTCAAGCCCAGGTTCTGTCCGGCGTATTTGAAAACAGCTGGTCAATGTAAGAATTTAAATCAAAATGCGAAAGGCAAAGATAAAATACCCGGGCGCAAATGCTCACCGGTATTCATGCACTTATCATGCTCCATTTTACAAGTTTTAACGTTCATTTCTGCAAAGCTAGCCAATTCGTCATCCCACGACTGCAAAGAGTGAATGGAAATAGTTGTTTATGTATCTGTTCTGGACGCTCGATTTTATGCAATTTCGCCCGAACAAAATGAGGGCGACAATCGAAAGAAGCCTAGAATCAACCGTTCACAACAGATGCGTATACAACTTTTCATGCGAGAAAAATGCATAAATTTATGCCTAAGGAATAAAATTGTCATTTGTTGGATACCACTCGATTCAAAACCGTTTTCATCATACTATACCATTTCGATCATTCGATCGGCTTGGGAGAATCCTGCTATTTTGCCATTTGCAATGTCCATACGAGCGTTATTATGTTTCTGTAGCAACAAGGCTTTCAGTTCATTCGTCATGGCAACAATATTATGAACTGGTGGACAGGTTGAGCTGAACGTACCGGTATTATTACAAGCAACGTGATTCTTCGAAGGGCATATGGTTACGCTGCAATAGTCAACGGCATTTGTGCCAGCAATGGTGAAACAAACTTTGAAGAGAAGTTTTTAGTATTTTTCAAATAAGAGGCGATTGTTGTTAACTATTACTTCCAAGTAGAATTCCACACAAGTTTTTCATTTTTGAAACGTTTCAATTCAACTATTCCGATCTTTCCAAATATGTTCTTGGGACGCCGGTGAAGGTCACAACACTGATGTTAAAGTGGCATTTTGCATACGCTTTTATAGGCTCTGGTTTTCGACTGACTGAAAAACAATCTTTCCATCAACCACAATGTTTTTTGTCTATTTCTGGGAAACATATAACGCCTTACACTTAATCCAAAGTAACTACGTTTTGAAGGTTGATTTTACGAGATTTTCTTCGAAACATTCATTATTAACTGATAAAAAAGGTGAAATTTGATAAGACAGCGGGTACAAATAATGTTTTGGAGTTTCATTGTTGATTTTATTCGATTTGGCGTCATTCTGTAGAGACAACTTCTTCGAGATCTTTTGCGTCTTATAAATTTACAAAAAACAAAAAAATTTCGGTTTTTTGAAGCACTTTTAGCATGAGTAGCACAGCTACTGAGCCTCTAGCGACCGGTAATTATTGGAGCGAAAGTGTTATTTGAATTTCCGGCTATGAATGCTCCAGATGTATGCTTTTTTTGAGTGTGTGTTGGATTTTTATTTTCAACAGACGTAAACACTTCAAAATGTGAGGAGAAGCAGGTCATTTCCTAACTATTACACACATCCATATGAGTAAGTGGTAACATCTTTGAGTTGAGGTCTCTCTTTCCTTGAACATTTGTTCTGGAAGTGTTTTTAAGAATGAAATCACGAATTCTTCGAACAATTTGTATGGAGGATAAATTCAACGTATCCAGATTTTTGAAGAGTATGGCACCCATCGAATCCTTGCTTCATTACGAGTTCAAAGATGTACATGTCGCCTCTCGCGGAACTGTCGTTTTCGTGCTAGAGCTGTTGGAAATATCGGTGGGTTTCAGGTGGAAATTTTTTCACCCTGATTATCTCGGGTAATGAGGGGTCGAATTCGTTCAAATTTTAGGGGATTGTAGTGCTAGAGGCCAATCACACAAGACATCAAATACGTCGAACCATTGGCTGTACTGGCTTCAACGACTGTATTGACAAAAATGTTTCTCTGACCAGTGACGCCTGCGCGCATCAGCGAACCTGACGGTTGAGGGTTCCATTGGAAGGCAAAGACTCGCTACTTCCTAAAAGTATAAAAACTTGTGCTCTAGTACGAAAACGACAATTCCGCGAGAGGCGAGATGTACCTCGTTGAACTCGTAATGAAGCAAGGATTCGATTGGTACCATACTCTTCATAAATCCGGATGGCATGGCTAGCCGATTGTTCGAAGATTTCGCGAACTGTGCTTGTAAATACCAAATATAATACGCACCTTCGGGAAAATTTGCTTACTCACTCAGGGGATTTTATCTCGCAGGTACGTAACGTACTATTATGTATCTGTTGTGGACGGTAGGTTTTAGGCAATTTCGCGAGTTTCAGCCCGCTCAAGAAGTGAGGTTGACAAGCGAAAGTGCCTAAGATCTTTCGTCCACAACAGATGCGTATACAACTTTTCATGCCAAATGACCAAATTAAGAGAAAAATTCTGTAATTTTGTCCCAAGGCGAAACTATGAAAAAAAAGTCTGGAAAATGGAAAAGCAATTTTTCTCCAGGAAAAACCGTAAAGCCAAATATCTCTGAAACTAGAGAATTTTTTTCTAAAAAAAATGGTGCTTCGACATATGGCTCAATGCTGATATTTCATCGAAAAATATTTTTCTGGTCAAGTGGAAATGGGGCCGTGATTAGGGTTTTCCCAAAAAGTGTCCCAGAAAATTCATCAACTTTGATGCCATTGTCCCTGGCCATTTGCAAACCATTTTTCATAGATGTGGTGTCAATACAAAGCTAAGTTCAAGTGCGTCTGTCTTACCGTGTCATCAATCCACTCACCCCCAGTGGTCGTCAGCTTTTAGCAAAAAAAACAAAAAAAACATCCCATGGGATGAAAAAATTTGTCGATGGGTCAGGACCACTTTTTTATTTATTTTTTTTATTTTGAAACATTCTGTTTCGACCATAGAATTATTATTAGAAAGAGACCGCTCTAAAATTATCAATTTCTGAGACTTTTGACCCCCCTTTTGGCCCAATGCTTTGAGCACAGACAATTACTCGGGCGTACAGTGAAGGTAGTAATCTTTTTTGCACATAATACCTCAAATAAATTTCGTCAGATTTTCATGATTTTTCTTTATTTTAAAGGTAATTCAGACAGTAAGTGATTTCAGTGTCCTAACAAAATGGCTGCCGGCCGCAGTAACAGCAAAGATGCTATGAGATTGAAATATATGATAAAACAGACAAAGAAAAATCTAATATGTCGAAGTAACTGGTTTCTCAAGTATATCCTGTCTATGAACTGTTAATTCACGAAAACTTTGAATATTTTTTTTTAATTAAATGTTTAACATGTGTACGTAAATGAAGAAAAAATCATAACAAACGAAACGATGCAAATCACAAATAAAAAATTATCTTGAAAAGTTTTTTTTCTGTGCTACGTGCCAATTTTTCATGTTTTTTTCTGATTATTTGGGTTATATTGAAAAAAATCGTTTTGTTTTTTTGAATTACTTCTGATGTTCGTCGTAGAAAATTCATCGATAAACACTTCTGTACGTTACTGTATGAAGCGAATCACTGGCTTAGTTTCGTGTTAAATACATAACAAACAGAAATACTTTTTAATCGCATTCCGAATACAATTTCCTTTTGTCGTCATCTAGGATGAATGATCTTGTGATAACCTATTGGGGTAAAATGTTTACATCGTAAATTGTTACCACTTTCGTTTATTGAATGGTTGTAGATTTCCTCCACATCCGAATGGACAAATGCAACAAACTTTATTCATTCATTCATTGAATAGAAGTAGTATGGATAAAGGAATACTTCGAGTGTTCCTCACAGCCTTCTTCTTCTTCTTCTTCTTCTTTTTCAGCCTGTTTCTATCCACTGCTGGATGTAGGCCTCTCCAACTTCTTTCCATTTCGTACGATCCATTGCCATTTGCTGCCAGTTTGTACCTGCAATATTCTTAATTCCGTTTGTCCATCTCTCTGGTGGTCTATAGCTCGTCTTTTATATGGTCGCCAGTTCATGATCTTTTTGGTCCAACGTTCGTCTGTCCTTCTTGCAATATGTCCCGCCCAGCTCCATTTCAGAGATGCTATTCTTTCCATGACATCAACAACCCTGGTTTGTTGTCGAATCCATTGATTCGTCATTCTGTCTCTGAGTGTTATTCCAAGCATACTCCGTTCAATGGCTCTTTGTGTCACTCTCAATTTATCTTCGGATGCTTTTGTTAAAGTTAACGTTTCCGCTCCATAAGTGAGCACTGGAAGGACACAAGTGTCGAAAACTTTGCGTTTCAGACTACTATTCATTTTGCTTTTGAAAATTAGTCTGAGTTTTCCGAACGCTGCCCATGCAAGACCAATCCTACGTCTTATTTCTGCAGTTTGGTTGTCCAGACCTAACTTCAGTTTATGTCCTCACAGCCAATAATTGCAAATGAACAATCACCATATTAGCAATGCTCTTTGGAAACAATGAGTCGGAAGTAAAGAGCAGGCCTCTGAAAATTTGCCAAAAGCTTCACATCTGAATTCTCGGAAAAACCATAAAAGAGGTCAAATCTTCCGTCCAAGTCGATGTTAGATTAAAATATTCGAAAAAAAAGTCACGTTATAGTCTGGAGTAAGTTACCTACTAAAGGCACTCATTGACTTACGATTTATATGACCCAACCATTATGAGAAGATACGAAAACGTAAAAGCCAGCAGTTAAATTAAAGAGAAGTTGCATACAAACACTGAGTTGTCGCACATAAACAGTATCGGTGTAGTATAGACACCATTCAGTTCATGTTTTGATTGTTTGTTTTAGAAACACTGTGTGTTTGTGAACCAGCTGGTAGCTTCAAAGATAAGGGATGACCTTTATGAACAGTGGCACTGTTACAGTTCTCCTTTACATACAATTGTTAAAAGTTTCCAATGTGCAGAATAAGCACCAGCTGAATATCACCAGCTGGTGTTCAAACAAAAACACTTTGTATTGTAAACAATATAAAGACAACCTACACACAGTGCATGTCTACGTTAACGTCATCTATGCTCGCACATAACACGTATGAATCATGCGGTAAGTGTGTGTTAGTAGATCAGCTGGTGATATTCAGCTGGTGCTTATTCTGCACATAGGAAACTTTTAACAATTGTAGTGCTGTCAGAAGTAAAAGATTTGACATCAAACACTGCAAGAAATACTGGAAACAAAGGAAGTAGCACCTCGACCCAAACGTTGCCAAAATTAAATTTTTTCATATAAAAACTGAAGATCGGTGTCATTCGAAAGCTACAGCATATGACTTCACGAGAAAAATAGCTTTGGCTCGATCAAGTTAGATGGGTGAGTGAAGTAGGTGAAATCAGCTTCACAGTGGTGATAAGTGTCATTCTCGAATTTTGACTCGTCAAGGTTATCTTGAAAAATTTTGTAACCAGTTTTTTAAACGGTTTTGAGCCAAAGCAAATTTTTCTGGGGGCAAAAAACCGCCAATTTCAAAAAAAAAATATTTCTGGCCAATAATGACCACCGAAAAATATCACTCTTATAGACACATCTCCTACAAATTTTGGGCCAACCTCATATTGGGCTTAAACTGCGCGTCTTGACCATAGCTTTCAGGAAAAAAAAAAGTTTACAGAAATCAGTTTACATTTGGTGAAAATATTTCGGAAAGTCACAAACGTGTAACGCAACTAACCGCCGACTTCTTCGATCACACAAGACACACTTCGCAGTGTAAAAATTCCAATTCTTGTTGGAATGAAAGCACTGGGTCTCCTGAGTATTGGAAAATTTATAGACTGATTTGTTACCGCAAAACATAGCCAACACAGCTCACTTTATGCCTCAAAAATGACGAAATTTGTAACGCAACTAACGCTGTAGTTACCCATATAAGCTATGCATTCTGGCTAATTAGGTTTTACAGAGTAAAATTGGTATTAGATTTTGCACCGATCGATCTGATGATAAAAGTTGCTGTCTTCAAGAGATTAAAAGGTTTAGAGGGATTCTTTTGAAAAACGACCCATGGAAATCGAACGCATTCAGAAAATCAAATTCTTGAGATTCTAGATAGATAATCGTCCCTAGAAGCCTAAACCACTTTCAAAAAAATTCTTCGAAGCTTGTGTGGCTACGACCTTGTAAGTTTGTAGCTTTCTATCACCTCTAGCCAGCCCCACAAAATTTTCGAAAATCCGTGAAAATTCGCAAAGATTTAGAGAAAATGTCAGGATAACAGGCTTTGATTCTTACCCAGAATTCGACCTCCATATTCTAAGACCAATTTTTCGCCTGTTTGTTGAATGTTTCCTTTGCACAATCGCATACAACGCACAAAAAAACAATTTTGCATTGAGTTTACTAAAATGTTTATAATTTCCTATCACTTTGTTGTTTAACAAATTTTGCTTGCTTTTATGTAACCGCTTTCAAGTTCACTTAGAAATATTTAACTTTTTTATTTTTGGTTTCGGTTTTTGTTTTTCCCTCTATCGCATCGTAATTAATTAAACTTAAAAAATATCTAACCGTAAAATGTTGTTGTGTAGTAAAAATTGCATCATTTGTTTTGCCATATGAAATTCTGTGTATAATGTGTCACAGTATTTGCATGCTCTATATCGCTTAAATTAATCAATTAAACACAAAAAAAAATAGTTACAAATTGTACGAAAACTACACTATCTCTCCCCCACTCTACGCCAATATTATGTCCAGCATCAGTTTAGTAATTTAAATCGAGTTCACGCAAAATAGTGATACGGAAGTAGATAACTCCACCAACTAGATTTTTTCGGAGCCGTGTCAGCTTCATCCATCTGTTCGTCTAGCGAATTGTCTGTGAAAAATAAAATTGGGAAAAAATATTACTAATGTGCTCGGGCATCCATGACGAACTAATTTACACTGGGCAGTTGTTTTGAATGGAGGAGTAAGAATAATCCATTCCACAAAAATGGAATTTTGGATAGTAGTTGAACCATCGCTGATATAATATCGGTTAAATTGTTAGATCGGGTAATCAACACTGAGAACAATGTTACAACGGGCAGGAAATGTACCAAAGTGATAATTGGGATATTTTTTTTGCGCATGCAAGTAACACATAGCTCTACACATAATGGTGGTTGAATCAAAATGTTGTTCAATTTCCTCAGTTGATTCCGTTTATTTAAATGAAAAAGGATAATTGATGTATGCTCATACATACCCGAAATATACCCGAAAATAGTATATCGAGGTGACTGTGGTACGTGCCTGATGCAACTTTTCTTTTTCGGTAGAACCCTCTACGTTTCTCTAACTTTTTTGTTTATTAAAGGCAGTCATTCGCACAGGACACGGGCTATCTACCTGGACGAATTGTGCTTTCTCTTTACCTTCCATAAATCGAGCTCAATCGTAGGAATCAGTAAATATCTGAGACTATCCCATCAATGGAATTCCTATTTTTCAATTAGTACGAAGAAGAAAGAATAAAGTTTGCAAATATTTCGTTGCTTTTGATTGTTTTACTGTCTGTTAGTTCGGGAAACCTGAAATTCGTCAAATCCTTCATTGTAAAAATATAATTAGAATTCATTGGCATTGGAAAAATGTATATTCGACCAACATCAGAAGCGTGGTGCAAAGTTTTAATTTAGTGTCCTGGATGGTCTAAGAATTCAAAAATTTTAGTTGTTGAACAGGCAAAATTTCAAAAAAAAAAATCTTCTCATCGTCCTGGCAAAATTACAAGAATCCAGAGAACTTTTTGTTACATGCCTACTTTTGAGAGAAATATTTTTTCGTTGTCCACACAATTAGCTCGATGAAGTTCTCAAACCGAATTTCGACTTTTAGCCCCGTACGAAGTACAAAGGGGCTTATAGGATTACGATGCCGTGTGTAATTGATGGAATTCGAAGCAGACGGTAAGGGCAAAGTGTTTTCCTATGTTCATAGATGACGAATCTGCAATAAAAATTTTGTCTGTCCGTCTGTCATGTCGATATCTTGAGTAAATCAAATCCGATTTCAAAATTTTTTTTTCCCTGAAAGATAGTCGAAATAGTGAGGCTAAGTTCGAAGATGGGCATATTCGGGTCGGCCCTTCGTGAGTTAGGGCCACCTAAGTGATTTAAGGTCTTTTGGTGATATTTATGGCAAAATAAACGATGGAAATGTAAATGACACGGCAAATGATAGGTATTGTCAATACCAATCCAGGAAAAAAAAGTTTTTTTAAATCGGGTGAGTGGACCGTGAGTTAGGGCCTTAGAAGTGAAATGCTACTAGGGCCCTATGTGTATTTTACATAGAACTCGAGTAAATTTCATTCGTTTTTCGTAATTTTTGTTTCATTTGGAAGGTAATCAAAGGCCGAATAGAATGTTGTTGAAAAAAAAATTAAATTTGGGTCCTTGGCCTAAGGCCGCTACTAGGGCCCTATGTGTATTTCACATATAACTCGAGTAAATTTCATCCGTTTTTCGTAATTTTTGTTTCATTTGGAAGGTAATCAAAGGCCGAATAGAATGTAGTTGAAAAAATTTTAAATTTGGGTCCTCGGACTGAGGCCGATACTAGGCCCTTCAAAAAAATAAAATTTTAGGGCGATTTGAAATTTTTGTTTCATTTGAAAGGAACGTCGTACGGGGCTTCGTAATTGCGCTACGCGCAATTTGTAAGATGTACATATTACATAATAATTTTACTTTAACTACTTTAACCGGCGCAATAGGCTTACGGTCAAAGTAGGGTGACAGACGCACTAGGGTCACGTACGCAATAGATATACGGGTTTGTACGGGGCTCAGTCGTAGCAAACGCTCCGACTGTTCTGATGGCTCGTTTAAAATCGATTTTTGAAACTTTTACATGGGACCTATAGGGACATAGTACCCATTACCTATGGGGAATTCCTTTCATTTTATTTATAATCGATATAAGTTCGTATATCTAGTATATTGAGTATAATTGGATATATTGCGTATATATAGTATAACTTTGACAACCGTCACTGAAAATAATTAAATTTCGACACGACGGATTTTGGTCAAACAAAATGCTGGTGTGTAGTGCCCGACCTCAGAATTCAGTCATCGAGTATAAATAAAATGAAAAGAATTGCCCTATTTTTCATGAATGATGAAAAACGGTGTCCTAAATGTTTGCAAAGGAGTTTCGCTTATCGAAAGGATGTCACGATTTAAGAAAATTGTTCAAAAAACCGACTCAACAAACTCAGTCTAAAAGCTACATAACGACGATGCTTCTCGTTCTCATTTTCATTACAATGACGTTTCAAGCTTAGACGAATTATTAATCGTGCGTTTTCCTTTCTTTGAACAGTTATCCATTTAGCACCTTACTGTCGAACGCATATTGTTTGAAGAACTGACACACATTGACTTCCCTGATGTTCCCCCAATGTGTCTCTTTTCATTATCTAATTCGCGGGAATGAACTTTGAACTTACTGAAGCTAGCGGGACGAAACGGTGTCTCCATGTACTCTAGGGATTTGACTGTATTTGGACGTAGAACTTGGCCCTTTTTAGCCCCGTACGAAGTACGAAGGGGCTTATAGAATTACGATGCCGTGTGTAATTGATGGAATTCGAAGCAGACGGTAAGGGCAAAGTGTTTGCCTATGTTCATAGATGACGAATCCGCAATAAAAATTTGGGCCGTCTGTCCGTCCGTCCGTCTGTCACGTCGATATCTTGAGTAAATCAAATCCGATTTCAATTTTTTTTTAGTCAAAATGGTGAGGCAAGTTCGAAGATGGGCGATTTTGGGTCGACCCCTCCGAGCTGGGGCCCCATAAGTGATTTAACGTTTTCCGAAGATTTACCGATTGACGAAAAAAAAGTTTATGGAAATTGGATGACCGACTCGTGAGTTAAACCCCTTGGTGTGAACTAGGTACAGGGCGGCAAGCCGTTTTTGCTTGTAGGCTGGCCAAATTTGAACGGATTTAGATAGATTTTGCTTTATTAGATAGGTATTGACCGTACCAGTCCGGGAAAAAAAGTTTATGAAATTCGGTTTACCGGAGCGTGAGCTAGGTCTCTTGGAGTGAGCTTATATGTGGCTACTCGGCCGTACAGTGAAGTTGGTGGTTTTTTGTTAATATCACGAGTAAAATTTGACTGAATTTCATGAATTTTTTTGTTTGAAAGAAACTAACGAACGTAAAGCAGCCGTACTATTCCACCTCCTAACAAAATGGCCGTCGGCCGCCATTTTGGATTTTTGTAAAAACAATATAAATCGATGAAAATGATAATTACAAAGTCACTGATCAGTGAGAAGTGTAGTTTGTGTAACATTTGAAATGAACGTCGTACGAGGCTTCGTAATTGCGCTATGCGCAATTTTTAAGACGTACACATTTCATAAGAATTTTACTTTACCGACGTTTAGCAGTAGACTTACGGTAAGAGTAGGGCGACGGACGAACTAGGGTCACGTGCGCAATGGATGTACGGGGCTCAGCCGCAGCAAACGCTCCGACTGTTCTGACGGCTCGTTTCATGGCTTTTTGTTGCTCTGTTTAGCTCGGATGAAGTCTTGAATGTGATGGAAACTGAAACTAACGCTGATACTCTGAATGAACGGTGGATCGAATTTCATTTCTTACACAGATAATCCGTAGATCCTCTCTAAACCCCTGTGCGTCTTTCTTAAGACGACAGGTAAAAAAGTCCATTCTCATTGCGAGATGTATCAGATATCAGATATAGTTCGTCTAAGGTTTCAACCTACAATTGGTTGACTAGAATTTGGCCGATTTTGAAAAATGATCCTTTTACAGAATGTAATCCCGTAATGGAAACATTTGTGATTGTTTCATTTTGTGAGAGAAAAATGATCCTGAGACTTTCAAGGAAAATTTCATTTTAAAAAATCGAACAATTTCAAATCGACCAAAATTTGGTTAACTTCACTGTAATCTGAAATTATTCATATTTTTTCAGGTAAAGTCCTACCCGATTGCATTGCTCATTAAGATCATTTAACATTCATTTGCCCAAACATCAAAAGCTCTTGTCACCAACCGAAGAGTTTCAGAAGACAACAAACGGTCAGATTTCGATTTTGTTAACGATGGAGCGTCATTAGCGAATCTAAAATCTGTAACGCATGAGTGTTATTATGTACGAACTATAAAGTGCAGCAAGCAGTGTGAGTGGTTTTTTCGTCTTTTAAAGAGTAGTTTTGACTGGAAGTCAACCATGGTACGTAACAAATTCACTTAAAAACTAGATCTACTGAAACAAACAAACCAATCCAAAATCGCTCACCTTTCTCAGACTTATCACGACTGTTGCCATTCGATCCGTCATCCCCTCGGTCGTCGGAATCGCTCTCTTCGTAATTTATTGTTGGATCTGGTGGATATTCAAAGCCTGGATCGAGGACACGGTCCCAACAGTTATACTAAAATGGAACAATTTACTCTTCCCATTCGTGCCACTGTATCATCAGCAACATTTACCACAACATCGTCCTCTTTCCTCTGTTTCGCATACTCCAATGTGGCACAATACAGTTTATTCAAAAAGTCCGGCATTTGCTTCTGGGCCACCCATGATGTAATGGCTGGAGGTAGCACAACGCCCGGATTGTCGAAATAGGTTAACACATATTCTAGACCGGGTTTCTTAAAATTATTTGTCGACGGTTTGATCACCATGTAGCTCCAATATTCACGCACCCGCTGATTGTTTGGCTTAACCGGACAGCACGGATGGACGATGCTTTTGTTTGCAATGACAATTAATTTGCGTGAATTGTCAACCAGGTAGCGACGATTGAATACGTAGTCACGGTTTGCGAACAGTTTCTGGAATGGAAATGGAATTCGGTTGGTAAATAAGTTGGGACAGGCAACGACGAATCGTTCACTTACAGGCCACAGCATTTCCCAGTAAATGACCTGACTCTTTGTAATGTTGGTCGGGTCATTATCAACTACTTCGAGAGTGATTGCACTTTTATCCCATACTTTTCGGTAAGTAGTGTCGGTTTGAACAAATAGGAAATCGTCGGCTGATACATCAGGATAAGACGCGTACACTAAAACGATTAGATGGAATTGTAGAACTGTGGAAAAATCTTTGGAAGTTCATGCGAAACCTTTATAAGCATACAGTCCCGGTCTCTCTTCCCTCCTCCACACAATCATGTTCTTCCTCTCCAAATAAGGTTTCCACTCGTTGTCCTCGCAAGCAGCATATTTGAGTATCTCCTTCGAACAGGTGCAATAAACGATACCCTCGACGCGACAATCAATTATTTTACGTCGATTGCAATTGCTGCAGATGATTGAATCTTTCTGTAAGCGCCGAACGTTATCCATTTCGTCAAAGTGCATACGTATTGAATCCAATGTAATTCGTTCGCTATCCCAATCGAACGCATAAACACCGACACTGCCAAGCATCAAACCTTTCGCATGACGATGAACCTACAAATTAAAAGAGTTTTAAAAAAGAAAATTTATTTTTAGAACATTCACTGCTGATTTCAAAGCAAACGATGCATAAACACAAAGAGAGATATAAACATTCGCCGCCGCAATACATTCGAACGTATTTTGGTTGGATAATACAAATGAATTTCGCCTTTGACATACCTGACGACGGAGACGAAAGAATAGTTCCTTCAGGGCTCGGTCTTCCCAGATTTTTGCGTATAAGCTTAACACTTGCTGTCCGCGACGAAACCGTTGCGCGACAATATTTTCACACTGTGCTGCCCATAACCTCAATATAGTGTCCGATCGATTTTTTAAATTGGTCGCAATGTAGTTGTTGAGACGAGATAGTACCAATTTGTATGATAGATTCTGTTTCATCATCATGACGGTCGGCCGTTGCAACATCAATCACGTACACACTGCACAGGGATGGATCAGCATTGTTTGCAACACACTAAATTTAATTCGTCGATTAAAATTTGTGAGGGGTACTGACTACAGAGTAAATTAAATCTGAGTGAAGAGGAGCAAAAGATTTTGATATAATTTTTCGCGTGACATAACTGACATTATCTGTTAAATGTTGTTCACTTTTGTCATTGACATTTCTGTTAAACGTCGCTCACTTTTTAATGTGATCATATCCAAGGTTCTGAAAGTAACAGGTTGAAACCAAAGCATATAAACATACTGAAGGTAATGCAAATCCACAAAAACTCACGGAACCCTACTTTCGGGTGAATATAATTTTACAATGTTGGCCACTAGTCAAATTCCCCTTGTTAGGTTGCATCTTTATACTCAACACACAAAATTGCATGTAGAACAACACATTTCAACAACATTAAAACGCCAAACGTTACGCAAACAACATAACAAGTCTTATATTCACGCGAAACTTGGGTTCCGTAAAACTTGTGATCTGCTGAGCATTTGCATTACCTTCAGTATGTTTATATACTTTGGTTAAAACACCACTGAGTGGATCACAAAATCTGTGTCAGCCAGTTTGGGGATTCATCTAGGTTTATGAATCCCCAATACTTACTTACAATAAAAAATATTTTCGTCAAGTTGAATTTTCACGAGTGTGTTTTACAAATTTTGATGCCACTCCCCTCTTAGAGCGAGAAAAATTCTGAAAGAACAGATAACCTGTTACAGGTTCAGATTAAGGTATTCATACTGAAGGTAACACAAATCCGCAAGATCAGACGGATCCAAAGTTTCAGGTGAATATAATCCTTATAATGTTGGACACAAGTCAAATTCACTTTGTCAGGTTGCAACACATGCCAACACTCAATACTAAACAACGCAGTCCCAACAACATGATCATGCCAAATGTCACGGATGCAACATAACAAATCATACCTTACAAGCAAGGTAGCAGGTTCAGCGGCTGAACGAGCATGCCATCATTATACGAAACTCAAAGCGTCAGGTTTTCTGTTGGCTGGTTTAGCATTCGAAACATTAGGCCCGTAGTGCAAGGAAACAAAATTATTCTTAGATTCAATTGGCAAAATGTTAATTGAAGAAACTGGTGACATTCGAGCAAAACAATTCTTATACAACCGTTTATCGTTGGCTATTCAACAAGGCAACGCAGCCAGCATTTTAGGTATCCACCAAACAAGCTATAAGTTTGACGAAATTTTTAAGTTATAAATATTTGAACCAACACATGTAAAATGATCACAATTTACTTTGATAAAATAAAAGCTTTATTCGGAATAACAAATATTATATTCAACCGAAACTTTGGATCCGTATTTCTTGCTATTCCCTGAGGGTTTGCGTTACCTTCAGTATGTATATACCTTGGTTTAGACGCCCACGGTTGGTATCAAAATTTATTAAACACACTCATATGACAAATTGTGTGAAATGTTAACTTAAAAAATAATCGGTAAGTTGAAATCGTCATAGACTTGCTATCTGAAAGAACAGGCTATGACACCTCAACTCAGAGTTGTCTTAACCTGGTTCTTTTAGAACCTTGGAAATTTTCACACAATTTGTAATGAGTGCGTTTAACAACGTTGGTGTCACCCAAGGTTCTGAAAGAACAGGTTAAGACATCCACGATCCACGAAGGCGGGTGGGTGACACCAACTTTGTTAAACGCACTCATCACAAATTGTGTGAAAATTCAACTTGAACAAAATAATTTACATTTTTTTATTTTTCTAAAGTTGAAGTTGTCTCATAAATTTTTGTAAACGAAGACGGCGCCACAAAGAAATATTGGTGTCACCGCCTTGGTGGGTGTCTTAACCTGTTCTTTCAGAACCTTGGTTGGCACCTCAGAGAAATATTTATGTCACCGCCTACGTGATTAGAGTCTTAATAGCATCAATAAATAGAATGTAAATTGCCAGGTATGGTCTAATGGTTAAGACACTTACGTAATGAGTGCATTTCACAAGTCATGGCTTGTCAAAATTTGTGTTCCACCGCCTTCGTGATTAACACACAAGTTTCTTAACGGTCCTAACCTGTTCTTGCTGTTCGTTCAGAACCTTGGGTCTTTTATGTTACCTTGTTTTATGTTACCGCTGAGGATTTTAAAAAATGTTTCAAACGCACTCATTTTGAAGAATCGGCCATACCTGGCAATTCATTATATATCACATTCAAAGTGAGAAGATGTCCTAACCGCTAAAGTTGTGAAAAAGAAAAAGTTAAGGCCGAAGGTAAGGTACTACTATTTGGAAGTGATGGATTAAAAATGGAATATTTAAAGATAAAACGAATTCTGTGCAGGTTTCAGTCAAGATCTTACCAAAATGGCTGAATATCAAAACGAAGCAAAGCGAATGAAAATGGATAATGGCGTCGAAGTGTTGCATAACGGCAAAGATTCGTCCTCAACCAACACAAACTTATGCGCTTCGATAATTCATAAATTGTATCTGGATGAAAAGACTGCTGACATTCACTTCTCATTCGGAGCGAATGGCATCGAACGCGTTCCAGCTCACAAACTGATTCTGTCAACAGGCAGCAATGTTTTCGAAACCATGTTTCATGGTTCGCTTCCAGAAGGCGATGTAGTTAACATAGTGAGTGGCGATTCATCAGCGTTTAAAGAATTTTTGCAGTTTTTCTACTTGGACGACATAACAATGACATCGGACAACATCGCTCAAGTGATTAACTTTGTCCAGCAATATGGAATCGAAAGATGTATGGTCCAGTGCATTGATTTTCTAAAAAACACGATGACCAACAACGACGTCTGTAAGGCTTACCACTTGGCTCTTCAATTTAATTTGGACGATTTGAAGCGATTTTGTGAAAGAAAAATTTCTGGTAACGCTGAGGATGTCTTAAAAACGGATGACTTTCTCAACTGTGATCGGACTGTACTGCAACATATCTTGAAAATGGATTCTTTGTTGTGCGAAGAAACAAACATTTTCGATGCTTGCATAGCGTGGGCTAAAAAGTCTTGCGAAAAGAAAGGGCAGGATGCTGGCATTGTAAAAAATTTACGAAAGCAATTGAGTGGAGAGATGCGTTTCATTCATTTTCGTCGAATGAAATTCGAAGATTTTGTGTCGCGCAATGCAGAGTACTTTGACCTATTCTCGATCACGGATGTACGGGATATTTTGCAGATCATTGCAAACAAAGAATTCAAATCCGATTTGTTCACAACAAAGCCTCTTAGCTACGAAATATTCACTTGGGATGAAAAACGCGTTTTTGAGTGTTCACTTTCCGATAAATTGAGACCCGGATTTGATCCATTCCGACAGACGAAAGATTCATTCACATTTTCGTGCAATAAGCCACTTCTGTTGAAAAGAATTAAATTGGCGAAAGTTAAATTTACCAGACAAGCCATATTTGGCCGTGACAGCCGTGACCCTGACACCATTAAAATTGATTTGTTTCAAATTTACCATGGAAAATTCACTGAAGAGTCACTTTTTAAGGCCAATTTTTGTATGAGTTCTGAAGAAGATATTTTTGTTGAATTTGACAAACCCATTATCATCCATCCAAAGCGCTCGTATAAAATTGTAATGAGCTCTGCTCATAACGGACAATTCAATATAGCAACAGCTAATGGAACAGTAGAGCTTGGTGCTCTTCAAATAATGTTCAACGGTTGCGGATTAGTCAGCGCAATGTTCTTTAACCGAATCTAATTTTCGATGGAAATTTGTTAATTTTTTTTTCGCTTAATAAAACTTCGCGAAGGAGTTCAAGATCCGTGTTCAAATTATTCGAATTTTATTTTCTAAAACTGACCAGTACAAAAGTACTCCAAGTTGTTAAACTTTGACTGAGAGGGGCTTAAACCAGTCGGAGCCAACGGAGCCATGTGCGTCAAGGTTCCGATTATTATTAAGGACAAATTAACTGCATGTCTAGACGTCTGTGTTCTTTCTGAAAACACCATAAAGTTCCAAGGCACAGAGAAAACTTAATTTGCCATTAGATGTTGATGGTCCAATAAAATGAAGTTGCTGAAAACAAAAACCAAAAATTCAACAGAAAAGTCACATTTTGCAGATGACTGGACCAGACTGGAGAGCCGCCAAATTTCAGCCGCCGAAAAACGGCGGCTAGGTTCAAAACGACCTGCCGCCGCCGCCGGAGATTTTGGTCGGCTAATTGCAGCTAGCCGCCGTAAGCCGCCGCCAGTGGTTTAGGTCGGCTAACTCGGCGGCTGGTGTATATTTTATCCATAAGAGACAAAAAGATGACACAAACCAACAAATTCATTTTTTGGGACAATACAGTCACTTGAGAATGTACCCGTACTTTTAATGTCCCTTGCGATGCCTATCTTTAAGATATTTTCTACTTTGATTTTCGTAAATTTTTTAAGAAAATTTGAGAAATTTAAGAAAATTTTCAAGAATTTGTAGAAAATATTGTTAGACGGCTAGACGCCGCCGGCGTTTATTTTTCGGCTCTCCACTCTGGACTAGACAAAGTAAAAATATAATTGAACCGGGTGAGTCGACCAGGCGAGTAGCGTGATTCTAACTTAAACCAAGTTCGACAATTGATCAGCTTTCGTGTAATTTCAAATTTAGGTTTGAAAAGAAGATTTCCACGCTAGCTCAATAGAACATCAGCCCGGCAAGTTGAAGATTGTGGGTTCGGTCACCACCCGTGAACCAAATTTTTCTTTTCAAAATTAAATTTCAGCACCAAATATTCCCCAGATATTTGTCTCACGTGTTAGCTATGTTAAACACTAGAACGAAGTAGTGTATCACATCTCCCTCCAGAGTTTCTGTCATTTTGGGTATAATGAAGAAAAAATGATATGGATATGGTTGGGCTTTTGTTTCAATACCAGTGGTTTATTGTCCATTCTAGAAATATGAACAATGCATGTTAAATCATACACTCGTATATGTAAATGAATTAGCTCCTATCCTTGGATCAGTCAATTTGTTTATTGGAAAAAATGAATTAGCCATGGCCATGGCAATCGGTTGTCCACTACTTTGTGAATTTCCTGAATGAGCCATTGCCATTGCCGCGGCAGCAATCGGTTGTCCATTACTTTGCGAATTTCCACAGTTAAAGAAGCATTCGGTTTCGGAATTGAATTGTTCTGTTGGGTTAGTAGTACTTTTTCTTGCATTAAATGTTTCCCTTTGATTGCCAGCAATTCCATTCCATCCATTCAAATTCTGATTGTTATTTGAAACGTCTCCATAACCATTATCCATATATCTGCTTAAGCGATTACTATTCGAGTTAGGATCTCTGCCATTATTATATGCAGTTGCGAGTAAAATATTGCGCACAATTTTCTCAATATCTTCCCTACTCATTGGCAGACCACGAGTTTCTTGCATAACCTTTCGAACAATTTCATCTGACAATTCCTGTGGAAACTCGTTTTTCTGCGGAAAGAAATTTGAACCATCATTTCCAATTCTCATAGTATTAGGATTAGCGTGTCCATTGGATTCGTTCGGCACTATGACGTCATTAGATCGAAGTTTGTCTTTTTCACTTTGTACAATCGGTTGTTGTGGTCGTTGCAGATCTTGCTCACGCTGCAGTGCTCTCTGCCGCAATGCTGACTCTTCCATTGTTTGTTGTTGCAACGCTCGTTCTTGTTCTGCTCGCTGCTGTTGCAGCGCTCGTTCTTGTGCTGCCTGTTGCTCCCTTGCTCGCAACGCTCGTTCCTGATCTACTTTCTGCTGTTGCAGCATTCGTTCTTGTGCTGCTTGCTGCTCCATTTCCCGTCGGATTTGGGCTTGACGAGTCAATTGATCTTGCAAGGCCTGTTGTTCCATGGCTATCCGAATTTGAGCTTGACGCATTTGTTGCTCTTGAAATGCTTGTTGCTCCTTTTCTTGTCGAACTTGGGCCTGACGATTCCATTCATCTTGTATTGCCTGCTGCTCCTTTTCGTGTCGAATTTGGGCTTGGCGATTCCGTTCATCTTGTAATGCTTTTTGCTCCTGTGCTAGCCGAATTTGGGCTTGACGCATTTGTTGTTCTTGCGATGCTTGTTGCTCCATTGCCTGTCGAACTTGGGCCTGACGATTCCGCTCATCTTGTATTGCCTGTTGCTCCTTTGCCTGTCGAATTTGGGCTTGACGATTCAGCTCATCTTGTATTGGCTGTTGTTGCGTTGCTTGCTGAACTTGGTCTTGCAGTCTTTGTTGTTCCTGCTGTTGCGGTGCCATTTGGGTTTGTGATTGTTGTCCTATTGGATAAAAGTTATTGCCAGAAGCTGCCCAGGAATACGACTGTGCAAATGCCCACTTTGTTGATGGTGGTGGAGGTTGGTGTTGAAAATATAGACCTTATTTTCAAAAGAACGCAGTTCAGTTACACGTTTAAAAAAACACTTATCAAGACTAACCATTGGTTGTACATGTAGTACTGGCATACAAAGACACAAATAATATCAAAACTTGGTAAGTTCTCATTTCGAGGTACACTTTTGAAATGAACAGATTTAGAATTTTTGCCAATGACCAAGAGAATCACTGCGATAATGTTATCGAACACTGAGCTGCGAATATATAATAATTTGCAAGCATACTGTCTGTTCCACTAAGAGTAGGTCAAATTTAGAGATAGCAAAAGTTAATTAAGTCGCCAAAAAACCGTCACAGCAATGACGATAGACGATGATTACCAAGTATAGTCAGATGCAATTCTGCAGAACATGTTTTTCTGTTTTGAAATAAAATTCCCATTTGCCGCTAAATTTTCTTCGAAATAATTTTTATTGTCGTTCGTCCGTAACATAATGTTTCAGTAATGATTTGCGTCAGTTAATAGTCAATTGCCCTATTGTTGAAGTAAGTTACACCTTCCTGTCTGGTCTCAGTTTGATTCTGTCCCAGTGTAATGTTACTGTTGAACTGCGATGGCCTGGGTGGCGTATATCGATTGCTATTTACATTGTTTACTGTTATCGGTACCTTGCTGGACACCGGTTGACTTTCATTGTTGTAACTGACGTCGTCGTCAAAAACACTTGAATTCGGATTCAAAACGGTTCGGAAATCTTTTGAGGCGTCTTTGGTACCGTTTCGGTCGTTGATCGGAATAAAATCTCGAGAGGAGCGACTGTTTGGTTTCGTTGGTTTACGTGGTGGGTCTGTAGAGTATCCACCGTTGCTGGTGCTGAAATTCAAATTTTACTTTTACTTAACATCGATTTAAGTGAGCAATTGAGAGAAGTTTCTTTACTCGCAGTAGCCAACGGAAGTGACTCATTACCTGATGACACTTGCTGGACTTTTTTTTAATTGAAATATCTGATTACGAATTTACAAACACATACCTCATGACACGCGGAACTATTTGGCCTTGATGCATCAGATAACCCCTGTGGTGAAGCTCCTCATCTGGCTGAATTGAAGGATTATTGTAGGCGTATTTGCTTTCTCTGCAATTTCATTTTCACTGATTTCTGTTCTTCATTTCAATTTCATGGTCATACCTTGTTGCAACATCTCGTCTGTTCTGTTCGCTGATAGTCTTCTTCAATCGGCCAATGCTGACACAAAGTGTGATGCAGAATATTAACAGAACCACCGTAACAACAACCAAGGCAGCACTAACAATATATATTTGGTCTTGCAGTTCAATGTCCATTGTAAATAGTTGAAATTTGCACTGACAGGAATACGATATTTACGTCGTCCAAAATACCGTGCTAATCTACAAAGGAAATCCACGAAATAATAAAGTGAAGTGTGCAATAAAAAATATAAAATTGCGTTGATAAGCTGAAAAAAAAGACTAAATGTTTTTGTGGCATAAAATTCCGTAAAAATTAACGTTAGCGACCCAATCTGCAATGATTTATTTTCATCAGAAACGTTAGTCATCCTTAATTGCGTAATGGATAAGAGCATGGATAAGAGTTAAGCTGACAGATTCTCATTCATAATTTTGCAGCCATTGCAATGAATGTCGACCAAGAGTTACTGAGTCAAAACCAGGTATAGTCGATTCATACAACCGGAAGACATGGCGATTTCATATAAACAAACTCACCTCTCATGAGAGGTGAGTTTGTTTATATGAAATCGCTATGTCCTCCGTTCCATACAAAGTTTGACATTCGACCATAACTTGTGTTGACGTTCATTGGTCAAACGACTTATCCATTCTACTTCAAATTATGCCCTTTATTAACGATGGGCCGGCACCAATAGATGCAAATAGTTACCAATAACGACTATAAGCAAGCATTAATTGCCGAACAATTTCCTTCTATCGGTAAGTATTGGTGTCTATTGGCGTCTACTGGTGTCTATTGGTGTGAATTGGCGTTTATTGGTAGATACCATAGCAAATAGCAAATAGCACCTGTCCCAGTATTTGCTCGCGCAGTTTCCCCCTAGTCTATTAATCGAATCAGACGCTCTATCAAGACTGAAGACTGAAATCGCTGAAGATATTAAGAAAAAGTGTTCAATCGAGTAACAATACTTCTCGACGACACAACTGATTGCTCTTCAATCACGAGCCAAAAGTTCAAAACGATGAATTTTAATTTAATGTATGCAGTACACAGTACACATGTTGTTATACTCAATAAGACAATGTCGCCTTGGAATCAATTTAATTTTATTATCATGAAAAGAAGGTTCAATTGCTCCAATCTACATATGCCACTGATTTCTTGTTCTACCTTTTCAATTCAAATAATTTTAGCTTGATGCCGATGTAATGGAACTGTGATTGAACTACGGTTTAATTATACCTTACTTTCAGTAGTATTTTTAACATGTCATATACGGTCATTCATATGTTATCGATAACGACGACAAAAATAATGACAAGCTCTGGGTAATATGGACCTTTATATAGTAAAATGCATGTTAAAAAAATTGAAGTACAAGATTTGAAATCAACAGACTAAAAATACTTTGATCGATGGAAGTAATAGACCTGACGATAATACTAGTCAAATCCTTGCTGTCTGTAACAAGTTAAGTTTTATTCTACTGAAGAATTCTCAAAGCGAGACTTGACTTTAAAGATAAAACAATTTTTACGAACCACTCAACCACTAATTGCTACCAAAGAAAACAATTTTATCTCAACGAATTCCGAGCTGCTCTGCTGCGATAGTTCTTTTTTACCTTGCTACACCAAAATGTTTCTTGCACACTTTTTCATTGAACAATTTTGCACTACTAAGACACGAATTCTCAGTCGTTAAAGTGTAAGGCGCACAATAAATGACTAATTTATCTCATCGAAATTAGGTTGTAAAACAAACAATTGATATATATACTAAACGATATGAGTCACTGACGTTATCCAAAACTTAAAAAAATTAAATAAAAAACAGAATGACTCCAACTTGGTGCCTCCAAAGAAAATCACTAAAACATCCATCTTACCAATCAATTTCATTTGAATTTATTCGCCCGAATATATCACTGAACTAGTGCTATTAAACTAAATGACTAATTGATAACTGAAAATTTAATTTGCAGAGCCTAATCGAAGAGCTGCAATCATGTCTCACATTGACAAAAAAATGTTTTTAACTGAAAGATAGCATTAAATGTAAACGAAATAGGTATACGTTACTACACAATGAAATCTATTTAGTAAATTATACAAATATCGTAAATGTACAAAGCAAGGCGATATCTCTCAGCGACGACTGTACAGCTATTTATGTACATTTTATATCTATATTTGAATCGTTGTTTTTAGCTAATCTTTTTGATTGCATATTATCACTTGTCAGAGATATTTTGTGTAGCTCAATACAAATAGTTTACATTGATAACAGAAGCAATTAAATAAATTATATGATTGACTCTCTTGCCTTCTACACATTATATTGTTCTTCAGTGTTTCGTATATTTATTAAAGTATTATGTGCAAATGTAAAGGTGCACGTACTTTTATCACACATGAAGTCAACGAGGCGAGATGCAAATGTTGGTTTTTAATTAAAATAAGTCACAGTAAAAGGAAGAGCTAACTGATTGTGAACAGAGTGTTGTCTTCTCTTTGTTCGATAAAGAAAGTCTCGTATTTCAAGTATATAGATCTGAATATAGATTTTAATATAATGGACGTTTAATCTAAAAAGAGCTAGAGAAATTGGGAAAAACTGCCACTTCACTGGGAGAGACATGACTTTTCTACACGATCATTGTCGACTCAGAAGATAATATAAACTCGAAGATGATAACATCGTCCTCAAGACGATAACATGGTCCTAGAGGTCCTAGAGACGGTAATACCGCCATGGGCATTAATAGAGGACCCCAGCTTTTTTGGACAAAAACGATAATGTACAACATAAACAATAATTCCCAACAATAATGCCCCGTCAAAAATATCGGTGTGTTTGGGACTTATCCTACCTTGCCCGTTTCTCTTCTATATACTCATTGAAGAGTATAACCTGAAGTGAATCATAACTCGCTGATCCATGAAGCAATCGTCTCCTCCTCGTCTTTTCTACCTCTTAACACATTCATTCCTGACCCCAATATCACATTTGTCGTCTTAAGAGAAAGACGCACAGGGGTTTAGAGGGTCTACGGATTATCTGTGCAAGAAAAGAAATTTCGTCCATTGATCCATCGTTCACTCAGAGTCTCAGCGTCAGTTTCTCAACATATTCAAGACTTCAACCGAGCTAAAGCAGAACAATGAAGACCACGAAAGAAGGGCCATATTCTAAGTCCAAGTACAGTCAAATTCGCGTAAAAACGCAAGAGCGAATTAAACAAAAACAAAAAATTGTCCGAGTCTCGTTTATCCCTAGAGTACGTAGAGACACCGTTTCGTTCCGCTAAATTCAAAAACTTCGGAGTTCATCTTTACAATTCCCGTGAAATGTAAAGTGAAGACAAACACATTGGGGAACTCATCAGGGACGACAATGTGTGGTAGTTTTTCAATTTATATGCGTTCTACGGTAAGGAGGATAAATGTCAATCAAAGGAAAAAGCACGATTAGAAAAACACAAGATCAGTAAACGTAACAATAGTCACCAATCGTTTGCGAACCATTACCGAACATTTTATTGAAAAACTATAAAAATATAACAAAGAATAAGGATCTGACCTTGAACACACATTCACTCGTTCACACATCATCCGGCACTTTATCCATTTCACTTCACTTTCACCCCAATTCTCACAACAAGAAAACAAAAACATTCACACTAAAACAAAAGAAAAAGAAACAATGACACTCTAGCAGCATAAATAAATATCGAGGGGGAAAACCACCCTTTTTTAATGACGTGATTATATAAGATTATGCACTACTTGCCAAAAATGTGGGCATTGCTGGTCGAGCTGAAGGTGAGAGCCGTAATGACCTTGGATATTATCATCGTATTCTGGCCGATATTGTCTTGGGCGGTATTACCGTACGAGTTGATGATTCGATGCAGTGCCTATTTTAAGGGAATTAAATTCCCTAAAATTCCTTAACGGTACATAATAAAAAATCTGTGATTTCTTAGTTGTTTTTGATCTTCGGTAATTAATTTTAAATTGTGTTCCCATCGCTATACATAATTACCAGGTATGTTGAGAGAGAACTAAAAAAGTGTGTTTTCCGATAACGTTGACGCGTGATATATATAGTGTTTTCATAGTGTGGCGAGTGTAAACTTTTTTTATTAGTAAGTTTACATTTAAAAGAAAATAATAAATATCGGAATCAGTAAAGAAATCTTTAAGGTATATTGTGTGGACCGGATTTTAGATGCAAATTTCTTAATTTTTGTGTCATTTCAATTATACTTTTGCTTAGTAACCGGATTACAGTATTTTAGAATTTGAATAACAATAATTTTTCGTTTGAACCCATTGCATCTTTATTGCTATCACTACTACACCGAGAATGACTCAAATTGAGTCGAAGAAAACTGACTTTTAAATTTATTGACAATGCTTGATCTCACGGATCGACATCCCATACCATTACTTTGCAGGTATCCGGATCGCGCCGTCCTCTGGACCTCTTTGAAAATCGTCAATTTCTCGAGGTAAAAGTACTTCTGGAGCCACGTAGCAGAACCTTTTCGAACATATCGATACTGCTAAATGTGTACCTTGTTGAGGCTAGTATTTGACCATCATTTCACATTTATCCGATTAGTTGTAAGGAGAATATTGCCTAAATACACTTTTGCCCCATGCGGTGTAGATCACTTTTCCAGAGGTACACACCTCAGGTGAAAGTGTTTGGAGAATGACTCAGCAGAGTCCAACGAATCCATCCATACCGAAAAAGATTCGGAGATCCCTTGGATTTCAATTGTAAGCTTTTCAGCAAAGCATCGATGTCTCTTAATTCATTCGTTTGAACAAATGTTGGAATTTTGGTTTTCGTAATAGGAATTTAAATACGGCTAACGTGTGTGTGTGTGTGTGTCGATCAATTTTTACTCATTTAATTTGGGTCTTCTATCTGCAATAAAAAATTAACTAAAAACTCAGAACCTTGCTTATACTAGCTTTTACGTCGCAAGTTTTGAATGTTTAAAATGAAAAATTTTTCCGCGTAAATTGGATAAAACTCACTCAATTGAGCACTAATCGCGCTATTTCGGTTTGACAGTTTATTCGTCTCCATCAACACGCACAAAAACCATCACAAATCACATACCGCCACCGGCAAATTGTTTTAACATTTAAATTGTTTGAGAACGTTTTTCTTAAACTTTCGATAGAAAATGTCGATTGAATTTCGATTGAAGTACATACGAGAGGCAATCGACAAAGATGTCAACGACGTTCTACTGAAATGGAACGCTAGAAAGGTGTTGTTGAGTGAACCGTTTGATGAGGTTAGTTTGAACTAATAGTAAGCTTTTCGGTAAGCTATTAAATTTTGGATTTCTTTCGCCTAAGGAACGGAAAGAGCTATGTCCAAAATGCAGGACCGTGGGCAAAGAGAGCCTTCTAAAGTACAGTTACGTAAACTTGGACGAAGCCATCTACAAATGCGAAAGTCCGACATGTCTGTATCCATTCCGCAATTTCAAATACAAGAACTTTGTCGACCGTACGATTTTCCGCTATGAACGGATTGCGGAAACGAACGACAGTAAAACGGACCAGAAAACATTCACATCACCGACCAAAATTGAAACCGATGACATCGATGAGTTCAATATCAGCTGGTTGGGTGATGTTTATACCGATGATCTGGACAGTATTATATCCGCGCCGTCGGAGGGACAAAACTGTGATATCAAAGACATTATAAATGATCTTTGTAATGAGGTCGAAGCTACAACACCGGCAACATTTAATTCTCCAGCGAGAAATGGAACTGTGTGCTCACCCCAATCAACAGCTCCAAAGCTTTCAAAATGCCTGCAGCATATTGAACACATATCGCCGACTAAGCAGACAAATTCCAATCAACTCAAATCGAAGACGCCAGTGCGACGTCCTTTAACCACATTCAAATCTACAGCAATCCGGAACATAGCGCCAGCTGTAAAAACTGACCTCACGTCATTTAAAAAGGCCCGAAACAGCAAGAATCGACAGACCAGGCCAGTTCAATCTGTTGTGGAACAGCATCCGTTAGGATTTCTCGAATGGTTGAACGTCGTGAGTAAAACCGAACCGAAGCAGATTCAAGAATTGGAATTTACGACGGTGAACGAATGCAAGGAAAGCAGTGATCTCAATACCATTAACACTGACCTTTCGACTAGCAACGCAGAAACATCTACCGAAGCCAACAATGTGCAGCCAATTCTAATTGAGTTGATTGCTGCGCCCGAGGCACTCGGATCGGATAAATTGTCAACCGATACGAGACCATGTCTGTTATACAAATTGGATCACAGCAAAGTCGAGCCTACCAATGATCAAATGGAAGCGCCAGTTGCTACACAAACGTTTGAAAATCTGTTAACCGAAGATCGTGCTCCGCCAGAAAATATGTCATCCGAAGATCATGTCATGACTCATGACTCATCGCAAGATCATATCATGCCAATTGAATCGAATGTTGAACGTTCAAGTTTTGTCAGCGAAGATAGTCAGTCCACCGATTCTAAAATCATCAATACCGAATGGGGAACCGACATCAACCTGTGTGGACAGGATCACACTGCAACAAATATTGTGCCTACAATGCCAACAGCAAAGAGTAAACGCCAAGACAAACAGAAACTGAAGATTGAAAAGGAAAAACTGAAATTGGAACGGATGGAAAAACAGAAATTGGAAAGGAAGAGAAAACGGAAATTAGAACTGCAGGAAAAGCAGAAGACGGCAGCTGATCTAAGAAGGAAAAATTTTGGACGAAAAACCTTCAACATTGAAGTCGAAGAAAATTTCTTGGGCTTCGAAGCAGTGGAACCATTCACACCTATGCCATTGCGAAAGAAAGAGTTGATTTGGCTTAGGCTTGAATAAAGCGCTGATACAATTTCATGAATCTGTGTTTTCATTGTCAGCAGTTTGTGGTGATGTGTAAATTTCGTGAAGCCCTAGAACTCACTATTTAACACAGTGCCTCGAATCTATCAATATTCAAATTAGAAAATTTTATCTCTCCGCTCCAGCGACACATTGAAAAGCATTGTGCTTCACACGAGACAAAGCGAACGGAGAAAGATACCACAATAAGAACTCTGTAGATTCAAACGACGTTATCGCAGATAGTCTGACAATCGTTATCTGTTTACTGCCATCGAACCAAGCAGCGAAGTATAAATTCAGTTCACAATTGTATCTCTTGCGAGAAGGGTGCATCACTGTACCGAGCACTTTATGTACACAGTGATACGCGTCTTTACAATTTTGATATGGCTTCACAATCCAACACAACATCTTCTCCGAAATCGAACGAACTTCTTCGGTTCTTTTTCGCCAGTTCCTCTCAAGGTTTCGCTGGTTTTGTTACAAAGTCAGTTAAATCGATTGCATTTTCTGTTTGTTCTCATCTAAAATATCAATTAATTGAAGTCCTATAGATGTGATTAAGACCCGAATGCAAGTGGATGGAGAGTTGAAGAAAACGCAAAATGTCGGCGAACAAATGCAGAGCCGTTACTACAAGGGTTTCGTTCGCGGATCGCTTCGCATAATGCGAGAGGAGGGTTTTTCTGGACTGATGCGCGGTGCCGTTCCTGGGACATTAAGAGATGTTACTTACTCGGGCATGAGGATTGTATGCTGCTCTATTGTATAATGATTGAATGACGCGATACATATTCTTTGAATCTTAGTACCTGTACGAGCCGTTTAAAAACGTATTCGGAGGTGGTGTTCATCTTCACGAGAAAATTTTGGCTGGCATCTGCTCAGGCGGCATATCGAGTTTTGTCGCTACTCCGCTAGATGTCGTAAAAATCCGTCTTCAAGTCAAAGGTGAACGACGTTACCGTAGCTTAACACACGGTCTAATTGATGTTGGCAGAAATGAAGGCATTGCTGGACTGTACAAAGGCTGGGCGCCAACGATGATCCGTGCCGCTGTCATCACCGGCAGTCAAGTAGCATCGTACGATCAAATTAAAAGATTCCTAATCGAACGAGACTACATGAATGAAGGTTTGGCTTTGCATACGGTAGCGTCATTCTGTGCAGGTCTCATTGCTACAATAACAACGTCACCCGTCGATGTCATCAAAACTCGGTATCAGAATACGCCCGCCCACTTGGGCATATACTCCGGTGTCTTCGATTGTTTTGTTAAATCGGTTAAGGCGGAAGGTGTGTTCGGTTTGTACAAAGGTTTTCTGCCGAATTGGATGCGCCTTGGACCGCATTCAGTTATTTCACTGTTGATGTACGATAACATGTGCATTGCTTTCGGATTGAAACCGATTTGATTGACATAATTGTAACTCCGTAAAGTGAACTCAATATAAACAGAATTCCGACCCGAAATCTTAGACATTTTGATTATATTGATCGACGATACACACCGTTGGTCCATGCATTTAAACACGACATTACAGTGAAGGGAATCCATTTATTTTCATGTGTTCATTTCGACAGACAAAAAAAAGTTTTTTTTTAAAAAAGGAAAGTGATTTGATCCCATGATCCATGACTATGTGCTAATCTCATAACAAAACGGAAAATTCGAAATGCATCTCTTCCACCCATTTTTGTATTTTACGTTATTGCAACTTAAGCCTTGCAAATGCCAATGACACCACATCCTAAACGAAATAATTTCTCGATTAGTCCAGCTCAGCCTGGCGATGAAACACATTCATTCATCTTACCCAAACGAGCTCCTGCATTGCCAGTTGTCTTGCTAAGCTCATGTCCACCTTTGCCCAAATCATCCACATCGGCATGTACGACCACCGTACGGCCAACGATGCTACTATCACCGACCAACGAAATTTGCTTATCGGTAATGTCGACTTTGGCCACCCCATTATCGTTGGCCTCAACATTTCCCAAATCGCCGGTATGTCTTACCGCATCAGTGGGTCCACCGTGTTCCTGACTGTTGAGATTGAAATGGGGTCCGGCCGACATGCAACCGTTCGTGTTGTCGCCGAATTCATGGACGTGGAATCCATGCAAGCCGGGTGCCAAACCGGTGACTTCGCCAGTCACAGAGACACTGTCACCCTATGTCGATAAAAATGTATTCGATTTTATCGTTCGATGAAGAAAATAAATATAAATTGGTGAACGAAAGGAAAATACACCAACAAACGATCTCAACAATCTGTGTACGGTCAACGATGACGTATAATTGAACATTGGAATGGTATTAATATACGAAGCCGGTTGATGATGTTAGTAAGTACAAATTATGAAAAATTGATTGTGATGCAACTATGAAAATGGACAAGAAAACATTATGTTTGATCATAGCAACACTTAGTGGCTGTGACTTGATGCAACAGTTAATGTCCATCACAGTGGAAAGCTGTGCCATCAACATACTTTAAAATTTTCCTCCACATTTTTTTTAATTGCACAATCATCATTGATAAGTTGATAAGCTTACGGACTATATTTTGCTCGGTTAGAACGTCATTTAAAGCACTTACATTCTGGACGAAGTATACGACTCCCTTAACATCTCCGCTGATTACACAAACTGCTTTTGTCGACATTTTCTTATTGCGTTTCGATTTAAATGGAGTTTATCTATGGTGAATGTTCACGACGACGTTTTCAATTAGACTTCCTTCAGAAAAGTGACTTGAAGTTTTTTTTTTCTCGTTCGGTTCACTTTTTTATTGAATGATAAATTGTTGTTCGTCAATGTTCGGCTTCTAACCACTACGAGCGTTCGATTGTTTGTTTGTAAATATTTTTATTTTATGTTCGTATAAAAAGCCGGTTTCATTTCATTTGTGTAGGGCAACAATACAACAATTTTCCACTTGATGTTTGTGTGATTTCAACGAACTTCACTTCTCCCATGGATATCGACTGCTTCAACATTGTTTGAAATAAATGCGGGAAAAGGTAAGGTATTTCAATTTCATTCACAAAAAAGTCTGGAATGGCCTATCACATAGAGGTATACTCTATGACATATCCACTTGTCCTTCAGAATGTATTTTGTGTGTGATGGAATGTGTGGACTGACTTCAGGATATTTCGTACAAGTCCTTTATCCGGACCTCCAATGAAACATGACTTTACCTTACGGCTGTTTATTGGAAAGTAACAAATACAATTTTCATCCTAACTGAGGGTACTAAGTCGTTAATATTTACTATATTCTCTCTCCGTTTACATTTTTCTTATTTAATTTTGATTTGATGTGGCAGACCAATGTGAGCAACCAATCTTCGACTTCATTTACTATCTGCGACCGATTTCCAGTTAATGCTCTTTCGAAGTCTCACCACATAGACCTTGTACTTTATCGACCTTGTGGCGCATCGACCTTGTACCGCAATGGATCTTGAACCACACCGACCTTGTACGGCATTTGTACCCATTAGGTGGAGTCTTTCGATTCCTATCGGCTGGATAGAACCATCGACCACATTACCGAATGACTTCACGGTTTTGTCCATTTCCCAATCGATTCAGTCATTACAACCATGCCTACCGACTTTCGGCTTGACGTTCGAAACCATTGTCTATCGACTTTCGGCTTGACCATGGAAACCATTTAACCATTAGAATGAATCCTGATGTGACTGCCTCCATGACTGCCGTTATCGCGAGCCTTCTCCTGAGCCAGCACGAGCGTTTTTACTTTGTCCACTAAATTTATAAGCGACAAAAACTCTGGGCCAGTGGGGGATTAACCCCATCGGGACATTGTCCAGGGCGCTGGAAATTTTGGGCGCTGAAGAATGAGAAATACAAAGGTTCGAAAGTAGGAAATCGCAAAATTTACTCGCTCGCTCCGCTCGCGATAGCTTCCTCACTACTTCACAATCAATGCATGTGGCGCTGCAATCACCTACTCACTTCATGACAACCAATGCCCAGGACGCTGGATTCCTTAATCCGCCACTTCTCTGGGAACCGTAACCTAGTGAAAGTGGAGGACTGGCTGCAGGTTATTTCGGATAAGACCTTAATCCGAACTGCCAATTCATGAAATGTTTCTTGTTTTCCAATTTTCTTCGGGCTAAATTCCTGGAGATACTGTTGCCAGCTTACACCTTAAAGGGCCAACAAAATACAGGGAAACGGAAAGCCATTCCTAAGTGTAAGGCAATTCTTTTGAAAAACAGCCCAACGAAATCGAACCGATTTTTTATTCTGCTATTTTTCAAAAGAATCCCTGTCGATATTTTTAACATTACGCTTGGAAACGGACTATTAGAGTACAAAAATAGCTATAAATGGTTTATGGTATGCTTGTGGGAATATTGAAATGAAAAATTGGAGCACAGATTGGAACAGTCAGAAATAAGTTTCTTGGGATATCTCGATTTTCTTGAAAAGTTTCTTGTATTTCCCGAATTTCTTGGTTCGAGAAATTCAAGAAATCCGAAAAAAATTTCAAGAAAATCGAGAAATTCCAAGAAATATATTTCTCGAAAGCAGGCTCTGGGGTGGAACCGAAACCAAGTGACTGTATCTGCAGTTTTATGGCTGTGACTAAAACTTAAATTCTGAAAATGAATTTTTAATAATATCCAGTTTAGCTGCTCATTACACTTTATGAAATGGCTAGTGAGTTTTCATCAATACAAACTGGTGGCTGTGGTTCTCTTATATGGCTTAAAGAAATGAAGTACAAGACTTTGCAGAACAACACAGCAGAAGGTTAGAAATTGCCGATTGTAAAAAGTTCATAAATTATTTACATCAAATATACGTTTGACCCACTATATAACACTGCAGGGCTGGATTTAGACTGAGAGCACTGCACTATTTTGTTTCCAGCGCTAAGCTTAAACATATCATTTAAATTTCCAGAGCCAATATTCGCGATTTTTTTTATCGTCACTGGGATAAGCCCAGTCCCTTTAATTCGGCTCTGAATGCAATCGTGTAGAAGTGACCGCGTCTTTCATGTAACTCTGTTACATAAATCCACTGAGGGTATCCCTCGATCTAAGTGACAATACTAACTAACAGTCTATGCAGGCTCGGACTGGCCATACTGGGCGTTCGGGCGATTCCCGAAGAATCAACAGAAAGGCCTCAGTAGGAAAATTTCGATTGGAAATCAAAGAAAAAATTAAGAGAAAGGCATCAGTAAAAAATTTCGATTGAAAAACAAAGAAAAATTAAGAGAAAGCCCTCAGTGGAAAAATTTCGATTGGAAATCGAAGAAAAAATTAACGGAAAGTCCCCTCGTAATCAAAATTTGTATGCTGTCACTGGCGAGTGAATTGAGCGAAATTTTTTAAATAAATTTTCCGTGTACATTTTTATATTCCACTCGAAAAATTTTCTTTGAACTATTTTTTTTCTTTCGTCTGATCTATTACTTCATTTGATCGAAGATTTTCAGAGATCGATTTCAGAAATCTTTTACTTCGCTGGCTTTGACAAATTTTTTGCTATATGATACCTTATTAGTCAGAGCTTGTCGTTTATTATTGTTGTCGTTGTCGATAACAGATGACAGTCGTCTGTAACAGGTTAAAATTCTGCACCGTCAAATTGCGCTCTAGGCAAATGTCCGTGTGATGTGGCAGAACTGTGTGATTCACTTACACTGTGTAAGGTACACAATATTAATCAGTCGCCCGAACGGAAGGACTTTTGACTTTTTCACCGAAAGGCTTTTTTGAGCCAGTTCGGGTCTGAGTCTGTGCTTTGATACCTAATACTAAAACTACATTGTAAATATTCTAATCGAAGCGCAAACCGCGAAATCTTGGAAATTGTTTTGCAGACAGAAAATGCAAGATTAGAGACGCTTCGGTTAGTTAAAGTTACAGATCAAAAAAATGCACGGAGCAACAGGGTATGAAATGTGTTAGACTTAAATTTGCTATGGACCGTACGTTGGACATTTTTGCGATTTAAAGCGACAAAAACCTGTAATGGATTGATGTAATGGTTTTCATGTAAATTTAATTCTTAAAAAAAGAAATGAAAACAAAACTCCAACTAATTAACCACTGACTGACTAACAAGCGCATTTTATCGTACGAGAAGCACACATTGTTTTTGTTTATACTTTCAATTTCTATTAGGAAGTAAGTTTTGAAAAATTGCGAATGAAAACAAAAGCACTTTTTTCGTCTATCCAAACGTGAAATAATAGCAAACACACTAAATCGTTTATATGATGTTAAAAAGGTCTACCAAGTCATGTTACAGTTACATTTACTTTATGCATAAGACCTCTCTGCAAAGCATAAATTGAATGTTACACGAATGATATTATGTTTTATCTGAACCGACCGTCTATTCGATTTATATCATCTGCATTCAAGTGCATTATTCGTTGTTTTGTTATACATCATTTCGGTATACGCACCGCAAACTTTATTCGATTTTAATTGAGCGTTTATGGTACACTTACATACTTTATGTAATTCAAATGGTTTTGTCTTATCTAGATTTAGCTCAGACATACTTACAATGCTGAAAAAGTAGTGCAACTGTGAGAAGAAATGTTATGATCATGGTCGCATCGGCAATAAGTCTGGATGCTAAATAAATGAAATACCTTGATAATCACCAAATTGAAACACTTTAAAGCAGTTCCTTGCATCATTGCACTCCTTCATTGCATTTACACTTTGTAAATTTGCGCTGCAGAGTGTTATCTCCCGACTCTTCTAACTGAGAGACGACATCTGTGTGATCTGGATGATTGTAGGTTATTATGACATTCTGCGTGAGGCTAAGAGATTTTATTGATGAATTAGGTAACCTTAAAGGGTCGGAAATCATCACACATATCTGACGAAATCTAGGGCATCCAACAATACTGAAAGACTTGCACAGTTTCCAGAGAAAACTTTATTAAAATCCAAGTTTGAAACACAACAACGACAAAGTAACAAATTTCACATCAAGCACACCGTTCACACAGTTAAAAAATAAATAAATACAACGCGCCACACACCATACCCTCACAAATAACAATAAAAATTAGATTTCTTTAAGGGAATCCCCGTAGGACCATCACTGTGCTCGCAAAAATTCAATCCAATACGCTTCAATGGATGACATTTGCTCTTCGGATTACCCCATCTGTTAATGAGATCACATTTTAGTGTATGAACAATTGATGAATCAATTCTACAAACCTTCCATAAAATTGTAGCCACTCCGGACCCATTGTCCGACCACTTCGTTCATTAACATACGAAAAATCGATATTCTTCCACGTACTCCACGGAGTACCGAAACCGTTGACATCGAACAACCGTGGAACACGAACGAATCGATGTTTCCCCGGTGCCGTCCACAGTCCATGCGAACCTTCAGCTGAAAACAATACCGGATGATCCTGAGACGTTCGAACCGTTTTCGGGAAATTTGGTTTCTGGAAAATTCCTTTTCGTGTTTCTTGTGATCGAAAATCGAAGGTGCCAGTTAAACGTTCGTACATGTAATACGCTCCAGCGTCATGGGTTGAAATGTACATAGCTTCCGGTTCCGATCTGCCTTTAAAATAGAGACTCATGTGCTCCCAATCGCCAATGTGACTGCCAAAGTCTTTTTTAGTTCCTAAGCATACGCCGAATATCAGCGGAATGGGAAGCCGTCCCAATGGACCGAGATTTATTGTGCACATAGTTTTGCCCTGTAAATGTAAAGTTCCGGTCAGATATTGCTCGGAGTAAGGGAGTAAGGACCATTTTCATGGAAAAGTTTACAACCAACAAATTTTTGAGCTGCCCCTCTAAAATCTCGGATTTTAGAATCTTTGATCCTAAACCATCACAGAAGAGACTAGAGAATGATTTAGGGTTGACTATGTAGCAAAACATTCTGATGGGCAGCCCAACGCTTTTTCTTGTAAATGTTTCTATGAAAATGGTCCTTACTCGCTTCACTACAATGAAAGAAAAGTTCTCATTCACCTGACTATAAGGGTAAAACATCCAATACGTGACATGAAAACTTGGAAAAACTTTTTCGATTTCCTGAATTTTGGGTGGCATGGGCCGATGGAAGTTCATTGGTTTCATGTAATCGACGCGAATATTGTCGTCCAAACCACCATTGTCCAGCTCACGTCGATGTCTGATAGGAATCGAATCGTTCAGATCCACTTTACCAGCACCATTTGCCGTGGTGTTCTTTATTTGATCGAAAGCATATGGAAACGGTTCTGGTACAATAGGAATGTATGGAATTCTTGACGGTTGTGGTTGGTCCATTCTATCATTGTAGTTAATTTCTAAAAAGACATGTCACATTAACCAATGACCATTAACCAATTAAATCTGTATTCACCATTCAAATGCAATGATGGATTGGATACACTTGGTACAGCTGAGTCGCATAAACTTATCATCGCGTATATAGGTATCTGCGCTAAGTTTGGATTTTGTCCATAGATGAATGATGAATTGTCTTTCAGTAAGTCGTCTGTTGCGACAAAAGTTAAACATTTGTTATTCAAATTGGCTTTGCATTTATTTACATTTTGTTAAAGTGATGGTTCAAGTTTATGTTTGCATGGAGTTTTGTTTAATTTACAGATTAACGCAATCGATGTGGACCTTCACGATCGGTTTACTTTTAACAATGGGAAGTGTATAAACAAACGTTAAAAAAAAGAAGAAGAAAAGAAAACACTGTGAGACGCGTATATTGAAGAGTATCTAGTTTTCAACTAAAATGCTTCGCACTTATATGTTCAACAACAAGTAAGTATTATTCAGTCGGAAAACATTGAACTTATGGGTACTGCAGGATACCTAAAAAATTTTTAAATGATAAAAGCTCCAGCCCTACTTATTGTGTTGAGGAAAGTCTGTGAGGCGGGCTAGGCTAGACTATACTGTAGTGCTAAATCGAAGGAAATATGTATAATTTTGGGAGCTTTAACTTTTAATAGACGGTAAGCATATCACACAGTACAATTATCGACTCTATTACTTCCTTTGATATAAACATTTCCAACATATTAATGCAAATCTATTACTTCATTTGTTTGAACATACATTTTTCTATATGATATCGCTTCAAACAAGTCTTTTTGTCATTACTGCCGATAACAGATAGAATAGCAGTTTGTAAAAGGTTCGGAGAAGCCAAAAAAGGGTAGCACCTGTGTAATTTTCATGATTGCACCTCAACGTACACACTAAAAATTTCATTTTGACATTACGTCGTTTTGATGGAAACACTAAGTACTGGTTTACTGAACCAGGAAGTATAAATATACGATCACAATTTTGACCATAGCTACCGACCCAATATATCCAACCAATATCCACAAACTTTATCCTCAGATGGTTGTAATTGTTTCAGGTATCCTTAACCAACTGAAACTATTTTGCTCATCTACGAACTTGGTCTCGACAGGAAAATATATACTTTTTATTGGTTTTAACAGTGTTTTACAGTTGTGTGATACACTGTCAAGTTTTGGTACCCTATTTAGAGTACCGTACATGCTTGAAGTGCGTTGCTTTACCCCAATGTCCATCTATTACAGACAGTAAATACAAAAATGAAAGTTTAGCTCTGGCTAACAAAATGCTTAGAATAAGTGAAGTAATAGATTTGCTAATTATATTAATGGTGGGTCATCGATTTCTATGCAATTAAAAAGTCGCACTTAGAAATCACATTTGACTTCCTCAAATTATTGGGCTAACATGTTTAGAGATGGAGTTCAATGCCGTTTCGTAAAAAGAGTACCTTGAAAGCTGTTGCAGAAAAATATGTCTGCAAAATTAAACAACCAATCCGTTCTTCAATAGAGCCATCAATACAAAAACAACAATTTTATTGCGCGGAACTTATGACAATAAAAATCGAAGTGACTATTTGCACCCGGGTGCAAATAGTCATATAAATACTATTTGCACCCGGGTGCAAATAGTCATATAAACACTATTTGCACCCAACTCCAACATAAATCCCGCTTTTGTTATGGAAAAATAAGAAAAAAGTTACCGTTTTACTAGGAGCGAACATACTCTGTTGGACTTTAGCAATTAGATTCTTCCTTTTACGAATCGGAACGAAAATAGTCTGATGGACTTTAGTAATTAGATTCTTCCTTTTACGAATGAGTTCGAACATACTCTGTTGGACTTTAGCAATCAGATTCTTTCTTTCACGAGTGGGAACGAAAATACTGTGATGGACTTTAGAAATTAGATTCTTCCTTTTACGAATGAGTTCGAACATACTCTGTTGGACTTTATCAATCAGTTTCTTTCTTTCACGAATGGGTCCGAACATACTGTGACGGACTTTAGCAATTAGATTCATCCTTTTACGAATAGGAACGAAAATACTCTGTTGGACTTTAGCAATTAGATTTTTCCTTTTACGAATAGGTTCGAACATACTGTGATGGAGTTTAGCAATTAGATTCGTCCTTTTACGAATAGGAAAATAGTGTGATGGACTTTAGCAATATTAGATTCATCCTTTTACAATTAGGAACGAAAATACTCGGTTGGACTTTAGCAATTAGAGGTCGGAACAGATCAGATTAATCTGAAAATTTTCAGATCAGATTGAGAAATTTTCAGATCAGATCAGTTTACTATTGAATTGAATCTGATCTGAATCTGAAATTTCAGATCGCGTGATTTCAGATTCAGCTCGGATAAAAACTGATTTGATCTGATTATCCGAAAAATTTGTATGAAAATTTCAGGAAATTGCAAAAATTTTCAGATCAGATTGCAAAAATTCAGATTTTCAGATTAAAGTTTGAATTCAGTTTTGATCTGATATTTTCAGATTCAGATCAGATAAATTTTAAATCAATCTGAACTGAATCTGAAAATTTCAGATCGTCGTTTTTCAGTTTCAGATCAGATAAAAGTGATCTGTTCCGAACTTTATTAGCAATTAGATTTTTCCTTTTACGAATGGGTCCGAACATACTGTGATGGACTTCAGCAATTAGATTAATCCCTTTACGAATGAGTTCGAACATACTGCGGTAGACTTCAGCAATTAGATTTTTCCTTTTACGAATGGGTCCGAACATACTGTGATGGACTTTAGCAATTAGATTCATCCTTTTACGAATAGGAACGAAAATACTCTGTTGGACTTTAGCAATTAGATTCTTCCTTTTACGAATGGGTCCGAACACACTAGATCGCAGCTCAGATATTGAGTCTGAACCTTATCCAAAATTTATCTACTTAAAAACAAAGTTCTGTTCTACTACAGATTATCGTATCAGTACAAAACCATCGGCAGTGCTTTGAATTTCCTTGTTTATCTACACAGTTCAGGTAATGTGCTGTGTACTTGCCTCGATTGGTTCCATTTGTTACGTACTGATATTACTGCCGCTGCAGCAAAACAAGTAAATGTGACATTCTTTTGCACATCTTGCAGAATCTAAATTTTTTTTGTACTTTTCCACACTGAAATTCTTTCTTTTTGTATTTTTGATAAATAAAAATACAATTTTCATTCACTAAGTACTTCCATTGTTACTTTTAACTTAAACGGCAGCTTTTTCTAATAGTTTCCATAAAAAAACGTAATTTCCTTGGATTTTGATATAGTTGGGTACAAATAGTGTTTATATGACTATTTGCACCCGGGTGCAAATAGTGTTTATATGACTAATTGCACCCGGGTGCAAATAGCATCTACCAATAAAAATTAAGAAAAATTATAAATTTTACGCGAATTATAATGAATGATTCCACGAACAATGCTATATAACTCGATCGAACTTACCCACATCATCATTCGTCACCAAAAACCAGTTCGCTGATCGCCGTCCAATCGGCAAATCAATGATATAATCCAACAAGAAATTCCGATCCTTGAACATGCGCTTGTTTCGGGTTTCCCATTGATTCGGTTCCTTACCATCACGACGCGCAATTTTATTCAATTCATTTTCGCTCTCATAATACCGGACAATTTCATCGTCCAAATACTCGTAATTGACCTCATTCACGGGTGTTGATGATGGTTTATTCTTTTCGGCGTGTACGTGTTGCAGAAATTCCGTTACATCGCCTGGCATGAATTTCTCGCCTGGACTCAGCCATACCAGTGGTGCCCATCGTTTTACCAATGTTTCCACTATATTGACAAAAGAAAAATGAAACAGTTGAAGAAACGGTTGTGATTTTATCATAACAAATTACATCAAATCCGTATGCTATTGCCATTAACAAATATTCTTTTGTTACGAAAATATGAATAGAAGATTGACCTAGACATGAATCGCGAGCATAATTATTAGTTAAATATGTGTGACCAAATATTATAAATTTATACGACAGTTTCAACGGTTCGTCGTTCGTTGATGATATAACTGTGTATGGTGATTTATTCCATTCTCGTCTTTGATTTATGCTTTCTATTCATTAAATTTGACCATCAAATGTGAAATGAAAATAGGAAGAACTTTTCGAACACCTAGCAGTAAATAATTCTTTTGGTAAGAGGCAGATTCACAGCAACGGTTCTTTCAGCTTCATATTTAGCCCCATATCACAGAACTGCTCCAGCAGTGCTGTGTCCGTAGTCAACTGGTAGAATTTTGAAATATAGAGTTTAATCATAGCACTGAACCCTGTTTGGTTGCTGATTTAAAGTAACTGAATATTATGTATGCAAACACAAAGACAAATGTATGCAAACCTCATCCTTCCACAGACACCAAACATATCATGACCATTAGATAGGCATATACCGAATCTATTACTTGCTTTCATATTCTTCCTATTTTCACTTCACATTTGATGGTCAATTTAAATGAATAGGAAGAGTACACAAAACCAAATTGAACCATAGAACGGAAAGGACTCATTTCCCTGAGGTGAATTATTTTTACTACCACGGAAGTTTGCTCCACATAATATTGGCACCTTGCGTTCGTAATTAGGGAAGGAATACAAGAACGAGTGGAGATGGAAGGTTACAGTTTGAAAGTGGTCTAAGTTAAATAAATCTAAATAAAATTTCTAATATTCTCATCACGTCTTCAGGTCAAGTTGCGGCATAGCAGTTTACTTTAATCGCTGATGTTATGATTTCAATCAAAATACGTGTCATCTCCGACCAAACAATTTTACTAAACTTTCGCTGACGACAAGCATATCACCAGCATAATTACCGAATCTGTTTTGATCTACATTTTTTCTTTAACAAATTGAATCTTTTCCTTCATAGTTATAGCATAAACTATGCTATATAAGACCAAATAAAACTGCGCTCTCACGTGTGTCGTCATCGTCGTCATTGTCGATAACAGTTGATATAGTCGTTCGTAGAATGGATTTACTACAAAGCCCTTTTCATTCTTGGTTCGCTGTGTGGAGCAAGGTTACTAAAATGTTAAACAAACGAAAATTGCCTACAAATCGATGACTCAATTTGTTATGCTACATATATCTGCTGGTCCATCATGATACAGCGCATAATTTCGAATCTGTGTAGCAATTAATTGAATAATACTTTTGATATGAATGCAACATCAGCGTTTACTATTTCATGTCTCAAAAGTCTACGATGTAGACGTTGAGACAAGCAATTGATCAGGTTTAAATTGCATAATTACAATCGTTTCAATTGATGGAAAACGTTGCGTTATATATGCACTGAAGAGGTGAGAGATTATTGGTGGTAAACAGAAATTATCAGTTAAGTATTACGAGACGGACCGATGCTAGAGCTAATTGGTAATAAGTAAATTGCATCATTTTAATATCGCCAGCAACATTTTCTATAGCCTTTTCTTAATAGATATTCAAAACCGCTTTCCCTTCGGGATAATTACTGATTAAAGACTTGTGATAATTGTTGAATAGGAAGATGGAAATTATTTGATGATTAAAATGAACATTTTTGCCATGCCTAAAGGTGAAACTATTATCGTTACGCTTTCCATCAATAATGCGATAATGTCATAAGGGATATGAGATCTTCTAAATCCAAAAGGTTTATGAAACAAAACATCAAATTTCTAAATCATAATTTCTGCTCTGACTTCGTACCAGGGCCGGGCTGGCTACCAAAAGTCGCATCGGGCGAAATGGCTGAAAAACGCTCAGATTCGCATACATAAACTTTATTGATGTGAAGAGCGCCAAAAAGCAAAAAGCGGATCGGACATCGCCCGATCGCCCAGTACAGCCAGTTCGGGCCTGCTCTGTACGGATGCCGTATAAAATAGTCTACAGACATACCCAATCGTGTAACTCACTAAATTTAAATTCTTTTTTGGTTTTTGCAACTATATAAAAATGCGGTTGCAACTCGTTTTGCTTTCAAGATCACAGGGTTCCCACACGGTTTAGATTTATTTTACGAATTTATAAATTGGAGAATTTCTATTGAGTTAATTGTAGTACATATGACTCGAGACAACGCACTTCAAGCATGAGTGGTACTCTAAATAAAGTACTGAAACTAGACAGTGTATCGTACAATTTTTGGCAGTGTACGACTCTATATCAATGCTGGTTGGCTGCTCAGAGCAACTTGCTTTTAAGATTATCATCAACCGAATTTCGAAGGTTAGATTCATCATACTGTAACTTCTTTCATAACAGATTCTTTGATATTTGCTGAACGCCTTGGAATGCATTATAATCATTAAATCTTAGTGTTTGATACAGAATCTATTACTTCAATTAGCTCGATCAAATATTTTATTATATAAGACGACATTCACCATAGCCATCGTCTATATTTTTAATGTGATCGCTGTCGATAACAGATGAACTTTTGATTTGGGGTCGTTTATAGCCACGCAAGTGGTTTGTTTCACAGCACAAGAATTGCGATGCCAAACGGAAAAATAGTTATTTCCGTCACGCCGTCTGTCAACTTAAAAACTGCTAACTAGCCAGAAATTGTTGTATAGATGGAAAGTACTGTGCTAACTTGAGTAAATTCAATTTCTAAAATTTATTTATCTGGGAAATCCTTACTGACCTGGGGCCACTTAATTCATTAATCTGTTACAGACGGCAAGATATGAGCAGTAATATTATCGGGTCTATTACTTCCATTTATCAAAGTATTTCCATCTGTTGATTTCAAATCTTGTACTTCAATTTTTTAACATGTATTTTGCCATATAAAGGATCATATTATCCAGAGCTTGTCATTATTTTTCTCATCATTATCGATAACAGATGAATAAACGTATGCCGTATGTAACAAGTTCGATGTTTTAGTGTTTTTTCAAATAAAATTGGGTAAAGAGGAGCCCACAGATTTTCACGAGTAGAAAGCGATTCTATACCAAATGGCCTAACTGAAAATCGGTTTCAATACGTGCTATCTCTACGAAAAAACGTTTTTAGAAACATTTTACAGGAAAAGTTTCGGTTCGGTATGCCTTCTTCACGAACTGTACGTCGAATCTTATAAGGTAAATTTTTCATTCTCGGCATGACACTAAACTCACGTACAACATAAGAGTTACTGTTGAAGTGGGATGCCTGATATGATCGTACATCGATAAATTCGATGATACCACCAAGTTCATTGTCCAAGATTGCATTAAGAATAATAACTGAATCAACTCAATTTATCGAAAAAAAATGTTCAATCCACTTGCATTCCAGTTTTTTTTTCTTAACGGAATGTGGAATGCAACGAATCGAAACACAACATAAGTAAGAGTTCAATCGAATAAAAACTATGTCGCTATTGGAGTCAATGGAGCAAGTGCATATGTATGTAAAATACGCAAAAATCATTAGATGGTGTAGTATCTTTGGAGTGCGTAAAAGCATAAATCGAAAGTTATTCAATTTTACGATTATTATAAAGTAAAATAGCAACTAAGGCTTTCATTTTTAATAAATTTGTATGTAAATCTGCCTTTCAAACGTTCTTTGTGCTTAGCGACGTTTCTTTGGCCGTTTACGCTACAAGGTATTAAAACCAGAATCAGGGTTATCAGCAACAACGAAAAGAATAAGCGATAAGCTCAGGCTTGCGTCTTTTTATGCAGCCAAATGGTTTGTTTAAATGAACGAAGTACAGGATTTCGAACTCAACTGTAACCTGTTACAGACGGCTGTCATCTGCTATCGACAACGACAGCAATAGTAAAAGACAGTAAAAGATTTAAATAATAGTTCAAACAAATGAAGTAGCAGATTGATTATGACGATGCGCATGCCGATTGTCAAACGTTTAATGTAAATTCTCCAACAAACCCAATCGAAATCTTACCTGTTTCTTGTTCCGAAAATAGTTGATTAGGCTCAGCGCTTAGAATTGATGTACATAGCGATACTGTCACAAAATACCAAACACTTTTTGTTATTCCCATAGGGTCACTCATGTCACCATTGGAAAAACTGGTTCATAAAGAAAACACAGCACTTAAACGTCCAATCCGAATTAGACCAATTTCTTTATCGAAATCATTTCGTCGTGTTTCTATTGCAACAACTTTGAACAACACTTTACATTAGTTTTGAAGAAAGAGTTTTTGAGTCTTGTTTTCGTTGTCACATATAAAGTGCTCGTAACACATAAAGGTTAGACTGAAATTACAATTTTTGTTGAAAATCTGGTGTTATGTCAATGAGCAATTTTTATTTAGAAATTTTGTTTGATTTATATTTTTTGAAAAGTATTTTCATTCGCAAATGGACATATAATTGATGTCTAATTTCGCCGTTGATGGGTACGTATATACGTATAAAAATTGCACCTAATGTTACACTAAAAAAAAAGAATGCGAAAAATAACGCAACTCAGTGTAATAGCTCAGACGTGTTGATTGTTATTAAATTGTAAAATTGTAAAGGAAAAAAAACACAGAAAATTTTGTTTAATTTATTGCTATTTGACTTCGTCCGACAGAGAAATTATGAAACTCTCTGGATGTTACGTAATTTTATTCTGTATTTTTTTTAGGTGAATTGATTTGTTTAACTTAATTTATGGTATGTTTACCTATGGTGAAGGTTAAACCATTTTTTTTTTGTTTTTGGTCTATTAGCACACACATAAATATGTGCCTTTTGCATTCATAATTTAAATTTGGTAGGTCAATGGATCTGAATTGAATTGGTGTTTATGCATTTGATATGCAAAATTTAATAACTTAATTCCTTTTAAGCTATTGGAATGAAAACCATACCATACATAAATATATTGAGTCTATTACATCATTTGTATAGATCGGTTTCAACGGATCCAACTTTTACTTCATTAGTTCAACTAAAGACATTTTGCTATGAATGAATACTAATCAGATCCTATTTCTTATTTCTGTCATTGCCGTTGTTAACAGATGACAACAAGATCTTTCCCAAGTATAAAATCTTTGCAGTTTTGAGCTGATAATAATTAAAAGAAAATTTTTGCGATGATCTATATCGAATATGCTGAAAGAATAACTCAAACATTTGCAGTGAAAACTGGTTAGTTTTCAACCCTACGATGTACTAGTTATTTACGTATCGATTGAGTAGGCCGAAAGAGTTACATATTAAGTTTTGTATGCTTGCTAAGAGGACCGAAAGTAAAGAAATGTCAATTTAAGGGGCGAAAGCGAAAGGGAGTTTCGATATTTGTCTCAGGTTTTCGACCCCTTACATGAAAATTTTTTTGAGTATCTGTTTTGGACGATTGATTTTAGGCACTTTCGCATGTAGCCCTCACTTCGTTCGGGCTACAACAAGCGAAATTGACTAAAAATAATCGTCCAAAACAGATACACAAATAACTATTTCAGGTTTCTTCTTCAGTTCGTAGAGCGGAATTCTTTTGAAAAAGAGCCTACGGAAGTCAGACGTATTGACCAATACGGCCAATACGGCCAATACACTTGTTTTTTTGTACCTAGTGTCGCTAGAAGCCAAAACTACTTTAAAAAAACTCGCTAGTATGGCTAGTTGAAGTATTCAAAAAACCGAAAGCATGCACTTTTCCAATACCGTCTGTAGCAACTAAACTACTTTTATCATGGTAGCGAACAAGTAGCCTTTGGAATTTACATGTACATTAGAGCGTAGTCAGTCAAAATGTGGTATACAAAGGAATTTGTCACAGAGAGCTGAGAGTTTGTTTGCTAGTGAGAGTAGTGACTTTTCATGTGGAAATTTCTTCTGATTCATCGATTCATGATAGGTTCGTGTAAGTTGTCATTAGAAAGGTAATTGCAGGCAGCTCTTGGGCAAATAGGGTTTAAAATTCATTCATACTGAGATATGAGCAGTTAAAAAAACGGTAAAAATTGTATTATTTTGGTGAACTTCTAGCAGTTCATCTGCATCCGAAGCGCAACAAAAACATCAAAAAAAGGTTTTTCCTGATCCCAACTGGTCTCAGCTTTACAATGACACCAAACATGCAAGAGTAGTGTCACGACAAATGTACCTTTGAAACAAGGCACTTCAACCATGAGTGGTACCAATGCACTTCAAGCAAAATGTCTTCGATTGACAGCTGCCCAATATAGTACTATTTTGTATGAAAAATCTTTCCGCATTTGTTTACAGTGCCAAAATTTGTTACACTGTCCAGTTTCAGTACTCTATTTAGAGTACCATTCATGCTTGAAGTGTGTTGATGGTACTCTAAATAGGTACTGAAACTGTAACTATAACTGTAAAACATTGTAACAAACAATTTCATACACGATAGTACTCTATTTGGCAGCTGTCGACTTTGATCACTTCTGCTTGAAGTGCGTTGTTGAATTGAGTTGTTCGGAGTGTAAATTTGTGACACACTCGATTCCTCCACTCGAAGAATTCCGTGCAGTGGAAAGATCAAAAAGTACTATTTTATACAGAAAATTACAACTAAAGCCTCTTTTCTGAGCGATTACAGACTAGGAAACAGGAAGTCATTTCGGAACCATTCAATAATATATCGTCACTTATACTTAATGCCAAAATGAGGATTGGTGTCTGGAGGTTAAGTTCTACGACTGTACTTAAAATTGATACAGTGAATATTTAGCGAATGAAGACGCAAAAGTATTAAAACATTGCGAAGTGATGAGTAAATACAATTTTGGGGGTTCATTGAAATTGTGAAGTGAAAGCTTTCATCGCTTCCTAGGTGTGTCTCTACATGTAACAATAACCAAACGTTTCCCATGGAGCATTTATACGACTTGAAGTGGACTTTTTTTTTGATGAGTTTAAGGCCTATGTAGCGTCTATTCATATAAATAAAATTCAGTGTGACAAAAAAACAGAACTGGTGAGAGTGCCACATTAAATTCTGTCCCATTCCTAACATATCATTATAAACTTCGCTTGTTCGTAATCTCTTTTCTTCAACATTCAATTTCTAAAATTGCACTCAAAGTATAAAACGTCCAGTCGCGTAACGAACATCACGAACGGGTTTTGAAATCAGAAATTTTCATTTTATCTAAACTTTAACATCTATAAAAAATCGAATATTCGAATATGATCGATTCGATTTTGTTCTAGAATTTCTCGGAACTGGTGAAACGGCATTCAAGTTTGCAAAATCCAATCGGTTTTTTGTTATTAATCTGAATATCTAATTTCATCTGCTACCTTCACCTTTAAATTTATATTTTATTTTGTTAACTTTATTTACACATCAAATTTAAATTTTATTAACAGAAAGTAGAACAGAGTGCAAGAACCTCAATCTCTCGCTGCTGTTTTATTTATTGTTGTGCGAAAGATTTATTTTGGAATGCAACTAAACAACAACAAAAAATCCAATTTTATAGACTTTGGCTAATTGATACATTTTGTACATTAATAGAGTGTGATGATGGTAATTCTTTGCGATCTTATAAAAATGAACGCACGACTTCGTTAGTCAGTGTTTTGGTATCACCTCATTCTTGACCTATCCAATAAGTAAACACGGCATGATAAATGTATGGTATATTACACGTTCAAGTGGAGAGACTAACAAAGAAATATATCGATGAAGAGTTCAATCCGAGATTTGGCTTCACTTTTCCATTTTCGAACGGCCGGATTCGATGTACCTACTTATTAAAGATTTGTTACAGGACTGAATCCAGTGTTTGAACAAACATTTCACAAATTAATTAGTTGACTAAATGACACAGTTCTCTAAAAATTTCTATTTTTTTCTATCTAAATTCGATATAATATTCGACGGTAGGTCTTAACTGGTATAAAGTGTGTAGCAAATTTCAATTTTACTTCAAATCAAAAGTAGATCAACCGAAAATCAATTACCAAGTTGCTCATTTAATTAACAATTTAGAAGGAAAAAATCGAAACAAAAAAACGTTTTTTTCAGCTTCGGATAGTCATAATAAATCTGTCTGATTGGTTTAAAAATTCACGCCGATTAATTTTTAATTGAGATCACTGCACAGTCACACATTAAAAACTTTATTAACACGATTTTTATTGGTTTCTGTTGCTTTTTTTTATTTTCAAATTTACTGTGTCAAACCGAACGTTTCGTCGTTATATGCATTGTGATAAGTGCTTAATATTATTAATAATAAAAAAAAAACGGTTGGCTATATCGTTTGTTAGGTAGCACCGCAACATTTATACTGAACCAACAGAAATTCTTGTAACCGCCATGCGATCATAATGAAACCATGGATGATGGTATGAAAATGGGAATGGTAAAAGATATAAAAATTGAAATGCGGGAAAAGAGAAGAGCTTTATCGGATCGTATCGTTTTTATGTTGTGATTGTTTTTCTTCTGTCTTTTAAAATCGTGTGCATGGAGAGGAGAGAGTTTAGCAATTCATTGCACAAGAATATAACTGGTGAATAAAATTTATTTCTTCTAAACAAAATAAATATTGTGGATAACACAATGTCGTGTGATCGTAATCGTTCACAGCATTCATATAATTTTGCTTTGTAATTCGGATACAAAATGCTTCCTTGTCAATTTGTTATCGAGTACTGAGTGTTTATACGTACGCAGTAGAGTTTGTGATATACTGCTTTCTTCAGCGAAGTCAATAATTTTTTAATTATTTCCAATCAATTAATTAGTCAGGCATGTGATTCATTCTTTTCACTTTTAACTGATAATTCTTAAAACACCGAATGTGTGAATCACCTCTTGACATTTTCTCATTTATGTTACCACATTTTCACTGAAATAGTTATACTTACCTGTGGTGGACGGTAGATTTAGGCAATTTCGCGAGTTCAAATCAACTCTTTCATCCAACTACAATGCAACTTCAGAAACCTAATAAAACCCAAGGAACACCTTGCTATAGCTTATGAGTCGTTTGTAACCAGTAGATCGCAGACAATGTGAAATGTGAACAAATTTGCTTTTCCCGGTTTAGCAAACTATGCTATTTAACCGTTGACCATTCGGCGTGGGGTAATTTGGCACACGGTGCACGCCCAGCTCCATTTCAGAGATGCTATTCTTTCCATGACATCAACGACCCTGGTTTGTTGTCGAATCCATTGATTCGTCATTCTGTCTCTGAGTGTTATTCCAAGCATACTCCGTTCCATGGCTCTTTGTGTCACTCTCAATTTATCTTCGGATGCTTTCGTTAAAGTTAACGTTTCCGCTCCATAAGTGTGCACTGGAAGGACACAAGTGTCGAAAACTTTGCGTTTCAGACTATTATTCATTTTGCTTTTGAAAATAAGTCTGAGTTTTCCGAACGCTGCCCATGCAAGAAAAATCAACTATGTAAAAGGTGAACTCGCACACGACTTTTTCAATACCAAATTTTTTTAAAAGGAGTCATTAAGTCGATGACATGGCTAAAAAGCATTTGCAGCAATAAGCTTACGTATGCGACTTCACCTTTTACGTTAGTTTAAAAGTGCGTTCTTTTGGCACCGTGTGTCAGATTCCCCGATACCGACCATTCACAGGCGGTAACCATTCCACTAATATTTCAATCTGTTACTTCTTTTGATCTATGCATATTCTGCAGATTGATTTTTTACTTACTTAATAGTAATTATTTTACTATATAAGATGACATTACCAAGAGTCCATTCACAATCGTTTTTGTCGTCGCTGTCTTTAACAAATGCCATAGCCTTCATATTTTGGAAGAATCTATGTCTGGGGTAGGTGGAGTTCAATGGAGAAAAAAATCATTTGAGAGATGAATTAGTCGACATTTACTACTTCTTTTCTTCAAAAAGACCCTTATAAATTTGATATTTCTATTTGGAACAAACACTCACCTCAAAATACTTAGCAATATTCAAGCGTCTCTCTGTTTCCCACACGTGTCATATGTTAGTATGATTACCTTTATACCCGGAATTATTGTTTACACGTAGTCAAGTGCGAGTTGTCCAAAAAAGCCGTTTCGCTCATATTGAATGTAAAAATCGATTTTATGGTTGATTATCGTAGATTGATCGACCAGTAACTCAAATCGCGATGTTTCCAAGCTGGTATCGGCCTGGTTTGGTCTAGCGGGCCGACGTTGCCTAACACTTCTTTTCGCTCTATGAAATTTTCATTTTTGAAAATTTATTTAATAATATAAAATGACATGTTTTTGACATGGTTCCATGGGCGAAATTATTCCGAATGGTGTCTATTTTATGTGAAAAAAAAATAATTATTTTAAAAAAAGCATTTCTCGGATTTTCCAGATTTGAACATTTTTTTGTATTGATGGGCGCCATCTTGAATTACAGCGCCACCTGCATACTTTTTCAAGAACTTATATTTTTCTCGTTTGCAGAAAGGTTCAAGGAATACAAGATTTTTGTGCCACTCAATTCGGATCAAAATTCAATTTTATAGAGCCGAAAGAAGTTTTAGCTGACGGCGGCTCCCTGGCCCAAACCAGGTCGATCCCAGCTTGGCAACATTGCGATTCGCGTTCGTGGCCGACCCACCTACGATAATCAACCATAAAATCGCTTTTTACATTCAATATGACCGAAAGGACAACTCGCACCAGACTAACGCGCGAAGTGGAACTGTACTGGTAAAATTTAGGAAAAACAACCAAAGACATAAATTCGCCAATAATTTTGAAGTGAGTGTGAGTGTGAAAAAATTTCAATACAAAAATGTGTTCATCGGTATTTCCCACTTCGTAATTCAATCGTCTAGACTAAAGGAGAGGCGGACAATAAGAGTATGGAACATTATTGAAATGTAGAGCTTGTGAAGTGAGTTAAATTGTGACTCAAATGCGACGAGTTTTCTATAGAACTCAGAAAAATTTCTCTAAAAAATATCTTCCTTCCGTTCCGTTTTATTTTTTTTAAATATGTAGGTCAAGTACCTCGAAGGATCTTCCATGTCTCTCCTCTAAAACTCGTCTATTCTATCTTCTCTCTCAACTCCCCATCGAGTGTCTGTTTTCTTTATTTATTTATATTAAAAACAATGACACCCAGGACAGCTCAATCTTTAATAAATTAAAGATTAAGCATTAAGATAAGTTGTTGGTAGATTCTTGCAGGTAGTTATTGACAACTGACGAACTGACATACGTAGACGTTTGCGTTGTTATCGATAAAATTTACAATGGGTAATTAATGAGCGTGTGGATTCATTTTACGACTGGAAACACTTCGGGAAATACCATCTGAAATTCATTGAGAAAACGAGTTGGTTTTTTTTTGTGAATGGACTTTCAGCAGACATATGTGAGAATAAGACCATGCGTGAGGTAATTCGATAAATATTTGAATGATTTTCGCTTCGTAATGGGGTACACGGTAAGAAAAATGGACGGTAGGAGTTTGAGCATGACTCTAAGAATTGTCGAGAAGATTTTTCATAAAATTTGTCACGTTCCTTCTTGTGAATTTAGATGGACCAAAAAAATATTTTTTTTTTTTAAATCTCCGACGGTATATAATGTGCAACAAGATCGGAACTATCAATTTTGTTTTAGTTTTTTCTTCGCCTAGCCTAACGTACCTGAAAATTTATCAAGTTTCCAACACGAGTATACTATCAAATCAAGGAAATAGAGACAATGTCAGATGGTGTTCTGTTATGCCTACATATCATTTTATCGGCCAATTGCGAGTATGCCTACGGTAATATCTCATAAACAATTTGATTATCTCATATACACATATAAAGCGAATCGATATCTAACAAACACTTCAAGACAATGGAAATAATAATTGGAGTGTCGAATTCGTTTTAAAGTTCGCTTATTAATTTGGCAAAAGTTATCAAATTCAGTCTAAGGTGATAACATTCTGCGACTGATTAATTTTTCAATTTTTTATTTTGTGCTCATAACAAGAGATGTTGAAAATAATTGTAATTTTCGCAAAAATCCTTTCTTATTAAACCGTTCATTCGTTCAGGATGTTCAAAAGTGACTGTTACATCACGCGTCGGGACAGTCTTACAGAAGTATGTCAACGGAACTTAGCCGTAAATGCGTTAAATTAGTGTATGGATTATTGGTGTTGCTTCTAGTGTCGAAATTCGTTGAAAGTTGGAGAAAAACAACTAGTCCACCATACCGAGTTCCTGCTCCAACAACAGCAGCACATAGATATCCACCCCCGACAACTAAACCAACGACCAAAAAACCGAAAAGTGTTAGTAGTGACAGTGATGAGTTATTGACAATTGTCGAGGATCAGTCTAAACAGGCTCCAATCGAAGTCCATCCCTCGAACCATGATCCGTGTGTGCTGGGCTCGGCCGACCTGTATCTGTCATGGTGGATTTATGAGAACGGATCATTGTCTCTGCCGGAGGATATGGGTAATAAATTTGAAAATAGTTTTACTGTTCGTGTTCGCTCTTTTACTCATTGAATGTGTGTGTGTGATGTGGGAATGAGCGAGATGGCAACAAAAAATGTCTCCGGAAGATATGAACCTAATGTTGTTTTCGTCTTATCAATTAATCTTTTTTTCAAACAAAAGTGATGTCGATTCGATTGGTTGTATTTGTTCGGCAAAAAACACCAATACACTCAGCGGTCGAATGTTATATTCGAAATCTCGCATTTTGACTACATATTCTATTACCCTGATGTCTTTAGATTTGCAATAAAGTAATGAGTTTTATTGTAGGCACTGCTATCAAGATTTTACTTATAGTTGATTTTCCTATCGCAATTACACTTCGTTGTTATCAATATTTACGTAAAACAATGAAGTGAGTTGTTGATGACTATATAATTTTGGTTTGGCGCAATACGTCTGGAGGTGAGGTTAGTGACTACAGAAAACCATCGAAATTAATGAATTTAATGACACTGCGAATCGAAAAGTTCAGTCGTAAATCAATTTGTTGGACTTTCCGACCAGCGTTACAGTAGTACCACTCTTTTAATTCCACTTTTTTCGTGAAAGGAAACAGTGGAATTATTATCTTTACAACGAATATATGCAGCGTTACAATCGTTTACAATAGTTCCACGTTCATTTTACAAGTGTATATATGCGGCGTTAAAATAGTTCCACTTTTTCGCTTTTACGAACAAAAGTGGAACTAAAAGAGTAATACTAATGTATAACGATCGTTTACGAAATGCCCGGGACACTTTTTGGCTACGAAACGTAATTTTCTGCAGAGATGTTCACTATTCGAGAACTGCGCACCGACTGACGAAATTGAGTTCCAAACAACGATTTTATTTCGATTTAGAGCATTATTATGAGCAAAAAATCATTCTAGAGTATAACAAAAATGTTTTTAGTTTTTTTTATAAAGCTGATTTTGTGTTCAAAAAATTAGTGTTGCGGCTATGAATGACTCATTTTTAAAAGAAAGTTTCTTTCATAAAATTCATTGACGGACTCCCTGAGTTGTTTCTGAGCTCAGGGATCTTAATATAAGGTAAAAAAAATTAAAAACCTACCATAGATGCCTCCAAAAAACGAATTTTGAAAATTTTACTATGGGGAGATCAGCAGATCTGGAGTGAAGGAAACCTGTTTTATAGTCCTTAGGGGTCCCTTCATCCATATCAAGACTCATTTTTTGGGTACCCAAAAATAAAACTTTATTTCGGTTGAGGGGAACCGTGGAAGGGTCATTTGCCAAATGAAGAAGGACATTTTGTTTACATCTTTGCTAAATATCCCGATTCTTTCACAAGTAAATTTTCGCAATTTCGACTGAATAAAAAGATGGCACGCTATGCACGCATGTTGAAGTAGGTTTCTGACTTCGCTTATTTTCTTAAATTTTCACGTTACTTTACTGAATTAAAAATTAATTATGCAAAATTTCGATGCATGATATAATGCAGAAATACTTCAAATAACGTTCGGAATCGAAATAAAATATAAAAATGTTTTGTTTGGAACTTAATTATTCTTTAACCGCTTGCCTATTTAAAGCTTAAATTTTTGGTAGTTGACTACCATGCTGATAGAGATGCTTGTTGTTTGAGTGCTGCACAGTGTGCAGTGCACACCGATTGATGAAGTTATTTAGGATGCTTGCCTATTTATAATTCGATAATTTGGTAGTTGAATACCAAATTGGTAGTTGACTACGAAACTGGTACAAAGTTGGTGGAAATGTTGACTGTTCAACAGCTGGATATCGACGGATAAGACTATTCTTCTTGCTTGCCTATTTATAACTCACGTATTTGGTAGTTGGCAGCTCCAGAAAAAAATTGAGAAATAGAAAAAAGACATCCCTAGGCTTTAGTCGGTCTATTCTTGTTCTTTGTTTTTTTCTTCTTAGTTTTTGTTTTTTCTTGTCTTAAAATTTGTTTTTCTTTGTATCGAAACTTGTTTTTTCTGTTTATCCACACCTCGACATCATCACTAATATCAACTCACTTTAAACCAATACAAGCACCAGAGCTGAATGAAATAAGAGGCCTGCGTATACAACCCTAATATGCTAAAATTTGAGGCGGATACATGCAGTTTATTTTGTGGCATTTGTCAGTGAAAAAAAATATTCTGGTGCTTGAAGCATATATGAATGAGAGACATAGGCCAAAAAACTCAGTTGGCCACACTGATTTTTAGCTAGTGTTCTTTGTTAAATTTCATAGTTAAATGAAGCTACACGCTAGATAAGGCTAGATTGTCCCCATACAACACTATCTCAAAATCAGGCATACCAACACAGGTTTTTTTTGTGCCACGAATATTCAACTTTGTCGCATATATACCACTCTTTCATATATGCTGTAAGAGTGTTGCGGTTATATCAGATCATACTTTTTAGAATAATATTTTCGCAATTCTCTTTAATAGTTGAGAAAATTTCAGAAACTTAACCTGTTACAGACGGCTGTCATCTGTTACCGACAACGACAGCAATAATTAACGACACGCTCTGACTAAAGAGGTCTTATACAGCAAAAAGCATGTTCAAAACAAATGAAGTAAAAGATTTCCGAAATAAATCTCTGAAAATCTTCGATCAAATGAAGTAATAGATCAGATAGTCAAACTTGTAATATGCTTGCCGTCTGGGACAGGTTAACTGATATAACGATCTTTTTAACGTTGCGGCTTTAGCAACGGACTATTCGCACATACCTAGATCTCGTAGGTGTTAGGACCATCGAGAGTAAGAACAGCAAAGACAGAAACGGAAAGCCAGATCAAACAGGGTATAGATGGAAGGTTGATGTACATAACATCGAAAGATACTGTTTCGGCCTCAGGTTGTAATAGTGGCCCTAGGTCAGCGTGGTCTGACCATCATCAGTTGCTTCCTATTACACCTTTTAGCAAGACAGTGTGTACTAACGCATTTGAACCAGTAAAGCGTTGTAAAGACGATTTTGACTGGTCTGTCACGTGCAGGTTCGATCGATAGGAATGAAGATTAGGGACCAATAAAGCAGACAAGACACGGTCGGGAGATACAATCAGCCTCATAACACGTCAATCTCACTCACATTATCCCACTTCCTTCTTAGACGATACATCACAAAACTTTACCTTGAAAATTTGACTTTGGTTTTGTGAATCCTCAACGAACGAAACGGCGCGAGACTCGGCGGATGCAATCAGCAAAACTTTCAGACGATTCGTTTCCCAATTGCTTCAGATCGAGCGAGCTTTCCAACGTAATGATAGATTGTGAGCAGATAGTCCTTCGAATTTTAGGTCATTTAACGGAGGAACGAATTGAATGTAGAAATTCTTCGTCTTACTTTGAACTTCACGTTAACACGGCTTCAGATTTGAGATTTTTCGGCTCCGACTTTTCAGGTCTTCACTTCCTTATTTCTTTTTTCTTTTTTCTTCTTTTTAGACTTTCAAAAGCATAAACGCCTTTGATCAGTGCGATTTCAAAAGACTTTTACTTGTTATAAAAGCTTGCTTTATTCCAATTACATTGACCTACCCATTTTTAGTGTAGATTTTGCCGCCTTATACCACCCTAATATTAATTCAATTCTGATTACAACCGGTACGAAAAACTGCAAATTTGGAGAAAACAGCATAGCGATGGAGAATCAGAACTATGACTGCGATGCCATGAATCTACCAACAAATTCTTCGAAACCTTCCATGTCCACTGTTCCAACTTCGTCAACATTGTTAGTTATCGTCGCTAAAGCCTTGTTTACCAATGGATCACCTATTTTTCGATATTCTTTCATCTTCCGGGTAGATGGATTCTCGTTTCCATTATTTTTATACGAATTTTTAGACGAATTTTCTTTTTCTTTTTCTTTAGTTTTTTTGTTGTTTCCATTCAAATTTTCTTTTCCTTCATTTTTCTTGAGCTTTTTAAATTCTTGACATATTGAACTGGGGCCTCCATTGTTATCCATGGAACGTTTTAAAGTCTTCTCTGTATTCGTACTTTCGGTCTTCAATGAAAATAAATTCGTCAGATCGCCTTCGTTAAAGCCTTCAACCAGTGTTTCGTGCATGTCGTTCAGAATGTAGTCCCAAGTGTTCTTATTGGTTTTAAACAACTTATAGGCATGATTGTACAAGCTATTGCATTCATCAGAGTACATTATCTTGAACCGTTTGGAAATGCCTTCTATACGTTTGGACCACATCGTGAAACCTCTGTTGTTGGTCTTCGATTTAATGTCCAGCTTTATGTTGTTAATTGTTTTTTGTATCGCCTCCAATGATGTTTCCATTTGTTTCAATTCCTTCTCCATGGTACTCAGTTTTTCTTCGCATAAATTTTCCCTTTGTTTTTCCATTCGTCTATGTTTGGCAACTGATGATGGTCAGACCACGCTGACCTAGGGCCACTATTACAACCTGAGGCCGAAACAGTATCTTTCGATGTTATGTACATCAACCTTCCATCTATACCCTGTTTGATCTGGCTTTCCGTTTCTGTCTTTGCTGTTCTTACTCTCGATGGTCCTAACACCTACGAGATCTAGGTATGTGCGAATAGTCCGTTGCTAAAGCCGCAACGTTAAAAAGATCGTTATATCAGTTGAGAAACATTGAAGAAAATATCCTAAGAGATACGTACTAAAATGTCTGTAAATTTATTTCATTTCAAAATCGAATCAGAGCTCATACAAGCCACAAGGAAAATCGGTGCCTGTTTTTTTCAGCATATCCGACTTGCATTTATCTTACGTTAATTACGTATTTATCATGTTGCCTTTTATCCAACCTAAGCCACGTATATTAACGAGGCGCACGTATGTTACCACCACGAAGGCTTTAGATTTATCAGTTTGGGACGATCACTTCTCGTGTTTGCTGTTTCTTTCACGTCATCATTTGACTCATATAGACCTTTCAGTCGCCACCAGGAACCTGTGTCTTAGTTGAAGAAACCACGAAGGCATACTTGCACTACGTGAACAGACTTTTGTACCAACAACGCTTTAAAACTTCAAACCAAACATGACCTAATGGCGACATTGGTTGGAGAGCCGCTCGGAGATATCGAGGTTCCCAGTTCAAACCCAGCTCAAGTCAATTAAAATTTTTGCCAGAAACAAAAAAAAAATTAAAAAAAGTCTAGGAAAATGTTTTAATTTCGGATGCGTGAGCATTGCTCACTGAGCAAGCATACGTGTTTTATGTTAGTTAACATACGCACCATATGTAAACGAACATGGGCGAAGAAGTATGTCCGGAAAAAAGCATTCTGATAACACTTTTATACGTCCACTATGTATACTAACATCCATCAGCCAACACTTATCTTTCATTACATTTCTTATACTCCGTCTGTCCAACTCCAAACCATACTGCTGTCTGTACCACATTGAGTCGAGTAAATATAGGAGTCACTTGCATTCGACATTACACGAGCACATCTTCCCGTAACACTGTGGACTAACTGAAACCTATCCGGATTCCCGTCAATCGTTTTCAGATCCCAGTAGTGCCAAGGATTGGTGTTACTACCACATCTGTCAGTCCATAACATGTCGCCTTCGTTCTGTCCCGTCCAAAAGCATCGATCACCAGATTCTTGGTTATCGTTATACAGGAACGGTGTTGCCAACAATTTTTGTCCAGATTGGGCAGTTTTAATTTCTATTGTTTCGAGTGGTGTTTTGTCTCTTGAAAATATCAAAAACATTAATTGTTGACGAATGAAGTCACACAAAAAGTGGTAAGTTACTTTGCAGATGGACACTGAAACATTCTAGCAGGAACCATGTAACCGAACAAACGATTGTCCGTGTTCATGCAAAAACCACTTGCTTCGTTCTTTAATAATTTGCTTTCGGGTCGACATTTACCTATGTGTGAACATCAAAATGGCCAATTAAAGTTTATCGATGAAGAAACCCTATTTCCTACCTCTAAAACATCTACCACTGTTACCACATTGAATATTTTCAACTGGTACCCTTGGTAGATCATGACCGTTGTATATGCACTGCACATTCTTACAATAATTAGATGTAGAAGACTAGAAATTGTGATGAGTCAGTTAGTAATGGGGACGAACAAAAGAAAAACCGAACTCTTGCCTCATCAATCGAAGTGGTCGGACCTAAAGATGCTCTACACATATCTAGCATAGGCCCGGCTTTCGGAGTGGAAAAGTTTCTGTCCATTGGAGTGGTTTCATAGCCATCGTACCTTTTAAGGCAATCACCATTGGGGGAGCTGTTTGAAGTAACGAAGTAAAACGAATATTTACTTTCCATTGCATTTTTCAGATAAACTTACTTGATAAACGCACTTATAGCGGCATCAGTACATTTGCTAAAGAAATATCTGCTGTCTCCGTCCTGTCCTAAATCTCCACTCATAATAAAACCATAGGGACAATCAACTTCGTCGTCATGAGGAGCTTTTAAACTACAAAAAAAAATATTGTTCAAGAAAGTCAAAAGCATCTTCTATGGTGGCTAACTTATGGGCCATCTCATGAGCTGCGGCTGGTACACCGGTAAAAGCGCCACTATCTGTAATAACTACTGTACCAAAGTCTTTGCCATTCGCTGCATCTTGGTAACAAGCTCCTCCGAAATTTGCCAAACCACCTAACCTTTCAGCAGGTGTGTTAGTGATGAGAAGAGCCATATCAAATTTAAGCAGCCAGTCTCGCTGTTGAATTTTTTCTTAATTTCTTTTCTTCATTTCTTTCCACTTCTACTTTTGTACCCACCCTAGCATACATCCATTTACTAAACGATTCCAAAGCATCTCCGAATACCAGTTTTCCATCACTACTTCTTCTCGAATTTTCTATGAATGGTTGCGATTCTTTGGTCTGAATGGAATTAGTTACACTTTGATAAAAATTGATCGGTGTACATTTTCAACAATATTGTCTTACTGTCTGTGTTAACAGTCCATTGAGTCGGAATGAGATGTCTGTGTTCAACAGCGTTTTGTATCTCATGTTTACGTCCCACAAGAACGCAGTCAAATAATTCAAAATTTTGAAATAATCTTGTTGAAAAATGTCCCCAAATTCTTTATCCGTTACGATTACCAACTCAACTACGGCAGGGCCAGTCGATGCGGCTCTTTTCGCACGTCTGTGCGGTGGACTAGTAAAATTTCGATTGATTGGAACTTGATAGGACATTCCACAAAAATTATTTAATTTGTTATCGATAAACTAGGACATCTCTGATTTTCTTACCATAATCCAATGTACCTTCAACGTAATTGTCAATTGGTTGAATGGCATCTACAGTAAATCGAAATTTTAAATGGTTTATCTCACTTGCACATCGATGAATGTTCAAATTTTCATCAGAAAGGTTATAAATGAAGTTAAAGATATAAGATGAAAATTGGGCATTCGGCTGCTGAATTTCGGCCTGAATTGTTAAAAGTTTGATATTTAGAGACTGAAATAATAATTCTCACCTAAGGGAATGCTCAAACATCCAACGAGGAAAGGAAGACAAGTGATCCAATTCATGATGTAGGTACTAATTCACAAATGAAACAACCAAAAAATTATTTAAGTTTGACGCGCAATCACATTTTCATCCTACTTATATATTGCGTACATTCAACATTTCCATATCATTTGCCTAAAGACGAAAACTAGAATTAACTTAAAACACCTGAGTACACAAAAATAAATTACCAAGCCAAAATTCAAAGACAATATCGAAAGAAATGTTGACATTGAGGAAGCAAATAATTAAAACATAAGCTCACGCCGACCCATACGAAACACCTATCCGTATCAAAACTCTTTTAATATGGAACTCTTCATCTCTCTCACTTCATTATCTGCTTTGCTGAAAAGCTATGAGCCATTTGAAATCGCTCTTTTCCTTGTTATCATGTACAAATAAATCGCCGGAGGCAATATCGACAGCCCGTACGAAGTTAAATTTAATAAATTCCAATATAAACTATAAAGCTATATAACGCCATATTTACAGATAAATATGTTATTATGCCACTCAGCATCATAATATGCAAAATTTGCAAACTTTAGATGCCTCTGTGGCATAAAGTGTTGTATGAATCACGGTGCAAAATACTTTATTAGGCTCACGATGTGTATTACAAATCTAGAGCCTAATAAAGTACTTTGCACTGGATGTCATAAATAACTAGAGCTCAAAATATCTACATATGCCTGTATTATAGCTCAATATATATCCCACATATGGGATGCCTGAAACCCCACACATATAACTAATTACTTCTCTGTGATTATTACAATTGCTGTTGATTCACGACGTGTGACCTGCGCGACCTGCGTTATACAGATCTAAAGATGTTAGTAACATCCTCGGACCATTACCGCGCAAGTCTGTATAAGGTAGGTCACACGTCGTGAATCAACAGCAATTAAGTGTTACAAACGTATGCGTAAACCTATAAGACCCTAGTACTTCGTACAGGTCTGAAAATGCACAAGTTTCTTCAAAATAAATATTTAGATTTTGTCCAGGCCTTGTTTCAATCCGCTCGCTTTTCATTTTTTGAATTTTCTCGTTACTCCATGTGATAGAGAGGGTTTCTTTTGAAAATCCACCTATCAAAATTTCTTCTGGGATGTATATATACATGGTTTGAAAGGTCTTTGCCAGTAGTCCTAAAAACAGGCCTCACACAGTCTTGAGCCACACCTGGTTGCTGGTGGAAGATCTTTGAAGTTGGAGTTTTTTATCCGAATTTTTTGGCCGTTGATCAGCCCCCATACGGTTGGAGAATTATAAGAAGTTACGTGTTCAATCCAATCGACGTTACTCATTCCACTTGCGATTTACGCTTTATACATACGTAAATGTCATAACGTTGGTAATGCATGTGGAATGAATAGCCGTGCATGGAAATAATGTTTTCTTCCCGGTAACCAAAGTCAAAAGTTCCCGGTATCCGAAAATTTTGACAAAAATTTCCCGGTGAGTCGCAATTAACTTCCCGGTGGTGCGAATATTATTTGTCAAACTCTTTGTAGTCTTTTTGTGCAGATTTAATTCTAACATTAGTTTTTACAATGCTATAACCTTTTCGTGACTTTCTTCTGTATGAATTTTCACTCGTCAATTTGTAGAAGAGAATGTTTGTAAAGATGTACGAGCCCATCCTTTGATAAAACAGATATAAACTCATTGGAAAATTTCCCGGTGAGCACTTCCCGCTGATAGATATTTCCCGGTGAGGTCTAATTTTTACAGTAAAAAAAAAGAAAATCGCCCTGATGACTTCCCGGCATCTAGGATACCAGGATACCGCATTATTTTCATGCACGTGAATAGCGTCAAATTTAAGAAATTGTAAGAGAATCAAGAAATTTGGGGAAAGTTTGTGAGAATTGTAAAAAGTTTAACAGAAAATTTTGAAAACTACGGTGAAGTTCAAGGGGTATCTATCTCTTTTCTCTGCTTTTCTGTAATCGTTAAATATCTGATAAACGCTTAGGGACCATTCATAATGAGAGACATAGGCCAAAAAACTCAGTTGGCCACACTGATTTTTAGCTAGTGTTCTTTGTTAAATTTCATAGTTAAATGAAGCTACACGCTAGATAAGGCTAGATTGTCCCCATACAACACTATCTCAAAATCAGGCATACCAACACAGGTTTTTTTTGTGCCACGAATATTCAACTTTGTCGCATATATACCACTCTTTCATATATGCTGTAAGAGTGTTGCGGTTATATCAGATCATACTTTTTAGAATAATATTTTCGCAATTCTCTTTAATAGTTGAGAAAATTTCAGAAACTTAACCTGTTACAGACGGCTGTCATCTGTTACCGACAACGACAGCAATAATTAACGACACGCTCTGACTAAAGAGGTCTTATACAGCAAAAAGCATGTTCAAAACAAATGAAGTAAAAGATTTCCGAAATAAATCTCTGAAAATCTTCGATCAAATGAAGTAATAGATCAGATAGTCAAACTTGTAATATGCTTGCCGTCTGGGACAGGTTAACTGATATAACGATTCTACATTCAATTCGTTCCTCCGTTAAATGACCTAAAATTCGAAGGACTATCTGCTCACAATCTATCATTACGTTGGAAAGCTCGCTCGATCTGAAGCAATTGGGAAACGAATCGTCTGAAAGTTTTGCTGATTGCATCCGCCGAGTCTCGCGCCGTTTCGTTCGTTGAGGATTCACAAAACCAAAGTCAAATTTTCAAGGTAAAGTTTTGTGATGTATCGTCTAAGAAGGAAGTGGGATAATGTGAGTGAGATTGACGTGTTATGAGGCTGATTGTATCTCCCGACCGTGTCTTGTCTGCTTTATTGGTCCCTAATCTTCATTCCTATCGATCGAACCTGCACGTGACAGACCAGTCAAAATCGTCTTTACAACGCTTTACTAGTTCAAATGCGTTAGTACACACTGTCTTGCTAAAAGGTGTAATAGGAAGCAACTGATGATGGTCAGACCACGCTGACCTAGGGCCACTATTACAACCTGAGGCCGAAACAGTATCTTTCGATGTTATGTACATCAACCTTCCATCTATACCCTGTTTGATCTGGCTTTCCGTTTCTGTCTTTGCTGTTCTTACTCTCGATGGTCCTAACACCTACGAGATCTAGGTATGTGCGAATAGTCCGTTGCTAAAGCCGCAACGTTAAAAAGATCGTTATATCAGTTGAGAAACATTGAAGAAAATATCCTAAGAGATACGTACTAAAATGTCTGTAAATTTATTTCATTTCAAAATCGAATCAGAGCTCATACAAGCCACAAGGAAAATCGGTGCCTGTTTTTTTCAGCATATCCGACTTGCATTTATCTTACGTTAATTACGTATTTATCATGTTGCCTTTTATCCAACCTAAGCCACGTATATTAACGAGGCGCACGTATGTTACCACCACGAAGGCTTTAGATTTATCAGTTTGGGACGATCACTTCTCGTGTTTGCTGTTTCTTTCACGTCATCATTTGACTCATATAGACCTTTCAGTCGCCACCAGGAACCTGTGTCTTAGTTGAAGAAACCACGAAGGCATACTTGCACTACGTGAACAGACTTTTGTACCAACAACGCTTTAAAACTTCAAACCAAACATGACCTAATGGCGACATTGGTTGGAGAGCCGCTCGGAGATATCGAGGTTCCCAGTTCAAACCCAGCTCAAGTCAATTAAAATTTTTGCCAGAAACAAAAAAAAAATTAAAAAAAGTCTAGGAAAATGTTTTAATTTCGGATGCGTGAGCATTGCTCACTGAGCAAGCATACGTGTTTTATGTTAGTTAACATACGCACCATATGTAAACGAACATGGGCGAAGAAGTATGTCCGGAAAAAAGCATTCTGATAACACTTTTATACGTCCACTATGTATACTAACATCCATCAGCCAACACTTATCTTTCATTACATTTCTTATACTCCGTCTGTCCAACTCCAAACCATACTGCTGTCTGTACCACATTGAGTCGAGTAAATATAGGAGTCACTTGCATTCGACATTACACGAGCACATCTTCCCGTAACACTGTGGACTAACTGAAACCTATCCGGATTCCCGTCAATCGTTTTCAGATCCCAGTAGTGCCAAGGATTGGTGTTACTACCACATCTGTCAGTCCATAACATGTCGCCTTCGTTCTGTCCCGTCCAAAAGCATCGATCACCAGATTCTTGGTTATCGTTATACAGGAACGGTGTTGCCAACAATTTTTGTCCAGATTGGGCAGTTTTAATTTCTATTGTTTCGAGTGGTGTTTTGTCTCTTGAAAATATCAAAAACATTAATTGTTGACGAATGAAGTCACACAAAAAGTGGTAAGTTACTTTGCAGATGGACACTGAAACATTCTAGCAGGAACCATGTAACCGAACAAACGATTGTCCGTGTTCATGCAAAAACCACTTGCTTCGTTCTTTAATAATTTGCTTTCGGGTCGACATTTACCTATGTGTGAACATCAAAATGGCCAATTAAAGTTTATCGATGAAGAAACCCTATTTCCTACCTCTAAAACATCTACCACTGTTACCACATTGAATATTTTCAACTGGTACCCTTGGTAGATCATGACCGTTGTATATGCACTGCACATTCTTACAATAATTAGATGTAGAAGACTAGAAATTGTGATGAGTCAGTTAGTAATGGGGACGAACAAAAGAAAAACCGAACTCTTGCCTCATCAATCGAAGTGGTCGGACCTAAAGATGCTCTACACATATCTAGCATAGGCCCGGCTTTCGGAGTGGAAAAGTTTCTGTCCATTGGAGTGGTTTCATAGCCATCGTACCTTTTAAGGCAATCACCATTGGGGGAGCTGTTTGAAGTAACGAAGTAAAACGAATATTTACTTTCCATTGCATTTTTCAGATAAACTTACTTGATAAACGCACTTATAGCGGCATCAGTACATTTGCTAAAGAAATATCTGCTGTCTCCGTCCTGTCCTAAATCTCCACTCATAATAAAACCATAGGGACAATCAACTTCGTCGTCATGAGGAGCTTTTAAACTACAAAAAAAAATATTGTTCAAGAAAGTCAAAAGCATCTTCTATGGTGGCTAACTTATGGGCCATCTCATGAGCTGCGGCTGGTACACCGGTAAAAGCGCCACTATCTGTAATAACTACTGTACCAAAGTCTTTGCCATTCGCTGCATCTTGGTAACAAGCTCCTCCGAAATTTGCCAAACCACCTAACCTTTCAGCAGGTGTGTTAGTGATGAGAAGAGCCATATCAAATTTAAGCAGCCAGTCTCGCTGTTGAATTTTTTCTTAATTTCTTTTCTTCATTTCTTTCCACTTCTACTTTTGTACCCACCCTAGCATACATCCATTTACTAAACGATTCCAAAGCATCTCCGAATACCAGTTTTCCATCACTACTTCTTCTCGAATTTTCTATGAATGGTTGCGATTCTTTGGTCTGAATGGAATTAGTTACACTTTGATAAAAATTGATCGGTGTACATTTTCAACAATATTGTCTTACTGTCTGTGTTAACAGTCCATTGAGTCGGAATGAGATGTCTGTGTTCAACAGCGTTTTGTATCTCATGTTTACGTCCCACAAGAACGCAGTCAAATAATTCAAAATTTTGAAATAATCTTGTTGAAAAATGTCCCCAAATTCTTTATCCGTTACGATTACCAACTCAACTACGGCAGGGCCAGTCGATGCGGCTCTTTTCGCACGTCTGTGCGGTGGACTAGTAAAATTTCGATTGATTGGAACTTGATAGGACATTCCACAAAAATTATTTAATTTGTTATCGATAAACTAGGACATCTCTGATTTTCTTACCATAATCCAATGTACCTTCAACGTAATTGTCAATTGGTTGAATGGCATCTACAGTAAATCGAAATTTTAAATGGTTTATCTCACTTGCACATCGATGAATGTTCAAATTTTCATCAGAAAGGTTATAAATGAAGTTAAAGATATAAGATGAAAATTGGGCATTCGGCTGCTGAATTTCGGCCTGAATTGTTAAAAGTTTGATATTTAGAGACTGAAATAATAATTCTCACCTAAGGGAATGCTCAAACATCCAACGAGGAAAGGAAGACAAGTGATCCAATTCATGATGTAGGTACTAATTCACAAATGAAACAACCAAAAAATTATTTAAGTTTGACGCGCAATCACATTTTCATCCTACTTATATATTGCGTACATTCAACATTTCCATATCATTTGCCTAAAGACGAAAACTAGAATTAACTTAAAACACCTGAGTACACAAAAATAAATTACCAAGCCAAAATTCAAAGACAATATCGAAAGAAATGTTGACATTGAGGAAGCAAATAATTAAAACATAAGCTCACGCCGACCCATACGAAACACCTATCCGTATCAAAACTCTTTTAATATGGAACTCTTCATCTCTCTCACTTCATTATCTGCTTTGCTGAAAAGCTATGAGCCATTTGAAATCGCTCTTTTCCTTGTTATCATGTACAAATAAATCGCCGGAGGCAATATCGACAGCCCGTACGAAGTTAAATTTAATAAATTCCAATATAAACTATAAAGCTATATAACGCCATATTTACAGATAAATATGTTATTATGCCACTCAGCATCATAATATGCAAAATTTGCAAACTTTAGATGCCTCTGTGGCATAAAGTGTTGTATGAATCACGGTGCAAAATACTTTATTAGGCTCACGATGTGTATTACAAATCTAGAGCCTAATAAAGTACTTTGCACTGGATGTCATAAATAACTAGAGCTCAAAATATCTACATATGCCTGTATTATAGCTCAATATATATCCCACATATGGGATGCCTGAAACCCCACACATATAACTAATTACTTCTCTGTGATTATTACAATTGCTGTTGATTCACGACGTGTGACCTGCGCGACCTGCGTTATACAGATCTAAAGATGTTAGTAACATCCTCGGACCATTACCGCGCAAGTCTGTATAAGGTAGGTCACACGTCGTGAATCAACAGCAATTAAGTGTTACAAACGTATGCGTAAACCTATAAGACCCTAGTACTTCGTACAGGTCTGAAAATGCACAAGTTTCTTCAAAATAAATATTTAGATTTTGTCCAGGCCTTGTTTCAATCCGCTCGCTTTTCATTTTTTGAATTTTCTCGTTACTCCATGTGATAGAGAGGGTTTCTTTTGAAAATCCACCTATCAAAATTTCTTCTGGGATGTATATATACATGGTTTGAAAGGTCTTTGCCAGTAGTCCTAAAAACAGGCCTCACACAGTCTTGAGCCACACCTGGTTGCTGGTGGAAGATCTTTGAAGTTGGAGTTTTTTATCCGAATTTTTTGGCCGTTGATCAGCCCCCATACGGTTGGAGAATTATAAGAAGTTACGTGTTCAATCCAATCGACGTTACTCATTCCACTTGCGATTTACGCTTTATACATACGTAAATGTCATAACGTTGGTAATGCATGTGGAATGAATAGCCGTGCATGGAAATAATGTTTTCTTCCCGGTAACCAAAGTCAAAAGTTCCCGGTATCCGAAAATTTTGACAAAAATTTCCCGGTGAGTCGCAATTAACTTCCCGGTGGTGCGAATATTATTTGTCAAACTCTTTGTAGTCTTTTTGTGCAGATTTAATTCTAACATTAGTTTTTACAATGCTATAACCTTTTCGTGACTTTCTTCTGTATGAATTTTCACTCGTCAATTTGTAGAAGAGAATGTTTGTAAAGATGTACGAGCCCATCCTTTGATAAAACAGATATAAACTCATTGGAAAATTTCCCGGTGAGCACTTCCCGCTGATAGATATTTCCCGGTGAGGTCTAATTTTTACAGTAAAAAAAAAGAAAATCGCCCTGATGACTTCCCGGCATCTAGGATACCAGGATACCGCATTATTTTCATGCACGTGAATAGCGTCAAATTTAAGAAATTGTAAGAGAATCAAGAAATTTGGGGAAAGTTTGTGAGAATTGTAAAAAGTTTAACAGAAAATTTTGAAAACTACGGTGAAGTTCAAGGGGTATCTATCTCTTTTCTCTGCTTTTCTGTAATCGTTAAATATCTGATAAACGCTTTAACGTAAATAAAATTCATGCACCATCTTTTAGTTCCAAATTTTTCGTAAAAGAAAAAAGTGGAATTGGCGATAGCTCCACTTTTTTAGTTCCACTTTCCTTCTACAAGTGGAACTATTGTAACGTTTCCCTTCTACGAACAAAAGTGTAACTAAAGGAGTGACACTATTGTAACTTTGGTTTTCGTATGGTAAACAAAAATTAATGAAGGTTTGTAGTGCTTACAAATGTGTTGCGATAGATACCCAACAACAAACAAAAAAATTTGACATTGAATATCGAAGAGTGGTTTGCCAGAAGTCCAACGATACTGCGATAGCCGTTTGTCGTTACTGTCACAAGTAGTGACAAGAAATTGAAAAAAATTACTCAATACATTCGTATGATTGAATGTATTGAGTAATTTTTCTGAGTAATCTGCAACCAAGCAGTAGAACAGACTGCTTCAGTGCTATGACTCAATACAAACTATTTATTCCGACCTAAATGAAATTTTCGCAATTTATTTTCGCAAATTTATTCTTAGCACTTACCAAAAATACTTATTGAAATAGGTACATTGTATGTATAATTGGATATTAGGTTACCCCATCAAGACAATTCTTGGGACAACAAAATGTCACTTACTATTTTCGCACTGCAAATTCAATTTCTAAGATTTCGTTTTTATTTCATTTTTTCACTACACTTCGATTTATACATCTTGACAGCATGTTATAACATAGGCTGATTCCTGATTCTGATGTCCTACAAATTGCAGACCAGCAACGTACCATCTCAAAGGACAGCGATGTTCTCTGAAATCACGGCCATCATAGTTACCAATTTGTATGCAATCACGTATACGTGGGCTTGCGGCCTTTGCATTCAGAGCGATCGTTTCTTCGGCCGGCGAATTTACGATCGTTTCATCGGCCGAAGAATATGCAACTGCAACGACTACGAACAAGAAGACCTGTAGATGAGAAATCGAGTTAGACTTGATTTCCACTTGCAAAAAAACCACTACGTTTTGCCTTCGTTTAGCTGAACCATGCCTCTTTTCTATTGTTTAAAGTGTAAACGGAGGGAAGACGGAGTGGATTTTTCGTAGGTGGAATTCAAGACTTAAGTTGTAAGTGCAAATAGGACCATACAATATAAATGAGTTCTTTATTCTAGTTGAAAATTTATAAAAATAACTTGTGATACGGAATCAGTTTTTCAAATGTTCTTACCAATTTTGCGTTCATCTTGAAGCTCGTCCAAAGACTTTGTAATATTCGATGTCAGTTTAACTACCGCTTTTATAGTTTAGTTATTGTTTTAGAGTGTTTATTGCGAAGAATCAAGATAACAATTTCTCTGATCGAAAAAATTCAAAAATCCCCCAATCAAACCACTCGAAATATATTATATGTATTTGCGCTTCAATTTCAAGAGTTTTTGATTGTAATTACGCTCAATTAATTAATTATATTTACGAGACAACAATGATGGCGAGTCTTCTGATAGAATTTAAATTACCATCCAAGAGCTGCAGTTAATATAGACGTCAATTACTATTGCTCAAGAAAATAACAAATCTACCACCTAGGAAATTACCTCTACTTGCCATCTCCGCCAGCAGCAGCAGCAAATAGCCTCTTGCTATAATTATTTCTTCAGCAATATTTCATGGTGTCTCCTCTTCGGCAATTCATTATTGCCTCTTATCGACAAAAAAAACTCCGAACGAGCAAGTTTTTGTTTATCATTTAAACCAACGCACTTCAAGCATGAGTGGTACTCTAAATAGAAAACTGAAACTGTATCAAACAAATTTTGGCACTATACGAAAATCTGGAAACATTTTTCATACAAAATAGTACTCTATTTGGCAGATGTCACTTTTGCTTGAAGTGCGTTGTTTAAACAAATATAAAAATTACTTCCTTGGTTACCACAGTTTGCCTCCTGAAGATAGATTTTACGTAATTTCACTTCGTTCGGGTTACAAGCGAAAGTGCCTAAAATCAACCGTCAACAACAGATGCGCATAAGCTCTCAGTCTACTTATAAGTGTGCTTTGATAATCATTATCAGAACTGGATAATAATAAGAAAGGATTAACTCTCTGACGAAAATAATTTTGAAGTCGCCAGAGCAAATGTGGTAACAGAGGCGTAGACAGGCACACTACTAACTTGTTTCGAGTCATTTGGCAAGCATGCAAAGCACGCAAGCATGCAAAGCACGCAAGCATGCAAAGCACGCAAGCATGCAAAGCTTTGAAGCATGACATCAGTAAAATGATTGTACATCTTACTTCACTTACTTGATCTAAGTATTTTCAGAAGATTGATTCAAAATCTCTTACTTCATTTGTTTAAACATACAGATTTTGTCGATGGTGTCAATAACAGTTGGATAGACGTTCGTTGCTAATAGGAACAAGAATAGACCGGCTGAAGCCTGGTGAGGTCTTTTTTCATTTTTTTTCAATTTCTGTTTACTACTAGCTTGGTACTCATTCAAGTACCACTTTGGTATTCAACTACCAAATTTTGGAATTATAAATAGGCAAGCAAGCCGATTAATTTCATCAGTCGTTGTGCAGCTCTCAAACAGTAAACATATCTACAACATCCGTATTAGTCAACTACCATGTTGGTAGTCAACTACCACTTTGGTAGTCAACTACCACTTTGGTAGTCAACTACCACTTTGGTAGTCAACTACCACTTTGGTAGTCAACTACCACTTTGGTAGTCAGTCAACTACCACTTTGGTAGTCAGTCAACTACCACTTTGGTAGTCAACTACCACTTTGGTAGTCAACTACCACTTTGGTAGTCAACTACCAAATACTCGATTTATAAATAGACCAGCAGGCCGAATAATTTCGTCAGTCGGTGTGCGTCTATCGAGTAAGAAACATCTTTGCTGATAAATATTTTGGGGGTCCAACTACCAACAACTACCAAACTTTCAAATTGCAATGTCTGCTTTGAGCGATTGGTTACCAGATAACAAATAATAATTGATTTGCCTGGTGTTGGTTTGCTCATAGTAGCATTGCAAACCTACCAACGTGGTAGTCAACTACCAAATTGTTGAGTTATAAATAGGCAAGCAGGCAGAATAATTTCGTCATTCGGTGCGTAGCTCTCAAACGGTAAACATCTCTGCTGCTAAATATTTTGGGGGTCCAACTACCAACAACTACCAAACTTTCAAATTGCAATGTCTGGTATGAGCGATTGGTTACCAGATAACAAATAATAATTGATTTGCCTGGTGTTGGTTTGTTCATAGTAGCATTGCAATTTTAACTTTTATCAATCACATTTTATATGTGACACAGACGGACGGACGGACGGACGAACGGACAGATGAAGTGCCCACGATAGGTCTTTTTTTCCTATGGAAAAAAGACCTAAAAACTCAAATATCCAATGCTATACTCAAATCGAATTCTTTATTTTGGTTGAAAAAAGGTGCGGTAGATCAGCATTACCCTGTCACTGACGGCAATCATATTAACAGTTTTACTATTCAAACTATTACTTCATTTGACCGAAGATTTTCAGAGCTGTATATGACCTCATTAGTCAGCGCTTGTCGTTTATTCTTGCTGTCGTTGTCGATATCAGATGACAGCCGTCTGTAACAGATTAAAAGTTGCATCTACCTCGTTAGCTATTCGTCCGCGTTCCCTTGCATTTTGTTATAAATCTATATAGGTACTTAGGTTCGGATATATTCAGTCCAATACGATCAATCTAAAAATGAACTGAGTCATTCAAAGCACACAAAATTAGAATCGTACCAACCGATATACCAATAACCAGTCAATGTTTTCTATTTCTAATTTCAGCTGAAATGACTTTGGATTTCTCAGGTTTCGTTGCGTTAAACTCTACCGCGTTAGCTGATGAAATTCGGTACATACAAGACACGCAGCTTTTGGGAGAACCAGACATTGTGTTTATGTCCATTGCAAACTCCAATCTTACCGAGATACCCAAAGACGCACTTGGTCTGTTACAAGAAACATTACAATATCTGTCCTTGTCAGGAAACGATTTTTCCGATGATGAGGAAAGGCCGGAAACAAATTTGGTATTCAATTCACCAACATTATTCAATAGAATGGATGCGTTAAGGGAACTTGATATGAGAAAGTGCAATATTCATCATCTACAAGACGACGCATTTAGAGAACTAATTAATTTGGAGAAACTTTTTCTATCTCATAATTACATTGACCAGATTGAAACAACAGTATTCAGTACCATACCGAATCTAATACATCTAGACCTATCGCACAACAACGTCGACGAGAATACACTAACAAGAGGCGCTCTAACGAAAACATTCGAGGGCATTAAATTCGATAACGATTTTCAATTCAGCCATCTGAAAGGTTTGTTGTTCCTCGACCTATCGCACTCGAAGGTATCTATATTGAGCACACCATCATTTACTGCAATGCCTTCCTCGCTACGAATGCTGAGCTTATGCTACACAACCATTTCGCATATTCCCGAAGGAATGTTTAAGGATTCCAATTTACAAGTACTGGACCTATCAGGAAATCCATCTCTGGCCTATTATTCGCAAGGTGGATCCTTATCGAATTTATCCCATTCACTTCAGGTTTTGTCCATGGAGGACTCGATGATAAAGAAGCTGGGATTGATTTGCAAATTGAAAAACTTGAAAATTTTACAATTGGAGGGAAACAACATCAATCAGATCAATCGCAACACGTTCGACGGTCTGGAACATCTGGAAATGTTGGATTTGAGTTCGAACCATTTGAGTAATTGGTATTCGCGGGTCTTCGAAAATAATCCGAATCTGAGATTGTTGAAGCTTCGCAACAATAACATTAATTTGATCACATCCGCTATGTATGACGATTTTTCCTCGCTGAAGTACCTTGCGTTAGGTAACAATGATTTCATTTGCAATTGTGAAATGAGAGAATTCATTGATCGAGCGATTGAGAATAGCCACAGGGTAAATTCAAGCCATATCGAAAGTGAAATGCCAACCGTAGCCGATACACTGAGTGACATTGTAGCGAGTGGTTACGAAGCTATGCTCAACAAGAATTTAACATTTTCGTACAACATTCGCCAGCGCATATTGTACGATTATCTAGCTACGATAGACACCAGCTACGAAAACATTTTGAAAACGAAGAAGAAGAACGTGAAGTATAATCTACAAGTTTACAAACCGAAACCAGCAGGAAATCCGAAAATTATCAAACGGAGTACGGATGACGAGGAAACTCCAACCGACGTCGAGAACGAGGTCGACGACGACGATTTAGATTTCACTTTTCAGCTGCTTGACTTCTTTGAAGACAACTACAAATGCATCAACTCCTCCTCGAATAAATACCACAATTTAAGTGAAATCGACGAGTGCATCGAAAGTCGATCACTGGGCATCGGTGACATCCAATCCATTTCAAATAAATTGATCATCATCATATCGGTATTCGTCTTCATTCTCATTTCGTTTCTGGTCATCTACTATAAGTGGTGGTATGTTCGATACTTCTTTGTGATCATAAAAAATGCGGCGATTTTGAGTTACCTGGGAAAGGAAAAAATCGTCCAGGTTTCGCGCGAGGAAGAAGAGGACGAAGCTTTTACGTATGATGTTTTCGTCAGCTACTGCGAACAAAATCGCGATTGGATCATTGACGAGTTCCTTCCTAATGTGGAACATCATCGGGATATCAGGGTGTGCTTGCACGAACGAGATTTTCAGGTAAAGGATTTAATATAAACTAATGGTGAATCAGGCATTCAACGTTTTTGTTGTTGTCGGTTAGGTGGGATTAAGCATTTTGGAGAATATTATTTCGTGCATGGATCGCTCCAGATGCTTGTTACTGGTGGTTTCACAGAGTTTTCTGTTGAGTCAGTGGTGCCAGTTTGAAATGTAATTCGATTGTAACGTCAGTTCAATGAATTTTGATAATTAAATATTTTGTCTTTCAGGCACCTTGCGCAGCATAGGTTCGTCCAATAATTTTTTTTTTCAATTACTTCAGTAACTAACTTGTCTTTGATCAAAACCAAATTTCTATTTCATAATCAGGTTGCTAGAAACGCATCGCGACCAACTCATACTGGTGTTGCTCGAAGATATACCAACAAGAAAACGACCCAAAACATTGCATTATTTGATGAAAACGAAGACTTACATCAAGTGGCCCCAAAGTGAATCGACGACGGACAATCATGGCTTCAGAGTCGACAAAGAGGGTTTACACATCGAAGAAGAGAAAAAAATGTTCTGGAGGCGTTTGACGAGAGCATTGGTGCCGTATGATTATGATGAAAGTCGTAGCTGAATTTCTCGATCGGTTTTTCTTAGGTTTAATCAATCGTATTGAAATTTTATCAGTTGATTAAAAAGAAGAAAAAAGAAAAATGGTTTTAATTGCTAAAATATCCATAGAGATAAAATAGTATTTTCGCTTGAAAACGAGGCAGGATGTTTGCAATAACTGAATGAACCTCGTGTGCTAAGGCTTCATAAAGCAGCCTAATAAAGTACTTTGCACCTCGATTGCATAAATAACTATGTTTCTATTGACGGTTTCTGTTTTTTCAATTCCTCTATTTTCTCCTTTGTTCGCTGGATTGCAGCTTTTAGAACTGCATATGCCTTAATTCACTTATTTTCTCGGTTACAGCTTTAAGCAAACACTTGTTACTGTCGATCAATAACTTTTCCGCCACTTTTAACATTGCCAATTTATCGATTTCCCTTATCTTGTCGTCCTTCGGTTTTTTTGTCCTTATGTTCACGATCAGCTCTTTCGTCCTGCTGCTTTTTTCTAAATCAGATATGGGAATATTCATAACACCCTTGTAGACGTCAATACCATCCTTGATTTCACCCTAAAGAGATTATTTTTTCACTTATAAAATTCTTGAAAATTGCACCTCGGTGAAACTTGGTGCTATACCAAAACGACGGTAAAACATTTTTTTAAATTTTTTTTATTTTTGTATGTTCTAGTAGACCCTCTAGATGCCGTACAGAGTGAGAACTCTGCAAAAGCATCTGTAAATTTTTTTTGTTCGGACCCACAATCCAGATACCTCGTTTAGCTCGAATTTTTTTTTAAAGTAGCTGTGCAAGCGTATATTGACTTCTAAAAAAAAAACTTTTTGCTGATTATTATTTCTAGTGCGATGGTGAATCGCTGTAGGTCGGAATCTCTAAAAATAAAAATTGAAATCGACACTACCCAATATTGAAAAAGTAGGACACTGTGGGAGCGCTGCATATTTCTTCCATTAGAGAAGAATAATTTTCGATTATACATACTGGTTGAATAATTTTGATGGGGTGTTTCCCCACTATACACAGTATACTATAAAATCCATTACATAGCTCGCTGGATCGGAATAAAAAAGGAGTCTTGTTTTCGTGTATTGATTGACCTCGATTTCGACTCGGCTAAACAAAATCACACAAAAACTTAAATTTTCATCTCTTGTTATGTAAAAGCCTATTTCGTAATGATATTGTGACGATGTCGTAAATTGTACTACACGAAATATCGAGATTTATTTAGAGTAATTAATATATCCAAATGCAAAAATGTGACCTGTCCAACTAGTGAATTATATGAAAAATGAAATTGTATTAATATAGTCTCATTTTCAATTGCTAACTAGACTGACGATTGTTTTTCTTCTGAGGGATCAAACGACAGACTATTATGAACGAAGTTAAATCAATGATAGGTCATTCTTTGCATAATTCACTAATTTGACATCTGCATTTAGGTATGAAAGTATCCCTTACCATTGCGTATCTCTCGCGTAACAATTATAGAATAATGATATCGACAATTAAAATATCCACTTATTCACTTATCCGCCACACCGATGTGGCGTAATCATGTTGGTTAAAAACGCTATGAAGATGTTTTTAAAGAATCATTGGAATCCCTGCTCAATATTCAATTAACACCAAAAGCCTGGTCAGAATCCGCTCTGCCTATTAAAAGTGGAGGTATTGGAATCAGGCACGCGACCGAAATCGCTTTACCATGCTTCCTCTCATCAATTTACCAAGTTTTTGATTTGGTGGATGATCTGTTATCTGAAGAATACCAACAGACTGATCCTCCTAAATCTGAAGAAGAAGAACTTTGGTGTGAAGAGTTTTATTTGGTAAATTGCCAGTTGAAGGATTACGACGTTTTCAAAAAATATGGGAATTGGACGCAATCAAAAACAAAATCGATTCCTTGAGCACATCTTTCGAGAAAACAGTAGACAAAGCAAGATTCTTGGCTAATTCTATAACAGAAACAGGCGCTTGGCTTCAAGTATTACCATCGCCACAATTGGGAACACATTTGTCTAATGACGAATTCAGAATCGCAATGTCTCTTCGTCTTGGTACGACCATTGTCCAGCCTCATACATAAGTGCATCTGTGGAGAGAAAGTAGACGAATTCGGACGACATGGGCTATCTTGTTCAAAAGCCAAAGGTACAAAAGTCAGACATGCCATGCGACAGTGAACAATATCCTTCAACGATCGCTACGATCAGCTGAAGTACCTGCAAATTTGGAACCACCTGGTTGCTCTAGACCAGATGGGAAGAAGCCAGACGGATTGACTCTAATACCCTGGGCAAAGGGTGTTGGAGAAATCAAAGTAGCATGAATTACAGGAATTAATTTGTGTTTCTACTTAGTAGCCTTAATCAAAATTCTAAATGTTGTTTGTCACTATTAAAAAGTATTTCGACCGAACCAGTTCTTTCCATCCGTTCCCCAGTTTCCAACAGGTTATGGGCCCAGGGACGTTCATTAAATCGTGTGGAAATCAATTAATGAAGCGTAATTTGGCATGCCACGAGAGAATTGCATAGCAGCGTAAGAGCATGGCAAGGCATAGCAAGGCATAGCAGCGTAGCAATTCATAGCGGCGTAGCAAGGCGTAGCAGAATAGCTGAATATTGTTTCGAGATTCACAAGTAATTTGGAAGATGGACACATTATTTCGGTGAAGATATATGATGGCGTAGCTTCGGTGTAGCATTGCATAGCAACGACATGGCAATTTGTATAGCTGAGCATAGTGATTGGAGTACCATAGAAGGTCACATAGCTGAGCATGGCAGAATGCATAGTCTTGCATGGCGTTGCATAATCAAGCATTGCACAAGGACTGTTTGAATATATAAATTAATAGACTCGACGGAAATCGTTAATTCAGGAGGAGACGGATTCTTCTTTAAATTGTTTGTTCAACGAATCAATATGCAAAATTGAGACGTACAAATTGATTTGATTGAGGAGGAGTGTTGGAGATCGACATAGAAATCGTATCAATTTGTAATCAAAGTAACATTTAGTCTAAATTATATATTCGTCATGTTCTGACGTATTAAACTTTTCTCCGTATTAATCGTTGTATCACTGAACTCATGTCCCAAGATTCGCGGACTCCAACAAAGGGCAAATCATTGCTCTGGGATTATACGTGCAGAGACACCTTCGCTCCATCATATTTGAGCTCAACATCGAAACATGCAGGACATGCAGCCAAAAAAGCAAAAGTTGACAATATCAATCACTATTCCGAACTATCAAATCAATTTGTTTTCGTGCCGGTCGCCTCAGAAACTTCTGGAATTTTCGGAAAACTTGCCATGAATTTGATAAAGAAAATAGGGAGTAAAATTGCTGATTTAACAAACGAAAAGCGCTCAACTACTTACTTAATTCAACGAATAAGTGTAGCTATACAAAAAGGAAATGTGGTTTCGATATTAGGTACAATACCTGAATCGAAAAACCTCGGCGAAATTTTCTATCTTTAAATTGTAAAATCTTTGATATTCAAATTAATCTGAAATAAATGAGAATTCAGATATTCAAAGACATAATTCATAATCACAGACTCTTTTTCATGATTTAATTTTATTGTTTTTCTTTTTCTAAGTGTGGAACGACTATAGTTTCAACTTACACCGTCTTACATATGCAAATAACGTATTAAAACAACGCACTTCAAGCAAAAGTGATACTCTAAATAGGGTACTAAAACTTGACAGTGCTCCATACAAAATTTTACACTGTAAAAAGAGTGGGGATAAAATTTCATACAAAAAGTACTCTATTTGGCAGCTGTCATAAATAGCACTTTTGCTTGAAGTGTGTTGATTAAAACAAAAGAAGATGTAGATTTCATCACAGTCTGTTTAAAATATCGGATCATGTCCGGAGCGATAGCGAAGGACTTGACGCAGTCTAACTTCCAAAAAAAGAACGAAGAAATTTTTTTGAGACGCGGCAACTATATATAGGCGAGAATTTAAGTTTCTTTCCTTTGGCCTGTATCACCACAAATCCTATTCTATCTTATTCGCGCTTCAAATACGAGCAAAACGAGCTATCACTCGACTATGTAACTTTAAAATTGCCGGAAATACATCGTTTTGAAGTTGGTCATTTTGATAGAAAATGCACCAAATTAACGTTTTCCAAACAATCAAAATCTTTCAACTTACTCTGTATGTTTCTATCTATCTGTCTATCTGTCTATCTGTCTATCTATCGACGGTCGATCTCGGAAACTAGTCAGCCAATCTCCATGAAATTTTGCAGGAACCTCAGGGTGGGCATAAAAATGAAAATGTGATACGCCATTACCCCAGGAAAAACCAGAATTTTGTTTTATTGGCCTCGAAGTGGTTTCTGAGTGTGGTTTTCGAGGGTCGGGAACGCGTTTTCGGCTGTAGCTTAGCTGTATTGAAACCTACAGAGGCGTGCGACCCATCAAATGAAAGGTATTCGTAACACGATTCGAACAAAAAAATAATTAAAAAAATCGGGGCAGATTCGTTTGAGCTAGAGTGATTAGAGTGACCAAATTTTGAGCTACTCGAGCGTAGGATGAAAGGACTAATATTTTTTTGGGTTATGAGAGATAGAGAATTACTTTCTTCGGCAAAGTCTCAGAGTTTTACGAGTAGAACAGAGGGGCATATGTGAAAAATGTCGAAAGTTGGAAATGGGTGGGTCAATTATGTTTTTAGAGGTATTTCTTGAATGGTGACAGATAGCGAGTTACTTTCTTCGGCAAAGTCTCAGAGTTTTACGAGTAGAACAGAGGGGCATATGTGAAAAATGTCGAAAGTTGGAAATGGGTGGGTCAATTGGGGTTTTGGAGATATTTCTTGAATGGTGGCAGATAAAGAATTACTTTCGTCAAATTTTCGAATTTTGTCAAATTTTCGAATTTCGTCAAATTTTTGAATTAAAACTGTAAACTGTTATAAAAAGCAGTGTTGACTACACTTCTAAAACGACTGATATCCCAACAAAAATCTCTTCGAGAAAAGTGTGACGCAGTCTTTGAAAAACAATTTCTAAAATGAATGATATCGCTAGAGTTGACGCTTTCAGCTTCGTTACGCAAAAATTAAATTTTATACCCAATTAGTTCAAACAAGCTGGCTTAGGTTTTCTCATCATCTCCCAAATAATTTTTACAAAAAAAAAAATTAGACTGGAAACTACCAAAATTTTACCAAAAAAATCTGCGTCGCAAAGTGGCAGATGTTCAGGAACAGACCAGCAAGAAAATTTATCTGCCACATGCGACGCAGATTTTTTTGGTAAAATGTTGGTAGTTTCCAGTCTAAATTTTTTTTTGTAAAAATTATTTGGCAGATGATGAGAAAACCTAAGCCAGCTTGTTTTAACTAAAATTGGGTGTAAAATTTAATTTTTGCGTAACGAAGCTGAAAGCGTCAACTCTAGCGATATCATTCATTTTAGAAATTGTATTTCAAAGACTGCGTCACACTTTTCTCGAAGAGATTTTTGTTGGGTGAGATCTAGTTCAAGTAACAGATTCGATTACTATCATAGCGAATTGCTTGTCGTCTATGGGTTAACTGGAATGTGTCGTAAATTACATAAAATAAATGAGATGCTAGAGGTAAACTTTCTTACAAAATAAAATGTCGATGTCAAGTTGGATTTTTTTAAATTTAAATTTTACCGCCCGAATAATATTTACTTCCATGAACTAGTACAAATTGCTAGTCAGTTCTAGACGAAAAATGCTCTGTCATTAAAACAGTCATAACAATGTCACTTTGGTGATCTGAAAAATAAATCTTGGAATTTTTAAAGGACCCGTCCCAGTGATATCTGAATTTCAATCACGCAATCACTATCAGAAGACGAAAAACAAATTCTTCAATTTCAATGTAAAGTTAAGTTGAATTCCAAAAGTTGTAAGCCGAATTAATAGCATCGAATGCCATTCTCACTGTGGGCGTTTATTCATTAGTTCCGAAGCAAATCAGTTTCTCCACTACTCAATAAATCCTGCTATTGATCATGGCTGGTATCAAGTACATTCTACAGAAGGAAGTGTTCGATTCACCTGACGAGAAAATTTTGTCGGTTTGCAATGTCACCAAACTGATCAAAAAGAAGAAAAGTTCCTATCTGTGCATCGTAGCCACGACAAAGCCACAATTGGTTGTTAATATTGTGCAAGTGAAACAGCAGGACAAAACATACAAACGGAAACGAACGTGGATGCTGGATGAGGTGAAATCGATTGATGGCAAAAGCGAGTCCGCGGAGAGTCACGAATTCGACATTGTGCTAGAGAAACAGTACAAATGGTTTACGGCTAATTTGCATGAGCGACAAAATTTCATTGCCGTTCTGTACAAGCAAATCAATCGGCATGTTAAAGGCGAAAAGGCCGTCTTCAAAAATGTTCCCAGGTCGTGGCTATCGGACAGTTCGCCGGAGAAATCGATCAAAGGGGACAGTAAGAATGATGCCAACGAAAATTCAGAGGAATCGGACAGTTATGAGGATTTTCATGCATTAACGGACAAGGAGGAATCGGATTTGAGTAAATTGATATCGGAATGTGATTTTGCTATAAGCAATGCCGAACTGTTTATGGAACAGCTGAGCAAAAATCTTCAAGATTTGGATGGGGCAAATATCAGCACGATTCTGGCGTCGGAGAAGCAGGTGGACGCTCTAATGGAACAAATTGAAACAGCGATAAATGAAGCAGAATCGGTTGAACGACGATTGGATGAATACGATGAGATATTGTGTCATACAAGGGACACCATGGAGAAAATGGGCGAGAAGAACATGATGATTGAGATAGCCAATAACAACAACATAAAGCTGCTGCATGAGTTGGAAAAGGTCATAACTCAATTGGACTTACCACACGTTCATCAAGTTGCGTTGACCGATACGGATCTCACCACAGCAGTCGGATTAGCAGCAGCAAAAGCAGCCGGTAAAGCTTTGCAAAATGCCATGAATTCTGACATCGATACGGCTCTGCTACGTTTGACTGCCGTTCAGGATCAGAGAAAACGATTCGAAAAATGGAAGGCAAAATTTTCGCAAACAATCAGCCGTCATTTGAACAACATGTTCATTCACCTGGGCAACGATTTGAATGAGGCGCAACTGCATGCTCCGGCACATGAAATTTCGTTGTCCAAGCACAGCACCGTTCACAAGGAACTATCGACGTATGCCGAGCTGATGCACTGGACCAAAATTATGGATCGCAAAGCGTACGACGGCCTGACAAAAGTTTACACTTCGTCGATGGGGAAAGTGTATGACCGGGAGATGAGACATTTTTTCGAGCAGGCTCGGCAAATGATTGCGACAAACAAAGATGAGATGAGCACCTCAATGTCAAGCAAATTTAAGACACAACCCAATACGAAACAAGTGGCTCAACCATACGGTCTGTTGGGCATCAATCGGGAATTATGGTCGAATGGTGTTGAAGCGAGTGAACGGCAGAAGTTTGATTCGATACTGGAAAGAGTACTGGCTGAACTGGAACCTGTTGCACTCAGTGAACAAATGTTTTGCATCGGATTCTTCCAGTTGGATGTATTAAGTCCAACTGGTAAGAATACACAAACTACATTGGATTCTGTAGCAGCTGATGTCGGGAAGGACGAAAAGGATACGGCATTGGGAGCGGCAATAGTCGTACCACAGAAAAGAATCGATCGTCAGATCAATGAGGAAGTGCGACGGATGATGATTTCGTTGTTTGGCGTCTTAGAGCCGGAGCTAAACAATTTCATCGTCAGCTTTGAAAAGTTGGACAGTTTGTAAGTGTTGATGCATCTGTTGCTTCCACTATACGAATTTGCCTTCTCTAATTTTGACTTTGACTCGTTTATTTCCTCTTTCAGCTACTCCATGTACGTGCTGGTTCGTTTAACACAACACGTTATGTCCGCCCAAGACGCACAATCATTCCTCAGCATGACCTTCGCTTCATCCTTGGTCCAAGTCAAACGTAATTTTGACAAATTCATGCAAATGCAGGTGCAATCGATCAAGGAATCGAAAATACCGAAACGATCCAAGTGTGGCCTCCTTCCGTATGTCGAAAATTTCGAAGAATTTTCCACCACCGCCGAAAGCATATTCCGTAAAGCGCAACGCCGCAACGACTTAGACAAATGGTACATCCAATTGGTTGGCATAATTTTCGAGCAAATATCGGTGCACGCCAACGATCATCCGAAAACGCCGCAACAAGTGGTCAAAATGGAAAACTTCCATCGAATGCACTCTCTGCTGGCTCAGTTGAAAGTAGCCGTGTTGGACAATTTGAAGAAAGACGCCAAGTCTCGGTACAATGATGCACTACGAGCGTATGTGATAAAGTATTTCGGACGGCCGCTGGAGAAATTGAATGTAAATTGTCTTTTGTGCAGCTCTTCCTGGAGGGAATGTTAATCAATTCGATTTTCCGTTTTTCAGCTATTCTTCGAAGGTGTTCAACAGAAGGTGTCGCAAGGTGTAAAGGAAACGGAAATCAGTTATCAAATGGCGTATTCCAAACAAGAACTGCGCAAAGTTATCAGCCAGTATCCGGCTAGAGAGGTGAAGAAGGGACTGGAGAGTCTGTACAAAAAAGTGGAAAAACATTTGTGCGATGAAGAGAATCTGTTACAAGTGGTTTGGCGAGCTATGCAGGAAGAGTTCATCGTTCAATACAATTTCCTCGAGGAAAGAATTCAACGATGTTACGCTGGCGCAATGATCAACCTGGACTTCAGTATAGAAGACATTTTGAACTTCTTTTCGGAAATAGCCAGATCGCACTAGGTCGATCTGCTTCTCAATTTTATTTTTAGAGATATTATGTACAGACACAATTGGTTAATATATTTTGTAGTTAATGGCTATAACATTACAAGTGTTTACCTATTAGTACACCGGGCCATCGTCCAAATTGTCGTCTTCGTCGTTGTACGCATCACCATTATCGAAATAGCTGTTCCCATAATCGTTGTCTTCATCCATTTCCTCGTCATGCTCGTCTATCTCTTCCTGCAAAGTATCACGAGTAAATTAACATCGAACCAACGAAACCATACACTCATCAACCAAAAAATTTACCTCATCATTATCATCGGCATCGCTTTCCTTTTCGACGACATCCGGCACCTTGACCTTTTCCTTCTCTTCGAGTACCTTAAGCGTCTCCTCGATGTTAACCACTTTGATTTTCTTTCGCGCGCCAACAGTCTCCTTCTTTCGCTTCCAGTTCGGTCGCAGTTCCACTGGCATTCGATCCCATGCAAAGTCACTGTTTTTTCTGTCTTTCGTTTTTGAGAAGACTTGCTGTAAAGAGACACTGTGCCAGAACATTTTCATGTGATTACAAAAGTCTGGACTTACGATGTATTTGTCCGAGTAACGTTGAATCTTCTTGTCATGATCCACGGTCGGATTTGTGTAGTATGGAGAATCCTTCAAGTAGGAAACAAAATCTTCCTTCCACAATATCTTGTAGTCTCGGGCATTGCGGGTCTATACGGACGAATAAAACTAAATTATTTTGGGAAACCGATAGGCCATGACAATCATTTGACTTACTTCTAATGGAGCGGGTTTTGAAAATAAAGGTGGAAATATCGGTGGTGGAGCATTTGTGACGGATTGCATTTCTTTGCTGTTAACGCCAAGAGCCATCAACTGTTCTTGTGTTAAAGATGTTGCCGGTCTGCCACGGCCTGCCATTTTATTTATGATTTTTCGTGTCGATTCGAATGAATAAAATTAAATTGAGAAAACTCGGGTGATTAACAGACACACTCGATATAAACAAAGTCACATAACCTCTAAAAGTGACATCATAATATTTATGCGATACAGCCCGATGACGTTTGGATGCAGTGAGAAACTCTATTACATTTAACCACTTTTCTTTAAGTGTAAGTGTGGCAAAATTCAAATTCACTGATGGATAACTGTCAGGACCTGAGATTTTAAACGGAGTGCTCATCGAGTCACTGGGAAAAAATGAAAATCTTAAAACTTCAAAAAACTGAAAATCTCAAAAGCTCGTAAAACGTGACTAAAAACAAAACAAAAAAAATTGAGACCGTGAGACTTCGTCCGCTACAAATTCGAAATGGAACGTGTGAAGGTGTGTCTATCTTATTACGGGAGAGTAAAATAAAACAGTCTGGAGCGCTTGATTTGGCTAGTGACCTGATTAATCTAGTAGCCTCGAAAGGTTAAATCCATTTATATCCAAAAAAAATTTTTTAGTTTTACCGAAATAATTAGGCTACCCACCTAAAAAATTTGTAAACTAATTACGAAAATTAGATCTTCACGATCTCCAGGGCGTTTAAGTACTCGTGAGGTAAAAAAAAAATTTTTTAGTAAAAATGGTATTAAATTTATTTAATCCATTTTAGAGGTGTGCGCCGGTCAACTTTTGTTCGGCGGCGGCTGTAAACATTTTTCATAGTATCGGCGGCGGCGCGAACCGACTGAAGTTTTTTTTTCGTCGGCTCGCTTCGGCGGAATACAATTTTGAAACGGCGGCGGCGGCGCATTTCGGCGCAAAAATCGGCGCTATATGGCGAATTGTTATTACTTTTCGGAAAAGTTTTTTCGCTTCACTCTAGATTTATAATATTTCATTTGAAAACCTTTGCTAAATATTCAATTTCTTGTTTTGACAAAAAGCGGTCCAAGACATTCTCAGTGAAACTAATACCTCAGAAACCATTTTTTAATTCATCTTGTTGTTACTCAAATTTCAAGTAGCTGTTACCAGAAAAATTGGACATTCAAACGGAAAAATAAGTAATTGACTTTCTATTAAACTTTATGTAAAAAGGCCACCAATGTTCCACTAATTTCAAGTTCTCAAAATCCAAACCGTCCATATAGTATTCGAGAAAGTCTAATCAGCAACATACCAGCCGAAATTCAAACTTATTTTGCCAGATTTTTCGAAATCTGCACTAGTTTCATACTTTTACATGGTCAATAAAGAAGAAAGTTGAAAAAATCTGACAGTAAAATGTGAGCCGAAAGCTATATGCTTCGCTTGCTACCGGCGGCGGCGCAATCGGCTGAACAATTTAAAATTTCGACCGGCGGCGGCTGACTTTTTACTGAAAATTTCGGCGGCAATCGGCGCGACTAGCGCCGGCGCTCACCTCTAATCCATTTAATTCATTTACACCAAAGACTTCTAAAAGTGGAATTTTACGCTTTTGTAGTATGAGTTGTAGTACGTCGTTCAATCAAAATCAACCATTTTTAAGACTTTTAAAGTATTTGGTAAAATTAACTTTTTTCCTATTTAATCCAATTTTTATTCCATTTAATCCATTTAATCCATTTAATCCATTTAATCTAGAAGTGAGTCACCCCTCAGCCTTATATTTTGGGAAAAAAATTTATTCAATTGATGTCAGTGTTCATTTGATTCATTTTCATACAGCTTTAGGCCTGAGGGGTGAACCACTCTTTATTTGTCGTAGAATTATTTGGATTATATGACGATTATTTGGATTATTTGGTGATTATTTGTACCCAAATAATCACCAAATAATTTCAAAATAATATTTCAAAATTTACATAACAAGTGATAAAAAGTCTAAAAGTCCTGTTTTCGTGTAAGCTCCAAATATCTTCTTTCGTTACCCTAGTGGTGTAATTGTGTAATATGTTAGACGTTGTCCCTTCTTTGACATTTCAAAAATGAACCGTTCCTGCCTTGTTTATTTTACTCTGCCGTGATCTTACGGAACTTACGCAGCCTCAAATCGCCTGAATGAAGTGCCGTATGTGACAGGTTAATATTTATTTTTTGGTTCATTTTTTATTCATTCGTTCACAAAAAATTCTAATTTTGAGGCGCACTATAACGGCATCAATTTCGCTTGGGTTTCGCTTGATATGCTTTATAAATGATGCCACAGTAAATGATTATGGAATGATTGTAGTGTGAGATTTCTTTGGACAGAGTGAAGGTTCCATATCCCGCACGCATACCCCGTATATGGAATACATTGTTAAAATTATATTGTTTTCCAGATTTTTCGACAGTTACAGTCCACAACGGTGCAAGACAAGAAATGACTGCAAGTCAGAGTCCGTTTTTAGGAATAGAGTTTTTAAAAAATCCATAAAAATCTGTATTTACAAATTGCGGCCAGGTTAAAGCATGTAAACATTGCGATAGTAAACCGCTTTAACCTGGCCTGAAGGATTTTTTAAAGAACTTCAAGTAATTTTTAAGAATTAATTTCCAAAAAATTGGCCCTGGCAAGTCATTTTACAGACGTAGATTAATTTTCTCTTATTATTTTCACTTGCGACGATCACGATCAAAAAATCCCACACCAGCTGTGAATACTGTGAATTAGGGCAATTCGCGGAGGGCCATTTATATTTTTGTATAAAAATGTTTCATTTTTCGGCATTTTACACAACACACATTTGTATGGGGCTTTTCGAGCTGGCACTGAATTCACGGATGTTTGCAAAAAAAATTTAATGCGGTCTTATGGTGGTTTCATCCTTCCTAAATTGACGAATTAGCCTCTACCCCATTTTAACTTCAATTACACACAAAAAAAAATAATTTTTTAAGAGGATTTATTGAGTATTTTACGGTTTTACGAAACACCTGTGACTTCTTACATAAATACAAAAAACTAAACAAAATCAAACTTCATCAATCAGCCCATTATTTCAAAATTTACTCTTAAATCGTATAAATAATCAATCACACATTGCTCGATCAAAACAGAATTTTGGGATATTTGACTTAAAATTAATATCAAATTAGAATATCAAAATTCGGTATTGTTGGTTTGTACTGAAAACTTATCGACTAACATTTGTAAACAAATTGAAAAAAAAACCCTAAAAATTAACAACAAAAACTTACAACAAATTCGAATGAATATTATACGTTTGTGCGAATCTAAAAAAGTGGAAAACGAAAGACGTTCATTTTAACGAAAAATAATCCGCTCGTTTTGGCTAATCATTTAGCTATGAAACGTACAAGGACTTTCTACTTCAAATTTTTTATTTTTTGTTAGAATTAACTAATATGGAAGATGTCTTTGGTCAAATTCCAATAGTCCAATAGACCAACACCACTACTACGATTAGCTTGTCACTCAAAAAAAGAAGAAAAACGTGTAAGACCTTAGGCCACTTGAGATGGTAAATAAACATCTGTGGAGCCAGTAAATGTAATTTTAATGGTTCATCGGGCAAGCCGAACACAACGAAAGCAACGACAAAAATAAGTCGTTTTTCTATCAAAATGTACGTTCAAACCTCGGTTCAAACTATTGAAGTAACAGATTTTGTATCAAACATTCGACTTGAGTTTTATCAGAAGAAGTAACAGATTCAAAGATTATATCGTGATATGGTTGTTGCATGTAAAAGGTTACTTGTTTTCGGTAAGTGAACCGTTAATGTTGTAAACAAATGAAAAGGGGAAAGTAAAAACAAAAATTTTTGTTTAAATTTGTTGAATTCGTTGGCACTATGGACCATGCAAAATCGACTGAGATATAAACGCTAGGCTCTTATATCTCGGAAATTAAAAAAAAAACAATCGGTCTTGGGCAGTGTTTATCGTTAGGAAAATAAAAATTGTGAGGCTGTAACAACACCTCATAGCATTTTGCAGTTGCCCCACATTTCAATAAATTGAAGAATTTAAGGAAATTTAAGAAATTTGTGCTACTTTTATGAAATTTAGGAAGAGTGGCAGGTCTACTGTGGTTTCGTCAACATTAATGCTAATGAAATAGCAATCCATGGTTTTACTACAGTTCGGAGTGTTGCCAAATCGACAAATTATTTTCGTTAAAACCAAAAAAAAAAATCTTTCAATTTCCTTGCGCTCTACAGCACTGTTCATAATAGGAAAATCCACTACGATTTTGGTCATTTCAGAGCTTAAAACGATTACTTTATTTGACTAGAGCAAGAAAATTAGGAATGTATATCATGTGATGGCTTTCCGTAGACGAACAAAATTGACCAACAAATCAGCAAAATTCGTTACAAATTTACGACTACAAAATAGACAATGGAAGAGAATTGAACGATTCTGCCGGAAATTGTGCAACATCATTGCCTGCACATTTGATGACCCGAACGGAATCACAACGAATTGATGATACACCAAAAGTAAACAAGTAATCACAGTACTAAACGGTGGCGGTACATACCACAAAATTTTTTGAATAAAAAATCATAATATTCGAATGCCATAAGAATCTGCTGTGATGCGGAACCATTGTCATCTTTGATTCGATCCACACGGCTGCTGATTTGATGATGTTGTGTTCGCCTGGTCAGCACCATTTTGATGGTGGAACTCGTGCCGTCGCCTTTGATGGTGATGACGATGATCGTCACGCCTGCCGCCTTGACGCCGTCCGGTGTGACCATAATGAGAGCTCTTGTTGTTCTGACTGTCATCGGATCTGTTAGCCGGAATATCGGGTTTCCGTTGAGGATTTTTATTCGAACGCGCTGCGTTTCCATTAATTGGCCGATTCGTATTGGTAGTCACCACATCAGCTGCATTGACAAATGATTCGCGACTTTTACTCGCCTGAAATGAGACGAATTTTATTCATGAATTACATGGACTGCAATCGTTCTGTCATTTATTGAAACTACCTCATCTTCACTGTCAATCGAAATCACATTATTATCCTCTGCATTCAGGTCAATGATGCCACCGCGACTCTTTTGGCGCATGAACAAATTGGACATCTTTTCCTGAAGACCTCTCAATTCGGTGGTAACTTCAAAAAGAGGAGCTTGAAGTAACTCATTTGGCGGCCGGCATTGAGACAACGGTTGAACGTCATTGTCGATCACTTCTCGGCAAACGGGACAGCATGGCTGGAAGAATGGATTTTATCGGAACGTGTACGTTTTTACGTCGACGACAAAGAAAATTCCCTCACCTGGAATGGCTTCGAAGATTTCTGTTGCCAGACTGGCAGCTTTTCCAATTCTTCTTCATAGTTCTTGTGCGACGCAATCAAATGCCTGGCCAGACAGTAGCTGTGCAGATAGTGATAACAAATTGTTTTGGTAAATTCGTCACCGTCTTGAAAGCCATACAGGCAGATGACACACTGTCCCGACGGAAGATTGCTATCAGTCAAATGTTCTCGTATAACTTCGATTAAATCGAAAACCACCGGTTGACCGACAGCTTCATGCAGTTTTTCTTCGATCGCCTTTCGTATCTTATTGATGGACATATCGTCCAATCCTCGCGAATTTCGTAGATTCCATTTCGGTTTGACATCGGGATATTGTTCACAAGGAATAACTTGCAGAGTTATGCACACGTACTGTCTGTCGACGTCTTCGCCAACAGTCGGCAGGACAGTGGTTTCAATCAGTTCGACACCACCCCTATTCGTGGCAAGCAAAACAACAACAAATTTGTTTTGAATAATCGATGAACATTTTGAAATGGATGAACGTTAGGCGAATCAACTCACTCAGAATTCCGAACAATTTTCACGTCATCCATCAAAATCGCTTCCAACGATTCCACTTCATCCATGAGTCTGGTTGCATTATTTTTTTTATTTGCAAACGAAAGAAGAATATCGAAAGAAAATGTAAACGAATGAGGTTAGGAGATAAACATCACAAATTTTATCAATCGAATCAACAACTTACACTTCCATTGCTTCGAATTTGGTAATTGTGGTGCACTTTTGATAAAATAGATTCAGATATTTGCTGTAAACACGATTTCCGGTCAAAACACTGATTTCTTGTTATGATTATTATGATTATTATTCAGGAAAATAAATTTTTCACTCTCGTAAGTGTCAAAAGACATAAAAAAAGTTGCCGACCCAAAAATGGACATGCGTTGTTGATTCGTTGCCTTTCGTTCGTAGACCGGGGTATGATAATTTTGATGTTACAATGGTAAATTTGGCAGAGGATGACAAGGTTCCAAAAGAACCTTGGAGGATGAGACATATAGGTTAGTTATCCAACAAGTTATTGTATTATACGTGGAACTGCTACTCCGAGGCGTCGCTGGGATTTTTATGTATGCAGTAAATGGTGCTAATTCGTTTTCATCAATTTTCGTATTTTTCAAGCTGCCGTCCTCAAACACCTTAATGCTTGATTTCCACTAACCGAAATAGTACTCCGTGTTAGAGACAAGTTTGATTTTTTTTTCAATTTTTGCTTTGTTTACTTGACAGTTTGCTCTCTCACGGCTCTCGCGAGAAGTACTTTTTGTTGAGTGGAAACCATACTTAAAGGTGCTGTCATGTTATCAATCTTTTTATATCTTAGACTAATCATAACTAGACCACTGCTATATACTTGGGGAGGTCATGCAGATGCAGATACGTGGGTGACACATGGTACACACAAAATTTGACAGTTTCATACGTTTACGTAGTACGTGGATTCTTAAAGTTGACAACTTCATAGTATAGATGAATTCTTTTAATGCAATGAAAGTACAAACCAGGTATGGTCTGTCCATACAGACCGGAGGAAATCACGATTTCACATAAAAAAACTCACTTTTCAATGATTTTCATATATATGAAATCGAAATTTCCTCCGCTCCGCTCCATACAAATTTTGACATTAAACCATACCTATGACCTATATTAGACCATACCCCATAAAATGGCGATACGCGTGACCTCGTGACCTTACCAAGTATAAAAGCCTTGATCTAGACTGGTAATGCGTACCAACATCAGTTTGTAAAAGATGCACATTTCGCACGATTTTACGTAGAATGTTACACCAATACATGTAGGCGTTGACATTTTTGGCGGAGGTAGTTCATTACACGAGGGATCAATTTTGTGATACGAGCCGAACTCACAAGTGTGCTTATAAGCAACAAGCTTTGGAAACGGTTATTTTGACAAGTGTAGAGTTTGCATATCCGAGCCGAAGGCGAGGTATGCAACTAGACGAGTCAAAATAACCGTTTCCAAAGCGAGTTGCTTAAAACCACACGAGTGAGTTCGGGAGTTCACAAAATTGATTCCGAGTGTAATGAACTACCAAGCAGCATCCAACGTATGCTGTTTTATTGCCTATCCACCCGGAATATTGTTGTTACGAGTACATTTTCCCACCCAAGGACATGAGAGTTCAAAACCAAAAGTGTTCGTGGAACACTGTTCCAGGAGACAATTGGCAGACTCATGAATATCAAAAGATTATTTTAGATTAATGCACAATTTCACAACATTTATGTCGCGCTATTTCATTCACTGCCAGACTAATACTAAACAAAAAAACTACCGATAGCACAAAACCAACAAAAAAATCTGTTGTTGCATTGAAACGTTTAAAAACGAATCTAGTCTGCTGATGAGATCGGTTCACACTTCTTCATTATATTAATCCCGAAAGCATCACTGGCAACACTACTGTTTTGATGACATGTTGAGAAACTACTTCGACTGTTTTGTTTCTGTGAAGTGCTAGATTCATATTTTGCGTAATATTTGTCAATTTGGTGGTGTTACAATAAATTTTTCAATGAATTGAAGAGAATACATGATAACAAAGACAGAAGTGTTGATTGTTTTTGAAAATAAGTGAAAAATGCAAAAATAAAATTGTGCGGCCATTGGTGTTCGTCGAAGTTGAAAAAAATTTAAATTATGGCTATAGACAAAATGCCCGTCACTTTTATTTTTGTGTTTTTTATTTCATTTTTTTCGAAAGTTTTTAATGAATTTGCTTAGATTGGTGTGCCCTTAATTCAAGTGACAAAGTTTGTGATATCAAAACTAAAATAACATCGCGAGTATTGTTTCGATTTCAGTGTTAAAGAATATTTCATGTGATACATTTTTACTGATAAGTAATGAAAATATGCTGGTATGTAATGAATTTTCATATGAATATTCCTTCACTTGTGATGTAATGAAAAAGTTCCCATATGTAACGACCGCTTTCCGCGGGTGGGAAATGTACGTGTAACAACAATATTCCGGGTGGATAGGCAATAAACATTTTTAAATCCAGCACCACGAATTTATATTACTGTAAACGTATGGTGCAGACGTGTTGCTTTTTGGATGGTGTGTTAGTAGAAGTGGAAAAGTCGGAACTCTCAAGTGTTTTTGTGAATTTTACCAAAAGAAAGTGCATGACTTCGAAAATATGTTTCACTATAACCGGTTGCGTTTTTATTAATCCATTGAACTGAATCACTCTTTTTGGAGGACACCTCTGGCTATGAAAGTTTCCACTTTCATTCTCAAGGTAATTCTTCTCCTTCTTCTCTTATTTTAATTTTATAAAAATCTAAAAGTTCTGTATGGCAAACAAATTCAATTTCTTCAATGAGTAACCTATTGCTTGATAGAAAATTTATTACTTCATTTGTTTGTTTGAACATACACTTGGATACAAGAAGAAAGGTATCACTTGTCACTAATTTTGTTGATGTTGTCGGTAACAGATGTCTATAGTCGTCTACATCCACAAATCATAAAAAACTCGTATAGATTGTGATTACATGAATACGTATTTGAATGTCGACAAGATCACGATTGTCAACATTTTGGCTTTTCGAACCCATAATGCCTCCGCTATCTGAGATATAGAAGTGATAAATATGGGAAAATTTTTTAAAAACTTTGCTGCTAATTGCTAATGATGCGTCACTAGAATCTGTATCACGACATAGTAAAGTTAACCAGGCTGGAGCGCTGATTTGACTAGGGACCTGAATATTCTAGTAGCTCTATATATTTTGCGAATAAAATTTTTCAATTTATGCCAGTGTTCATTTGAGTTCATTTTCATACAGTGTATCAGGCAATGAACGTCAACACAAGGTATGGTCGAATGTCAAACTTTGTACGCAGCGGAGGACATAGCGATTTCATATAAACAAACTCACCTCTCATGAGAGCCATGTCCTCCGGTTTGTATGAACAGACCATACCTGGTTTGTACATTCGTTGGTCCAAATGTTGGTCCCTTGTTTGACGTTTCGAAAATGAACCGCTTCTGCCTGGCTTATTTTACTCTGCCGTGATCTGTATCCAATTCCTATGAGTAAATTTCAACATTCATTTTTTAAATCCTTTAACTTTTATTTTAAGTTTATTCTTCAAATGAAACAATCAGTTTGAAGTCAGATAAAAATTATTCTGTCAATTTTATCGTCATGACCCTGATAGTTGGTAAAGTATTAATTTTCAATACGAATATCACTCAATATATTCCTTAGGAGTATACAAATAAATATCGCCAAAGTGCAGGCAATTTGGATTTGTTTTCAGGGCGGGAATAATTCAACATTACCAAAGACCAAACTTTTTTTTTGCAATTTTTAAAATTGATTTCTTATATTTCGCTGATAATTCCCTTCATTAATTTTCACAAAAATCTAGTTATTGCATTCAACATCATTCCATTTTTTTGTCTTGTCACTGTGACCTCTATTACTACTAATTAAACTCTGTGTTGTAACCCATAATTCTATTATTATGAAGACATTGTGGTAAATTATTGTTAATCATAATTGTAGCTTTACCCCATTGACTACTTCTATTTTTATGTATACCAAACCCATGTAACACTACAAGTCACAATTACATAAATTACTCACAGCATGATGCAGATCCCTAGGCGCAGACAAAACAACATCTTAATAAAAATGGAATCAATTTAATAAAATGGTTTCGCCGCTGTAGGAAACGAACATAATAAAAAAAAAGAAACTGGCAAAAAATGTGAACCTATTTTTGGTCACACGAAATCGAAAGAATTCGGTTTACGGAATGTTAAGTGTGAAGACTATTATTTCGTGTAGTAAATTTGATATTTTTATTGTTTAGTATTAATGGGGTAATGTTTGTCAACGTGACGTTAGAGTCTACTTACTCCGTTAATGAAAACTAACTGCATTCATACAATTCATACTGACAAAAATTTACTAGCAATTGGTACAGAAAAAATGTTTACGTCGATGCAAACATCTCTGGTAAAATTGTAAAAGTGTAACTCAACACAAAATGATTAATCAGGAAAATGTTGCTACCTCAGGACGCTTCAGGACCTCTGATTTTAAACTTTGTTGATTAAAATGAAAATCTTTTGGTTCTCCTGAGTATCGTGTATCATCTGTTAAGAAGTCATATTCATACGTGCAGGACGTACGAGATTCAGCTGCCACACATGTTTAAAATAATTGAAAACTTCGCAAATATGCACTTCTGAGGTAGCGTCAAGACCGACCCCTAAATGGATGGTAGAGCAAACATTTAACTTCTCTTCCCAAAGTGCATACTTTACTTATTGAGTTACAAAACTATCTGGAAACACTGAATTGCGGACGTCCCTTAAGTACAGAATCGAAAATAGATTTGACGCCAATCTCTTCAAAATGTTTGAATTAAACGAAGTCACAAGCTCGGTAGTCATGTTGATGATATTGTTTGCTGTGTCTGTGAAAGGTTACCGTTCACATTATTATCTCATTCTTTCCGTTGCTGTTGTTAACTACAAAATGTATACAGTTCAAGCAAACATTTATCTTTCTTCGATTATTATTGGTTTTACCCACATGAACTGTAAACGAAACTAAACCTCAATGGGAAGTAGTAAGAATTAAAGTGAACACACAGCAAATGTGAGACTATACGAGTAGAAGATAAAACGCTTTGTGCAGCTATTCGGTGTTATAATAAGTTGTTATCAATTCGTGATGGGAATTTTTTTGATAGAAACGAAAAGAATTGGTTTTGCAGTTGCGAGTTGCGGGAAATGAACAAAATTGCTAGAAATGACACATACATTTTATTTGATAAAATTCACATTTCCATTGTTACTGAATACATCGTACGAAAAAATTCAACCCACTTTTCAGTAGATTCTCTGAAGTAAGTAAGATTCTCTGAAGCAGTGTTCAAAAAAAAATTAATTTTATTTTGAAAAACGTTGATCTAATCAAAAGCCAGATTGATGGTCAATGCTTGTACTTCGAAAAAGCGGATTGAAGATTAATTGCAAATTTTGAAGTTCAACTTTGACTTGATCATCAATGCTATGCCTTGATAATACATCTGCATTTTTTGAAGATCTTACTAATCTGCTAAATCGTGGTAATCGATTTTAAGAATGTCACGGCCAAAAATATGTCACTAAGTTCTATAAATCTATACATTTTGACGAGGGAGAAGGTTATAACCCGAAGGGGTGTTGATTGCATCAATGACGAATGAAGTATGAAAAAGTATGTTTTGTATTGTGCTGCACCGAGTCGATAATATTCGACAAAGTGTGTTACGTACACCTATTGTGTACACTATATACTTCAATTATGTTCTCACTTCGATTTGCTGATTTTTCTAAAGGAGGCATCAAAAGCAAATGGATTGAAATACAGCTGGAAGGCGAACTATTGCACGTAACCCTAAGGGTTCGTATAGTCTTTAAATATAAAATAATTTAGTTATAAAGTCGTTTAATACACTTTAAACGTCAACATCCATTCTATGCCTTTTGCTGTGATCTGAAGTTCGTAAGTAAGCAAGAGACGAGAGTGTGTCGAACCTATTGTATTGTAATGTGTTTGTATACTTTTACAGAATGTAATTAACTGTCGATAAATGACGTAGGATGGAGTACCATTTTTGGTAAATTTATTTGGAAAAATTTGCCAAAGTCTACCAAAATTTAGGTAATTTCTGACAAAATTTTCCAAAAAGATTTATCAAAAATGGGCCCTTCGTGGAGTGGGAGTTGTAACTCATATATACAATTGAAGTTTTTAAGCTGTTACAGCTTGCAATTCTCGAAAACACCGGAAATCGATAATGTTTGTCAACTTTACTTAGGCATTGAACAGACATACAAATTAGGAAGGCAAATCAAAAGAGCTAATAACCGGTAATGGAGACTCTCATTGATTGAGAGTCTATAAGACCACAGACCACAGCAGTTCAAGCCATTTTTTAACCTGTTACAGACAGCAAGCATATGACCAGTATTATTATCGGGTGTATTGCTTCCATCGATCAAAGGATTTTTAATCGGTTACAAATCTTGTACTTCAATTTTTTAACATTCATTTTATTTCATAGGGGCCCATATTACCCAGAGCTTATTATTTTTGTTGTCGTTATCGACTGGTATGTGACTGGTTGAGGATTCTAAAGTGTCTCCATTGTCGAAAGTAATAAACTTTTACCGTCATCCAACAACAGCACTTTTCTCGTTGACTACTTGCACGTGTATTTACATTTACAATTACAATCTAAATATTTTCATTTGAGAAAACTTTTGCAGCCCACGCATTTCTTCCTCATATCGTTCCAATTGTTTTAATTTGATGGAAACTCACATTCTATTTCTAAATGCAGTAAGCAGAAGTAGGAATTGGATACAACAGAAGGAACCAAAAAATTCATTTTTTTTATTTAAATAATTTATTTTTATGTGTATTTTATTGTGTACACGCACACACATTTTCGTTCTCACTGCTGAATTTGAAAGCCAAGACACATTTTTTTGTATGGTTTCGTCTATTTCCACCATATACATACATCACATATAGATTTTGTTCCTCGGCACACTGTACGTTACATATAGATTTGTGTATATAAATTTTGTAACGTAGATTTCTATCAGTCCAAGTACTTACTAAGCCGGTATATAGTTTTAGATGAGAGAAATGCTTGACTGACATTTTGACGAAATTAGTTTGTGACGGATTTAATTGTGGAAATAACTTAATTAAAGAGGTTGGTTTGTTTTCCTGTGTTGTATAGGGTCTGTTAAGAGTTTTTCTCTCGGTATAAATTGCTGATGATTCCAACGAAATGTTCGTCATTATTCGTCGTAATGTTTTTCAGGACGATTAACTTTTAACAGCATTTTGCGTTTTCTTTTCGATTACATTTTCGATGCATTAAATTCTAGATGGTTGGGGTATGCAAACAATTCCAAGAATTTAAGTGTCGTTGGTGATTTTTGTTTATTATTTTCCCAATTAAAAATCTAAACGAATATAATTGTTCAACTCTAGTATTAGGTGAATCCGAAATGTTTATTGTTATTATGTTACTAGCATAAAAGCTTTCTAGAACCGACGTCCGACACATTTAATAGATATTTACGTAACAAGGACGGAAAAGTTGAAATATCGCGTGAAGTTTGTTGGTTTGATTCGATGCCAAGGTCACGAGCTACGCGAAAATGTGACTTTCCATCCGAGTTACGTACAATATTTTACATGCTGAGGGTTCCGAAAAAAATTCCTCATTGTTGAAATGAACGGGTTTTATTGACATGAGCACTAACACTCATGTTCCGGGGCCTTAGTAAGTGAAACCAATACCTTCTCTAGCAAACAAACTTCGTTTTGACGCAGTCAAAACACCACCTTATTTTGACTAATTTGACACAGACTTTTTTTGTGATGGAGTTGCCGGACTGCACTTTTTTTAAAGCAATATCGACATCACAGAAAAACACAAATTTTCAACTTTATTACTTTTTTGCACATCAAAATAACTGAGCAAAACACATAAGAAGACATCACAATCACAAATTCTTCATTCTCGAACACCGAAATGGGGACAAAAGACATAATATTTTCCTTTCTTTTTGCATACCAACTTTGCAGAAAGAAAGTATTTTTTCGCAATTCCGGTCCATAATCATCACCTTTCCATGCATCCATTTAATGTCGTTTTGAAGGTATTTATTTCACAGTGCGTTTTTGATTATTTTTTCGCACTTGGGCTTTTTCACATTTTTTTCGCACGCTACATAGCTCAGTACCTTTAAGAAAGACTAAATTTTATAAATAAAAACTTTGCACAGACCAGGATTTGAACATACAACACCAAAATTCTTCCAAACACCAAGCAACGACCATAGCCATTCGGCTACAGAGTCACACAATTATACAGAACGTATTGTTGAAGCGTACATACTAATCATTGACTACTTGATTTTATTTAGCGCGTCTCTATACATCACATTGCAATGTGTATATAGAACAGGTTGCTTGATCGTTCAAATGAATTCATGTTTGCATGTGAATGTTTGGTAGAAATTTTGGTAATATTTTGCATTGGAAAGGTGATTATGGCCCGAAATTGCGAAAAACGTTGTATCTACCACGGTAGGTATGCCGGTATTTTTTCGCACACGACGTCTTGTCGACCTCGGCTTCGCCTCGGATCGACAATCGACATCTAGTGCGAAAAAATACCTTCATACCTACCTTGGTAGATAAATAACTATTTCGCAATTCCGGTCCATAATCATCACCTTTCCATGCATCCATTTAATGTCGTTTTGAAGGTATTTATTTCACTGTATTCCTGGACTAGGGTCGGTCGATTTTTGAATATTTTCCATCCGAGCTTCTGGACCTAGCTAAGGAAAAGTCTAAGGAAAATTTTAAGACCAAAAAAAATATTTTCAAAAATGTTCTATGCTTTGCCCAAGACGATTTTTTGAAAATCTTCTAGTTTTTCGAGATATCAACACTAGAGATGTGCGGGCCGCCCGAAATTCATCTACCCGACCCGGCCCAGCCCGGCCCGACCGGGCTTGGGTCCGGGTTTCAAAAATTAGTCGGGCTCGGGCGGGCTCGGGTTTCAAAAACAAAGATTCGGGCTGGCCCGACTTTGTTCATCTTTTAAAAAAATGTGAAAACTTAAAGAAAAATTTAAAGAAAAATTGCAATACAGTCCGAGAGTAAGCTTCCTTTCAAGTGTTCGATAGATTTGTGAGACTACATTATTATAACGATAGGTAACCGAACGATTTCCACTTGTTAGCCGAGCCAATTTTAGGTTTTTTCGCTCAATAAAAAATATACGGGCCGAGTCGGGCCGGGCCGGGTTTTACTACAAAATTCTCGGGTCGGGTCGGGCTCGGGCATTAAAAATTAGTCTGGGCCGGGCTGGGTCGGGTTTTGAAAATAGGTCGGCCCGCACATCTCTAATCAACACTCTAAAAGCTTTCTTGTCTATGCCAAAAAGTGAATTGTTGGTAAAGCGTTCTTAGTATAGAATACAGGATCTACTCTAATAAAAAAACCCAAAAGACACGTCCTTTTTGTGAGGAAAATACTTTTTCCGGGTGAAAAGTTTCGTAGGTTTCCGATTTTTTAATTTGAGATAGGTTTCTATTGCAGATTTTTCCAGAAAATTAGTTTAAATTTTGTCGCAAAATAGATAATTTTAAAGCTACTTTGATAGAAAACCACGACGTAAAAAGATTTTGAGAAAAGTTTTAAATGCGGTCGAGTGATCGCTATGAGAGTGACTAAAAATTAGCCATTTTTGGCATACTAGGAAGACACACCCCTCCTCAACAAAAAAGAAGTTTTTCCGAAATGCACCCAAAAACTAAGAACGGGTATCGATTCAGGGACCTTTTGGGAGCTCAGAACAGCATTCAGTAAAATCGGACCAGCTCCTTCCCCATACAAAAATTTTCATTTCATGAAATTTCATACACCCCTCTGAAATCGTTTTGTCACAAAAGTTCGGTGAGTGGACATATTTTGATCGAAGTTAATTTTTATCTTATAGTCCGAGGTCATACCTTTCTAAATTGTTTAAGTGATCTTCCCACTTTTCCATGCATTTAAAACTTTTCTCAAAATCTTTTTACTTCTTGGTTCCCTATCAAAGTAGCTTTAAAATAAGCTATTTTGCGAAAAATCTGCAATAGAAACCTCCCTCAAATAAAATAATCGGAAACCTGCGATCCTTTTTACCCGGAAAAAGTGTTTTCCTCACAAAAAGGATGTGTCTTTTGGGTTTGTTTATTAGAGTAGACCCTGTTTTTTATACTAAGACCGCTTTACCAACAATTCATTTTGAAATGGCATAGACAAGAAAGCCTTTAGAGTGTCGATACCTCCAAAAACTAGAATATTTTCAAAAAATCGTCTTGGGCAAAGCATAGAACATTTTTGAAAATATTTTTTTTGGTCTTGAAATTTTCTTTAGACTTCGCTGAGTCGTATCAGCTAGGTCCAGAAGCTCGGATGGAAAATATTCAAAAATCGACCGACCCTAGTGGACACTGTGCGATATCTTTTTTCGCACGCTAAAGAGCCTATTACATCACATTGCAATGTGTATTATAATGCAGCCTTCTTGATCGTTCAAATGAATTTCTGTATACACAACGATTTTGGAACAAAATGTAGGACATGTTTTGCATTGGAAAGGTGATTATGGCCCGAAATTGCGAAAAACGTTGTATCTACCACGTTAGGTATGCCGGTATTTTTTCGCACATGACGTCTTGTCGACCTCGGCTTCGCCTCAGGTCGACAATCGACATCTAGTGCGAAAAAATACCTTCATACCTACCTTGGTAGATAAATAACTATTAAAAGTTTAAAATTTTACGTCGAACAGTTTTATCACCCTAATTTTTCTAGTTTGTTTGCTAGGGTATTGGTTTTTTCATTTTTTTTTTCATTCATTTATTTTATCAATCCTTTATTATAATGTGGGGAATACTATTAGTTCATGTAAAAACAGATTACAAATTAATCTGATAGATGAGTATAAATACATTTTGATCGAAAATTTGGTCTAAGAAACTTTAGTTCAGCGATTAGAAATCAAATCTTTGTCTAACAGTTAGGCTATATCACAGAGCACGACAGAGTAAAGTTAACCAGGCAGTAGCGCTGATTTGACTAGAGACCTGAGTAATCTAGTAGCCCTATATTTTTTGCGAACAAAATTTTTCAATTTATGTCAGTGTTCATTTGAGTTCATTTTCATCCAGTGTATTAGGTCCCTTATTTGACGTTTCGAAAATGAACCGCTACTGCCTGGTTTATTTTACTCTGCCGTGCACAGAGTCAAATAAATAAATAAGTTTAAACTGCACTTCTCAATTCAAGTAAAAGTAAGGCGATATCACGTTATAATCACTGGCACCTTTCATCACTTCGATTTTCAACTTAGATTTGAAAGTTTTTATACACTTCAAACGTCGAAGGTCATTACAGAGGCTGTTGTATATTCATGCGTGGCTTGTTTCAAGATTGGATGATGGTCGGGTAAAATACGTTTCATTATTTGGAACTTTACATTTCACCTTGTGTCCACTCAGATTGCGTTGAGTAAATAGTATATTGCCTCAACTCTGACAATTGGCAGAACAGTTGAGAAACTATACATTTTGCCCTTGGATTCGGTTTTGTTTTGTTGATTGGTTGTTCATGTCTTTTTCAAAAACAAATTTTCGCAAAATGAACGCATGAAAAACGCTGTTTTCACCTCGACGAAAAACAGATCATTCTGAATCGAATGAAAGGATTTCATCACAACTGCAGAAATTAAACATTTCCTAGAAATTATTTCAGTTAGTTGTCCCAAATCTTTCTACCCAAAAAGATTTAGTTTTAGATTTCAGAGATAAAATTAGAAACCAGGTATGCTCACATTGGCAATTGGCATACTTAAGGACCTAATTTACACAACCAGTCTCCTGCTATCGACAGCGATGACAGAAATTAAAGGATGTGAGCTGGATAACATTCTTCTATAATAGTAAAATGTTTGTTAAAACAAATGAAGTAAAAGATTTTACTTCAAACATTAACAGATTTAGTAACTAAATTTTGACAATACATCGTGTGAATTCAAAAAAAGGACGAGCCCATGGATGAAATTAAATACCATACCATTCCATTTTATTTATTTAAATTAATCTTTATGTGAATGAAAATTACCAATTTATGTTGATTATCGATGATCCATTTATTGGGACATTTCTTACTACAAAAAAAAAACGATTTAAAATTCTGAATTTTTATCGAAATTGATATTCGGAAATCCTTTAGTGCATTACCATTCGGAACGAACACTCTCCCCATCGCATATTTATTAACCGTTTTGTAAATTGTGAATATCAACATATTCAAATGAATTAAACAATTCTCATTGCAACCTATAAATAAATTTGTTTTAAAATCGGATCGATTTTATATAAAATTATTTTAAATTGTTACGATTCGTCAATGTGTTTGTATATAATGTGAACAGTGAATGCTTCTGCTTAATTAGAATTTCAAATTCTTAGGTCAATCAGTACTCAAAGTCTATTTATTCACACTTAATGCAGATTTAATTCGCCGCATAAAAATGCATTTCGAACTGTACACATTGGGTCTCTATTTTGCGTAAATCAAACAGGCAAAAAAACCGAACTGATAATAATACAGACAGCAATTCTACTTTATTTAACGACATCACATGTAATGTAAATTTAGAAGAACTTTGGATGGGTATTTTAATATTAATAACAATTTCATTTCCTATTTGAATCGAATAAAAAAAATGTTCCAACGAAACCAACAACAAAGCAAAATATAATTTACATTTCACTCGAAAAAAATTAACCTAAATTCGGTTTTGCTTAACCGATTTACAATTTAAATTGTCTTTTCGGATGTAGTTTCTGAAGTGGAAGTTATTGTTGAAATATCTTACATTTTTACTATAGACTGAAGAGCTGTGATATGGATTTGTATCCTGTTATTTGAGATGAGTGGTCCGATCCGATTTAATTTTACCTGGATTTTGGTTTATCTGGTTTCAATAGTTATTTCTTCACTGAAGGAATTTTTTTTTGAAAATTTCATTTTGAGCAGTCATTGGCCAGAGCGTAATGAGGGGACAAGTTACCCGAGAAATTTTCAACTTTTCTCCCGAGGTAAACACAACGTTTTTCAGAGCAAATGCTTTCGAAGTTTCGGAGGGAAAAAATGACTTCTTTTTCGTCTGCGATGTGAACAAATTTAATACAGGTTGGATTCCGACCCCAAGGTTCTTTCAAGAAAATTTTGATAATTCGTGTGGAAGTATTGTTCAAAAACTAGTTTTCCTAGCCTAGGAATGTGTAAGTCCCACAATGCCCAACTTCACACATTTACCTATTGTGTAGGGTCAACGTTGATTTTGACCCCATTATTAGGTCAGGAATTTTGAACCAAAACTCATTGAATTGAATTGGATTTTCGGGTTTCAAAAATGTAATTCGGGTCAGGTCTCAGTTTCGTCTGGCTTCGAATACTTATTTTGGTCTCGACCTGTTCTAATCTCTGACCTGTAATGTGAACATGCAATCGACAGTCGATGCGGTAATTTTTGAAGCTCCACACCATCTAGGCTTTGGAAATCATATAAATAGAAAATGTATATTCAAACTATTGAAGTAAGAATTGGTTTGAAACACTATAGACTTTGAACAGAAGAAGTAATAGATTTAATTGTTTTTATATTGGGATTTTTCCTCGATTTACCGGTCTAGTAAACAAATCTGTTTATTGCTGCATCATTAGTTTTTATTATGATTATGATTCTATCCTGTGGTTTCATGATGAAAAGTAAAATTTTCGTTGAATTTAATGGGTATCGGGGAATCTGGCACACGGTGTCAAAAGAAAGAACTTTTGAACTACGTAAAAGGCGAACTCGCACACGCAAGTTTTTTGCTGAAAATGCTTTTTAGCCACCCATCGACTTAATGACTCCTTTTTCAAAATTTTGGTATTGAAAAATTGTGTGCGAGCTCACTTTTTTCGTACTTGAAAAATGCGTTGTTTTAGCACCGTGTGCCAGATTACCCCACGCCAAAGATTGTCACTCAAGGCCGTGTGCCTAAAAAGGAATTTAAAATGTTGCATGCAAACATTTTGCTCAAAAAAGCCAACATTTGTGTCACTGAGTTGGAAATAGTAATTTATACAACCGAGTGATCAATGCTTTTTTAGGCACTAGATGTGTAAATTGTCACTCGAGGCCGTAGGACGAGAGTGACAATACACATCGTGTGCCTAAAAAAACATTTATCACCGAGTTGTAAACAACGTTTTTCTCAAAAAAGGCAACGAAAGTTTTACTTTTCGTCAATGAGTTGAAATGACTTTTGCACGACTCTCTTGTGAAAGTGTTTTTTGTGGTCTCTACTACTGCTAGTAATATCCTTTCTACGAAAAGAAGAAATGATTATCCTGTCACAGACGGCAAGCATATTAACAGTTTTACTATTCAAACTATTACTTCCTTTGGTGGAAGATTTTCAGAGATTGTTTTCAGAAATCTTTTACTTCATTTTTTTGGACTTTTTGATTATTTATTTTAAATGCGACAAAAAAGACTGCTCACAATTATGGCGCAGCCGGTAGAAAATCGATCCTTTATCAAAAATTAAAAATTACGTAAATAAATATCATCGACCTTCTTCTTCCCTAATGTTCCCAAAATACAAGCAGCGTTACCACGTTGAATCGTAATCGAAATTCTTTGCAGAAGGTACTCTTTCGATTTTACCTCATCCGTTGCTTTTTAGGTCTTTTTTCCATAGGAAAAAAAGACCTATTGTGGGCACTTCATCTGTCCGTCCGTCCGTCCGTCTGTCCGTCTGTCCGTCCATCCGTCCGTCCGTCCGTCTGTCCGTCCGTCCGTCCGTCCGTCTGTGTCACAAATAAAATGTGATTGATAAAAGTTAAAATTGCAATGCTACTATGAACAAACCAACACCAGGCAAATCAATTATTATTTGTTATCTGGTAACCAATCGCTCATAGCAGACATTGCAATTTGAAAGTTTGGTAGTTGTTGGTAGTTGGACCCCCAAAATATTTAGCAGCAAAGATGTTTCTTACTCGAGAGACGCACACCGACTGACGAAATTATTCGGCCTGCTTGCCTTTTTATAACTCAAATATTTGGTAGTTGACTACCTCGGTGGTAAATTGCAATGCTACTATGAGCAAACCAACACCAGGCAAATCAATTATTATTTGTTATCTGGTAACCAATCGCTCATAGCAGACATCGCAATTTGGTAGTTGTTGGTAGTTAGACCCCCAAACTATATAGCAGCAAAGATGTTTCTTACTCGAGAGACGCACACCGACTGACGAAATTATTCGGCCTGCTGGTCTATTTATAAATCGAGTATTTGGTAGTTGACTACCAAAGTGGTAGTTGACTGACTACCAAAGTGGTAGTTGACTGACTACCAAAGTGGTAGTTGACTGACTACCAAAGTGGTAGTTGACTGACTACCAAATAGAGACTACCAAAGTGGTAGTTGACTGACTACCAAAGTGGTAGTTGACTGACTACCAAAGTGGTAGTTGACTGACTACCAAAGTGGTAGTTGACTGACTACCAAAGTGGTAGTTGACTGACTACCAAAGTGGTAGTTGACTGACTACCAAAGTGGTAGTTGACTGACTACCAAAGTGGTAGTTGACTGACTACCAAAGTGGTAGTTGACTGACTACCAAAGTGGTAGTTGACTGACTACCAAAGTGGTAGTTGACTGACTACCAAAGTGGTAGTTGACTGACTACCAAAGTGGTAGTTGACTGACTACCAAAGTGGTAGTTGACTGACTACCAAAGTGGTAGTTGACTGACTACCAAAGTGGTAGTTGACTGACTACCAAAGTGGTAGTTGACTGACTACCAAAGTGGTAGTTGACTGACTACCAAAGTGGTAGTTGACTACCAACATGGTAGTTTACTAATACGGATGTTGTAGATATGTTTACTGTTTGAGAGCTGCACACCGACTGATGAAATTAATCGGCTTGCTTGCCTATTCATAATTCCAAAATTTGGTAGTTGAATACCAAAGTGGTACTTGAATGAGTACCAAGCTAGTAGTAAACAGAAATTGAAAAAAAATGAAAAAGACCTCACCAGGCTTCAGCCGGTCTATTCTTGTTCATTAAAGAGCCCAATTTATCAATAAATTTCTTTGTCTCCGGACCCATGCAACCTAAACTTCAATTGTTTTCAACATTCTTTTTGATATAAGACCTTATTAGTCAGACCTTGTCGTTGCTGTCGTTGTCGATAACAGATGACAACCTGCATGTAAAAGGTTCAACACCTTTATTAATTGGAAATTTTGTTACAGTAAAACGGTAGCTAAATCTGACCGCTCTGATCGTAACGTTGTCTTTTGCCCAGAACCTAGTGGCACCCCGCATTTTAGCAGGTGAATTAAAAATCGTTAGATACAAAAATGCACCTAGAAATTCTAGTCTAGAATTGCTTTCGAAAAACGTCTTACTTTAGAATGATCTGATCATCCCATTCGAATTCAAATTTTTTTATTATCTTGCAGGCGAATTGATTCAATTCTATTTCGAAAGGAAACATCGCACACAAGTTATTCATTAACTTGTTCCGTCTTGTCTTCAGAAAATAATTTTTAATATTTGTAACGCATCAAGAAACTCGGTTGCCGATAATCTTTCTGACCTTTTTGGTATTTGTTGTTTAAAAATTGAATTTTATAAAATGCTGATAAGTTTAATGTATTTAAGATAGCATTTTTCATATAGCAGTTACAACAGCAATCATCGTCGACAATGTAGCCGTTTTATTCCATTTTTCCTGTTTATTTTTTTCCGTTCCAAATTTGCAACATTTATAAATGCAAAATTCAATGCTCTGTACACTCAGTGCACTTATTAGCTTGTTTTTCATTGATCTCTTTGTCATGCAATAATAACAATTAATGCTTGCTGCTGATGTTTTTGTATAATAATTCATCTAAACTCAATAAGAAAACAGTGTTGTACACAGATCAATGCTGTCGTGAACCTTTTCAATCAAAAGTTGATAGCACTCGCACAGCAAATAAATGACTTACTCAGTATATTAAACTGCACATATTGCACATAAATATTAATTTATTCATTTAAGAAAGCAGCTGAAGTCAGTGGGACCTCTCAACACACTTTTTTACATTTACAACAAAGAAAATGAACTTCCCCCTTATGATAATGCATGGAATATTGGAACACCTATATCATTAATCGTCTTTTAATTACCATTTAGTGTTGACATATTTAATATGCACTTAATTAGTTGTAGGGCCAGGCAGGATAGGAAATTTTAAAAATATTCTCCATCTTCACTTTGGTGAGTGTTTCTGATTGATGTGTACGTACGAACATACTGTAATCCCTATACATAAATAGGTGCAATATCATCATTTATGAATGAATGAATGTCTGTATTTACTGAACCATTATTTGTTATGTAAAATATGTTTCGGTGCGTCGTCGTCGGTAAAATAAATTAGTGGCACAAGAAGTATAACCGCGAAGTACAACAAAAGAAAAATTGAAATTCTTGTATTTTTAGATTCGTTGAAACCTTTCAAAACTCATGCTTAACAATCAATAGGATGTCTCCGGTAATAAGTGCATAGTTCTACTACTCGGACAAAAGCTATTTCCATCGAACTATGTTTCCGGGAGAATTTTAAGCTGTTACAGAAGGCAAGCATATGACCAGAATTGTTGAGTCTGGTCTATTTCTTCCATCGATCAAAGCATTTTTAATCGGTTGATTGCAAATCTTGTACTTCAATTTTTTTTAACATGAATTTTATTATACAAAGGACCATATTATCCAGAGCTTGTCATTATTTTTGTCGTCGTTATCGATAACAGATGAATAGCCGTATGTGACAGGTTAAATTTTGGGGAACATGGGCGTGAGCGTATGCGAAAGAATATATTAGTAGATTATGCATCTCTGTTCAAAATGTTCATTTTGGCAATTTGGAAGTTACGTATGTACCGAGCAGAAGGCGTTTCGGTTAAATCGTCAACATTAACATTTTGAGAGGGCTGAGAACAGATATATTGAGACAAACACTCTTGCACTAGAGCACAGCTCTGCTTCTAGCATGAACATAAGAAATATTCGGAGGCTTATGCAATCAAAATGGACCTTGCATTTTCTCGTAAAGATAGGAGTTATGATTTCTTGGTGTGAATAAAAACACAAAACACATGCATACATATTTGAAAGTTTGGAGGCTTTATGACGTTGGAAAAATGAGTGTTAGAAGCATTATTGCTATGACTAGAGGAATAAGCGCTAGATTTATCGTTCAATACAGATAAAAGGTAATAACTGTCACTCAATTGTCCAATTAGGCTAGACGAACGAAAAAGGTACCAGTCACCATCTGCTTCTGCGGTCTCTAAAACTTTTAAGTGAATAAAGATTTTTAAGACTAGATGAGCCGCAGATCATCATTACTCCAGAATACAAGTACCTTTTTTGAAACATTCATGAAGAATTGTTTATATTACTCAGGACAAAAATTACCTCGGTCTGGTCGCAAATCAACTACGCTCACTAGAATATTCAACTCTTTACACATAGTTTTGATGTTTATTATGTCACTGCATGATACTCAAACCGAAAGAAGTATGAGATTTAAAGATTATTATCGCTTCTGAATGGTTTTAGGATATATGTATTATACCTGCTTTGACCCCTTATCTCATTTTGAGACCATTTCGTTTCCGATACACAGAATGTAACATTTTCCCTTCAACAGTGTTTATTATCTCCGAAAAGTAGACCATGATTGCTATCCTAAGATATTATATTTTTGTGTAATGTAGTTACAATCACAAGTTATATAAATATTTCATTTATTTTATTAACAGTTACCATATAGGTTATCGAAGTCATTCAAACGGAATATTTATTTTCAAGTATTATCGATAAGAATATTATATTATACCGAAAAAAGTGTAAAGATACATCCAATATTATATATTTTACACACATATTTATGGATAGACCGGGTCAAATGTTCAACCTCAATTTTCCCATCAGTGGTAAAGCCTTACATATTATTGCTGTATCCTCTGTATAACCAAAGAGAAATAGAAACTCAATATTCATTGTGTGCACTTATATTCCTAGTAAACAAGATAAGAATGTAAAAATTTTAATCTTTTTGATTTGGCATTTCAACGATATTGAGAGGAATTTACATTGAGAAATTCTAATTAACTATTTTTCTTAAATCAAGAATTTTTTTTGAAAATGATGGGATATTTTTAATGAAAGAAAAAATAATGGAGTTGTAATCTATATGGTAGGATAAAATGTAGCCGTATTTCATAGGTTCTTGATTTTTTGATCTGAGTATTTTCAAGATAATGATTCGAAATCTGTTACTTCAATTTTTCAACATATTCGTGGAATCTGTTATTTCACTTCTTTTAACAGGTTCGATATATAAAGCACATTAATCTTAGACTGTCGCTCATTTTCAACATCATTATCGATATGTGAAAAATTGCGATGTAATTGCAGATTCCGCAGTGCCAAAGCACTGTCAAGCACCGAAGCTGACTTTGACATAGTATGAGTGGGTGGGGAGAACCCCTGCACCTAAGCCTCCAGTGGGCCTGTTGTGCTTTGACATAACTCAATTAGAAGGCCAATTGATCGGTTCAGTCCTCTATTTGAGTGACGGCAAAGTCAGCTTCGGTGCTAGGCAGTGCGTTGGCAGTGCAGAATATTTGTGATAAATTTTTCTGTTCTGAAATATGTGATACACCCGAGTTTCGCCGATATTCCATGGAAATTGAAGACAATACACACCGTCTAAACCCGTTGCCTAATTGACTGAATGACATTACCAACGAAAAATTCGGACATGTAACACATAACACAAAGAGACGTTATCGGTACTAAATCCAAGACGCAACCTAATAACTAAGTCAGGGTTTGCCGTATAAGTGAACTAGGAATCATGAAAATCATATTTTAATCGTTTCAGAATAATAAATTTGATAAATTGATTCAAATAGATTTCGACCTGGTTAAGTTGAACCATCTATATACATAATCCAGGAAAAGGAACAGAGTGGACTGAAAGAGACAATTATGAATGGAACCAAAACCAAAGTAACTTACATGAAATTCCACTTCTATTCCGTATTTCTACTGTATATGGATTGATAATAACGATCACTACGAGTACAGTAGAGTGAGTCATAATTCTACACTCAGTCTCGGTCACCTGAAGAATAGTTGAAGAAAAATTCTAGAAAAAAAATTACCAAAAATTTTTTGCATCACAAGTGACAGATATTGAGGAAAGTTCTGTAAAGAAAACTGTTAAAATAGGGAAAAATACGTCCTGAAACAAAGGAAAAACTGAATCATCTGCCACTTGTGACGCAAAATTTTGTTGGTAATTTTTTTGCTAGATTTTTTTCAGTACAATTTTCGCTTTAACTTTTTGTGAGTCGAAGCTATAAGCGTCACCCCCACCGATATAAGTTCTTTTGTAAGTGGATAAAAGGACTTGTGTCACACCTCTACTGTAAGTGATTCTGGGCGATTGATTTTTTGTGCTAAAAAAGAGTTCAGAACGAACCAGAACATCTGTTATCAACAGTAACGCCAAAAATTAGCAATGAAAGTAGCGTAGTCTTATATAGTAAAATGTATGCGAGTGAAAAAGAATGAAGTAAAAGATTTCAAACCCACACTTGCCGTTGCAAAAAAAAGAGAAGAGAGGCACTACGAAATCGAAATCTGTATCCGAAATTCCAAATGTAAAGGTTGGTTTCGAGTCATAAGAAATTAATCGAGTATCTAGCTCATTCAAGCCGTCCTATCCGATTTCAAATTCTTTCTTTGAAATACTAAACCATTTTCTGTTCCGATATGTGTAAATATTTCCGCTCAATTTAGCCGAACGTAGTTGTAGTATCACTGTAGCGACTTATTTTCCAAAAAATTGAGCGAATAAATTAATAAATTTTTTGTGTAAAGTAAAATTTTGTTTTAATTGAAAGTCAAACGATTCATTGAGTAGAACACTAACTCATTGAATTTAATTACGTTTTTTCCATTTATTATACTCAAAATAAAATTATCTTTTTTTTTCTTTCCTACAAATATCTTTAGGAGACACATCTCCATAGACTTATACCAGTTTGACGAAAATAAACATATTAAAATTTAAACAGCTGTTAACGATACATTATAAAAATTTCAGATGAAGAAAAAAAAACCTATAGAGACGAGGAGTATAAGAGACACCGAAAAAAAATGCTTATTCACATATGTTTTGCGTCTTCTCAGGTTTTTCAGTTTTCTTTCATCGAAATGAATGCCTATCAAAATCTTCAATTTACGGGCACAGATATTAAAAGAAAAATTTCGAACGACAATTCACCTTGTAGATGGAAATTTATGGCATCCACGGTGGATCATAGAACAGTTAAATCTTCCTGTAAGATAAAATTTATTTATTTTTTAAGGCTGGATGTCAGTGCTCTAATTGACAAAAACAAAACGTTTTGATTTCATTCTGATTGGAACATCTTAACTGATTAAGTAGATAAGATTTTTCTCTATAGATACAAATACCGGGAGTATGAGCATTGAGCATTGCAAATATTGAAATTGCATAATTGAGTCATCAAAAAATGCTTATAAGATGCTCAAACAATCAAAGAAAGAGGCGATAACGATACACGTTGCATAATTATTATTTTTTTTTTAAATAAAAGAAGTGAAAAAAGTCACTGGCCATTAATGCATAAAATCGTTAATGGTGTTTACAATTCCAATACAATATTATTATGTCAAAGGCTTATTTAACAGATGAATATATTTGCAATTAGCATAAATTTGAAATTTTTTAATATTAAAATTAGTTTCGTTTTTATTGTATTCACCGTACCTATACACAGCACGCATCGGATTGTTTCTTCTTTTTTATTTTCATTTTTAATATTTTTTCGAATTTCTTTTTATTTTCATTTCAAAAAATTTTTCATTCCAATTCCTTTCGGTCTCGGGAGGAAATAATAATAATTTTTAAGCGATCGTCTCGTAATCGTAAAATTTTAATAATTAAATTAATCGTTGCAGAAGCAGGTTGACATTCGTTCGATTGGTTAGACTTGTCAGAACGGAAACAGTTAGCATAAAAATGAATATTTTAATAAAATGGTTGATTACAATATACCTACACACATCCACAATAAAAATTTAAAAAAAAACCAACCTACCCTTCGTCATGCACAATATACATACATTACACCATCCTGTATCCATGCGCATAGATGCTGCGAATTGAAAAGATGCTTAGTTCAAAGCACCAATCACAAGATTTTCCACACAATAACTGTCTGTTTATGTAGTTGTTTAAGGAAGGGTGCAATGAGTATAAAATTGGCGTTGGCAAATTTTGTCTGTTATTATTTGGAAATCTATTGGCACACAGGTTTTGTTACCGCCCCGAATCACATTGAATACATAAAGAAAACTGCAAGATATTCGTAACAACTAGAGTAAAAGATAAATATTGCTAAATGTTTATGATTATCGTCTCTTTGCTTTGTAGCTTTCTATACACAGAAATACTTGTTTATGTACATTGATTGTTCATTTAGTGTGTGAGAGCAGCACTGCTCCTAGCATGAATACCGAATTGACAAGTGTCAAATTTGGATGCTTTGTTGATACAAGCTACCGCGTAGGATTGTTTCTATTGTGTGTTTTAACATATCTGTACAAAAGAAACGCAGTGCCGATATGTTCTGATTTCATCAGCATCCGTACATTTTCTATGTTCACGCTAGAAGCAGTGCTGTGGTGTGGTATGTAAAATATTTAGTTTCTTAACAATTGTCTAAATGGAAAGTTTGTCTAAGTGAGGCAAAGCCGAGGTTAAAAACACATCAAATGAACAAAGCTTTGTTTTAGGCATAAGATAGGACAAGGTTTTTATGTAACAGAAGATACGATCAAACTACACACCCAAATTTTAACACTCTACAATACATACATGTAAATTAATCAAAATCAGGATAAGAGTCTGCTTGTGATTCATAAAACTGTCGTATTGAAAATTGAACAAACCGACAAAAGGATCACTGGTATCAAAACTTCACATATGGTGTATACCTCGTATCTAGCAGTTACTAGCTCGAAAACCTATTAGCAGTTTTTCGTCCTGATTGTAAATCACTTATAAAATAGTTTCTAGGACGTCAGGATCCGGAGCTATCCCAATTTTAAGTTAAATAGGAAATCCATTGGTGCGAGCGAGATAAAACTATTTGACATCATTGCATCTCGCTCGCACCAATGCATTTCACTTAAAATTGAGATATCTTCGGATCCTGACGTCCTAGAAACTATTTTATTAGTGATTTAGAATCAGGACGAAAAACTGCCTATAGGTTTTCGAACTCGTAACTGCTACGTACGAGGGGTCAAGTAGTGATTCGGCCTCGTCCTCAGAAACGAAAGTTTAATTTTACTAGAATTGTCCTCCAGATTCTTAGTGATATTAATTGTGATTCATGAAATTTTGTGATAAAACGATTGTATTCTATTTTGTGAATTTGAAAACTGGCCAAATAAAATTTATTTAACAAGTCCTATAGGTATACACCGTGAGAGTTTGTAGTGCTTTCACACAATTCACACAAATATCAAGGGCTTTAGGAAATGTATCTTCCTGTACACTTCGTGAGGAATAAAGTCTTAGGAACGTCTAATCATCTGGTAGCGATTAAGCCGACAAAGGTCAGCTCAAGCCACTTTCTCTTTTATAGAAAAATAAGCAAAATAAACTGTGTTTAAACAAATGAAGTACAAGAGTAGTTGAAACAACAAAAGTTTCTCAGACCTAATGACTATACACAGTGATACGCTTGCTGTTTATGAAAGGCTAACAAAGTAATTACTAAGCACAGTAATTAACCATCATATGCCTGTACGAATCCAGTTATTTTAATTTCCAAACCATATGGAAATGTAAATATATTGACATTATGAGGTCAACCCGGTAAAACATTTCCCCTATAACACATATATCTATAAAACGTAGAATTCCATTTAGGTTAAATTGTTGTCAAGTTTATGACAAAAAAATAAAAACTGCAGTTTTACAGGAAGTTTTGTTTGTATTTTATTAAAACGAAAGACTGGCATTCAGGAACTGTCTTATGTACAGTCGGTCGGATATATGAATTAAAGATAGGTAAACATTATTTTTGTAACCCAGCGGTATTTATATAATAATGGTTAAAGGCGCTCCCGTCTAGTCGATTATTGCCTTTTTTTTGTATTAAATTTATGCATTTATTCCAGGTCAGAAGGTGGTCTGAAAAAAGAATTTCAATGCACACACAAAAATAATATTAAATACGGCGATAAATGTGGAGAGGTAAATAATATTTAAATTATTTTTATTTGATAAAATATTATGTGTACCGTATGTACCGTACCTCTACATATATAGAACCACATTTTAAGCATATAGATGTGCACATATTAAGCGACTCTAAATGAATTAATGTGAATTTTAACTTTTATTTGATCAGCGAAGGCAAGTTTTATTGCATGGAATTTTTTTTCAACCCATATTAGGGATGTCTTTGCTGTGCAAGTGGTCATGTTGCTTTTTTTCGAGATTCTTCTAAGTTTATCGGCTTATAAACGTGTTCGATGATCACTGTTTCAGGTCGGTTAATTTACACAATCAACACGTAATAATCAGTCATCTTTTAATAAATGTAGCAGAAAAGTTGTACAGTGAACGACATCTCAAATGTCTCACTGTCATTTTTTTCAGAGAATGTCATTGTAAATTTGCAATGACACAATAAAATTCTCAGAAAAATTTGACAGTGAGACATTTGAGATGTCGTTCACTGTAATTTAAGTAAGCAATCTGATTCGCTAAAAATCATTAGAATATCTCCAAAATCCTGAATATGATTGTGTCAAATGAGATGCCACAATGACAGATCCACAATGTAAACGAAATAGTCACCATGAACTCCTTCCCCTTAGCATAAAGCATATAGGCAAACACATAAAGGTCGATTGTAAAATTAATGGGTGGAAAATCGGACAGTGGATTCCGTAATCTCCTCTCATTTAAATGCACAAAACGCTAAGCAACTTCATTTTACGTCAATTACAATAAATCGTCAAACGTAGCTACACTCACAGGCTACAAAATGGTGGTTAACAATATAAATTTATGGAATCTATTACTTCTTTTGAGGTAGCATTTTTCACGAGATTTATGCAAAATCTTTTACTTCACAATTTTAATCATAAATTGTGATACATAAGACAAAACAAGTAATACTTCGCTGCTTATTTCTGTCATCTGTGTCGAAAACAGATCGATGTCACTTACGTCCTTTGTCCTTTTACCAGAAGCTTCGGTTTTGCCGAACCTGTGCACAGGATTTTTCATTTCAACTACATGTCCCAAAAGCACACCACAAACAATTTACACTTACTCAGAATATGTACTGGTACTCTAATGGTCCTTTCCCAAAGCGTAACTTTGAAAATATTGAATGTTTGGTCAAGACAATTCATGATATTTGCCTTATCTGTTTATTCAAAATTATATTTTTAAACAGTTCACTTGTCTCTCTATGTTATCTTAAATCCACCGCTCAATATCCTCAACTCAAAACATATTCCACCAATAATCTAACAAATATTTTTACCTAGAATTCTTTATGGCTGATCGATCGACGACTTAACATTTTTTGATCATTTCGCTGTTATTGCGTTACTACCACTGCATAAACTGAAAACTTATCGTGATGTCAAAAATAGCTAAAATGACGAAATGGTTATTTGGATCACAAGGGACGAAAGTTAAAAAATTCAACCGTGTGCGAAGTTTGCAGCCCGTGGCCGAAGGCCAGGGCGGCAATCGCACAGGTTGAATTTTTTTACGTCGTGCCATGTGATCCACACAACTTTTCATTACAACAACTACGAAAATTGTAATTTGAGCTTCCTTATAATGTTCCAACTGATGAAATTTACCGAAATAAGCTGAAATATGCGGGGGTGCAGGGGGCGGCAGCCCCCTGGTAAAAGATAAATTTATAAATTATTGGCAACGTTCTTTTCTATCACAACAATCACAATGATTACAACGACACCAGACGGAACACATGTTGTTACTGTCATTTACTTTCGCATCCTCGTTTGAGGGGCGAAAGTACTTTCGCTCCTCTGTTGGGAAGCGAAAGTATTTTCGCACCTCTTGTGATGGTTGCTAGGAATCTCGCGCCGCGTCATTCACAATAATTCACATTTTGACACATTTTGTATAAGGAAAATGTCACTTTGTGAGTAATTGTGAATGACGCGGCGCGAGATTCCTTTACACCCTTGTGATGTCGTGGCTAACTGAGAGTTGAATTTTTATACTTTCGCATCTCATTCGGGAAGCGAAAATTACAACTTTCGTAGTTGGTGTAATGAAAAACCAATAATTCAACTTCAAAACTTTCCATAATGTTGTGCATGGAGAAATGACGTCGATTCTCTTATTAGATTATAGGACTAAATCACAAGCGTTACGCTATCAGAAAGACTCCTATATTTTCATTAAATGTTGTCTCAACAAAATCTCGTAACATTCTATAAAATGAACATTCCATTAATTTGAACTAAGCTTCCGCATTCCTAACCTTTGTCAGCACCTTTTTTAAGTGCATATCTTATCGTCAAATTAAAATTGACTACGGAATTCTAATTTTCATTAATTATACTAATGCTGTTTCATTCCAACTCATTTCACATGCGACATCGACATTAAAATATCCGGACTTCAACATTGAAATCTCAGCCGGAATAAATTTGATTAAAATCGCTACCAGTGATAATAACAGTACTGGAATGTACCGGTACTTAGATAAAATTGTTACCTACATTTGTGTGCCTCATAATATGAGGCCCTCATATTTAATTTTTGATGATTTCTTTCCATCAGAATCCCTTTTCAAACATGTACGACCGCAATTCCGACCACGAATGTGTTAGCTTTCAACAGAAAATAGATTTTGTTGTAGTCATTTGATCAGCTCTGAGAAAAGTGAGCAGTCTAACGAAATTTTCATAAACTGCTCACGTTTCTCAGAGCTGGTCAAACTGCTACAACCAAATCTATTTTCTGTTGACAGCTACCACATTCGTCAAATCAAGTGGTACTGCCTTTATTTACTCTGTATTGATTAAATGCTATGGAATTAACCCTTTGCAAATTTATAGCCTACATTAAGGATAAGAAATATTCGTTTTTGTGATGATTTCTCAGAACCAAAATCTTATTTTTGAAAGAATACGTAAAAATATGTTACTTTTAAAGGAAAAATTGGTTTCTGGGTGATAACTTATCCCACTTTAAGAAACCTGTGCAGATTGTGTAAATTTATGTTATCTGGCAATTTGTCCAAACCGAAACAAACCAAAAAAGTTTTGGCTGAGAGGAATCATCAAAAAACGAAAATTTTTCCGTCTAAATAAAGGCTACAAATTTGGAAATAGTCCATTGCTCATAAAGGCTTTCACATTTTTGGATTAGATCTATTTACGTTTTTACGTGACATTTTCAGTGGGCACAAAAATCTGTTGGTTTCAGATTTCAATATTTTTCTAAATTTCCCTGGGCTCTGTTTCTAAGACCAGTGGATGCGACTACCGGAAGCAGTCAGGTACAGTCTAAGCACATATTTTAATAGGGATCGGTAGAGGCAACGATTTTAAGATCTACTGTGCAAAAATTATTACTTTCGGTCATCTGCTCTCGGAGCAATAACAGTTGAAAGTCAAAATTTCACCATTTTCGAAGAGTGATATATCCTTGACAAAGTGACCGTGCCAGCCAGTTCAGATTGATTCTTTCTAGACGCGGTTAATCTCTTTCGGATGGCGACAAAATATTTTTGAAAGGGGCCCCTATGTCACATTTTTAGAAGTTACTTTTACCGCTACCTACAAAATTACCAACTTCTCAGACAGATAATTTGAAAACGGACTGGTTATGTTTCTTCTAATAAAGAACTTAAGTTTTTAATTAGAAGAGATATATTGTAGCTCCCTAGAATCGTTAAAATTGCGTATTGGAGCCAAGCAGATGTTTTTTGGAAATAATAACCAGCCTCTTTTCAAATTATTTGTCTGAGTTGTTGGTAATTCTTCGGTGAAATTTGGCCACTTCTGTACCTTTATGGCAGCCTTATTTCAAAGCCTGAACAATAAGCTCTTAAACGATACCAAACATGCCATAGTTGATCCACAACGATTACTGTTGATGATTCATTTGTTCAATCGAAGTCGTTCTACTCGCAAATCTGGCGCCCTCGAAAACGAAATTATTCAATTTCACGAAAAAAAAACTTTAATGACATTCTGAGTCGGTGACATAAATCGGTAGATACATAAGCAAAAGACATTTAATTGTAATATCATCTTGAAACAGCCCAGGGGTTCGGATTAATTTTTTCCTGTGTGAAGTACTTGTCCACCACTCATTATAAATACGAAAAGAATTATGGTATGGTCGGCGACCCCTATTTAATTCCAAATTTTACCAAAAATAATTTTCAGGAGAATTGAGGAAAATGTGGGAAATTGTGCGGTCTGCTAAACCTCCTCAAATACAACCTCGGTTCAAAAGCAAAGCCATGTCAAGTGAATGATGATACACGGGTACGGGTGTCATATCACATTTGATGATAAAATGACGGCTTCTTTTACATAATAAAATATTCACTTACCGTGATGACTATCGTTTTTCATGATGATATGATGAATGGTAATGTATAGCATTGTTTAAACGTTTAAAACATTCGAAAGATGAAATATATGGACACACATGACCCTTTTTGCGTGACGAGAGGGAGGGGGGTATCGAAAATTCCATAAAATAGCGTGACGTCATATGTGAACAGTCCCTAAACTTTCAAGTGAAAAGTGGATGCTTCTCTTCCCTTCACTGAATTTGTCATAATTATAGGTTTTGAGTGAAAAGATTTTATTTTTATTGAACGCCTCCGTTTAATGCTAATTAATTTCTTATTAATCAAAATAAATTAGACCACAAAAATGAGTGTCTCTCTTCAATTCCATTTTTTTTCAATTAAACTGCCGCAAAAATGGTCAATTAATTTACCGAATAACCGTACACACCGAAAATCATGTTGTAGAATCTCTCCAGGGGTTCTGTGTTGGTTTTTTTCTTTTCGTCAAGAGGGATTTGGTTTTTCGTTCCAGCCTTAAATTTACTACCGCCACACAATTTACACGATTATAATTTCCCATATTCAGGAAATATTTTGATCCATCACGCAATTTGTAATTAAAATGTTAATTTTATTGCATGAAAGACTGACTGTTGCCATGTTAAAAAAAAAATCAAATGTGGTCGGTTATGTGTAGCTAGCATAAAAGTAACGATGTTTGGTATGTTTGATGAATGGAGTTGACGTGTTGTGCAAATAATGTTGCAAAGCGGTGAGCTAGCATTAATTACGCATATTATGCAACCGGTGTAGGGACTACTACCTTATAAAGGTCATTACTAAATGTAACAATTTTTGTGCGGTATAATGTTGCAATTTCGGTCGCTCCAATGACGATAATTGAGACATTTCCTAAAACGATATCGAAACGAGAATGTGAAGTATTTAAATGATTGCCAGTATTAAGACCAGTTGATGTGGTTTCGAATGGTTTTGCAGGTAGAGACAAATTGGTCCGAATAGCTAAAACCACTTCAGTCGCAAGTCTCTTTGCAATGAATGTGTCTGCCATAACTAAGTATTTGCAACGAATGTGTTTGGCGTACACGTATCCGCTTTTTGTATTTTTTATATAAATGAGAGACCCGTTGTGTCGCCTATTAATTTCCATGTTAAATCAGAAATTCACCATCGCGAACGTGCCAACACTCTTTAAAAACTAATTAAATTAATTGAATTAATTTCGCTATGGCTTCAGTCCACATTTTATGATATTGTCGGATGTTCGCGGTTGTATTTTCATGTATTTTCCATTCTTCAGATACAATGTTCCGCGTTTACACATTAGGCGCCACACCCTGCAGGAATATAAACATTCAACAGTATGAATTGTTATGTATAATTCTTCTGTATTTTATTTTGCCTTCTCGCATATAATGCTAGGAGAATTATAGCAGTTTTCTATTTAAATTAAGGAAAATTTATTGAGTGTACACTCTATGGGGCTTTTTTTTATTATACTTAAGAGAATGGTATTCATGACAATATATTATATGTAACTTATACAGAGCGACTGGATTGTATGAGTGTTCTAAAAAAAAAACGAATCTAACATTGAGGAAACATAGGATGGTCTCGATATCCTCACATTTGTAACGATTTTCTTTCTTTTTTTTAATATAAAATTTTTATTATGGAAACGGAATAGGTAGTTACAGGTTTTCCCATGTGTTTGCGAATATTGAAGCGCATGCGCTAACGCACTTAGCTTTATGGAAATTCTGTTACATGGTTTCCTGTTATGTAAAAGGTGGTCAATATTTATATGGGGTGATGGTTTGGTTATTGTTTTTCTTTTTGTTGTTTAAATCAATTAAATTTTATGTGTATTATGCGCGGCCGCAGTTTTGTAGAGACAATGGTAGGGTGGCTGCAGATTTAGTCTCAGCAAAATGATTTCCGATCAATAGTCCATGTTAAATTTGACATTTTCAGTGGATGGTACTGATACTACCTTTCGAATGATACTACACACGATTCATTAGCTGGATCACAAATGGGGATGTCTTTCATATGGGATCACTCATAAGTTACGTAACGTATTTTCGGCGCTGTTATCGTAATTGAAACTTTTATAACGATTATGTTCTACTCCCCTTTAAAGGTGTAAATTGAGGGGAAGAACATAATTTCTACTTCATCACACAAAAAAAAGGAATCACGAAAATCTGCTGATTTTTCCTTGACATTCTTCGCGCTCTGTTTTTTTTTCAGTTCACCTTATATTCTGTACATTTATTACAATTTACAAACGGTGAGTGTGTCATTACATAATCGTTGAATTTCTTACTTCATTTGGTTAATGTGGCGCTTACATAGACATAAAATCTTTCCCTCAATTGTTTTAACATTCATTTTGCTATATATGGAGGCTATTAGACTGAGGTCATCATTTACTTTCGTCGTTGTGGTGGAGAACAGATGGCTAGCCGTCTTTTCGTTTCTTATCAAGTCAAACATAACGCTATGAACTTAATGCATAAACTGAGCCTTGGCCAGAATAGTTAGTTAGTTTGAGTGAGTAGGATTGAAAATCCTTGCTTCTAAGCCTCTGGTGGGCCTGTGGTCCGTATTCACAAAGGACTATATATATAATGTAGAGTAGAAGTGCGATTGGGAAAGTCAAGGATGCTACGGGGCGGTATGCTCCAGATAATTTTATGCGGCAGAATATTTGCTCTGAGTGATTTTGCTTTAGCTGAGATATAAGTTGGGCATTTGACGCAGATCTACTAATTGCATTGATAAAATATTGATCCGATCACATTGTGGAAGTAATAATCACAAAATTAATTTCATGTATTTCAATTGCAGGTTAACCACGTGTTTGTTGTGTAGTTGAGGATGTTTGTCGTCGAACAGCACATTGTAAAGTTTATAGATTTTTTCCAGCACAGTGTCGCTGCCTTCCTGCAAATTAGATCTACGGATTGCAGTAATAAAATATTGATCCAGATGACCTTTTAAAATAATAAATGAAAATAAATCGAAAATTGCTTCGTCCATGTGTATGCATTCACAATGGTGCCACTTATTGACAGGGCATTACCGTTGATTTTAGCGTTAGCGGGGGATTTAGCGTTGGAAATTAGCGTTAGCGGCCGTTCAGCTAACGTTCTCTGTTATCTTTAGCGAGCGTTAGCGATCGCTATTAGCGACGCTAAATAATTTTCGATTAGCGAATGAAATTAGCGACGCTAAAACTTTTCGATATTAGAGAACGTTAGCTAAACGGCCGCTAACGCTAATTTCCAACGCTAAATCCCCCGCTAACGCCAAAATCAACGGTAATGCCCAGTCAATAAATGGTATCATTGTGAATGCATACACATGGACGACGCAATTTCGGTGTGTCTCGGTGTCGGTGTGTTTCTCGGTGTAACACATGGATTGTCGAGTTATGATTCACTTCAGGTTATACTCTTCAATGAGTATATAGAAGAGAAACGGGCAAGACAGGTAAAAAACACACCGAGTCGACCCTGATGAGTTCCCCAATGTGTTTGTCTTCACTTTACATTTCACTGGAATTGTAAAGATGAACTCCGAAGTTTTTGAATTTAGCGGAACAAGACGGTGTCTCTGGGTACCCTAGGGATAAACGAGACTCGGACGACTTTTTGTTTTTGTTTAATTTGCTCTTGCGTTTTTACACGGATTTGACTGTACTTGGACTTAGAATATGGCTCTTCTGTCGTGGTTTTTATTGTTCTTTTTAGCTCGGTTGAAGTCTTGAATATGGTAAAAAACTGACGCTGAGACTGTGAGTGAACGAGATTTCTTTTCTTACACAGATAATCCGTAGACGATCTAAACCCCTATGCGTCTTTCTTAATACGACAGGTAAAAAATTCCATTCTCATTGCGAGATGTATCAGATCAGAGCATTGTTTTAACTGTATTTCTATATACAGATGTGGTCTACCTCTATGGATGTAGTATTGGGTTCAGGAGTGAATGTATTAAGAGGTAGAAAAGACGAGAAGAAGACGATTACTTCATGGATCGGCGAGTTGTGATTCACTTCAGGTTATACTCTTCAATGAGTATATAGAAGAGAAACGGGCAAGACAGGTTTAGTCCCAAACACACCGAGTCCCAAACACACCTGAATTAATTTTGTGATTATTACTCCCACAATGTGATCGGATTAACATTTTATCAATGGAATTAGTAGATCTGACTTATAGGAAGCCAGCGGTATTAAGTTGGAAACGTTTTTTATTCTCTTTTTAATGTTACAAATTGTATCCTCCACACGACGAACATGCAGTTGGAAAATGTCATTCGTAAAACGTTTTATTGCAATCAAAAGTGAATAAAACTTTTCCAGATTAATACCACTGGCTTCCTACAAGTCAAATCTACTAATTGCATTGATAAAATATTGATCCGATCACATTGTGGAAGTAATAATCACAAAATTAATTTCATGTGTTTAAATTGCAGGTTAACCACGTGTTTGTTGTGTAGTTGAGGATGTTTGTCGTCGAACAGCACATTGTAAAGTTTATAGAATTTTTCCAGCACAGTGTCGCTGCCTTCCTGCAAATTAGATCTACGGATTGCAGTAATAAAATATTGATCCGGATGACCTTTTAAAATAATAAATGAAAATAAACCGAAAATTGCGTCGTCCATGTGTATACATTCACAATGGTGCCATTTATTGACAGGGCATTACCGTTGATTTTAGCGTTAGCGGGGGATTTAGCGTTGGAAATTAGCGTTAGCGGCCGTTTAGCTAACGTTCTCTATTAGCGTTAGCGTTAGCGTCGCTAAAAAATCTCGTTAGCGAGTATACAACCCTGATATGGCTATTCATCTGTTATCGATAACAACGACAAAAACAATGACAAGCTCTGAGTACTGTGGTCCTTTATATAGTAAAATGCATGTTAAAAAATTGAAGTACATGATTTGAAGTCAACCGATTAAAAACACTTTGATCGATGAAAGTAATAGACCCGACTCAATAATGCTGGTCATATGCTTGCCGTGTGTAACAGGTTAATTAGAAACTTGTAATGCCAGATTTTTCGATTTTTCTCTGGGACAGTAGCCGATGTCAAATGAATGGATAAATTAGATTTTTTGCACGCCAAAATTTATAATTCTCTTTGAATAAAATTAGTGAATGAAAGTTTAGCACAGTTTATCACTTAAATATCAGACATTCCCTTACAAGTTGAAATAACTTCTTTTTTATCCAAGTCATATATTCCCCCTTCTTCGAAACACTCTAAAGGTAATTTGTGGAAGTCTGGACGCTAACGAAAAGTGAACACAAAATAAACAAGAATTCTTTTAAAGATCAACCCAATGTACCATCTCATAATTTATCTATTTTATGAACCTAAAACTCCGGTATCATGATCATCAGCTCGGTTATTTATTACACCTCGAGTTTAAACGAAAGAAGAGTTTTGTACTTATAATTCAAACGGAGACTTTGTTGCACGGTGTGTGTCGTTGTAAAACTGTTTGTCACCGAGATTGTCTCTTTTGTGGATATATGCAAAAAAAAAGCGCCAAGCAATAAACTTCTACACATTATACACATTAGCCGCATTGAACAAGCGAAGAAAAATGTGCTTTTACAACCACGTGTTCTCCGAACATTGAACTATAACAATAATTAATTGCCGTTTAAAATTTCCCACATATTTGTTGTACGGCAGATTTTTTCATAGTGTCTGCGACCATATCCATGGCTGTGCAACGTACTTTTTTTTTGTTCACTTGCTGTTTTTGGAGAGATCATTTTGATCAAATGGAAACGGTGCAAAATCTGAGAAATATGGTTCGACAAAAGGATTACATCATTACTTAAATATCGATATTTTTAATGTTTATATTGCAATCGAACCACACTGGGCGAAGGTATACTAAGTGACTTGTTCCAAGTCAGAAGGAAGAATTATTTGAGAACATTGGTTTTTGATTAAAAAAAATTGAAAAACGGAAAACCTAAAGGAAAATTAAAGCAACAGAAAATGAAATGGAAAATTAGGGCAACAGTTGTCACCTTAAAGTTAAGAGTGGTTCACACTATTTGTAACTGTTACGGTGACACCTGTCAAGTTACGAATTCTTAAATTCAGGAGGTCTCGCAGATACAGACACACACACAAAATTTGACATTTTCCTACATTTTCGTAGAAGATGCATTCTCAAACTTGACAATTTGCGAGAATTGTAGCCTTGGGCGCCGATTCTCATGAATTTAAGAATTCGTAACTTCACAGGTGTCTTCTTAATGCTAGGAGTTCTCCATAGGATTCGTAACTTTTAAGGGGACAACTTATAAGTTACGTAATGTTGAATTCACGAGAATCGGCGCCCTGAGCGTAGATTCTCATGCTGTTCGTAACCTTGACAATTCGCCCTGAGCGACAAATCGCATTTTCTTATGTTTGTATGTTGTGTATATAATCCCATAAGAACTGTCAAGGAACGAATTCTTAAAGTTAAGAATGTATGAGAATCGAGGCCCTGGGCGTAGATTCTCGTAGCGTAGCTGATGTATACAAATTCACTAGCAAGTAACTTTACATTCGGCTCGAAAACGATGCACATCTCGCCTCACATAGTTCAAATTAAGGCTAGTGTTAGTGTCGTGTTTGAAATGTATTCCTAAATTGATAATCAATCACAGGAAATTTATTCAATTCATTCTATACATTCTACATTGCGTTTTACAAACATAAAAATAAAAAAAATGAGGAAAAAGAGGAATGGAAACCACTAGAGCAAGAAACCCTCATACAGTGCTCAAGAGGATGCTCAATGCGTTGCCGTGTTGGATTGCTAAAGAAATTCATTGGATCGAGTAGTGATTTGCCTTCGGTTCGCCCGTAATGCGTTAAATCAGATTGGCGCTAGGACTCAATTATTTTGAATTTATCGGACTTAAGAGTTCTTTGCGATTTATACAAAAATTTTCTCTGCATTTCATTCAATTAAGAATCTGTTATCTTTAAAACAAAATTGCATAACGCACGATTAAGGAGATTTATATTGTAGATAAGAGTTTCACACAAACCTTAATTTATATCATGCAAAACGTACGCAAGGTGGAATATTTACAATTTACTTGCAGTGCAACGTTTATCCTCATAAATAATGAAATCAATATGATAAAAATGACTACACTGAAAACGCAGTCGTAAATTCATATGGTTTTGATGGAACTGAAAACTCCTAGTTCTGGACGCGAATATAGTTTTGATCTGTATCAAGTTTCCAATAATCTCAGCTCTGCACTAGAAGCTTCATCATCCAAAAATCTTTCTCTGGCATAAACACACAAACTTCAAAATTCCGCGTGGATCAGTTGTCTATGTGGTAGCGATGGATTGAAGCCCAAATTACAATTATGACCTTGATTATTTATCTTTCGTTGCCTACCAGACACACCCTTTCAAATCGTTTTCTACTTTCATTAAGACAAAATAATTTCCATTCATTCATTCGTCATTGTATTTATGCATACATGTACGTTCACCGACGGAGTGGTAATCTCTTACTGATAAGCCAGCTGACTGTTGAATTTATAACTTATTTGTATTCCGATGAATTTGTAATTATTTAGTTATATTGTGGCATTACTCAACATATTCGGATGATAAATTTCATCTTATGGTTGAAAACATGATAAAAACAACGCGGCATACGTATTTATAGCGACTAAATCTGTTACTTCTTTTGTATCAAGTAATACCTGATCGTTGAATATCAAATCTTTTACTTCGTTAGTTTTCTGTTCTGTTTCTGTTTCATATAACAAAACTCTGGTTTAGAGTGATTCTTCTGAAAAACGGAAGACCGAAATCGGACGCATTTTCTATTGGAATTTTTTATATGTGCCCAGTAAGGTATTCGAGACCAGAAGCCAAAACCACTTTCAAAAAAATTCTTCGAAGCTAGTGTGAAGTGATCAAAAACCGAAAACATGCACTTTTCTTACAAAAATTTCTCCGGTTACACGAGCCGTACAGGGTCGTGTGGGGTGTCATTAGAAAGGTAATTGCATGTACTTCCGGGGCAAATAGGGTCTTATTGGGTTTGAAATTCATCCACACTGAGATATGCACAGTTGAAGTTTTCAACCGAAAAAAGACTGAAAACTTACACTTTTCTTACAGAAATTTCTCGAGGTACACGAAACGTACAGGGTCGTGTGGGGTGTAATTAGAAAGGTAATTGCATATACTTTCAGGGAAAGTAGAGCTTACGGAAGTTTGGCAGCATCTACTATTCAATATAAGCACTTAAACATTTCAACTTCTCATAATTCGTCGTAGATGCTTCTAAACCTCAATAAGTCTTATTTGCCCTGAAAGTGCATGTAGATACATTTTGTAGATAAGTTTTCAGTCTTTTTTTGGTTGAAAACTTCAACTGTGCATATCTCAGTGTGGATGAATTTTAAACCCAATAAGACCCTATTTGCCCCGGAAGTACATGCAATTACCTTTCTAATGACACCCCCCACGACCCTGTACGGCTCGTGTAACTGGAGAAATTTTTGTAAGAAAAGTGCATGTTTTCGGCTTTTGATCACCTCACACTAGCTACATAAGCTTCGAAGAATTTTTTTGAAAGTGATTTTGGCATCTGGGGTCGAATACATATAAAAAATTCTACTAAAAAATACGCCCGATTTCGGTGTTATGTTTTTCAGAAGAACCCCTCTTAAGTTAATCGCTTATTTTTTGTCAGCATTGTCGTTCAAATGACCAGCCATATCAATTGATTGTTTTATCTATAGGTACGTAAGACTTGTTCGCAACCGTGCATTCATCATCACGCTGGAAAGTTACAATTTGATGAAAGCTTCACACACAATAAAACAACTTCATCAAGTACTGAGATGTGTTTTACAAGTAGTAAACAGTAATTCAACCGTTTTCTTACATAAAACTTGTTCGAAACTAAGCGCTTTCGCATATTTAACGTTTTACAAACGACAAGCAGACCACCGATCTACGCATGAATTTCGTAATGGCAAGGCTGTCGGGGATACTTTTCCTGCCAAGGATACTTTTACTCAAAGCGAAACTCAATGTGTTCCGTCATCTGTAAATTTTAATTCGGATATTTCACTTTTCGTTAGGAGCACATCAGACTATAGGGATCGTGTGCGAGTAACAATTCAGTATGTAGTTCGAGCTGAGGTCGAGAAAAATTTGCAAGAAAGCCTCACACATATTCCTCTTGATTGAGGCTAGAAAATGCGAGAATGTTTTAGGTGAGACATTTTCTGGTCGCAATCATGAACATTAACAAAGCACCAAGCAGGGTAATAGAAAAAAATAAAGTAGGTAATTTTGGCAGTGTCAAATGTCATTTTTATTTTATAAGATTTTTACACTCTTAAAAATGCGGTAAGAGCCAAGATATATTCGAAAAATAGGCACGAACGTTCTTTCAATGAAAATATGAGTGATCATATTTGAAATGTACATTATTTTAACAAATAATCTAACATCACGTTAGCAGTCTGCATACAAATAACTAAATTACGTAACTGAATGTAAATTCTTTAATAAAAGTTTAATGAAAACCCTTCGCAGTAACCACTTTTTCGTTTTCAAATTTGCCTCCAATGCGGCATCTCACGGCGACTCCTGTCTAATATAATGTAAATGGCAAAAAATCTCTATTACCCTGCTAGGTGCTTTGACATTAATAAAGTTTTGTAGGAAATTTACGAACATTTATTTTAGCTGATTTAGCGAAGTTCCGTTCAATGAGAATTGGAGCCTTATTCAGCTCAACAATTGATGCCGTATGTTCGCTGAAAATTTAAACTGAAAATTGACAAGGGTTAGACAAACGCAGCTTCGATCCATGACACATATTCTCACATTATACTGTGTTGATAGTTGTTTACGTAACAATTGCGCGAGTATGCAGTATTGTTACCCGAGCCGAAGCCAAGGGATGCGTATTCACCAAAAATATCCGAGTTACGTACAAAAATTTTCATGTAGACGGTTGACGAAGTGGATTTATACATTGCTCGGCGAAAGAGCTGATTCGCTCAATATTTAAATTGTCAATCACACTTGAGGCGTGAATTAAATAAGAAATTAACAGCAAATTAAATAGGTATCTAAGCTATAAGCCCAAAAAGTTAAAATGCGTTAAAATTCGATTGTCTTCGAGATTTAAGAGAAACGAATTCCTGGAATTCCGAAAATATTAAACAAAATCGATTTATACGGCAAGATCATGAATATAAATTTAGATAAACGACAGGATAATAAATGAAGATTTTTCGTGTTTGTGGTGCTCGTGTATCTCGTGATACATACACACTACACCAGTAACAAGAGATTTTTTTTTAATATTTCGAAAAAATAATAAAATAAATCAACACGTTATGCCATCAAGATAACTGATTGAAGTGAAAACTTACATAAAAAAAAGAAATAATTTTTACTACACCATCCCAATCTGCATATTATGTTATGTGGTAGACGTCATTATTCAATGTTATGTATTTTCGGAAATAGAAATAATGAACACACGAAATTTCGATTAATAAAAAAACGAATTCACCCACACGTCTCAGAGGATAATGTGTACAAATTTTTGTGAGTTAATAGAGAGTTTGGGCTGAATGCGAGACGAACTAATTTTCATATCGATTGTTACACGCATAACTGATCACGCTAATTATCATAATTTTTATGTAGATCTTTGCATTACGATGAATTTATGTATCTTACAGGGAAAAAGTTTAAAATGTGCTCCAATTACCCTAGCAGCAGGTTCATTTAATTCAAGAGGAAAGATGTCCGAATTTACATAAATAGTCGTTAGTGGTTGAGTTATGCTTAGTCGGAAAAATGGCTGGTAGATTTGTCATTACATTGACATGAAAAACTTTAAAAATGTCTTTGCATCGATAAAAATGTAAATTTGCTAAAAATATTAGATGAAACATAAACGAAATATATAAATTATGCACTTTGCGAGATTAATATTATTTTTTTCGTCGGCTTCGAGTGTAGGTATATCATATAAAATACCACCAGTCAGTGATATAAATGAATTTTATGTGTAGGAATGTGTTGAGTTCCCGTGTTGAACATTAATATCAAATACCACTGACTCATCACTAAAGTCAATACTTTTCCGAGTTTGCATTTAAAATTTTGCTACTAAAAATAGAGTTTCATTTTTCTCCGGTTTCGCACTTATTAGACGAAGACTTAATGTCAATTATTTTGTTGTTTAATTTTTCTTGTTCGAAATAAAATCGTCCATGTAGCCATTATAACTTTATCGTACATTACAAAAACGGTTGAACAGTTATTACTGAAGGTAAATTGAAATGATTTTTCGTACGAATTTTATGGAATATTAAACTTCGAAACTCAATTAAAATGACAAATTACCTTAAAACAAGTTAAGTTAGAGGAGAGACATGTTAGAAATCATTTTTAAATTAATATTTACAATCACTTATTTTATGTAAGCATTGGATACCTGTTTTGAAAGTCCAATATTAACAAGATTTAGTTAGACGGTGCGGTGTGTCCCTGAATTTTTTCTCTTTTTTTAATTTTATTTTTAAATTTATTCAAAAAATAATACGAAACGAACCGTGCGTTGTATAATTTCACATTTAGGAAGTGACAATTTTTTCTAGGCTGTGTTGTTCAATGAGTTTTGGACGACATCTTTACCTGACAGTATTAGAACTCCGAAATCATCTAATGCTGCCCGGTAAGATGTGAACAGAAACTCGATTCCTTCGTACTCGATTCTTTTTCTCGATTTTAATTTAAATTTTATCGTTTATAACAAACGGACAACAATTTTTTTTTAAACGCTTGCATGTCATACGATTTCCATTTTCTGCAATATGCTTAGCACATTCCTGTTGATTATTAATTTTTTTTTGTATTTTTATTTCTTTAACATTCCTGTAAGTTTTATAAGTCACAGTTGAAGAAACCACACATCAAAATTAAATTTCCACCACTAAGTATAACGTTCGTTACGAAGTGTACATATCAGCGACTTGAATAACGTCCACATTGCATCGGGAAATATAATTTTACTGAAACTTTTAACTAATTTTTTGTTTTTTTTTCGATTAAGAGCGTTGCACAAAATTTTTATTTTTATTTCAAGTTTTTTGTTTTAATATTTATCTCGGTTCCTTTTTCCCATTTGCATTTTTCTTTTTGATATTCCTTTTAATAAACATTTCTCAGTCGAATCACTTTTTTAGAACTACCACATACCATAACTGTGTCTAAACTAGCACTAAACGGACAAAAAATATTTCAAACATCTGCTTAAGTGAGAAAATGCGCTACTGACTAGGTTTTAAAAGCGATAAGACACTTCGCGCATAGTCAAATGACTTTTTTTTTTCACTTCACTTCTCCGTTGTCTGAGTGCGATTGTTTAACTATGTGTGAGCGCAACACATGAAGTTCGTATAATATGAAGACAACAACAACAACCAAACTGAAACGAATAAAATAAAAATGAATGTGGACGATACGACGATTACGATCGGAGTGAAAGAGAAATTATAAGAATTTTATGTCAAAGGAACAACACTGAAAATAAAGTAAAATGTGTGTGACAAAAAAGACAAGTCCAATCGACTCTGAAAAACGATTTAACGCCAACAACAACGAAACGCAACTTAATTTAATGTACAGAAGCGAATTTCAATGGTATTGACTGTTTGAATAGGGTTTCGGAACGGCGGTTTTTTTTACATTTGTTTGTAGGCTGTATGTTAGAGCACTTTTCCCCAACGACTGCTATTGAATGCTAAGTCATCTGTTATCATTAAGGACGACCAACAAGTGCCACTCGCAATTGTGTCGCTTCACATATAATAAAACTTATGTTAAAACAACTGAAGTACAAGATTTCGGATTGAATTCTAATAAATTTATGAAACAACAGAAGTAGTAGATTGATAGATTTTCAGCGAAATTAATTTGCTGTCAGGTAAAAATGTATTGTGTTGATTCTATATTATGCGTTCAATGATCAACCTGTAGTGAATCAAATCAATGAGCAACTTATGCTTCGAGTCTCATTACGATTCGGACGAAAATAATAGTAGATTTCGCTCTTGCTTCCTAACATTCGTCTTGAAGTTGATGGACGATTCGAGACAAGGTGTGACGAATAAATAGGACTCGTAAAGTAAAAGAATTTGGTAACATTTATATCAACTTTGTTTGCTAGCGAGAGGCGAACGGGCGTACTCTCGCAGACAAAATGCACTATATTTGGCGAGTATATGAAGTAGTTTTCTCTTCTGTTCGCTTCGAGCTTTGCTGTTTTTTGTATGGGAGAGATGGACACGGTAGGCAGGCAATCGATTTTCTTTAAATTTTCATGATAACTTTATAGAAGTCATATGTCGAAAATGGACTCTACAGTCCACAATATTGTTAGCGAATGTTTTCGGTGATTTTCTAAATTTTTAAATTCAGGTAGATTGTTGCCAATAACAATATGGTAAGTTCTTCGCTTTGAGGTAGCGGAAGGTAAGCAGCAATATAACATGTTGCTTAGTACATTTTCACTTCGGTTAAGAAGTTAGTTAAATGACACCAACTTCCGCTTCCCATTCTAGTTTTCACCAGAGGAATTGAGGTCATTTCCTTAATTTCATGAAATGAAAGTTATGACTTAAAGTCAGTAACTTTTTCCGATTCCCTGAACAACCGATGTATAATGACAACGATAAGTTAATTTTACTTACTTCTTCGTATATTTCGCTTTTTTCATAGTTATATTCGAAATATTAAACGTTTTCTTACACAAAACTCCTCGTTCATTATATATATACTCAAAAAATTTATCTAACACAATGTCGAGGTATTCTCTCGACTATTTTTTTTTTTTTTTCTTCTGTGGTGCGCATACTGATTATCTTCATCTTTTTTGTGACAAAATCATGATTGGCAACTGTGTGAACTCAAGACGAGTGTTTGAGATTTTTCGATATTTTTAAACTTTTGATCGTAATTTTGAATCTATTTTCGTTTGGTTTGTTGACATTAAAGTAAAATAATTGAAAACGAAAATTTATTTGGAATTTCTGCTCTTCTCTTGTTGATATGCTATTTGTGTGTTTTTCAGATGGGAGATGTAATAGAAGATTGGGAAGAATGAAATTTTCGTTTTTCGTTTTTTCGTTGATGAGGAGTTTTCAAACTAATTGTATGTATTGTGTGTGTGGAGATGGAATCTAAATGGCATGGTAAAGTTATGTGATAGAACCGCTCTGGTGTGTCGACTAGACTGAATTTTTTTTTATATTTTTAAAAATCAATAAAGAAAACATTTTCCTCTGAGATTTTACGCAAACTTCAATTCGACTCGTCTTCTACCATACATTCGGTGCTAATCAAAAACTGATAACAGAATAAGCTCATAAGCCGACCCAATATTTAAGACAAAAATGCCACTTTTTATACATCAATCTCTGCAATATAACCATTTTTATTGAACTGGACTATGTTCCCCCCCATATTAAACAGTCCCTTGGTAACAACAACCGCAAAAATGAAACCAACGAGGAAAGTGTGTGTACATTATGTGGTGACACAAAGCTATCTGCTAAAATAGAAAAGCAACAGCGACAATTTACGATTAACCGATTGCGAAAAAAAAGTCTCATTATTTCCACCCGGTTGACCTCTTCACCACGATAATACATTTTTTTTGGTGTTAATTAAAAATGTTTTCAGTCAAAATTAAAAAAAAAATTTTGAGATAACTGAAATGTTAAAAAAAAATGTTTTCTGTGAGTGATTTGGTTTTAATTGAATGATATAGCCATATCTGGTCGCCGGGTGTATATATAATATGATGACTGAGTGGAGTGCGTTAAGTTGTCAAACGAGCATGAACAATTACGCGAAATTATTATGTTGATATGAATGGTGATAAATGATGCAATGAATCAATATTTGGTTGTGTTCGAGTACATCGATCTACAACTTCAACAAATTTTTTTTTTACCACACACTTTGAATTGCAGACACATGTTTCATATTAAAAATTCCTTAATTCTTTAAAGAAAAGAACTGTCGACAAATTTGGTGATTTATACGAAATATTTATGTAGATTTTGCCATGGTTTCCAAATCACTCAAAAATAAAAAATAAAAATCGAAAATCTAACCGTTACAAATTGAATGCGAAATAGCAGTTTGTCACAATAAAAAATTACATTCATACTCAATCCCAAAGAACTAAATAACAAAAAAAAAACATTTTTATTACATGGGCGCGGAGGATTTCTTTTCATATTAACATACCATACCTACGCTAAGTTAATACTGGTAGCCTTGCTGTTCGCATTATTTATATGATGATCAATGGAAAGAATGGAAACGAGTAGACACACATCTCAACAAACGAACGAACGAAAAAAAAATTATTTAAAAATGCCATAGCCAAGCCAAAACATAAAACAATAATGCTTCAGTTACAAAAATTGAACGAACTATTCTAGCGTAGCGTGATCCAAATGAAATATTTTTATGTCCGCCACGATATGGAGTTTTATACTAATAATATGGGTTGTTGTTTGTTGGTGACGGATTTTTTTTATATTTTTTTCTTCTTTCCTCTCTACATTTTCGTGAATGTTATATACCATGAAATTTATATTTATTCGTATGTGAGGTGTGTGTACACAGTTGAAAAATATTTTGTAAAGTATGTTGGGTGGAAGAAAAATAACGAAAACTGAGTAAATAAATTTCCAATGTGTATAATTCCGTACGTATACGTGTAACTTTGTCGTCTATGCAGAGGAAAACTAATTTTAAATTTTCGTATAAGTTGGATTTTTTTTCATTTCATTTTTGTTTCAAGTCACATAAATGTCTCTACCACTGTTGGAGTAACATGCCTTTATTAGATATACTTATATACCATCAACATTTATACATCAGTTATATATCCACCACATGTACTTACAATATATACCCAGAGATGGTCTGCCGAATAATTTAACATTAATTGGTGTTTGTCACCGAATCTATTTAGCCGGGGTGTGACATTTTTATGTCCCCTAGATTCGGATCAAGTTACGTCACTTAACAATGAAAAATTAATAATGTTTTGCGGTCAAATTAAAATAAAATTTGCATACTTAGGGTTAGGTACTGTACACATACACACAGGCGCAGCGCCCGCTCACACTCACTAACCCAGTGAATGTGTGTAATAAAATTCAATTAGATGGACATGTTTAATTAATATTGAAGAAAAAAATCGCTTATGTCGATTGCATGCATCGGTATCATGAAATTTCCAAATTCAAAACATTTCATTATCAGCGGAAAATGATACAAAGTTAGCCTCTGCGCTGACTTACTGGGTCATAAGCGTAAGTCAAACATGGCAAAGTCGTATACTAAAATGCTTCAAAAACGTTATCAGAATCGGTATCACAAATAACTAAAACGCATCTGTTATGAACAACGCCGACAAAAAACAAGCCATTGCATATATCTGTCGGTTTTTATTATAGCAAAAAATATGTTCAAAAAAATGAAGTAAAAGATTTGGTTCGAAACATTAAAAAATTGTTTAAACAATTGAAGTAATAGATGGTCAGACGTTTGGATATTGATTGTCATTACTGAATCGAACCTCAATTTCACTATCGGAATTCGCAAAGTTTTTAAAGCGCGTTTATTATTAAGAGTAGAAAATTGTGGGTCAGACCACTACATTACAGTGGAAAGTTCTTTTTTATGAAAAAAAATAAGTGTCCGACTACCGAGGGGAAAATAACAACGGAAAATTCTGTCCCACCATTCGCATTCGAATGCCATTCTCCATTCATTCGCTCATATTTTCCAGCCGTTCGCTCCATTCATTCGCTTATATTTTCCATTCATTCGCTCATATTTACCGTTCATTCGCTCATATTTTCCTGCATTCGCTCATTCGACCACATTTTGCCGTCATTCGCTCATAATTTGTTCGTACCACTCATTCGCTCATATTACCCTACATTTGCTACAATGACGAATGCAACCTTTCGCCCTTGTTGTTTACCTCTAGCCGACTATACACAGGGCTGGTAATAATCTGTTATATCTGTTATCGACAGCAGTAACAAAAATTACCGATAGTCTTTTGATCATGCAACGCACTTCAAGCAAAAGTGCTATTTATGATAGCTGCCAAATAGAGTACTTTTTGTATGAAATTTTATCCCCACTCTTTTTCAAGCATTGTCAAGTTTCAGTACCCTATTTAGAGTACCACTTTTGCTTGAAGTGCGTTGGATCATGTAGCAAAATATAGGTCAGAATAAACCAAGTAATAGATTTCGCATGAATATCTTTATGAATGTTGAATTTCGTATGAAGTAACAGACAGAATAATCGATTTGTTTGCTTGGATAAGCCGAAAGAGTATTAGTTTTGAAAGAATTTAATTAGGTGAGGCTATTGAGGACGTGAGATATCTAGTTTTATTAAGATATAGTTAAGTCAAAGTTTAGCGAGACGTTCAACAAGCATTTCTGTTTGTAAAATTTGAAATTTATCACTTCTTTCACTGGGTATTCTGTATTACAATCAGTCCCTTTCCGTTCATTGGAAAATAGTAGCAAATAAATGTCACCAACGGTTATCAACATCAATTCAATCCAATTCAAATCAGATCGGATCTATATAGTCGTGAACAATATTTGATTGAATGCAAACAACAGCCAAAAAACGAGTGTATATGCTTACAACACGTCCTTAAATCAGTTTTTAAAGCTTGTCTTGTCTATTGTAACACTACCTCAAACACTATAACTGATAAAAAGTCAACATGATGACGCCTAGAGTGTGAATAACTTGTCAAGATATAATTGTAATGAATAAAACGAAATAAAATCCAATTTTAACAGCCATCAAACCATTCAATCCGAAAAGAAAATGTACACGGCACGCGATATAGTCTTTGACAAATATACGCTACGAGTCGAATTTATTATTAGACTCTAATCATTACAGACAGGTTTATATTAGATAATATATTGTACGTACAATAATATAGATAAATGTATATGCACGACCACCTATCTATCTATAGATGCGAACGTTTTATGTATATTAAATATATCGAAATGATAATACCGGTTCACTTCATTCATTATAATCGCTCTCCACACAGTTTACATTCATTGTATGTTGTGCATTATGCAGTGTGATATGCAACGAAATATTTCTTTATCTTTAATATCTGTGAAGTAGAATATTTGTAGCAATTAATTGCTTGTTTGCTCATATCTTGTTTGCTCACTTGTTAGGACAGAAGCAATGGAAGTGAAACAGAAAACTCTGCTACATGTAGCAAATTGATGGGTCGTTTACATTTCATGATTTCGTTTTATATTCAAAACCAACTTTGAGCAAGATTACTCATTCTATCAACTGAGCTTAATTCTACAGTTGTTTCAAAATATGCGTGACCGTCTCCTCTTTATTTTGTTGGTCGTATCCGGAAGTTGGATTTAGATTTCCTTTTTCAATAAATGAAACCTGATCTTGTCCCAGACCGCCAAAACAATATGACATATCTTAACGGCTATCTCATCTGTTTTCGACAGAAATGACATGAATAAGCGATAAGCAGTTGCTAGTGGCTGAGGTAGTCTGATATAGCAAAATGCATGCAAACGTCAATGAAGTAGAACATCTTCCCACATCTCGCCTGCTGTTAATCAATAGAAGTAATAGATTCAACGATTCTGTCTGTCATTCGCTTGTCACCAGTGAGTGGTGTATAAATCACTCTAAAGGTACACTACCAGAGTAGTGTACACTCAAAACGCGTAACCGAAAATCAAAATTGAATTATTGTCCGGAGTAAAATCAGATTACGTCATTCACACGTTTAATTAATTTGCTCGCGCTGTGAGTAATTAGAATTTACAATCCCTTTAGATTAAATAAAATTTGTCAGTAAACGCTGTAGGATATAATGGAATTATTCAGCGAAAATTATAATTGATGATTGCATTGAATAATAAAGGTTCGAATGAACTCGTTCGCTTGTCGCTTGTGGACGCCGCATGTACAACACACCATTAAAAATATGTTTCATTTAAGTGCAAAAATTACGAATAAAAATAATAATTAAAAAAGGTGTGTGTCGTAACGAGACAGCATTAAGGAATTAACACCGAATGAGGTTAAATACACATTTTCTACTGCATAACAAGAACATTTTTTTGTATCTGTTTTCGAGCATAGTGCAATAAAATGAAAATTTATAATTTTGTCCACACATCTGCTAAAATTTGTGTGAATGAACTTGAGGAATTGAGGAAAACTAATTGGACATTTGTTTCGCTTCGAAATAGCAACAAGCAAGAGTGCATTGGCTTTACATCGTAAATGTTTTATTGTAAATCGATTGCACAAATCATTCAAGCTTTAATTAGCTGAGTTGCTATGTATCGTTTTCGAAATCAGAATTCCTGATTGAGGATTGAGGAATGCCAGTAGAACATCTACGTAGAAACGTTCGTCAGTACAGATTCATTACCGAACTTGATATGCAGGGTATGATGGAATAAAATGGAAACGTCGAAATCAATCAACACTAAAAAATCTGGTCTAATCGATCATTCTGACTATAGAACATTTTCCATAACAGATAGATAAATGAAGGAATCTCAGTCCAGATTTACCTTAACTAATGGATAAATTTTTCTCCTAAAAATGACGTCATTTTGTGCCGTCCATCACAAAAATTGATTGAATTCGCTTGGAAATCAAGCCACCGATACCCTTTTTTACTGTTTTCACGCCGAGTTGATGAACAAAAATTGACCGGCGCACATATCTAACCTTCACTTAATAGATTCAATTGTGACCCGACTCCAATGACCTTCCTAAATTTTGACCTGAAACCTGGCAGACTTGAATACAACCAGGTGCCATCTCATCTGTCATCTACAACGACGACGAAAAGAAACAATGACATCTAATTATGTCGTCTTATACAGCAAAATCGACGTTGAAACAAATGAAGTAATAGATTATGAAACAGGAGATTCGGTAACAATTTTAGCTTGTCGTTTCTAAAGGATTAAATGTGAAGTGTATGTTGATAATACCACGAAACTGCGAAGATTTTTGATGAAGTAAAGAAGAAAATCTTCGAGTCAATGACTTTATAAGGTCTTTAACCTATCCACTTGAAAGACATTGGGAGTGCAATACTTTCGGGACGAGATAATAAGACAAAGACTATTTTCGTTGACATAGACGAAGAACCGGAAATATTCTAGCGAGAAGTGATTAAAAAGTACCTGTTACCCTCTATTCGAACAAAAGACAATGAAGGACTAGTATTACAGTAGCCTACTGTCAGAGGGTGTTCGTACTTTTTACCCTATTATAGTTATGAAGAACGCAGAAGGTTGCTTCACTGCGTAATGTTACTCGACAGAAATTTTTCTTTAGGAAATGTTCGTATTTTCTTCAGCGTTTAATGTTAACCTACTGTTTCAGTACTCATCCTGCAGACATAGTCAGGGATGACTCGTCCATAAATAGATGAGATGAAGATAGAGCACGCAATCTAGATGAACAATTTTTAATTTTTTTATGGATTTGATGTTGGTGGTAGAATTGCCTTGGCAATTCAGTGGTACAGAGATGTGAATTTAAATGTCAAATACTTTTCACTGATTCGTTGACGGCATTTCCTCAGAATATTTTATTGACATATTCGGAATTTAGAGTAAGTCTCATTGAATGCGTTCCAAAATATAAATCTGCCGCTTGTCTAAATGATTGAATTAAAACAATAAATGAAAAAGGCCCGTTCCACAGTTATATATAACTTGACATGTGTATAGTGACTCTAAATAGCGTCTGACTATTGAAGTTAGTTTTCAGCTACTTATTCAATGATTGCAATTTGTGCATAATGTTAGTTTAACGCAGCAAATTTTCTTCTCTACGCACTTCAAAGAGTTCAAAGAATATTTTCTTGTCATGGTAAGTATGGAAGATATATGCCGTTCGAATCCGAATAATATTGAACGTATCAATTGTGAACGACTTACCACTTTATATTATACCAGATAAATGTTTGCCTCTCAAACAAACTGAAGCACACTACTTCAACAGAGATGATTCAACCTTTTTAAACAGCAGGCTCTACACAATAGTACATAATTCTTAATTAAGATTTTGTACAAGCTCTAAAACAATTTCAACAAAGAGAAGAATAAGACGGCAAAAAAAAGAAGGAACAACAAAGTAATGATTATGAACGCGAGATGGTTATAAATAGCATCGGTGATTAATGCGATATTTAATTTTAGTCCGTGTGGTCGTAGCATGTACAGTACAATACGACGAAGTAATAGCAAAAATTTGTTAATGTTCCAATGTTCGTCGTATTTTTTTCCTATATGTTAGCTCGATTCACATGACTTGATTATGTATATAGTTAAAAATCAATGCTACCGATTGTATGAATTGAAAATTATGAACTGCAAATGCATTCATGTTGTGTAGGTATATGGAGTGAAAAAGATAAATTATTTTCGGACCGAGAAAATTACTAAATTAATATCACGGTCAACGTGTTAATGGCATAAATATATTCGAATTAAATTGTAGAGGTCTGTCATCTCTTGACACGGTATAATAAACACCCGTGATTCTCGCTAACGGCCAGAAATTTCACAAGTTTTCCACTAAAAGAAAAACGCTGCCATTAAGCCGATACTATCTTTCGCATATCATCACATTGAAAATGCAATAAATTTACCTCCGGGCAAATGGCTTAAAAAACGATTATAAAATACAGAGAAGAAGGTTGCTATTTCTGATATTGCGTAAAGAAGAAAAAAAAAACAAATTAAGAAAAAGAAAAAACAATTTTCGTTTCAAAATAACTTTGTTATGAGACCATCGAAATTTGTCACACACCATATCATTTCGTACTATATAATACGAAGTTGACGAGAGAGCTACCAATACAAAAAAAAAAAACTTTTTTCCTTTAGTTTCTGAAGTGTTTTCTTGTTTATACGCCGAGTTGTACTAATTTCATCTTGCTACTCTTGAAACACATTTCGAGCGATTTTTTTTTTCGCTTCAAAATTTACATTTGAATTAATATTTCTGGTTTTATTTGTCCTGTTTTGTCTGTGAGCTATTAAATTTAATAAGCATCCAAAACCTGTCGTCCCATCCATATCGAATTTTATTTGAACTGATAGGTCAGTCGGTTTGATTATTATCACAAATTATGAAATTCTGTTTCTGAAGTTGAGTTATTCAGTCGAATCAAATGAAATAAAACTTATTTGAAATTAGACAGTCATAGACAGCAAGCATATATAACCAATAAAATTGAATATTTTTAATAGAAATTGATCTAAGCGTTATATTTAGACTTTAGATGATTACGCAGCGTCAGATTGCAGGAAGAATATTGGTAAAAGAAAATATGGAAGAATATCCGGACCGAGTAAACGCTAGATGAGAGAAATCGGAAGGAATAATTGAGTCTAGAAAATGGAACATAAAAATGTTATATTCTCTTTTACTACATGTAACATGAGGTTCTTACGCTTCTTTTAAAACAGAAGGAACTTATGCTTCCTTTTACACCATGGAACATGAGAAGCATATGTTTCCGTTTACAACATTGAACATAAAAAACTTATGCTTCCTTTTACAACATGGAACGTAAGAAGGCAATGCTCCCTTTTACAACATGGAACATAAGGAACCTATGCTCCCTTTTACAACATGGAACATAAGGAGCTTATGCTTCCTTTTACAACATGGAACATAAAGAACCTATCCTAACTTTTATAACACGAAACATAAGAAACTTAGGCTAACTTTTACATCATGGAATATAAGTAGTTTATGCTTCCATAGTCAAAATAAAACATAAAAAGCTTACGTCTTTTATGCTTCCTTTTACAACATAGAATTTAAGGAGCCTATGCTCCCTTTTACAACATGAAACATAAGGAACTTTTGCTCCATTTTACAACATGGAACATAACGAACTTATGCTCCCTTTTGCAACATGGAACATAAGGAACCTATGCTCCTTTTTACAACATGGAACATAAGGAACCTATGCTTCCTTTTACAACATGTAACATAAGGAACCTATGCTACCTTTTATAACATGGAACATAAGAAACTTAGGCTAACTTTTACATCATGGAAGATAAGTAGTTTATGCTTCCATAGTAAAAATAAAACATAAAAAGCTTACGTCTCCGTTTACATCATGAAACATAAGGTATTTATGCTTCCTTTTACAACATAGAATTTAAGGAACCTATGCTCCGTTTTACAAAATGGAACATAACGAACTTATGCTCCCTTTTGCAACATGGAACATTAGGAACCTATGCTCCTTTTTACAACATGGAACATAAGGAACCTATGCTACCTTTTATAACATGGAACATAAGAAACTTAGGCTAACTTTTACATCATGGAAGATAAGTAGTTTATGCTTCCATAGTCAAAATTAAACATAAAAAGCTTACGTCTCCGTTTACATCATGAAACATCAGGAACTTATGCTTCCTTTTACAACATGGAATTTGATAAACGTATTTTGTCTTTTACAACATTTCTCTGCTGAATTTCAGTCTGACAATGCAACCAACGTTCTCCCATTTCATTTACTTTCAGTAAAGTCTTAGAATCAGTGAGGTAAATTCATTTTTAGAATTCGATTAAATATGAAGGTTAATACTCTTACTAGACAACTGATATCGACAACAGTGTCCAGCATAGGTGATGAGCACCGGCTGGTGTTGACTTATAAAGACACGTGTTAAAACATATGTTCAATATACACTAAAAAAGTACTAGAAACAGCAGAGGTAACAGACTGAATGATTTTGAATAGAATACCTCGAAGAATACACGTGTCAATTGTAAAACGCGTGTCATTTCAGTGTTATAATGAGTGCCCTTTCGTACAAAATTGAATCTAGTTAGTTAGTCATGAGTCAAAAGCACTTTCTGAAGTCTCCAACATTCCCATTTGTGATTTGTCCACCCACTTAAGTCGTTGTATATAACTTCGATCAAACAAATTCAGAAACTAGGAACATCATTCATGTCAGAGTGTTAGTGTCGTTGTAAGGAAGGATGTTCGTATTTGTGACCGTCCACAACGACTGTTATTTAATTAAATCACCAACAGAACATATCAGTCAACGAATTCATTATCCCGATTGATATAACACTTAATGAATTGAAACACAGCACTAAAGTGCTATGATTGAAATCGTTTATTAATGATCCGTCGTATACATCGACTTTACACACGGAATTCTCGTGTCGCATTTTATATATTGTTGTTGTACGGGTTCGTGTAATACCCCAAAAAAAATGTACTGAGAAGCCCTTCCCGTGCGTAAAATACAATTTCCAGTAAAATAAAAAAAATGTTTTCAGATTGTATATTATAAACGCAGACAACGTAATTGATTCATTAACAGAAACTTACCACAGAGTTACAAAAGTAGTGGCAACTTAATAGAGTTGCTAAGTAGAGGAGTGAATTTTTTAACATTTTTTTGTTTTGTTTCGTATTCTTGTCGAGAAAACAGTAATCGATTAGTTTAATTATTACCCGCAGAACACTTAAAACATTATTACATCTAACAACGAACACACTTCGCTAACATAATAAAATCAATAAAAACTTGTCTCGTTTGTAGTCAACTAAAATAACGAAGAAAATATAACCAACTGTTCTAACAAAACTGTAATGGTTAAATGGGCTGAATGCTAAGTGCTGATTGCCTCACCAAAACGAATTTTGTAATTTACTGTAGATGTGGATACAGAGTTGTAGAGAGCTTTTTCAAATTTTCTTTCTTTTTTTTTCATTTTACAAAAATAAACTTTTAAATGGTAACCAGCGGCACCCACATACATCGAATACATTTCTTTTTTATTATTGTTTTTTAATTTGAAACTGCCAATATATCTAATCAGCTAATGATCGTTTCGTTAACACAAACAACAACAACAACGGCAACAAAAATACTAATAATATTTTCGTCAAAAGGAAAATAAACTACCAGAAGATTACACTATTCGGACAGTCTCATGTAAACGAGAGACGATGACACCTTTTAAACACAAACAGCTAAATATTTATATTAAAAGAAAATGTGTGTGGAATCGTAGAATTGAAAATGGATATTTAGGAGAAGAAGCAACGGAAAAAAACACACCAAGAAACTCATATTCGGGAAAATCGTACAAACACTGATCCATAGCAACAACATATAAGTGCCAGAAAGTAAAGAAATTTTTTTTATTCAAATTGAGAGCATTATGTCCGTTTTTATATGCCGCATTGGGAGTATATACGGTTCGTAATATGGTGGGGTATATTGTGGGAGGTGTTTTGTTCGAGCTGGAAAAGAGATCAATATATTAAGGGAATTTTCCTCGATTTTTCGTTGTATGAGTGTGTGTATGTTTCGGTTAGGTGAATGAGCAAAACTGTCAATTCAAAAATTATGCTAAACATTTCGATTTCAATGCGCTCGTGAAGCGAAACAATTTATAGTCTCTCGTATTGTTGTAAGTAAAGCTCTTCGAGATTTTCTTTTCTTCTTTTCTTTTTCGGTGTTATTTCAAGTTGGTGCATTCAAATTGCCTTTTGAACGACAAAACGTTTCGCCTTGCAGTGGAATATAAAAACGCCGGAAAGTAGACTGTCACTTTTCATTAATAGTACAGTAAATGCGAGGTCGTTTTAGTCGAAACTAAAGTCAATATACAAGACCGATTGTGGTATACTCATCGCAATTCAAAATGCATCTTTTACCGATCAGATGACAAAAATGAATAACCCGCTTGTACTACGGGAGAGCAGGGCCTATTTTACGGAAACATGTTTCTCAAGTTTCTGAAAGTTTCCAAAATGTTTCTTAAAGTTTCTTAAAGTTTCTTAAAGAAACTTTTCTAGAAACTGTAAGACACTTTTCAGAAACATTTTGGAAATTTTCAAAAACTGAGAAACATGTTTCCGTAAAATAGGCCCTGCGGGAGAGTAAATTAAACCAGGCAGGAGCGGTTTTTGAAAAGTCAAATCAGGGAAAATGAACTCAAATGAACACTGACATAAATTTAATAAATTTATTCGCAAAAAAATCATGCCTATATATAATTGAGGTCGCTAGTCTAATCAAGCGCTCCTGCTTGGTTTACTTTATTCTGTCACGATTGTATGCAATGACTGTCTTATAAATATCAAAACCGAGGGGTAACCGACTCGGGAAATTGACTACACACCCTCAAAGGAATTGCCGGAGTATCCCGAGGAGTATCCGGTAAATAATTGGAATTGATGGAATTGACCGGAATTGATCGGAATTGGCAGGAATTGATCGGAATTGATAGGAATTGACTGAAAATATGTGGAATTGTAAGGAATTGAAAGTAAATGAGAGTAAATGCTGATAAGTGTGATTATCGTGAAGAAGGAATGCAAAACCACATTATTTCCTTTTTGTTTTAATTTTAAAAGCTCCCGCACAATAAATAACAGTGTACAGTGTTGATCAGTTCCGTTTCAGAATAGGTCCAACGTCCTTTTATGTTCAAAATATGCACACTGAAGGATTCTTCTTCAGAGGATTCTTGTGAGTCAGATACGGAAGAGTTTGAGCCGCAACAAACAAGTGAATATTCGTCGGGAAATGTTAGGCTGGGGCATTGCCGATGCGAAATGCTCCAGTTTCAAACCAAATTTACAAAAAAATGCATCACCGACAATATCATCTATTCCATCAAATTTTTAAAAGCCTAAAATCTTACGATGTCGATCACTTGAGCGAAACAAAAAATTGAGTGCTTTGGCTTTTGCTAACGTGTGCTGAACAAATCCATTTCCTGTCGAGGTACGAACAACGTTTTGTGCATCGGACAACTGAAATAGACAAAACACAGCAATTTACTTGAAAACATACACACTTCACATTCACCATATTAATCAGTCGTATAGTCATGGAAAAATTCATGTAATTTCTTTCGCGCACCATAAATCGTAAAGAAATGAAGTTTTTTTCATGCCTTGGGCATAAATTACGGAATTTTTCTCGTAACTTAGGCCCTCAGCATGAAAAGTTGTTTACGCAGCTGTTGTGGACGGTTTATTTTAGGCACTTTCGCTTGTCGCCCTCACTTCGTTCGCGCTACAATCCGCGAAATTGCCTAAAATATACCGTCCACATATACGTGAATAACTATTGTGCATCCGACGACTGAAATACGACCTATTTTGCCATGATTTAAGAAATATCAGTTTTTCCCGAACTATATATCGTGCGGGAAAAAACTTCATTTCTTTACGATTTATAGTGCGGGAAAAGAATTACATGAATTTTTCTATGACTATACGATTGACTAAATTTAATATTGTGAATGTGAAGTGTGTATGTTTTCAAGTAAATTGATGTGTTTTGTCTATTTCAGTTATCCGATGCCTCGACAGGAAATGGATTTTTTCAGCACACGTCCTAATTTTCCTTACTCGCTTCGCTCGTCATTTCCTGACTTGATACGAAAAATACTATTCCTGCACGATATATAGTTCGGGAAAAACTGACATTTCTTAATGAAAAAACATGGCAAAATATGTCGTATTTCAGTTGTCGGATGCACAAAAGTTTTTCGTCATTTCCTGTATTTGTACGAAAAATACTATTTATCTAAAATAAACAATGATGTGCGATGTGAAATCATTTTAAACAAAACTGCAGTCAATTGGACGGCTTAATCTAAATTGAAATTGAAAAATCTCTTCAAAAAAATATGAGTAAAAAGTAAAGATTCTAACAAAATGAGTCACAAATGTAGGACAACATAGTTGTTCCAAATTTTATCTTGATATAGTCTGACGATTCTTTTTCCAAAATGCTCAAGGGTTTAACTTTGACTTTAAATTTATATCTATTTGAAAATATCGAGCAATTATTTCGAAAATTCGTGGAATTGAAGGAATTGATTGAAATTATAGGAATTGAAGGGCGAATCCGGCAAGTAAGGTGTTAATCCGTTAATTAAAGAAATAAAAGGAATTAAGAGCAATTAAAAGGAATTGACAGGAAGTACCTTTAGAAATTGAAAGGGAATTGAAAGGGAATTGAAAGAAATTGAAAGGAATTGAACGGAATTGAAAGGAATTGAAAGGAAATAGTGCGAATCCGGCAATTAGACGAGTTGGTCCGGTAATTGAGGTAATTAAACGGAATTGAAAGGAATTAGAAATTGATTTGCCACCATTTTGGCCAGTCGGTTACCCCTCAATCAAAACACATGTTCAAACAAATGAAATGATAGATTTTACTTCGATCTATTGATTCAAATCAAGTAATTAGATTCGACAAAGTCGTAATGATTTGCTTGCATCTGTGAAATATAAATTTTAAAAATAGTAAATCTTCGAATGTTCTGAAATTTCTCCTAGCAAGTAGTGCTTGTTAAACTTATAAAGTTTGCTAGTTAGACGTGGAAACTGTAATATGAGATTGATATTTTCGTCTAATATTTCCAATGAAATTTTTCTGTATTTAAATTTACTCAATTCTTGAAAGAAACACCATAAGCTAGTTTAAATCTAGGTTATTAATAGAATGTAGAAGAACGTGCTCCAAATGACATTTGTCGAAGCCGAGCATTTTATGTCCGTCGTTACCTATTGATTCTATATAGTCAACAAGTGGAAAATCACACTTAAGCCAAAATAGTCCACAGTGCAACCTAATTCATAAAGTTGCATTGTCTCGTCCAAACAAATTGGTGTTCTTTACTACTGTCATTGATTAAATCACAGTTGGCACTGAGTTTCTTTTGTACAGATAGATGCAACGCACTTCAAGCATGAGTGGTACTTTAAATAGGGTACTGAAACTTGACAGTGTGTCACACAACTTTAAAACACTATAAAACAATATAATACAAACAATCCTAAGTAGCTCTTATCACTAAAACCTCCAAATATGACACTTGTAAATTCAGTGTTAATGCTAGGAGAAGTGCTGTACTACTGTCCTTACATCGAAAGGCTGGTTTTTGTCTAAAGTAATATTTATTGGTCAAACTATCGGAAAAAATCAATTTTCCAACATAAAACTTCTATTCAGAGTCAATTTTGGGTGAAAATGTCTCAATGTCAGTGGCAGGTGGTATTTTGTAAAACTTGTAGATCTGTGATTTTTACGAACAGAAATACTACTTTCAACACACTTCAAGCATGAGTGCTACTATAAATAGGGTACTCAAACTGGACAGTGTATCGAACAAAATAGTACTCTATTTGGCAGTGTCATTAATAGCACTTTTGCTTGAAGTGCGTTGCTACGTAGATTCTTAAAAATGACACTTCTTAAGCCGTATCTCTAGACCTATTCGATCGATTTTGTTCATATCTGACATCCATTTCGTACATGTAGAAGATAGACCAGAATAGATCTATGATTTCTGCAGTCAATATTTTACGTAGCGCTAGAGGGATCTTGAAATTGGCCGGTTTTACGTTACGATATTTATGAACTTCACCTAACGTGAAAAACCTATTAACCTGTTACAGACAACTGTCATCTGTTACCGACAACGACAGCAAGAATAAACGACAAGCTCTGACTGGTGAGGACTTATATAGCGAAAATCATGTTCAAAACAAACGAAGTAAAAGATTTCTGAAATCAATCTCTGAAAGTCTTCGGTCAAATGAAGTCATACTTTGAATATTAAAACCGTTAATATGCTTGCCGTTTGTGACAGGTTAAAAGAAACATTTTTGTTTTTGCCAAAACCTTCCAACTGGGAAAATCTTTGTAGTTTTACACTGAGGAAAAATACTTGAAAATCTCACCTGTCACAGCTGTAGCGCCGCGTACAAAAAATACAGTCGTCGCAGCTATTGTAGATTACGTGGAGACAAAATTACCAGCTACAGGTAAGATTTTCAACTCTTTTTCCTCAGCGTACTAATGAAAATGCAATCGAATGAACTAAGTAGAAACTAAATTTTATTCCTCAATTAAACATTAAATAGATCCAATCTTAAGTCTATAGCTCAAGTCTCATCTGACTTTCGAGCGGTGAAGTAAAACTTCCGTTAATTAGTATTCCGTTACAAGACCACGATATCGGCACATAGTACTCCCATATTGACTCATGACTCATCGGACAATTTTGTCGGGCAAAATACTCCATGCTATACAGACTGATGCACAAGCCATTCCCGATGGCCATTCCAATCCACAGAAAAGTGTTACCAAATGAGCTATGTTTTCTGTTTCTGATAAACATCAACTGAAAGCCACAACTTTGGAACATTACAAACAAAACCGGATAAAAGAATCGAAACGCCACAGCCAAAATCAATTCGTGAAACAGTGCCGATGTGGTGAATACGATCAACGCTGACATGGCTCTGGATTTCTTGCAGACAATTTCGTACACGTCTTTGTAGATGTAGGTGTACAGCCAGTCGTGAACAACAATGTTCCAAGTGCGGAAGTACACGTCGAATGACGACGAATTCCACCAATCTTTATAGAACATGCGATCGGCGAATCTCAGCATTTCGGCGGTGGCATTCATCCAGGCATGTAAGAGACAGTAGAATCCACACAGGTATGCTATCGTACCGGGCATCATGCAACCGAAGATCGACAATACAAGATATTGCGGCTGAATGGCCGTTGTGCCGAAGTCACGGAAATAGGGCAGCAGGAAACGTTCGAAAATGAAACTTACGTAGAATATGACACCGAGGACTTCCATTAAATTCCACAGCACTCGGTTCCAGCGAATGTATTTGGTTCTGAAAGGAAGAACGGTTTGCATTTTGATGCGAAATGTACAGTTGTGCAGTCTTTGATTTACCTGGGATAGTGGTCGCGGTACACGAGTGTTGGAGCGAACATAAAATAAATGAATTTCTGGAATGTCGGGACAACATCTTTTCCACTTTTACATCCTTCACTTTTCTGAATTGCAGACAAGACCCGCGGTATGTTGCTCCTTACGAAAGCGTGGTTCTTCATCACAAATCTAATCTGGAATCGAATTTCAACAATTTGAAATCAATAAAAGTTTCATTCTCAAACCATCGTTCTATGCTCACCATTTCCATTAAAATTGTGATCGAAGATGCTGGAGGAAGATCGAAGAAAAGTACCAGACGCACCGTACCATAAATTAATGCGATCTGAGTCACTGAAAACACTCCCAGCATTACTCTACTGAATACATCGGGCTTTCCATCTTTGGCCGCATTAACAGGCCTTTTACTTGTAACCGATGCCCATATTCGAAATGCCACGTAAATGAGACATGAAACTGTCTGTAATATGCACCAGATAACGCAGGCGAGATGAAATTTACCGAAACCGATTTTGATCGGACTTAAGCCCAAATTGATCCTGCAATAGCCAAAGTTATTGTGTCACCAAGTAGTGCATCTGGATAAGGAAACCACTTACGTTCCATCGGCCACGTAGTCATGGGTTAGTGTGTTCAGCCAGAGTATGAAGAGAATCGCTATGAATATGTGGTAAATGGTCTGAATGTGCTTGATTTCGAATAAATCGTTCAGCAGCGAATTTCTTGCAGCAAATTCTTTTTCAGGCAGGTGATTAGCGTCAGTACTTGGTGCCCTAAAAAAGTCGATTTTTTCATAAACGGCTAGTCATCAGTATTTGAAGCTTTATGTCGTATAAATGTCTTAAATTGAATCGGATAAACTGACACGCATATAAATAAGGTCGAAAAATCCAACATTGACTACCAAGGACGTAGAAACGTGAAAAATCGGATGAGTATATTAGGTTGATCTAATTGATGTAAAAATAGTGTAGGAGCAACGCACTTCAAGCAAAAGTGCTTCGAGTAACAGCTGTCAAATAGTACTATTTTGTATGAAACGGCTTTTCCAGATTTTTACAGTTTGACACACTGTCCCGTTTCAGCATTCTACTTACAGTACCACTTATGCTTAAAGTTCGTTGGTAGAAGGGTCAATTTCAACAAGGGTCAAACATCGCCAAATGGAAAGAGAAAATCTCCAAAGTTCATTTTAGAAGTTAAGAGTCTTCTCTAATGAATGAGGTCATATCAATCAGACTTTCGGACAACACTTGATTGAATATTGAGTCAATGAGTCAAGAAATTCCTAAAATTGCAATGAAAATTCAATGACATGAGTATCGACAACTTCCTGAAGAAACGGCGAGTTCCTAGAGAATCAACAAGTGGTCGACGTTTCTTCAGAATCCTTGAAGAATGAAGATCCAGCGAGTTCCTGAAGAATCGTTGACTATTCGACATTTCTTCTGGTAACTCGAAGCCTCTTTAAAAAGTTGCAGATGCTCATGTCATCGAATTCAGTATAATATTATTGAATTGAAGAGGAAACTGATCTCGTAAAACTGATTCGTATAATGGCTCTCTAAAACCATTGACTAAATTCAAATTTTCCGTTACTCATCCAGTACAAGGCGTTTATGACAATTTTACATTTTACGCATCAACACGATGATCTCAAACAATTACCTATTTACAGAATTGCTCTGTTTGCCATTCTGTTCCTTAAACAACAAGGCCAATTCGGTGTTTTGAATGTCGAAACGATTCAGTTCGTTAACCAATTCGTCAACAAAAACGTCCAATTTGCTATTAACCTCCTGAACAACATTCTCCTGCAGATGTTCGATGCGTTTGCGTAATTTGTGCATTATCATCTCATGCAGTACACTGTTGGCCGAATCTTTATGTTCTGTGGAGGTCAAAGAATGAAGAAATTTGTATATCGCTGGTGTACCTATGTGGTGTGAGGATGTGTTAGTATTTGCATTTATAATTAGTTTACAATGTAAGTAAACGTTGCAGAAAGACTAATACGATTTTTGTGGCAAGAGAGGTTATGGCTTTTATGATTAGCAACATAGTGAGAAGCACCGAAAATTGATTGAGATGTTTCATTCGTTTTGTTTGTTATCACATTTACCTCTTCGAATCGTTTTGTCTTCGCCGTCATTTTGCGCCACAGCTCCATTCATAATTTCAACTTTATTCTAACTGAGAAACTTTTTTTTTATATATTTCGTTATCAAATTGACCATTAACTGACGAACCACAATTTTACAAGCAAATTAATTATTTTATTTTCTTATTTTTATTAATTAGTCATGTTAATCACAATTGTAAAATAAACACGATTTCTCGGACGCATCAAAAAAAATCTTTCACTGATTACAAATGTTGTCGTTGTGAGGAATGAGCAAATACTGCAGTATGTTTCCAACTAAGAGTTATCGGATGTATACTTCGCGCATTATATGAGTAGCATCAAAACAATAACTTTTTATTCTTATCACATCAACAGAGATGTACTCATATCAAAGACAATGTGTGCTCTAGTATTTGCTCTTATGTCATATTCTCCATATTCCTCTCATGTGTCAATCCCTTACAATGGCTATTTTTCAACTACCTTAAAAAAACACTTTGACAATGAGTTATACTGCGTAAAGTGTGAAAAGTCCACTTTGTTATCAGTTTGATCTGGATGTTGTTGATATCAATTTTGTGTTTGTTTCTTTATGAGAACATTCTTGCTTCGTGTGAAACGCACCTTATCAATGTTTGTGGTTTTTGATAATGAATCATTTAATTCGATATCTTTCCGGTTCACTAAAATTTAGGTACCTTTTTTTACCGAGTTAACGCTTGTAGGTAACCAATGTGGAATTTTCGGAAGAGGGCCAATGGAAACATGAGTTTTTGGAATTCAGTCAGAGTGAAGTTATCTGAAGATGGTTAGACCACGCTAACCTCTGACCGCCACTGTATCCGGAAGTCGAAACGGCATTTTGTCTCCACTTTCGCTTCACGCGATCCATGGTAAAGGGAAGAGTAACTATGCTCTGTTTGTTTGTTTTGCATATTAGATAACGTCACCCCTGGAATTAATGTGTTTTCCAGGTAAAATAAAGTTTTGTACCATTGGCCGATTACAAGGTTTATTTTACTCTGCCGTGAATTCAGTGGAATTTTTGGAATAAAATGGAACAAAATGGAACTTAGTAGAGTTTCGACTAGAAATTAAATTGAATGTTTCTAGAATTATTACGTTGTCGAATACATGGCTGACCTTGACTCCGCTGCAGTTTAATTTATTAACATTTTTTTTGATATTATTACTTGAACCAACGCACTTCAAGCATGAGTGGTATTCTCAATAGAGTTCTGAAACTTGACAGTGTGTCACACAACTGTAAAAACACTGTTAAAAACTGTTTCATACAAAATAGCACTCTATTTGACAGCTGTCAACGCACTTCAAGCATTAGATTTACTCTGAATTTTAATTCCTGTAGGAACAGCAATAATTATTGTAGCTGAAGTGAAATACAGAAACTTGACAGTGTGTCACACAACTGTAAAAGTATGTAAAAACCCGTTTCATGCAAAATAGCACTCTATTTGGCAACTGCCGACTGTGATCACTTGCGCTTGAAGTGCGTTGCTTTGAATGGAATATTTCAAATTGAATCTAATTTAGTGGAACTTTTCGAATTGAACATTGGAATTAGAATTGTTGGGACTAGGCTAGACTATAAAAATCAACGAGAAAACATGTGGCAGATCGCTGCTTTGGTCAGTTTAGACCGAATGCCCAGACCTATCTCTTCTCGAAAGCGTCGATTGAGTGTTTTAATTAAGATAAAGAAAATTTTGCTTCTTCAACTACTCAAATTTCGTCATGCTATTAGGGATGTGTGTGAAAGACGTAAGCTTTTACGAGAAGATTTGGTTATTGCTGCAGGAAATGTCGAAGGTTGGGTAATATTACATAGAAAACAGTATTGTCACACTGAATGATATATCATCCAATATACAAACGCCGGTATTAGTCATCAGTCTTACCTAGGAACCAAAATTTTTACCGGTTCTCTTCCTAACATTGAACCTTTAATTCCAATTTCAATCAAGTTTTGCGAAAAGCCAAAAGGTAAAAGTTACCTAACCGATTCATTCATTCACAAGTTCGTAAGATCTCGTTGATGTGATTGTCGACAATAAAAGAACCTCGATCTTGACAGTATTAACTCAATTTAATGTTAATCTTAAAACACACTACGCAGCCGGTATATGAATGTTCCTATAATTTTCCTAGACAGTGGTATTGTTAAGCGTATAACGTTTGCTGATTACAGCTTAGACGCTGAAATTCGTCAGATAATGTAATAAGCGATTTATAGTTAGTCTCACATTTTCACTGATAAAGTACGGCTGAACTTAAACGTACACAATGCTATAAACCAAAACAATAAGTAAGTTCAATATGCGAGTACACTTGCACTGAATGTAGGTCACTTTATAGTCGAAGAAGAAAAATCAACTGAGAAAATATGGTTCACTCTCAGATTTCAGATTTTTAGACCCGTACGAAGTACTGGGGTCTTATAGGTTTACGCATACGTTTGTAACACGTCGAATTGGACTCCCTGAGTAAGGGGAAACCTATTGTGGTTGTCTAGAGATGCCAAACCAGTGAAAAAAAAATGTCCGTCTGTCTGTCTGCACGATGACTTGAGTAAAACGCATCCGATTTTGAAAATTCTTTTTTTCCCGTTTGGTAATGTCAAAAGACAGGCTAAGTTCGAAGATGAGTGATTTTAGATCGACCCCTCCCGAGCTGTGGCCCAATATGTGCTTTACGGTTTTTCGAAGATATCTCCGGACATTTAAACGTTACACTTGTAAGTGATACGTCAAATAAAAGGTATTTACAATACCGATCGACAAAAAAAAGGTTATGGAATTCGGATGACCGACTCGTGAGTTAGACCCCGTGGTGTGAAACAGGCACAGGGCGGGAAGCAGTTTTTGCTTGTTGGTCGGCCACACTTGAACATATTTCGTCTGTTTTAGCTTTATTAGATAGGTATTGACCGTACCAATCAGGGAAAAAAAGTTTATGAAATTATGTTCTCCGGAGCGTGAGCTAGGTCTCTTGGAGTGAGCTCTTATCCGGCTACTCGGCCGTACAGTGAACGTGGAGTATTTTGTGAATATCTCGAGTAAATTTTGACCGAATTTCATGATTTTTTTTTTGTTTGAAAGGTATTACCGAATGTAAAGCGTCGGTAAAATTTCCGGTCTCCTAACAAAATGGCTGCCGGTTGCCATATTGGATTTTAATAAAAGTGATATATCTTGGGAAAAATGATACTTAGAGAGTTTCTGTTAACATGGAAATAATGTGTTAAGTGTGAGGGGTTTCAGGGATTCCATATACGGACATCTATATATACCTATATACAGCTATATTGAGCTATATACAGGCATATAGAGCTATATAATAGCATATTCATCTGTGAAATGTTTATTTATAGGAAAATATAGTTAAATATAGCGGTATATAGTTGTTTAAATAGGAATTTATGAAAGTTGACTTCGTACGGGGCTGTCTATATTGCCTCCGGCAATTTATTTGTATATGCTAACAAGGCAAAGAAAGATAATGTAAGTGATTTTAAAGGGCGAATAGCTTTTCAGTAGAGAATGAAGTAAAAGAAATGAAGAGTTTCACAGTAAAGGCTTTTGATACGAATAGGTGTTTCGTACGGGTCGGCGTTAGCTATGTTTTTTTTAGGCTATTGCCAATAACGATCGGCATAGCTAATAGTCCGAGGTTCCAAATTTTTAATTTGACGAGTGGGGACGTTATGGCCCGACCAAAGGCTGTATTCCCACTTGCCAAAATAAAAATTTGAAACCGTACGTACAGTTAAGTGCTTTATGAGAATACGTTATGTAAATGAATATTTCATATGAGCGGAGTGGAGCTTCATTACGCCGTATTACGTAAAATATGTTTAAATGCAAAAAAACAGGATCCAACAGACTCTAATGCAAACACAATCACTCGCTATCGACCACGACGACAAAATTAAGCGATGAACGTTATCTAATGTATCCTTATATATAACAAAATGTGTGTTACAGCAAGTGAAGTAAAAGATTTCGTGTCAAATACAAGAAATACATTGACGACAGGAGTGAATGATTTAATCATATTGCAATTTGCAAGACTTTTCCGAAGGTTTCAAATTAATGGGAAATTCATCAGCCGACGGATCTACTATACCACCTGCTTACGCGACTTTAATGAACGTGTTTTGGGATAGGTAAAATTCGTCTGTTGCTATCCATCTGGGCGGGCACGTAAGATTTCTCCATTCTTTGCAATTAAAAATCTTATTATTTCAAAACTAATAGTTCAAGAGGCATGGATGCTAATGGATGCCGATATTGGTCCTATTGAAAAACTAATTACCTTGTTTGATCGAAATCCATCGCGTAAAAAATTTCATTTTTCTACATCTGGCTGTTGTCAAACACGTGCGACTTATACTCGATATACGGAATATACGAAGATATACTCGATATACTGGATATACTCAGAATATACGCGATATACTCAGTATAAATAAAATGAACGGAATTCCCCTATAGCCTTTGATTGGGTAAAAAGGACGCTGACCATTTACATGTATATTTCAATGTCGAACTCGCCTTCTAACGTTGTGATTTACAACAAAGATTTATTCTTTTGAATGGGTGGTATGAGTATGAGTAACTTGACAAAGTTCCCCATTGTGTTTCGGATAATATACGCGGAAGATTAAGTACTGAAATTATTACTGTTCTTTTTCACGTACACACACGTGCTTCATCTACCAATCATTCTATATACGTACAAACGACCAACGACACACACTATCTATGACGCATTCGCAACAATTGAAGAAACAGCATTCTAGAACCAAGTGTCGTTATCACCGAAACTATTAACATCTCACAGAGCTGAACTTCGAAAAGAACATAAACGAAATTCGTTTGTGACATCATTCCTAATGTTGGGAACGCGTTACGTTATGATGAAACGTGAAAAATGGCCCAATGTACACGTAACATAATTTGATATCTTCATTTGAAAAATTGGCCGACACATCATGGCTATATCACTTTATTTGCATACTTTATCCATTCATCGAAACGTTATCGTATATCAGATCGAATCATTCATTCTCCAGTCCGCATCCGAAGTAGAGTCTGGTTTAAGGAAAAAATTTATTTTTATTTGTGGCCAAGTGTGAATTTTTTCATATTTATTTCTTGAATTTGTGAATTGTCGTTATTGTATATATACGCAAAGGTATAACATCGGGGTGGGTGCATTCTTAGAGCAAACAGAAAAGTATACGGAACTCGAGTGATTCAGTGAACAGAAATGGTAAAAGTAACAGTGGCTTTGACGTACATTTTTTCTTCTTAATTTATGATCCTTTGTGCCTAACAAGATTTTCGTATTAAAACAAAAAGAAAGTTACAAAATTGACTTATAATATTCTCGTATCAACTGATCAACTAATAGAAGAAAAAGATGTTGGACAGGTAAGAATATCGGAAGTTTTTAATAATAATAAAAACGAAGGGAGGAAGTGTTTGCTACACCGGAAATCTTGCCCCATTTTTAAGACTTATTTACGACTACATGTTAATATCATAAGTGATCGTTTATCGAATTTAAGGATGAAAGAAGACAATTGTCAGCGAAAGTTTGTTGTAGAACCTTTTGAACAAATCGCTTTAATGCAAACGACAGTTTTTATTTAATTTTTTGAGTCTAGAAATCACAGAATGTCGTTGGCGACAAAAGTTCAAAAATCTTGTCTAAAAAGTAACCATCGAGAACTGTGGTTGTCCCTCGTTCCACATTTTTTTTTAATGTAACTTCTTATCACATAGCCAAGGCCTATTTCAGGAATTTTAATTCCGTGAAATTCTGAAAAATTTCGAAAGCATTTTTTAAAGAACATTTGAAGAAATTTTCAGCATTCACCATATCTACAGAAAGACTTGCGAGTCAGAAGCAGTGGCAGAGAGAGGCAGTGAAATTTCAGCATGAAATTGTTTCAGTTGCTTTTCAGCTGATCCACAAAACGAATTAAAACAAAACTGTTTATACTTGTTTATACGGTTGAAGCTGCTACACGCACGCCCGTGGTAAAACCGTATAAACAGTTTTGATTGCTTTTGTAGATCAGCTGAAAAACCGCGGAAGCGAATTCATGATGAAATTTCACTGCCTCTGACTGTAAGGCGAAAGATCTGGGCAGTCTTGTTGTTTTCCTAAAATGTTCTGTTTGTGGAAGTCATTGTAATTTTCAGAGGATTATTACGCCGTGCATGGACAGCACGATTTTTTTTATAAATTTCATTTTATGAATTTGCTATTTACTTCCAACTTGTTGTTTCTTAAGACTGTTGAGTGTCTGCAACGTTAAAAATATCAGTTATGAGAATAGATTCATGGGTGTTATGTGACTATTCATTCGATTTCCTTTTAAAAATCCGTGAGGCCAGAAAAAATGGTAAAATAGAAAACCACACGAAGTTCTGTTCTTTTACCACCTTTATAAGATAATGTAAGAATAGTACCTATAAAAGAATCATACAAATCGTCTACGCACTTGATAATATATACAAACGATTCCACCAGTTCAAATTTAAACTAGTTCTACCACTACAGCATTATAGTATTGTTATGGATAAACACCTATTCCAACATTTAGCAACAGTTTGTATTTTTCCAGATTTCAAACTTGTCCTAATTATGGGTTGAACAAGTTCGTTAAGACATCATCGACATTATGATGCACAAATTAATGCACAAAATTCACAGAGTTCATCAATCCAGAACTGAATTAAATGAATTCACGTTTGTTGTTTTTCGATATACTTAATTGCATCTGTATTTGCCCACAGACATTTTATTGATTAGAACTTAACCATTCACGAAATTGACTACCGAAAATTACTATTCCCAATTCGCACTAAACACAAATTAAAAAAGGTTTTTGGTCTACTTCAGGAATTCACTCCGCGTGGTACTTCGTTCAATATTTCAATATCATCTAAGCGACTTGTTGCAACTTAAAGTTACTTGGTTTCTATACAATATAATTGCTGAGTAGCATGTTCTGTTAATTGCAGATAGATTGTTTATCTACAATAAAAAGTTGGTAGATTTCTTTGCGTGCCACAGTCAACCTTTACACTTAAAGTAAAGCTAAGATCTAGAACGAACTCAAAAAATAATAAGTCGTACTATTACCAGTACCATCTTGGCAGGCACGATGAGTATTGGGACTAAAATTTCCAGAGACGATGAAGTTTCAGCATGAGTTTGTTTCAGACGTTTTTCAGCTGATCCACACAAACAATCATAACTGTTTATACGTCTTTATATGATCTTACCACTTCTAGTGTAAGTGTAGCAGCTTTAACCGTATAAACAAGTATAAACCGTTTTGATTGTATATGTGGATCAGCTGAAAAACATGTAGAAATTTCACTGCTCTCGACTGTACCCAAATAGAAATAATTTCCCTAATTTACAGGGCTTCGAAGTAGAAGTTTCGAAACTTTTGTATGAATCAAAAACCGTCACTTTCATTGTCCCTTTCATAATTCAAGCCTTTCTTTCGACGCCCTCAGCACATCGTGATCCTAAACTAGGTGTGAGGTCTGCAAAATGTATCTCATCGAATTAAGTACGTTTGCCCTAATTTCAGATTACAACAAGATCTGCTTCTACCAGACAAAGTGAAAGCAAAAGTGGTAGAACAATCGAAACAAACGCAGGTACAGTTTGAAAGTGTAGACACGATACAGCGTGTCTCTGTTGTAGACGAACGTCTACTGGAAGTGCAGAAAGAACGAAATGATTCAACATCTTCAAACAAAGGTGTTTTTCATCAGGTAAATTTTATTCACCCCCATGCCATTACTCTACACACACACACATATATATATATATATATATATATATATATATATGTGATGTGATGCGATTGTTGTAAAAAAAATATTTTCAGATTCTTTTAACCAGTGCTGTTTTGATCATGGCAGCTGGATGTGGCATGCCTATTGTAAATTAATTGATTTATATGTTGAAATATGAGTGCTCAAGTGTTGAATTCTTTCAGGGTTTCTCCACTGTAAATACTGCCACAGCTCTATAATTCATCGGATGAATTACAAATGGATTTAGATTTTGGATCATGGTTTGGTAATGCCTTGAATATTATTTCAAATGAAACAGATTTTTAGACAGTGTATTCTGTAGCCACACAGGCCGGGCTCAAAACTGTAAAAAAATTGTGATAGAAAAATTGAGGAAAAACGGTTTTTCTACCAGTCGCAAGACCCCTAGCTACGGCCCTGAACACATTTTACATATGGAATCGTTATTTGAGAGAAAATATATAGAGAAAATGAATATAAGCCTCTGTGTTATATGCTCTACATTCCATACATTCAAAATGTTCTGCAGTTCTTTCCCTTTTTTTCTAAGTTGCTACAAAGGATTTGTATTGCAACGCTCTTAATGTTAAGGGCGAGAAAGGTTCTTAAAAGTATGACGATAAAAGGGGTCTAAATTTCATCAATTTTGTGAGACTGTTTTTCTCGTACAAATATTTTCGAGAATTCCTCTTGCATAAATCTAAAAATACGGTTTTCGATTAGGTTCAACACTCGGAATTTCATGTTAAAACCTCCACGCCTGGGCTAATAGTAGGTTACGTCCTTGTTTGGATTTTTTTTATTTTGGCAAATTATGGCGCGAAGGCGAGTGATGCAAGTGACACAAGCTAAAACACAGAGTTCCAAACAAGGACGTCAGTTATTTTACTCGCTAAGTCCCCGGGAAATGAGTCAATAAAAGCAATGAATCGTTTCCCAGTGAGTAAAACTTTTTTTTATCTACTCCAGTGCCTAAAAGTTCATTTTCCGCGGCGTAAAAGTTACTCGCCTGCGGCTCGGATTGAAAATTGCACATCTCTTGCGCAAAACTTCCATTTACACATTAGTTAACAAAATAGCTCTTTTACTGACGGGATTTACAGGTATACCCTCACATCTCACATAATTATTTGAGCACTTTCGTCAAAAATCATTTTCAACACTTCATAGGGCCTTTAAATTTTATTTTATTTTCTCCAACAGCCAGTGTTCACAGCCTATCCTCACCATTCGGATCATTTTGTTCAGGACCGTTGATGGATCGATTCGGACGGAAGCCGGGCTTAATGATAGCTACCATTCCTTTGGTACTCGGATGGATATTAATAGCGTTAGCTGCTTCCCGTCCGGTTTTGTTAGCTGGACGGATTTTGGCAGGAATTCAGTCGGTTTGATGGCTGCACCCAGCTCAAGGTATTGATTTATTCAACGCACTCCAAGAGCAGGCCTTGGTGCCTGTTATTGGAGTGCGTTGAATTTAGTTCAAAAAAGATATTTGCCATTACCTTCATCGCACTATCATTGAGTTAAAGTGCAAAATCTCACGTTTTTTATACTAATCGTTGAACTTGAATTCATATAAAAACGAAGCTGTTTACTATTTAGTACAGCTATGAACCGTTTTAACCAAGTAAGAACGACCATGTTCTTCAATTTAAAACGTCTTCCTCGTAATATAATAAATACATCCAAGCTAAGTCTCTTGGTAAATGAAAGCGACAAACAAACACCAATTTTCATTTACACAAAACTATTTATGTTTCGTTTTATGAGTCAATGAACGTCCTTGCCAACTTTATTCAATGTATAACTGCGTTTATGTATGAAAGATATTACGTAAATCTAAAGATATAATCGACATAATAGGTGATGAAAACGGCTGGACAAAAGATACCAATTACGGTAAAAATGAAGTAACAGATTTTGCTTACTGTATGGGGCAATCGAATTTCAGAGAAAATTTGCTTCAGCTGATATATTCTATCACTACCCACGCGCATGTGTGTACTGTTAAATACTCATCACCAGTTTTGTTTGTATCAGCTGAAACAAACTTAGAATGAAATTTAATTGCCCTTTTCTGTATCAGACTTTTAAACTGATGCTTCTTTTGTTCAATATAAAAATTTCTTGCCTCAACAATATCTGGCAATATAAGTGGAAATATAATCTAACGGATACACGCACCCGACGTGGGAATGTTTTTGCTATTGAACATCTGTTGTTGCACTATTTCCTTCTATTGATGCCAATATCAGATAGCATCTGTCCCAGTATTTGCCGCGTAATTTCCCCCTCGAAGAGATATAAACTCGGCGCTAGTAAAAAACCATCTTATAGAGTAGAAAGGGGCATTTCTACAAGTAATGAGCCAAAAATAGTTAACAAGCAACAAACATTGTGATTAAATGCGTCGAAAATAAATTCACAGAAATGAACCAACATACATTTCAGGGCCGAACTGACTACCAAAAGGCGCATCGGACGAATTGGCTAAAAAAGGTTCAGAGGCGCCTAAAAAAAACTTTTTCGGTCTGAGGAGCGTCAAAAAGCAAAATGCGCATCGGGCATCGCCCAGTACAGTCAGTCCATGCCTGATACATTTTGTCCCAATACAATTGAATCCATGTTCTACTTAGATATTATTTGGCTGCTGCGACACAACACTTCATAAGTGGAACGTTCCCAAATTATGTCAAGGTCGTTATTACCTCTTGAGAGTTCTGTTTACCACTCAAAAGGAATTTAAGAGCTCGTGACTTTTTGGAACAACTGCTGCTGGAGCAAAATGTTTAATAGTTTATTGAATTTGAAAGGAAGGGAAATTGAAAGTGAATTTTCGAAGAATTTTTGATGAAGTCATGAATTCACTCTACTTCCTGCTTCCTGGCAAGTGTATGATCATTTGTCCAAGCATTGTCTGCCAGTATCCTGAGCAGAATTTTTACGCATTTTTACAATTCAAAAACCACCTTCATAAATGCGCAAACAAACTCAGATTAATGTTAGGTGAGTCGTTCGTTTATCTGAGTAAAAATGGCTTTCACTTGAATTATCACGCCAAGCCTTGTGAAATCGTGCCCTATCTACGATGCTGTTTAAGCACTCCCCCTTCATATACAACTTTTCTTTCCCAGATATTAATCGCAGAGTGTGTGAGCCCAAACTTCGCGATTTCTCGTTGGAGTTCCATTCGTATCTTATGCATAAATTTCGAAGCAATTTTTTAAAGAACATCTTGAAGAAATTTCCAGCATTTCACCATATCTACAGAAGAACTGCTTAGTCATGAAGCAGTGGTGAGGAGCAGGATGATTTCAGCATGAAATTGTTTCAGTTGCTTTTCAGACTGCATCCCACAAAACGAATTAAAACAAATAACTGTTTTATATGTTTATACGGTTGTTGAAGCTGCCTATTCACGCACCGCCGTGGTAAAACCGATATAATACAGTTTGATTGCTTTGCTAGATCAGCCTGAAATACCGCGGAAGCGTAAATTCATTTGATGAAATTCACTGCCTCTGACTGTAAGGCGCAAGATCTGGGCAGTCTTGTTCGTTTTCCCTAAACATGTTCTCGCTTTGTGGAAGTTCATTGTAATTTTTCACGAGGATTATACCGCTAGCTCCGTGCCATGGACAGCCAAGCACGATTTTTTTTATAAATTTCATTTATGAATTTGCTATTTATTTCCAACTTGTTGTTTTCTTAGCACCTGTTGAGTGTCTGCAAACTGTTAAAATATCAGTTATGAGAATAGATTTATACGGGTGTTATGTGACTATTGCATTCGCATTTCCCTGTTTTAAAATCCGTGAGGCCAGAAAAACAATGGTAAAATATATGAAATACACACGACAGTTCTGTTCTTTTACCACACTTTATAAGATAATGTAAGAATAGTACCGATAAAAGAATCATAAAAATGCGTCTAGCGCAGCTTGATAATACTATTACAAACGATTCCACCAGTTCAAATTTAAAAACTAGTTCTACCATTACCAGCATTATAGTATTGTTATGATAAACACCTTATTCCACTTTACAACATTTTGTATTTTTCCAGATTTCAACACTTGTCCTAATTATGGGTTTGAACAAAGCTTTCGTTAAGACATTATCGAAACATTATGATGCACAAATTAATGCACCAAAATTCACAGCAGTTCATCAATCAGAATCTGAATTAAATGAATTCACGTTTGTTGTTTTTCGAAATATACTTAATGTGCATCTGTATTTGCCACAGACGATTTAGTTGATAGTAATTATACATTTCACGAGAATTGCACTACCGAAAATTACTATTCCCAATCGCTACTAAACACAAATTAAAAAAGGTTTTCTTGGTCTACTCAGGAATATCACTCGCGTCGTGGTACTTCGTTCAATATTTTAAATATCATCTAAGGGCGACTTGTTGCAATCTAAAAGTTACTTGTGTTTTATACAATATAATTGCTGAGTAGCATGTTCTGTTAATTGCAGATAAGATTGTTTATCTACAAATAAAAATTGGTTAGATTTTCTTATGCGTGACCACACAGTCACCTTACACTTTTAAGTAAAGCTAAAGATCTATGAACGAACTCAAAAAATAATAAGTCGTACTATTACCAGTACCATCTTGGCAGGCACGATGAGTATTGGATAAAATTTCCAAGACGATGAAGTTTCAGCATGAGTTTGTTACAGAGACTTTTCAGCCTGATCCACACAAACAATCATTAACTGTTTTATACGTCTTTATATGATCTTACCTCACTTTCTAGTGTAAGTGTAGACAGCTTTAACGCGCTTATAAATCAAGTATAAACCGTTTTGATTGTATATGCTGGATCATGATGAAAAACATGTAGAAATTTCAGCGTGGCTCTCGACTGTACACCAAATAGAAATAATTCCCTAATTTACAGGGCTTCGAGCTAGAAAGTTTTCGAAACTTTTGTATGAATCAAAAACTCGTCAACTTTCATTGTCCCTTTCATAATTCAAGCCTTTCCTTCTGACGCCCTGCAGACACATTCGTGATACTAACTAGGTGCTTGATGGTCTGCAAAATATGTATCTCATCGGAAATTAAGAGTACGTTTGCCCTATTTCAGATTACAAGACAAGATCTGCTTCTCTACCAGACAAGAGTTTTGAAAGCAAAAGTGGGCTAGAACAATCGAAACAAACGCAGGTACAGTTTTGAAAGTCGTAGATCACGATTACAGCCGTTGTCTCTCTGTGTTGTAGACGAACACGATCTACTGGAAGTGCAGAAAGAACAAATGATTCCAACATCTTCAAACAAAGGTGTTTTTCATCAGGTAAATTTTATTCACCCCATGCCTAATTACTCTACACACAACACACCTATTATATATATATATATAATATATTATATAATGTGATGTGATGCGATTGTTGCTAAAAAAAATATTTTCAGATTCTTATTAACCAGTCTGTTTTGATCATGGCAGCTGGATGCTGCATGCCCTATTGTAAATATTAATTTGATTTTATATGTTAAATATGAAGTCTCAAGTGGTTGAATTCTTTCAGGGTTTCCACTGAGATTACTGCCACAGCCATCTATAATTCATCTGGATGAATTAACAAAATGGCATTTAGATTTTGGATCAATGGTTTGGTTTAATGCCTTAATATTATTTTCAAATGACATACAGATTTTTAGACAGATGTATTCTGTAGCCACACAGGCCGGGCCTCAAAACTGTAAAAACAATTGCTGATAGAAAATGAAACTGAGGAAAAACGGTTTTTCTAACCAGCGCATAGACCCCTAGCTACGGCCCTGAACACATTTACAATATGGAATCGTTATTTGACGAGAAATATATAGAGAAAATGAATATAAGCCTCTGTGTATATGCTCTACATCCATGTACATTCAAAATGTTCTGCAGTTCTTTCCGCTTTTTTCTAAGTTGCTACAAAGGATTTGTATTGCAACGCTTGCTTAATGTTAAGGCGCAGATAGCGTATTCTAAAAAAGTATGACGATTAAAGGGGTCAAATTTCATCAATTTTGTGTTTTTCATGAACTGGTTTTTCTCGTAAAATATTTTCGAGATTCCTCTTGCAGTAATCTAAAATAGAGCTATATAATAGCATATTCATCTGTGAAATGTTTATTTATAGGAAAATATAGTTAAATATAGCGGTATATAGTTGTTTAAATAGGAATTTATGAAAGTTGACTTCGTACGGGGCTGTCTATATTGCCTCCGGCAATTTATTTGTATATGCTAACAAGGCAAAGAAAGATAATGTAAGTGATTTTAAAGGGCGAATAGCTTTTCAGTAGAGAATGAAGTAAAAGAAATGAAGAGTTTCACAGTAAAGGCTTTTGATACGAATAGGTGTTTCGTACGGGTCGGCGTTAGCTATGTTTTTTTTAGGCTATTGCCAATAACGATCGGCATAGCTAATAGTCCGAGGTTCCAAATTTTTAATTTGACGAGTGGGGACGTTATGGCCCGACCAAAGGCTGTATTCCATTGCCAAAATAAAAATTTGAAACCGTACGTACAGTTAAGTGCTTTATGAGAATACGTTATGTAAATGAATATTTCATATGAGCGGAGTGGAGCTTCATTACGCCGTATTACGTAAAATATGTTTAAATGCAAAAAAAAGGATCCAACAGACTCTAATGCAAACACAATCACTCGCTATCGACCACGACGACAAAATTAAGCGATGAACGTTATCTAATGTATCCTTATATATAACAAAATGTGTGTTACAGCAAGTGAAGTAAAAGATTTCGTGTCAAATACAAGAAATACATTGACGACAGGAGTGAATGATTTAATCATATTGCAATTTGCAAGACTTTTCCGAAGGTTTCAAATTAATGGGAAATTCATCAGCCGACGGATCTACTATACCACCTGCTTACGCGACTTTAATGAACGTGTTTTGGGATAGGTAAAATTCGTCTGTTGCTATCCATCTGGGCGGGCACGTAAGATTTCTCCATTCTTTGCAATTAAAAATCTTATTATTTCAAAACTAATAGTTCAGAGGCATGGATGCTAATGGATGCCGATATTGGTCCTATTGAAAAAACTAATTACCTTGTTTGATCGAAATCCATCGCGTAAAAAATTTCATTTTTCTACATCTGGCTGTTGTCAAACACGTGCGACTTATACTCGATATACGGAATATACGAATATATCGATATACTGGATATACTCAGAATTACGCGATATACTCAGTATAATAAAATGAACGGAATTCCCTATAGCCTTGATTGGGTAAAAAGGACGCTGACATTACATGTATATTTCAATGTCGAACTCGCCTTCTAACGTTGTGATTTACAACAAAGATTTATTCTTTTGAATGGGTGGTATGAGTATGAGTAACTTGACAAAGTTCCCCATTGTGTTTCGGATAATATACGCGGAAGATTAAGTACTGGAAATTATTACTGTTCTTTTTCACGTACACACACGTGCTTCATCTACCAATCATTCTATATACGTACAACGACCAACGACACACACTATCTATGACGCATTCGCAACAATTGAAGAAACAGCATTCTAGAACAAGTGTCGTTATCACCGAAACTATTAACATCTCACAGAGCTGAACTTCGAAAAGAACATAAACGAAATTCGTTTGTGACATCATTCCTAATGTTGGGAAGCGTTACGTTATGATGAAACGTGAAAAATGGCCCAATGTACACGTAACATAATTTGATATCTTCATTTGAAAAATTGGCCGACACATCATGGCTATATCACTTTATTTGCATACTTTATCCATTTCATCGAAACGTTATCGTATATCAGATCGAATTCATTCATTCTCCAGTCCGCATCCGAAGTAGAGTCTGGTTTAAGGAAAAAATTTATTTTTATTTGTGGCCAAGTGTGAATTTTTTCATATTTATTTCTTGAATTTGTGAATTGTCGTTATTGTATATATACGCAAAGGTATAACATCGGGGTGGGTGCATTCTTAGAGCAAACAGAAAAGTATACGGAACTCGAGTGATTCAGTGAACAGAAATGGTAAAAGTAACAGTGGCTTTGACGTACATTTTTTCTTCTTAATTTATGATCCTTTGTGCCTAACAAGATTTTCGTATTAAAACAAAAAGAAAGTTACAAAATTGACTTATAATATTCTCGTATCAACTGATCAACTAATAGAAGAAAAGATGTTGGACAGGTAAGAATATCGGAAGTTTTTAATAATAATAAAAACGAAGGGAGGAAGTGTTTGCTACACCGGAAATCTTGCCCCATTTTTAAGACTTATTTACGACTACATGTTAATATCATAAGTGATCGTTTATCGAATTTAAGGATGAAAGAAGACAATTGTCAGCGAAAGTTTGTTGTAGAACCTTTTGAACAAATCGCTTTAATGCAAACGACAGTTTTTATTTAATTTTTTGAGTCTAGAAATCACAGAATGTCGTTGGCCGACAAAAGTTCAAAAAATCTTGGTCTAAAAAGTAACCATCGAGAACTGTGGTTGTCCCTCGTTCCACATTTTTTTTTAATGTAACTTCTTATCACATAGCCAAGGCCTATTTCAGGAATTTTAATTCCGTGAAATTCTGAAAAATTTCGAAAGCATTTTTTAAAGAACATTTGAAGAAATTTTCAGCATTCACCATATCTACAGAAAGACTTGCGAGTCAGAAGCAGTGGCAGAGAGAGGCAGTGAAATTTCAGCATGAAATTGTTTCAGTTGCTTTTCAGCTGATCCACAAAACGAATTAAAACAAAACTGTTTATACTTGTTTATACGGTTGAAGCTGCTACACGCACGCCCGTGGTAAAACCGTATAAACAGTTTTGATTGCTTTTGTAGATCAGCTGAAAAACCGCGGAAGCGAATTCATGATGAAATTTCACTGCCTCTGACTGTAAGGCGAAAGATCTGGGCAGTCTTGTTGTTTTCCTAAAATGTTCTGTTTGTGGAAGTCATTGTAATTTTCAGAGGATTATTACGCCGTGCATGGACAGCACGATTTTTTTTATAAATTTCATTTTATGAATTTGCTATTTACTTCCAACTTGTTGTTTCTTAAGACTGTTGAGTGTCTGCAACGTTAAAAATATCAGTTATGAGAATAGATTCATGGGTGTTATGTGACTATTCATTCGATTTCCTTTTAAAAATCCGTGAGGCCAGAAAAAATGGTAAAATAGAAAACCACACGAAGTTCTGTTCTTTTACCACCTTTATAAGATAATGTAAGAATAGTACCTATAAAAGAATCATACAAATCGTCTACGCACTTGATAATATATACAAACGATTCCACCAGTTCAAATTTAAACTAGTTCTACCACTACAGCATTATAGTATTGTTATGGATAAACACCTATTCCAACATTTAGCAACAGTTTGTATTTTTCCAGATTTCAAACTTGTCCTAATTATGGGTTGAACAAGTTCGTTAAGACATCATCGACATTATGATGCACAAATTAATGCACAAAATTCACAGAGTTCATCAATCCAGAACTGAATTAAATGAATTCACGTTTGTTGTTTTTCGATATACTTAATTGCATCTGTATTTGCCCACAGACATTTTATTGATTAGAACTTAACCATTCACGAAATTGACTACCGAAAATTACTATTCCCAATTCGCACTAAACACAAATTAAAAAAGGTTTTTGGTCTACTTCAGGAATTCACTCCGCGTGGTACTTCGTTCAATATTTCAATATCATCTAAGCGACTTGTTGCAACTTAAAGTTACTTGGTTTCTATACAATATAATTGCTGAGTAGCATGTTCTGTTAATTGCAGATAGATTGTTTATCTACAATAAAAAGTTGGTAGATTTCTTTGCGTGCCACAGTCAACCTTTACACTTAAAGTAAAGCTAAGATCTAGAACGAACTCAAAAAATAATAAGTCGTACTATTACCAGTACCATCTTGGCAGGCACGATGAGTATTGGGACTAAAATTTCCAGAGACGATGAAGTTTCAGCATGAGTTTGTTTCAGACGTTTTTCAGCTGATCCACACAAACAATCATAACTGTTTATACGTCTTTATATGATCTTACCACTTCTAGTGTAAGTGTAGCAGCTTTAACCGTATAAACAAGTATAAACCGTTTTGATTGTATATGTGGATCAGCTGAAAAACATGTAGAAATTTCACTGCTCTCGACTGTACCCAAATAGAAATAATTTCCCTAATTTACAGGGCTTCGAAGTAGAAGTTTCGAAACTTTTGTATGAATCAAAAACCGTCACTTTCATTGTCCCTTTCATAATTCAAGCCTTTCTTTCGACGCCCTCAGCACATCGTGATCCTAAACTAGGTGTGAGGTCTGCAAAATGTATCTCATCGAATTAAGTACGTTTGCCCTATTTCAGATTACAACAAGATCTGCTTCTACCAGACAAAGTGAAAGCAAAAGTGGTAGAACAATCGAAACAAACGCAGGTACAGTTTGAAAGTGTAGACACGATACAGCGTGTCTCTGTTGTAGACGAACGTCTACTGGAAGTGCAGAAAGAACGAAATGATTCAACATCTTCAAACAAAGGTGTTTTTCATCAGGTAAATTTTATTCACCCCATGCCATTACTCTACACACACACACATATATATATATATATATATATATATATATATATGTGATGTGATGCGATTGTTGTAAAAAAAATATTTTCAGATTCTTTTAACCAGTGCTGTTTTGATCATGGCAGCTGGATGTGGCATGCCTATTGTAAATTAATTGATTTATATGTTGAAATATGAGTGCTCAAGTGTTGAATTCTTTCAGGGTTTCTCCACTGTAATACTGCCACAGCTCTATAATTCATCGGATGAATTACAAATGGATTTAGATTTTGGATCATGGTTTGGTAATGCCTTGAATATTATTTCAAATGAAACAGATTTTTAGACAGTGTATTCTGTAGCCACACAGGCCGGGCTCAAAACTGTAAAAAAATTGTGATAGAAAAATTGAGGAAAAACGGTTTTTCTACCAGTCGCAAGACCCCTAGCTACGGCCCTGAACACATTTTACATATGGAATCGTTATTTGAGAGAAAATATATAGAGAAAATGAATATAAGCCTCTGTGTTATATGCTCTACATTCCATACATTCAAAATGTTCTGCAGTTCTTTCCCTTTTTTCTAAGTTGCTACAAAGGATTTGTATTGCAACGCTCTTAATGTTAAGGGCGAGAAAGGTTCTTAAAAGTATGACGATAAAAGGGGGTCTAAATTTCATCAATTTTGTGAGACTGTTTTTCTCGTACAAATATTTTCGAGAATTCCTCTTGCATAAATCTAAAAATACGGTTTTCGATTAGGTTCAACACTCGGAATTTCATGTTAAAACCTCCACGCCTGGGCTAATAGTAGGTTACGTCCTTGTTTGGATTTTTTTTATTTTGCAAATTATGGCGCGAAGGCGAGTGATGCAAGTGACACAAGCTAAAACACAGAGTTCCAAACAAGGACGTCAGTTATTTTACTCGCTAAGTCCCCGGGAAATGAGTCAATAAAGCAATGAATCGTTTCCCAGTGAGTAAAACTTTTTTTTATCTACTCCAGTGCCTAAAAGTTCATTTTCCGGGCGTAAAAGTTACTCGCCTGCGGCTCGGATTGAAAATTTGCACATCTCTTGCGCAAAACTTCCCATTTACACATTAGTTAACAAAATAGCTCTTTTACTGACGGGATTTACAGGTATACCCTCACATCTCACATAATTATTTGAGCACTTCGTCAAAATCATTTTCAACACTTCATAGGGCCTTTAAATTTTATTTTATTTTCTCCAACAGCCAGTGTTCACAGCCTATCCTCACCATTCGGATCATTTTGTTCAGGACCGTTGATGGATCGATTCGGACGGAAGCCGGGCTTAATGATAGCTACCATTCCTTTGGTACTCGGATGGATATTAATAGCGTTAGCTGCTTCCCGTCCGGTTTTGTTAGCTGGACGGATTTTGGCAGGAATTTCAGTCGGTTTGATGGCTGCACCAGCTCAGGTATTGATTTATTCAACGCACTCCAAGAGCAGGCCTTGTGCCTGTTATTGGAGTGCGTTGATTTAGTTCAAAAAAGATATTTGCCATTACCTTCATCGCACTATCATTGAGTTAAAGTGCAAAATCTCACGTTTTTTATACTAATCGTTGAACTTGAATTCATATAAAAACGAAGCTGTTTACTATTTAGTACAGCTATGAACCGTTTTAACCAAGTAAGAACGACCATGTTCTTCAATTTAAAACGTCTTCCTCGTAATATAATAATACATCCAAGCTAAGTCTCTTGGTAAATGAAAGCGACAAACAAACACCAATTTTCATTTACACAAAACTATTTATGTTTCGTTTTATGAGTCAATGAACGTCCTTGCCACTTTATTCAATGTATACTGCGTTTATGTATGAAAGATATTACGTAAATCTAAAGATATAATCGACATAATAGGTGATGAAAACGCGCAAAAGATACAATTACGGTAAAATGAAGTAACAGATTTTGCTTACTGTATGGGGCAATCGAATTTCAGAGAAAATTTGCTTCAGCTGATATATTCTATCACTACCACGCGCATGTGTGTACTGTTAAATACTCATCACCAGTTTTGTTTGTATCAGCTGAAACAAACTTAGAATGAAATTTAATTGCCCTTTTCTGTATCAGACTTTTAAACTGATGCTTCTTTTGTTCAATATAAAAATTTCTTGCCTCAACAATATCTGGCAATATAAGTGGAAATATAATCTAACGGATACACGCACCCGACGTGGGGAATGTTTTTGCTATTGGAACATCTGTTGTTGCACTATTTCCTTCTATTGATGCCAATATCAGATAGCATCTGTCCCAGTATTTGCCCGCGTAATTTCCCCCTCGAAGAGATATAAACTCGGCGCTAGTAAAAAACCATCTTATAGAGTAGAAAGGGGCATTTCTACAAGTAATGAGCCAAAAATAGTTAACAAGCAACAAACATTGTGATTAAATGCGTCGAAAATAAATTCACAGAAATGAACCAACATACATTTCAGGGCCGAACTGACTACCAAAAGGCGCATCGGACGAATTGGCTAAAAAAGGTTCAGAGGCGCCTAAAAAAACTTTTTCGGTCTGAGGAGCGTCAAAAAGCAAAATGCGCATCGGGCATCGCCCAGTACAGTCAGTCCATGCCTGATACATTTTGTCCCAATACAATTGAATCCATGTTCTACTTAGATATTATTTGGCTGCTGCGACACAACACTTCATAAGTGGAACGTTCCCAAATTATGTCAAGGTCGTTATTACCTCTTGAGAGTTCTGTTTACCACTCAAAAGGAATTTAAGAGCTCGTGACTTTTTGGAACAACTGCTGCTGGAGCAAAATGTTTAATAGTTTATTGAATTTGAAAGGAAGGGAAATTGAAAGTGAATTTTCGAAGAATTTTTGATGAAGTCATGAATTCACTCTACTTCCTGCTTCCTGGCAAGTGTATGATCATTTGTCCAAGCATTGTCTGCCAGTATCCTGAGCAGAATTTTACGCATTTTTACAATTCAAAAACCACCTTCATAAATGCGCAAACAAACTCAGATTAATGTTAGGTGAGTCGTTCGTTTATCTGAGTAAAAATGGCTTTCACTTGAATTATCACGCCAAGCCTTGTGAAATCGTGCCCTATCTACGATGCTGTTTAAGCACTCCCCCTTCATATACAACTTTTCTTTCCCAGATATTAATCGCAGAGTGTGCTGAGCCCAAACTTCGCGGATTTCTCGTTGGAGTTCCATTCGTATCTTATGCATTCGGCATTCTACTCACATATTTACTTGGTGTCCTTCTGAATTGGCGTACAGTTGCATGGTGTTGTAACATTTTACCATTGGTATCGCTAGTGGCTTTATATCTTGTACCAGAAAGTCCAGTGAGTTATCATGTTTTGATTGAGCCAAAAGAAGAATTCGTTTGATAATAGACTTTATCTCCTGCAAGCTGATATTTCATACATTACGCGTTTCTGCATATAAACACAAACACATACATAACCACAGCCTATACGATTGGATAATTCACACATAACCCACCTAGGGTAAATTTACTTTCCATCTAAATATTTGAAAAAAAAAAAAATCGCCGAACGGCGGAAGCGAACACGGGACCAGCAGCATATCAACCAAACATGCTGTCCACTACGCCAACAAATCACATAACACAATGCAATTGGTGTCGGTAGTGGTTCGTTAGTCACTTCTACATCGATCAAATAATCAGAGTAGTCGGAATGATGTGATTTGAACGAAATGTTGAGGTGGATAGTATATGTGTGTGAGTAAGTAAATAAAGGATTCTCTGTATGATGTTTTTTTTGTTGTGAATGCGTTTTAAAACAACATGCTTAATTAATTAATTTTAAATCCAAATTTTTGTGGTTATTTCGCTAATGTATGAAATATCAGCTTGCAGGAGATAAAACATTGTTCTACCTTGGTGTATATTTCTCGAATCACTTCTTATGTACAATTGTATATACACTCGCTGGCGCTCGTTATATACAATTGTACATACGAAGTTATTCTCGAAATATACACCAAGGTAGAAAATGTACTATTATCTCCTGCAAGCTGATATTTCATACATTACGCGTTTCTGCATATAAAAACAAACACATACATAACCACAGCCTATACGATTGGATAATTCACACATAACCCACCTAGGGTAAATTTACTTTCCATCTACATATTTGAAAAAAAAAAAAATCGCCGAACGGCGGAAGCGAACACGGGACCAGCAGCATATCAACCAAACATGCTGACCACTACGCCAACAAATCACATAACGAGATGCAATTGGTGTCGGTAGTGGTTCGTTAGTCACTTCTACATCGATCAAATAATCAGAGTAGTCGAAATGATGTGATTTGAACGAAATGTTGAGGTGGATAGTATATGTGTGTGAGTAAGTAAATAAAGGATTCTCTGTATGATGTTTTTTTTTGTTGTGAATGCGTTTTAAAACAACATGCTTAATTAATAAATTTTAAATCCAAATTTTTGTGGTTATTTCGCTAATGTATGAAATATCAGCTTGCAGGAGATAAAACATTGTTCTACCTTGGTGTATATTTCTCGAATCACTTCTTATGTACAATTGTATATACACTCGCTGGCGCTCGTTATATACAATTGTACATACGAAGTTATTCTCGAAATATACACCAAGGTAGAAAATGTACTAAAAATTTCGTCTTTCTTGTAGGTGTGGTTGGTGAGAAAAGGATTCATAAACAGAGCCGAAAGAGCGTTGAAATGGTTAAGATGTAATGATCTCATCGCAGAAACTGAACTACAAGAATTGGTCAGACGATGTGACAATGAGAATTTAACAACAACACCGAACGAAAGCATTCTTAGAGCCTGTGCCAAATCATCCGTACTGAAACCGTTGATTATAGTCAATCTGTTCCACATAATGATGATCCTATCGGGAACTTATCTGATCGTATTTTACGCAGTGGACATCCTGTCAGAATTCGGAACGGACGTAGACAGTATGACAGCGGCCGTGTATACCGCTGTAATCCGACTGATATTTACAATTTGCGCTTGTTTCCTGTTGTATCATCTGAACCGTCGAACTCTGGGCATCTTATCCGGTCTCGGTTCGGGACTGAGCACTATAATTTTAGCAGTTTTCACTTACGTTCGTTTGGGACAAACCAAATCAACCGTCGACACTGTCGTGCCAGCCATATGTATCATATGTTACGTAGCCGCTAATACAAATTTCATGGTACTGCCAGGTGTGATGGTCGGCGAATTACTTCCGGCTCAAATACGTGGCCGTGTTGCTGGATACATATTCACCGGATTCAATTTGTTCTTTTTCATTGTGGCGAAGATATTTCCGTATGTCAGTCAGCGGCTCAAATCGCATGGAGTATTTTTGATGTTCGGAATAGCCAGCTTTGGTGCGTCGTTGGTCACGTATTTACTGTTGCCAGAAACGAAAGGAAAAACGTTGGGCGAAATTGAAGATTATTTTCAAGAGAAAAATTGGTTTTGGACGGGAAGAAAACGTTCGACCGAAACGGAAAGTGACGGTAAGAAATGCGTTAAAGTATGAGACTGCACGGTATACTGGTAAGTGGATGTGATATTAATGTTAAGTTTCTAGTTTAATTAAAGGTTTACTGAAAGTAAGATAAGCAAATTTTTTGGCCGACGACGACGATTTTTATTCGCTGTTTTTTACGAAAACAATTACTGCTACACGTTAAATACCTAGCTGTACAACAACACCTTCTATTCGTCATCATCATCATCAAAACGTCTTCGATTTCTCGAATTATCTCTTCTCTGGTAGTTGTTGTATCCACCACCGCTGTCTCTTCTCTGGTAGTTGTTGTATCCACCACCGCTGTCTCTTCTTTGGAAGTTGTTGTATCCACCACCGCGATTAAACGATTGATTCCCGAAATTTCGGTTGAATGAATTTCCACCGAATCGCTTATATGATCCTACAGGGCCACCGCGACTAGCCATTTCCATTAAATCGTCGGACACTTCTTGCTTTGCTTCCAGCAGCACAGCAACTAAATCTCTTGCTTTGCCAGCATTGCTTTCGGTAAAGAATGTGTGTGCGGTTCCAGTTGTATCACGACGTCCGGTACGGCCTATTCGATGAATGTAGTCCTCCGACGTGTTTGGATAATCGTAGTTTATCACCCAGGTGACACCATCGACATCTAAGCCTCGGGCAGCCACATCTGTCGCCTATGTTAATCGCGATGGAATTGGTTAAAAACGGACACAGTGGCAATGCGGTTGCATGGAAACTTACCACCAAAATGTTAACACGTCCGCTCCGGAATGCTTTCAGCGTACTGTCTCGATCTGTTTGTGACTTGTTGCCATGTATAGCACAACATTTTACACCAAAACTCTGAATGAACCGTGCTACATAATCGACACCTCGTTTCGTTTCGGCAAATACTAGAATCTTCCCTGGCTGTTCATTTTCTTCGAAGATTTTTTGGAGGAGAGTTTGAAGTTCAGTTTGTTTGTCGGCTTCATCGCATATTTGCACCACTTGTTTAATGTTGTGATTAGCGCATAGCTCCAACGATCCCACATTAATTTGTGTAAACGAACCGAGGAAATCTTCAGCGAGGTTACGAACATCTTTGGGCCTGAAATCGGGTTAATTGGAAGTCGGGTTAATCGTTCCCTTCAACAAATTTGCAACAAAAGAAACTTACCAGGTCGCCGACCACATCAGAGTCTGTCGGTCTGGACGAATTCTCTCTAAAATATTTCGTATTTGTGGCTCGAATCCCATGTCAAGCATACGATCCGCTTCGTCTAATACTAAGTATGTGCATCGGTTAAGATTCGTTACTCCAGAGTCGAGGAAATCGATCAGCCGTCCAGGAGTGGCAATGACAATTTCACTGCAAAGAATTACATTTTTGGTTGATTGGTTAAGCGATACTAATGTTTAACAACTGCGTGTCTTACCATCCTTGATACAGGGCATGAACTTGTGGACCTTTGCCGGCACCACCAAACACACAGGCGTTCCGAACATTGGACGTCCTACCAAATTCATTTGCGACTTGTTGGATCTGTTGTGCCAGTTCTCTAGTTGGAGCGAGAACGAGCGCAATGGGACCTTCTCCCCTTTTCAATTCTTCCTGATTCTTTATGTGAACAATGGCCGGTAAAATGTATCCCAATGTCTTTCCGCTGCCTGTTTGGGCAACACCGACTAAATTCTGTCCGCTCAACGCAATGGGCCAACATTGTGACTGGATCGGTGTGGGTGTCGTAAAGTCCTTGCCCTTTAATTTATTTTGTATGTAGTCCGGGAAGGAAACCTCATCGAATGACAGAATTGGACTTGGTGCCGGTCCCTTGACAGTGATTTTGTGTTTCTTGATAAAGTTGTCGACGTCTTCCTTCGGATGAATGATGTCAGCCGGTTTGTAGAAATTCTTTTCGAATGGTTTCCAGTCTGGTTTTTCCTCTGGGTTTTTGTTGGAATTGTTGTAAAAATCTCGGTTACGATTGAATTGAGGACTGCTGAAATTTCGTTGTGTATTGCGGCGAACTTGGTTGGGATACTCATCGTTATCGCCGAAATCTCGAAATGTCGAAAATCGTGGGTATAGAGCGGCAAGATTTGCGTTGTATTTGGTCGCTATGGGTGCACAATGTTTGGCAAACACTGTCCGAGCACAAATTGTTGACAGTGCTCTGAGGAACATTGTGGAGCGCTGTAAATTGGAATGCATTTTTTATCATTATTTGTTATCGACAGCTACGAGAATAATTAGAAATGATTTCTAGCCAAGGTGGTCCTTTATAACGAAATGTATGACAAAATCCATGAAAGATTTTGGATTAATCTGTTAAAATATTCGTGGAACATAAGAGGAGTAGCAGACTTAGTAACTACATCAATGACATGCTCGTAATCTATAAGGGCGATTCTAATGGAACAGCAAGACCTTGTCATATTTGACTTCGTGAAACTATCGTTACACCACGAGGCGCCCGAATTACCACAGAAAATTGTTTATGTATTGCCTTATGTAACACAATAAAGGCCTTTAGTCATGACTAAAGATGACGTACTGAGACTTAGGAATTGTAGTGCAATAACGGATTTACGTCCGAAGGATAAAATTCGCGTGCTTTGCTTTGTTTTATTATCTTACTGGAGGGGTGACACATTATTTCACATGCACTGGCCTGTCATTTTAATGAACGGTTTTATGGATATGGTTATATCATCAGCGACAACGACGATTAAACAAATCATTGACTCCAGCTATATCAATCAAACAAATGAAAGACCCAACTCTTGGACTTCATTCTAATTGCGAACCAACGCACGGAGCAACATAAACATATTTTACACAAAATGCAAAGATTGCATCATTCTCTAAGCGAGAATCATTTTGACAACACCGAACACTTACTTTGAGATTGATTTAATTATCTGAATGGTCCGTCGTTCAAGATATTCAACACTTTGTCAAACAAATTAATTTGAAGAACTTTTCGTTCTTGAAGAGGAATATTTTTAAAGCAAATCAACCGCACACATTTTCTGCGTGAAAAGAAAGGTTATGGTCCGTCATTTAATGACAGAAATGTCACATGTTGAGAAATTTTGGTTATTTTTTTGTTAAGTTGGCAATTCAAGCCGTAAAGTGTGCCAACAAATTCGAATATTAAATGAATGAGAGGAGTCAACGAGTGGGGCTACCGACGTAGTAGTTAGGATTTTTCGGATTTTTCTTAGAAATTTAGTTCTTTATAACACCACTGCTGGAACCAAAATAAGAAGCTGTTTGCAAGGTTGTGAAAGAACAGGTTAAGCCAAGGAGAATTGGCTACGAAAATCTTTACTGATCTGAATGTTGATGATCCAGATGTAAGTTAATTAAGTTTAAACGTATCCACCTGTTATCGGTAACGACGACAAAAATAATGACAAGATCTATTTAACATAAAATAAATGTTAAAAAAATTGAAGTACAAGAATTGAAATCAACAGATTAAAAATACTTTGATCGATGGAAGTAATAGACCCGATAATAATACTAGTCGTATGTTTGCCTTGCCGTCTGTAACAGGTTAAAAAGTGAAATTACTTTGACCAATTATAAAAATTCAAATTCGCCGATTGTAGCGTGACATATCTTACGAACTATAGAATAGTTGGTAATTTAATTTACCATATTTGCTAAAACTTGCCAACATTTTGCTAAAGTTTGTCGACGCAAATTTTTGAAACAATCGAAAATTTCAGCAAATTTTGAAAATCAGTTTTCCAAAAATAGGCCCTGGCTTTACGATTGCATTCCACCAACGCACTTCAAGCAAAAATGATTATAGTCGTCAGCTGCCAAATAAGCTACTATTTTGTATGAAATGGTCTTAGAGTGCTATTTAGAGTACCACTCATGCTTGAAGTGCATTACTTCCACTTAAGTCATCTTCCGCAATATTTAATTATTTACACTCGCGGAAAATTAAATACCGGCACATCATCTGATTTGGTCTCAGGTCACGAGCACGTATATCTAACAAATAATGTGAAAATGAAAGTCTGGATTTAATTCGATGACAATTCGATGAAAATATTCACTTTTTCACAAGTGTATGGAAACCGATGGAAATCGTCGCGCAAATCTCAAATTTGTACCGAATTCTGGCCTCTTCTTCTGTGTTCAACAAGACACACTAATTAGTTTAGATCAATTTATTGTATTTGAAAAAGGATTGACAGCAATCACGCAGGAGTACAAATTATATCCATCGCTTAGCTAATGTAATTACCGCTTTCAATACCCACAAGTCCACTCGGGGCATCCGTTCGCACCAGTGCGAAGGTAAGCAGGACCAAGGAAACAATCATAGGTTAAAGGAATTGGAGTTGGACAAAGCCGTCGGGGCATTGGTGAACCAATCACATCTCCATTCTACATCAATTAATTAATTTTTATTTTAAATGATTAGGAGAAACTTAGAATACAGTAAAGAAATATGCTCTCGTACCAGCAATGCCAAAATAATTAATATTCCAGTTATGAAAATGATCTTCATGGTTAGAGTGTCCAAATGGAAGTAAATTTTTCGTATTTTGAGCAACGTCTTTTGTACCTTTTCGATATGTTAACTGCAATGAGATCAATAATTGAAACCATCTGTTTACACAAAAAGTTTTAAATATAGAGTAAAATGTACGTAAATTTGCTTAACACACGAAATTACTTGCCAAAAGTTATGCGAAGCCATCGTTTATTAGGAGCGGAAATAAACGACATGCAAGAAATAGTTATTTATGCAATTCCGTAGGAAAATGTTGTCTTGTTTCATGAATTACTATTATGTCACTTTTTAGTGATAATAGGCAGACCGTACTAGTTTTGACACTATCTGATGAGAAAATGTGACGTTTTTGGTCCGACTGAATCTTAAAGCTTTTTTAGGTACTATATATGTAGATTGCCACTCATGTCCACAGACGAGGGCGCAGACCAAGTGTGACAGTTCTCATTTTGTGCCAAAAAAGCATTCATCATTGAGAAACATGCTCTAAGCCATTCATCTACTACAATCAGAATGTTGTGGTGTTTTCGCCAATCTGATATAATTATCAAATAAATCCTTTCATACATGCACTCGCTCCGCTCTATCGTAATATGTTCACATGCGTAATGTTTGTTTTAACCGCACAGACACATAACAGTATTGATGATAATGTTTGACAACGTGCTTCTGGTTCCTATAAATGCACACAAAATTGGGCCGTACGACTTTTATTCGACATTTTTCAACAAAAACAATTACTGACTACATGACCTGAGTATAAAACAACATGCGAGAGTCATCACCTTCGAAACGTTTTCTTTGTTACAACTCCGCCTTTCAAAGATTGATTCCCGAAATTTCTTTTAAACGAATTTCCATCGAATGGTTTATTCAATACCACAGGGCCAACACCTCTAGCCATTTCCAATAAATCATCGGGCACTTCTTGCTTTGCTTGCAGCAGCACAGCAACTAAATCTCTTGCTCTGTCGGCATTCTTTCTGGTAAAGAATGTATGTGCCGTTCCAGTTGCATCACCACGTCCGGTACGACCTATTCGATGAATGTAGTCTTCCGTTGTGTATGGATAATCATAGTTTATCACCCAGTCTATTCCGTCGACATCTAAGCCCCGGGAAGCCACATCTGTTGCCTATGTCCATCAAGATGAAAATATGTTCAAAATGGTCACAGTGGCAATGCGGTTGCATGAACACTTACCACTAAAATGTTAATACCTCCGCTGCGGAATGCATTCAATGTATTGTCTCGATCGGCTTGTGACTTGTCACCATGAATTGCACAGCATTCTACACCAAAATTCTGAATAAACTTTGCTAGATGATCGACACTCTGTTTCGTTTCGGCGAATACGAGGGTCTTTCCTACAGCTCCATCTTGATCGTAGATCTTTTCGAGAAGAAATTGAAGTTCATTCCGTTTGTAGGCTTCTTCGCATACCTGCACCACTTGTTTGATGTTCTGATTAGCGCATAGCTCCATAGATCCCACATTGATTTGTGTAAACGAACCGAGGAAATCTTCAGCTAGGTTACGCACATGTTTAGGCCTGGAAGTGAATATCAGATTCGTTAAATTGTTCCTCCAAAAAAACCTGAGATGAGAAAAATTACCACGTCGCTGACCACATCAGAGTCTGTCGGTCTGGACGAATTCGCTCAATAATTCTTCTTATTTGTGGCTCGAAACCCATGTCAAGCATACGATCCGCTTCGTCCAATACTAAGTATGTGCAGCGATTAAGATTCGTCAGTCCAGTTTTAAGGAAATCGTTAAGCCGTCCAGGAGTAGCAATGACAATTTCACTGCAAAGAATTACATTTTTGATGGTTGATTGGTTAAGGGATATTGATTTGCCTGCTATTACCTTCCTTGATGCAGGGCATGAATTTGTGGACCTTTGTCAGCACCACCAAACACACAGGCGTTCCGAACGTTGCACGGTTCACCAAATTCATTTGCAACTTGTTGGATCTGTTGTGCTAGTTCTCTAGTTGGAGCGAGGACGAGCGCAATTGGACCTTCTTTCTGTTTCAACTCTTCCTGATTCTTTATGTGAACAATGGCCGGTAAAATGTATCCCAATGTCTTTCCGCTGCCTGTTTGGGCAACACCAACTAAATTTTGTCCACTCAACGCAATGGGCCAACATTGTGACTGGATCGGTGTGGGTGTCGTAAAGTCCTTGACCTTTAATTCATTTTGTATGTAGTGCGGGAAGGAAACCTCATCGAATGACAGTATCGGAGTTGGTGCCGGTCCGTTAACAGTGATTTTGTGTTTGCTGATAAATCTGTCGATGTCTTCCTTCGGATGTACGATGTCAGGCGGCTTGTAGAAATTCTTTTCGAATGGTTTCCAGTCTGGTTTTTCCTCGTGTTTTTTGTTGCGAAAATCTTTATTGCGATTGAATTGTGGACTGCCGAAATTACGTTGTGAATTGCGGCCAGACTCATTGTTGCCATAATTCCGAAATGTCGAGAATCGTGGATAGAGAACCGGAAGATGTGTGTATTTGGCTGCTATGTGTACAGAATGTTTGGTCAACACTGTCCAAGTACAAATGGTGGACAAAAACATTTGGAGTAAAGTTCGGGTAAAGCTGTAAAGTAAATTGAGAATTTCAATTTGAAAGGAATTCTTTATCATTTGCTACCGACAGCGCTACGAGAAATTTGTCAAATAATTTTCAATGAATTTCTGAGGATTTTCTTTAGAGGAAATTCTTAAAGGAAATGAATCCCACAGAGACAAGGCACAACTACCGGCACTATCGCACGAATTGCATCAGCCGCTAAGCAAGAATCATTTTGATAACACCGAATACTTACTTTGAGATTGATTTGATTATCTGAATGTGAATGGTCGTCGTTCAGGACATGTAAGACATTATTAAGCAAATGAATATTAAGAACTGTTCGTTCTTGACGAGCAATATTTTGAAAACGAGTCAATCACACACATTTTTCGTGTGAATAATAATATTTACAAATGTGACAGTAGAAATGACAGAAGTGTCACATGGTTTGGATTATTTTCGTTACTTTAGTTTATTGTTAAGTTGGCAATTCAAGCACCGAATTGGAATTTCTGATGAGCGAGTGAAGCGCACAGATAGAAACAATTCTTATAATTTTGTGAATGATAAAAATCAACGCACTTCAAGCATGAGTGGTCAGCTGCAGAAAGTACTGTATTTTACATGAAAATGTTTTTACAGTGTTTTCCGTTTTTATGATACACTGTTAAAATTCAGGACTCTATTAAGAGTACCAGTCATGCTTGAAGTGCGAAAAATTCAGGTTTTCAATCCATCTTCGCCTAAAGACGAACTCACAGTCGTCCGTTTTGCCTCCATTTAGCTTTCCGTTACATTGTTTTAATTCCAACTGTCGAGCAAATGGCTGGAAAACGTTCAAGCAAAAGTGAAATTAGTCGACAGCTGCCAAATAGAATACTATTTTGTATGAAATGTTTTATTACAATGTTTTACAGTTACATGACGCACTGTCAAGTTTCAGTACTCTATTGATGAGAGTTATGCACTAACCGTCAAAAAAAGACATTTCATAAATAAAAAAATTTCGGTTCATGCATATCTCTCCTCATTTAGAGTATCACCTTCAAAGTGAAAGTAAATAGATAGGTATGGCCAAACGTTCAAATTTGTTCTAGCCGGAGCACATACGGATTTGCATGGCGCCACCTCAAACGAACTCATTTCTAGTGGGAATTTGCACTAGAAATGAGCTCGTTTGAGGTGGCGCCATGCAAATCCGTATGTGCTCCGACTTGTATGGACTGGCGATACCTACTTATCTACTTTCATTGGTTCCTTCCACTTACGAAAAAGCAATTTGTGTTGTCTCCGCTTACATTTGAAACAATAGAAAAGAGGCGTATGGTTAAGCTGAGGCTGAGGCAAAATGGAGTGGTTTTTTGTAAGTGGAAATCAAGCCTTATACAAAAAAGATACATCATGACTATCACAATTATTTTCACCCCCACCCCAGATATGTCATGCGGTAATAGTACATTACAAATGTTGGAAATGGTACTTCTTGTGTGAAATTTACCAAGACTGTAAACTTTAGGGAGCTGCGTGACCTCCCCAAAGTTTACCAAGGTAAATATACATACTGAAGATTACGCTGACCCTCAGGGAATAGCAAGAAATACGGATCCAATATACGAATGAATATAAGATTTTTTATGTTGCATCCGTGACATTTGGCATGATCATGTTGTTGGAACTGCGTTGTTTAGTATTGAGTGTTGGTATGTGTTGCAACCTAACAAAGTGAATTTGACTTGTGTCCAACATTATAAAGATTATATTCACCCGAAACTTTGGATCCGTGTGGTCTTGCAGATTTGCATTACCTTCAGTATGTATATTTACCTTGAAGTTTACAGCCTTGAAATTTACAAATTGAGACGTAGCCGAGAAAAACGTTGTATGCAACAACTCGGTGATAAATGATTTTTGGCACACGATTTGTATTTTCACACTCGGCTTGCGGCACCTTCATAGATTTATCACATTTATCACTAGGTTGCAAAAAATATTATTATTCTGTGGGGTATATCTGATGACTTTTGAGGATAAGTGGAAGCACGAGCCCTTGTCTATCGATTTTTTCTTCTTCGTTCGTTCGTTTTTATGTATAATGCGTAATTGATGATGATTGATGTCTAATTCACTAGGTCCCACCTTTTGGGCGGGTCAGGTCCCTTGATTGACACTTTTCTAAATGTATCTTTGACGTATTCATGAAAACTTGTCATATTTATTACATAATATATTTACTATATTAATGACTCCACACAAATGACAGTAAAATTTGACAATTTTTTTTTCTTGGTTTTCTCTCATCGAGGGTAAGGTGGAATTATTTTTGACCACTTTTTGAGCTCTCAATTTTCTTAAAAATTTTAAATTTTCAAGATTTTCAATCAACCTCAAATCATAAATAAAATATGACTCGTGTAGATTTCCCACTCGTATGAGCTCATTGAGCTGTCTATTGTTCTGTTTGATTGCATTTTTGGTACATAAGAGTAGATGCACAAAATTCACAAAATAAAAAAGTGAGATAGATATTCGTCTCTTACACTTTTGCGTAAAAAAGGAAGTTCCCCGGTACTTAATATATCTTCACATGGTGACATGGTAAAAAATGTACTTAATTAGTTTTTGTTTCATCATTAAAAATAGCTCAGTTTACCAATATTTTCGGTACCACTCTACAATGGTAAAGGGATTAAAAATATTTGTAAAAGGAGAAATTTATTTGTAGACCGAGAAAAAATAATCCCTCGATTTCCAATTCACAAAACCTTCAATCGTGAATAAAATGTCACGACTCGTGTGAATTACGGCCCTCGCTTCGCTCTGGCCGCAAACTTCACACTCGTTAAATTTTTACAATATTCTCTTTGATTCATTTAATTCCATGTATTTAAAAAAAAACTTCAAAAATTAGTTGAGATAATTCATCTTATATTGCCTGCAAAAATTTAACTTTTTTATTAAAATTTCTTGCACTTTTTAATCAAAGTGTGCTAATTTGATAACAGGCATTTTGCTGGCGTAAGATGTGCTTGTAAAGGGAGTAAAAAACTACCTACTTGATAAATGACAAACAACTTGATAGTCAACTATCAAATTTGATAGTCAACTATCAAATTTGACAGTCAATTGTCAAGTTGTTAGTCAACTATCAAGTTGTTAGTCAACTATCAAATTGGATAGTCAACTATCAAGTTGTTAGTCAACTATCAAGTTGTTAGTCAACTATCAAATTTGATAGTCAACTATCAAGTTGTTAGTCAACTATCAAATTTGATAGTCAACTATCAAGTTGTTAGTCAACTATCAAATTTGATAGTCAACTATCAAGTTGTTAGTCAACTATCAAATTTGATAGTCAGTCAACTATCAAATTTGATAGTCAGTCAACTATCAAATTTGATAGTCAACTATCAAATTTGAAAGTTGACTAACAACTTGATAGTTGACTATCAAATTTGATAGTCAACTATCAAATTTGATTGTCAACTATCAAGTTGTTAGCAATAGATGTTTACACGTTAGAAGATGGGCATCGAATGATGAAATTATTCTTCCTACTTGTTCCATGCACGTCGAAAACAAACTTATATGATTTACCCACACTACCAAACAAAATCAAATTTCATCAAAGTAATCTTTTTTAATTGATTGTCAACTATCAAGTTGTTAGCAATAGATGTTTACACGTTAGAAGATGGGCATCGAATGATGAAATTATTCTTCCTACTTGTTCCATGCACGTCGAAAACAAACTTATATGATTTACCCACACTACCAAACAAAATCAAATTTCATCAAAGTAATCTTTTTTAATTGATTGTCAACTATCAAGTTGTTAGCAATAGATGTTTACACGTTAGAAGATGGGCATCGAATGATGAAATTATTCTTCCTACTTGTTCCATGCACGTCGAAAACAAACTTATATGATTTACCCACACTACCAAACAAAATCAAATTTCATCAAAGTAATCTTTTTTAATTGAGGCTATGATCAACAGTATAAAATCCCGTTTTTCTCGGATAGCTTCCAGATCCTTAGTCCTACATAGCCCATCTTCGAACTTAGCCTCGGGATTTTAATTCCACGTATTTAAAAAAAAAGAATCATTCAAATTGGTTGAGAATTACTCAAGTTATCGTACCCTCAACGATTTTTTGTTACCCACATTTAACGTTTTTCATAGCATTTCATACATTTTCAATCACAGTGAACCTTTTTGTTACCCACATTTTTCGGTATTTTCTGGTGTAAGACCCTGACTTTCAGTCAAGGGAATTAAAATTCTTCATACAAAATTCTGTTTAGTTTGTGCGTGACATTGTTAGTTTTTCTGTGTCAGTTTTATACCTTACGACGATATAATTGTAAAATTTGAATTATTAAAAGTTAATGTAATATAAGGGCAGGCTAGTTGGATCCAAATTCCACGAGTGCATAGCTGCGAATATATTATCATAATGAGGCATATGCTGAATACGTAAGTTGTTCATTACTTTATTAGCTTTGTTTTAAATATTCAGATGAGAATACCACCCCACGGCTGAAAAATTAAACATTTTTCGCAACAATTGACGAAAAGTAGGACTTTCCATTGCCTTTATTGCGAAAAACGTTGTATACAAGTCGATGATAAATGCTTTTTTAGGTATTTAGGTTTTATGTGTATTGTCACACTCGACCTACGGCACATCTGGTGTCTAAAAGACGAGAAAACGTTGTATACAACACGTTGCGAAATGTGGGGCGGGCATCTAGTTATAAAACAACTCCATTTCACAACTTAGTTCATAAATATTGTAACTATTCCTTGTCCGTATATTTCGTGTAATTAAATCTTGGCGTGGTCACGTTGACATGACAATCCATCTGGACCTCATTCATAGACTTAACCAAATTAGACTGCCCGACTTCCTGATTGAAAATTTAAATTTATTGCTGCCATGTCGAACTCCCTCGAGACTCTTCCCGCTCAGCTTGCGTTTTCAACATTAAAATAAAAAAAATTCACGGAAGGACGACCTCTAAATGGATGAAGCGAATTGCTGCCACTGTTTCGAACTGAAGGACAAGCACAGATAGTGGCACATATACAATCAAACCTAAGAACTTCTTAGTAAGAAGGCTATCCATATTCTTTGTCATGTACATTTCTTGTAAATCATAAGCAAAATGAAAGTAGAAACCTTCAATTGTACTGCTACCACATGAATTAGGCGCCCATGCAATAAAGTATAAACAACATGAATGTTGCAATGTTTGATAATAGTAATTTTAAATGAGTAGAATACATACTATTAATAACGAACAACAATTATGACAGTAATTAAATAACGTTAATTCACTTTCACCCGACCACTCAGAACATGAAATTGAATGAGCATTGCTTTCAGTTGATTTGGTTCTTCTGTTCATATACAGAACTGTTCATATAGGCTAACGATGGAAATCGCAATAATTCTAAGTTTACTACTCTCCGTAAATTATGCTGAATATCAAGAAATGAAGTTAATCCAACAACTAACTGACTATTTCCACTTCGATCATTATTTCTTTTTGCTGGACTCGAGCATAGACGCAGATCGATTCATTAGTATGAACGACAACGTACCTCAAACTGTATATGTTCGACAAATCGTTGACGATGTGATTGAATTTGAAGATGTCGACGAAATATACAGCAACAATGGCTTTATGATTGTTGCATCTGAGACATCTGAATTCGAACACAACTCCAACTTACTGGATGCAATCGAATCAGTTCAACATCTTCAGAAACAAATGAAAGTTGGAATTTTCTTTCCGCAGAATTCTTCCATTGAAGATTTGAGCGAGTTATTTGAATGGTGCATAAAAAACAGAATTACAAATGCCTTTGCTGCAATATATCCATCCTCCGACGATGGTGATGAAGACTCACAATGTCTGACACATTACAACTGCAGTTTACTTAACATATTTACTTTTCATCCCTTTCGAACAGCTGATGTTCTGAATGTGACCAATAGTGAGAGATTTGATGATTATTTTCAAAACAACAACGCCGATTTCTATCAACATGAGCTGCGATTTGGAGGCTTAATCAGGAATGACACTGACGGAGAATTCTGGCTAACTGTATTTGCTCTTATGAACGCCAGTTATAAAGAAATAGATGAATACAAAACGTTTAGAGAAAGTTTCAGGAATGGAATTGATATTATCGATGATATATATGTTCTAGAAGATGAAGATGAAGACATATTGGTTTATCCGACGCAAATAGTTGAATATGTAATTCTAGTACCGGAAGCGCTGCCGTATTCAGATTTTACGGCATACATAGCAAATGGACTCTCCGGCATCCTTGTTATTTATTTTCTTCTATCAACTATTGCATCAATTGTGGTTCTAATCGCCATTCGGTACAACAAACAGCGGAGATTTTCAGTATTACAAAGTGCGGCTGACGTGTTCAATCTTTTGTTGAATGATAACGGCGACATAAAATACCAACAATTATTCAGAGCCGAATCTTTTCTCATTGTTCCTTTAACGTTCGTCGGATTCGTTGTCGTCAATGGAGTTCTTTCAACATTACAAAGTCATTTCATGCGTCCCAAAGCTCAACCTCAAATCGATACTGTGGATGCTATTTACAGCTCCCCCTATCCGATTGCTGTGTACAGTGAACCTTGGAAGGAGGAAATTGTGGAAGTGTTTTCAAGTCACACCTCATATAAAGATTGGGATAAAAGAGTTGTTGTGATGGATGATGCGATCCCTGATTACATTGAACTTTATGATCGAACGATGTCAATTTTCATTAATTTAGAAATTGCAAATATTCTGTTGAGAGCTCAAAAACGTTTGAATATCTACGGCTATCATCGTCCTAACGTTGTGATTACGAAATTTCTAATGGCGTATGTCGTCCATAAACGGTTTCTGTTCTTCGAACGGTTAAATGAGATTAGTCACCGGTTAAACAGTGCAGGACTTTACGACCTGTGGCTACGCAGAGAATATCAAAAGCGAGAAAAAAGAATTTTGAAAAGAAATCGGGAACGTTTAACGAATCAATCCGACAACAATGGCGAAGAAGTATCATTTCCCACATTTATCTTCTATGGATGGCTTGCTGGATCCATTGTGTTTATTGTAGAAGTGCTTTATAGGAGATTGAAAACAACAATAAAAATAACATTTATTGTACCTTCAGTTACAGGTGGATACTTTAAACACTGAGGACATTTCAAAGCTACACAAACTCATTCTCATTGCAGACTACACATTTTTCCAGTATGTAGGACTTTACCACGACAATTAAACAAGTTAAATTCGATGTTATATGATTCCATTTCAGTTGAATACAAAATATTTATTCAACATTCGGTTTCTTTTCTGTACAGTTGTGGTTGACAAAGATAAAATTTAACTGAACGCTGAAGACATGAATCAATTGATAGATTGAACAACCCGTCGACCATGTAATATGCCTTGCCGTCCACTAAAGTTATAATGTACTGATTTAACACGGCGTGCTTTATCCAAGGTATCTGTTGCCATATAATCAGTGCAGTGGCATCAAAGTTCGAGGCAAACGTCGAAAAACGTTGTATGCAACTCGATGATAAATGATTTCTTGGCACACGATTTGTATTTTCACACTCGGCTTGCGGCACATTCATAGATTTATCACATTTATCACTAGGTTGCAAAAAATATTATTATTCTGTGGGGTATATTTGATGACTTTTAAGGATAAGTGGGATAAGTGGAAGTACGAGCCCTTGCCTATCGATTTTTTCTTCTTCGTTCGTTTTTATGTATAATGCGTAATTGAAAAGATCTGCATAACGTTTTAAGCTCGATGCCTCGATGTAATAATTGATGTCTAATTCATTAAAATTCTTCATACTAAATTCTGTTTAGTTTGTGCGTGACATTGTTAGTTTTTCTGTGTCAGTTTTATACCTCCCGACGATATAATTGTAAAATTTGAATTATTAAAAGTTAATGTAATATAAGGGCAGGCTAACTGGATCCAAATTCCACGAGTGCATAGCTGCGAATATATTATCATAATGAGGCATGTGCTGAATACGTAAGTTGTTCATTACTTTATTAGCTTTGTTTTAAATGTTCAGATGAGAATACCACCCCACGGCTGAAAAATTAAACATTTTTCGCAACAATTGACGAAAAGTAGGACTTTCCATTGCCTTTATTGCGAAAAACGTTGTATACAACTCGATGATAAATTCTTTTTTAGGCACACTATGTGTATTGTCACACTCGACCTACGGCACATCTGGTGCCTAAAAAAGCATGTATCACTCGGTTGTATAAATAACTATTCTGCAACGGCGCTGCGAAAAGTAAACTTTCTCATTCCTCATGGTTCACTGCTGTTGGCTATACTTTTCGTCACTAGTGAAACGTAAAAATATAGAGAACCGACCCGGGCTTCTATGATTAAAGTAACTGGAAAATTTATCAATTTTATTGATAATAAATTTGTGGTAAGTTTGCATTTCAAAAGTTCACTTTTCCCACCTGGTCGCAGAAAATGTTGTATGCAACACGTTGCAAAATGTGGGGCGGGCTTCTAGTGATAAAACAATTCCTGATTCAAAATTTAAATTTATTGCTTCCATGTCGAACTCCCTTGAGACTCTTCCCGCTCAGCTTGCGTTTTCATCATTAAAATAAAAAAAAATCACGGAAGGACGACCTCTAGATGGATGAAGCGAATTGCTGCCACTGTTTCGAACTGCAGCCAAAATCTCATCAAGCCATGGCGGATAGTGGCACAGATACAATCAAACCTAAGAACTTCTTAGTAAGAAAGCTATCCATATTCTTTGTCATGTACATTTCTAGTGAATCATAAGCAAAATGAAAGTAGAAACCTTCAATTGTACTGCTACCACATGAATTAGGCCAATTCATGCATAATATGCCATAAATGCTACATATCGACCCTTGTCCCATGCAATAAAGTATAAACAACATGAATGTTGCAATGTTTGATAATAGTAATTTTAAATGAGTAGAATATACACACTTATAAATAACGAACAACAATTATGACAGTAATTAAATAACGTTAATTCACTTTCACCCGACCTCTCAGAACATGAAATTGAATGAGCATTGCTTTCAGTTGATTTGATTCTTCTGTTCATACAGAACTGTTCATATAGGCTAACGATGGAAATCGCAATAATTCTAAGTTTACTACTCTCCGTAAATTATGCTGAATATCAAGAAATGAAGTTAATCCAACAACTAACTGACTATTTCCACTTCGATCATTATTTCTTTTTGCTGGACTCGAGCATAGACGCCGACCGATTCATTAGTATGAACGACAACGTACCTCAAACTGTATATGTTCGACAAATAACTGACGATGTTATTGAATTTGAAGATGTTGACGAAATATACAGCAACAATGGCTTCATGATTGTTGCATCTGAGACATCTGAATTTGAGCACAACTCCAACTTACTGGATGCAATCAAATCAGTTCAACATCTTCAGAAACAAATGAAAGTTGGCATTTTCTTTACGCAGAATTCTTCCATTGAAGATTTGAGCGAGTTATTTGAATGGTGCGTTAAACACAGAATTACAAATGCTTTTGCTGCAATATATCCATCCTCCAATGGTGGTGGTGATGATGATGATGATGATGATGATGGTGGTGGTGGTGGTGGTTATGATGATGGTGGTGGTGGTGGTGGTTATGATGATGATGGTGATGAAGACTCACAATGTCTGACACATTACAACTGCAGTTTACTTAACATCTTTACTTTTCATCCTTTTCGAACAGCTGATGTTCTGAATGTGACCAATAGTGAGAGATTTGATGATTATTTTCAAAACAACAACGCCAATTTCTATCAACGTGAGTTGGGATACGGAGGTCGTATCAAGAATGACACTGAAGGACACTTCTGGATGACTGTATTTGCCCTTATGAATGCCAGTTATAAAGAAATAGAGGAAGAATACAGAACCTTTAGAGAGTCTTTCAGGAATGGAATTGATATTATGGATGACGTATACGTTCTAGAAGATGAGGATGAAGACGTATTGGTTTATCCATTGCAAATTGTTGAATATGTAATTCTAGTACCGGAAACACTGCCGTATTCAGATTTTACGGCATACATAGCAAATGGACTCTCCGGCATCCTTGTTATTTATTTTCTTCTATCAACTATTGCATCAATTGTGGTTCTAATCGCCATTCGGTACAACAAACAGCGGAGATTTTCAGTATTACAAAGTGTGGCTGACGTGTTCAATCTTTTGTTGAATGATAACGGCGACATAAAATACCAGCAATTATTCAGAGCCGAATTTTTTCTCATTGTTCCTTTAACGTTCGTCGGATTCGTTGTCGTCAATGGAGTTCTTTCAACATTACAAAGTCATTTCATGCGTCCCAAAGCTCAACCTCAAATCGATACTGTGGATGCTATTTACAGCTCCCCCTATCCGATTGCTGTGTACAGTGAACCTTGGAAGGAGGAAATTGTGGAAGTGTTTTCAAGTCACACCTCATATAAAGATTGGGACAAAAGAGTTGTTGTGTTGGAGGATGTTATCCCTGATTACATTGAACTTTATGATCGAACGATGTCAGTTTTCCTTAATTTAGAAACTGCAAATATTCTGTTGAGAACTCAAAAAAAATTGAATATCTACGGCTATCATCGCCCTAACGTTGTGATTACGAAATTTCTTATGGCCCTTGTTATCCATAAACGGTTTCTGTACTTCGAACGATTAAATGAGATTATTCACCGGTTTAACAGTGCAGGACTTTACAACCTATGGCTACGCAGAGAATATCAAAAGAAAGAAAAAAGAATTTTGAGAAAAAATCGAGAACATCTAAGTAATCAATCCGTCAACAACAGCGAAGAAGTATCATTTCCCACATTTATCTTCTATGGATGGCTTGCTGGATTCATTGTGTTTATTGTAGAAGTGCTTTATAGGAGATTGAAAACAACAATAAAAATAACATTTATTGTACCTTCAGTTACAGGTGGATACTTTAAACACTGAGGACATTTCAAAGCTACACAAACTCATTCTCATTGCAGACTACACATTTTTCCAGTATGTAGGACTTTACCACGACAATTAAACAAGTTAAATTCGATGTTATATGATTCCATTTCAGTTGAATAAAAAAAAAATGAAAATTATTCATTCGGTTTCTTTTCTGTACAGTTGTGGTTGACAAAGGCAAAATTTCACTGAACGCTGCTTCGAGACACGAAGTAATTGTTTGATTGAACCACCCATCGACCGAGGTACGTATAGTCTGGAGGTAATGCCATTCAGACGCGCGGCATAACACAATAGTTCGATGCTAATGACACCCTTTTGGTTGACTATGATTTATATTAAATAGCCTCAATACAAACAACACACACTCTACGGATAATAGCGGCAGAGTCGAAATTTTGCTTGATTTTTGCAAGTAGTTCCGGGTGGTTCCCGTGAATAGCGGCAAAGTCGAAATTTTGCTTGATTTTTGCAAGTGGTTCCATGTCGTTCCCGTGGTCCAATCGAAAAGTGATGTATGGAAGGTGTCCCTTATTTTTGATAATGAACAAGGCGTCCATACATCATTTTGTCCAAAAACTTCAAATTTAGCCGATACAATTTTGGGTCATTTTGACTCTGCCGCTATTATCCGTAGAGTGTGTGTTGTTCGTATTGAGGCTATTTTATTTATATTACTTGTGTTTTACAAAACGGTCCATGTATATGCCTTGCCGTCGACTAAAATTATAATGAGCAGGTTTAACACGGCGTGCTTTACTCAAGGCATATGTAGGTGTTGCTATATATAACCTAATCAGTGCGGTGGCATCAAAGATCGAGGTAAATGCCATCTCTCCTTTTCATTAAACACGAAAAACTGCATAGAAACTGAGACCATAACCACTTTTTAGCTGAACAGAAAAAAAAAACTAAAAATTTACACTTTTCTTACAAACATTGCTCGAGATACACGAAACGTACATGTCAGTTGTTTACACTAACCTCATCATCTGCCATTTGTGACTCATTTGTTTCTGTGCGTCGAAGCTGTCAGACCCACAGATATCAGTTCATTTGTCAGTGGATTAAGGGACTTGCGTCACACTTCCACTGTAAGTGGTTTTTAGACGATATCAGTTCTTTTGTAAGTGTTCCATCATCTTTTCGATAAAATCTCCATTCATAGGGCTTTGCAGACCCGTACTATTGCATCCACCTCTTAAAATCAGCTAAAAGTCAATTTAAACGGTCATAGCTCCCAAATGGGTGACCTTTGGGAAAAACTCTGAAATAGGCGAGGGGAAATCACTGGCCGAAAGAGTGGAAAATCAATTTCTAATTCCTTTCTAATAATTCCACGATATTTTCTGTTACTGTCCAATTCATTGTCTACTTTATAGAAAAAATTGTCTAAAGATTTCCTTTACTTTTCTTTATTTCGATAATTTTCTAAGATTTCCTTCAAATTTAAAGACTGCACGGACTACTGCAGTTTTGTAGTTGCCGATGTATCCGGTAATTAATAGGAATTGAAGGAAATACTAGAAATTGAAGGAATTGATTAAATTACAAGGTATTTTAGGAATTGACCGGAAATACGAGAAATTGAAAGTACATGAAAGGAACCAATCAGCGAATGAACTGTATTTTACAAACCGAATAGCCAAGACCGGAAACCTGCAAGTTTTTTTTGCATTCGATTAGTTCTTTCATTCATCGTACTTATCCGTATTTCCTTTCATTTACGTCCAATTTATCGTATTTCTAGTCAATTAATTGTAATTCCTTCAATTTCTAGTATTTCCTTCAATTCCTATTAATTACCGGATGCTCCGGCAATTTCCTCGATGGTGTGTAATCAATTACCCGAGTAATTTCCCCCTAGGAAATAGGTGTCAGCTATTGTTGCCTTTCAGCCGAACTATCTTCTGCCATATTTTTCGAGTTATGGATCCACATAACTCAATAGCTTAAAACGCTCATACACTCGCGGAATTTCGAAAACCGACACATTTTCTGTTTATGTGTTTTACTTGAGTATCTGATTTCTTCGTACATGCAAAATTCACAACAAACCAGTAAAAGACAAAACAGAAAATGTGTCGGTTTTCAAAATTCCGCGTGTGTAGCTCCTGAAATATTGACTTTTATGAAAAATTCGTCAAAGTAGTTTCTTAGAACTTAGAAAATTTCAGCCAAATCCATCGAGTAATTCAAAAGTTTCGGGTAACAAAGGGACAAACTGACAAAGGTTGGTAAAATCCATCAATTTCAAAACGTATGAAAATCCGTTTATTCATATTTTCAAACAAATTTCCAAATTTTGAAATTAATATCTCCAATTTTAACGAGTGATAGCTCGTTGAACTCGTATGGACGCCCAGATTACGAATAAAATACTTAGGCGGAGTAATAGGAGCAAAGTGATATTTTTTCAAATTTTTGGGACTTACCGTGACCCTTCACCAATGTAGGGCCGTGATATGTCGCAAAAAAAAAATCGTCGCGATTACGACTATTTGGACGTGATAATCTTAAAATCTTTTTTAGACCCGTACGAAGTACTGGGGTCTTATGCGTTTACGCATACGTCCGTAACACGTCGAATTGGACTCCCTGAGTAAGGGGAAACCTATTGTGGTTGTCTAGATATGCCAAATCAGTGAAAAAAAAGATGTCCGTCTGTCCGTCTGTCCGTCTGCACGATAACTTGAGTAAAACGCATCCGATTTTGAAAATTCTTTTTTTTCCCGTTTGGTAATGTCAAAAGACAGGCTAAGTTCGAAGATGAGTGATTTTGGATCGACCCTTCCCGAGCTGTGGCCCAATAAGTGCTTTACGGTTTTTCGAAGATATCTCCGGACATTCAAACGTTACACTTGTAACTGATACGTCAAATAAAAGGTATTTACAATACCGATCGACAAAAAAAAAGTTTATGGAAATCGGATGACCGACTCGTGAGAAGAGTTTCACAGTAAAGGCTTTTGATACGAATAGGTGTTTCGTACGGGTCGGCGTTAGCTATGTTTTTTACCATGAAGCAACGCATAAACGTATGATGGCTCATTTTTGTGCAAATAGGCAGAAAAATGTTGGTCATGTTGGCTTCCACCTTTTTTTACATTTGCACAAAAATGAGCACAAAAAAATAGATTTGACGAATGTCTCGGCCAGAAAAGTGTCACTAAGTTCTTTGCGTGTTCCTTTCTTATGATAAAATCAAGTCCACAAGTCAAGAGCGACGAAAATTGAACACTTCTATTTACGTTACGTCGACGTAGAGCGAAATCTACGGAATATGTTGAAGCATCAGCTGTGATATTTGGTGTCTGTTTACTGACTGTTTACTGAACGGAAAAATAATTGCTTCACCGCCCCATAATTGAATTCACGACGGTACTACCCTGGTAAAAATAAAAACTAAGTCTCAAGAGGTTAAAAACGATAGATTTAAGACTGTGACTTATACGTTTTCGAAAAATTTATTTTTACCACGAACGTGTCATATTCGAAATCATATTTCAATCTACCAGCCTTGTTAAATCAACCAACACAAGCCTTTGCCTTCATGATATTTTTTTGCGAAAACAATTGCTGATCACATCTCACCTAGGTATAAATCAATATGGATAAGTCGTCATCATCATCGTCGAGACGTCTTACTCCACAATCCACATCCGAAGCGGTAGTTCTTTGGTTGTTCACCGACGCTGTTTCTTGGAGTTGTTATGTCCACCACCATGCTTCAACTTTTGATTTCCCATGCTGAATGGATTTCCGTAAAATAATTTTCTCTTTCGTACAGGGCTACAACTATTGGCTATTTCCATTAAACCATCGGGCACCTCCTGCTTTGCTTCCCGAAGCACAGCAACCAAATCTCTTGCCCTTTCAGCATCGTTTTCGGTAAAGAATGTGTGCGCGGTTCCAGGTGCACCACCACGACCGGTACGACCTATTCGATGAATATAGGCTTCCGATGTACTTGGATAATCGAAGTTTATCACACAGTTGATTCCAGCGACATCTAAGCCCCGGGCAGCCATATCTGTAGCCTATGTCCATCGGAATTAAATTATGATGAAAAATGGACAGAGCGACAATCGGGTTGCGTGGCAACTTACAACTACAATGTTTACGATCCCACTGCGGAATCCATTCAATATATGCTCTCGTTCCTTTTGAGACTTGTCGCCATGTAAGACAGAACATTTAATACCACAACTCTTGATGTACTTTCCAATGTAATCGACACCTTGTTTCGTTTCGGCAAACACTAAAATCTTTCTTGGCTGTCCATCTTGCCCGTGGATGTTTTGGATGAGAGCTTGAAGTTCAAATCGTTTTTTGGCTTCATCGCATACTTGAACCACTTGTTTGATGTTGTGATTAGCGCATAGCTCCATGGATCCCACATTAATTTGTGTAAACGAACCGAGGAAATCTTCAGCGAGGATACGAACATCTTTGGGCCTAAAATTGGAAGTTGGGTTAATCGTTCCCTTCAAGAAGTTTTCAACAAAAAAACTTACCAGGTCGCTGACCACATCAGAGTCTGTCGGTCTGGACGAATTCTCTCTAAAATATTTCGTATTTGTGGTTCGAATCCCATGTCAAGCATACGATCCGCTTCGTCCAATACTAAGTATGTGCATCGGTTAAGATTCGTCATTCCAGAGTCGAGGAAATCGATCAGCCGTCCAGGAGTAGCAATGACAATTTCACTGCAAAAAAAATCCGTTTTTGGTTGGTTGGTTAAGGGATAATTTTATGTAAAACAATTACGTGTCGTACCTTCCTTGCTGCAGCGCATGAACTTGTGGACGTTTGTCGGAACCACCATACAAACAGGCGTTTCGAACATTGGACGGTGTGCCAAATTCATTTGCGACTTGTTGGATCTGTTGTGCCAGTTCTCTAGTTGGAGCTAGAACCAGTGCAATGGGACCTTCTCTCTTTTGCAATGCTTCCTGGTTTTTTACGTGAACAATGGCCGGTAAAATGTATCCCAATGTCTTGCCACTGCCTGTTTGCGCCACACCAACTAAATTTTGTCCACTCAACGCAATGGGCCAACATTGTGACTGGATCGGTGTGGGTGTCGTAAAGTCCTTGCCCTTTAATTCATTTTGTACGTAGTCTGGGAAGCAATACTCGTCGAATGAAAGTATTGGAGTTGGTGCCGGTCCGTTGACAGTGATTTTGTGTTTGCTAATAAATCTGTCGATGTCTTCCTTCGGATGAATGTTGTCAGGCGGCCTGTAAAAATTCTTTTCGAATGGTCTCCAGTCCGGTGCTTCCTGGTATACTTTGTAGGACTTTAAGTGAATATCGTTAATACGATTGAATCGTGGATACAGAGCCGCAAGATTTGTGTTGTATTTGGTAGCAATGGATGCACAATGGTACAGAGTACAAATGGTTGACCTCACGAACATGGTCTCGCTGTAACACTGTACAGTAAAGTAGAATGCATTTATTATCATCTATTATCGTCACCTAGGACAATTATAAGAAATAAACTCAAGCGAATATGGTCTTGATAAGACCGTCTTATTACAACAGAATGTATGACAAAACCCTTGAAGTGAAAGATTTTGAATCAAAGTCTGTTGAAAATATGTGGGACACGGTAACTTCCGTCTGTTAAAGGTTAGATAAATTAACATCGATTTTTCTCCAGAGAATAATATTTTTGAAAATAAATTGATTGAATAGGCAGGACATACTTCTTCGTTCCTTCCTAACCAACGTAAGGAGCAACATCATATTATTTTAAATAAATGCGCGGATTTATCTGGCGCTAACCGAAAATCATTTGGACAACATCGAGTACTTACTTGGACGTTGATTTAATTATCTGAATGTCGTCGTCGTTCGAGATATCAACACTTTGCTAAGCAAATGAATGTTAAGAACTTTTCGTTCTTGAGGTTCTTGAGGAAAAATATTTTGAAAACAAGTCAATCGCTATGGGTTTGTTATTATTTGGACACGACATTGTCATTAATTTCGCCGACTGAAGATGACAGCAGCAAGGAACGCAGCCGCAATGACATAACACATGTCCAGTTTTTCTTCGTGTTAAGTTGGTTATTCTAGACGTAAGTACACCAACTTTGAATTTTGAATGAATGAGTTACGTTGTATCCCTTGGAAACTCGTTATCTGTCAATGATAGTAGCATTTCCAGGTATCTTCTCGAGTCAAATATAGTGAAAGGTTTGTATGAACTAAAGAACCACTGTCATAGAGATTCTATTTTAATAAATTGACGTCTTTACTGTATAAACATGTGCAATGATAACAACCAATTTGAACTAAAGAACCACTGTCATAGAGATTCTATTTTAATAAATTGACGTCTTTACTGTATAAACATGTGCAATGATAACAACCAATTTGAACCTCTTTATTCGGCCAAACTCTGGTGAAAATAGAAGTTTAAAAATATACCCGTCAAGTATCGCAAAAAAATCCTCGATTTCTTTGGCGATTCGTATCTTTTTTGGCGATTTTTCTTAGCGATCCGTCATTTTTGTTGTTTTGTTAAATAAACCGCCCATACCATACATTTTTGAGAATGATAAAGTCCCTATAGGACTGCATTACATTTTTAGAAGGAAAAAGTTACTAGGATCGCACGTCTTTACATTTCGTAAGAAGAAAGTTCAGTGGTGTCACAAAAATATCACCATTGTGAAAAAACGCCAATAAAAATCGCCAAAATGAGAAGTATCGTCAAGAAAAATTTTCTTGCCGATTTTTATTGGCGATTCTTCTCATTTTGGAGGTTTCTTTTGGCGAAGTTCAAAGCTATAGTGATATTTCACTAGAAATTGAAAAATTGAGAAATTGAGAAAAAGTAGTCTGATGCGTCTCATAAAACAATTCACGGCTTAAGTGCGGTCGAAATGCAAAATGGAAAGTGCGGAGGTCTTTCTAACGTAGCGTCATTTTCATACAATAGAGAACGTTAGCTAAACGGCCGCTAACGCTAATTTCCAACGCTAAATCCCCCGCTATCGCTAAAATCAACGGTAATGCCCTGTCAATAAATGGCACCATTGTGAATGCATACACATGGACGACGCAATTTTCGGTTTATTTTCATTTATTATTTTAAAAGGTCATCCGGATCAATATTTTATTACTGCAATCCGTAGATCTAATTTGCAGGAAGGCAGCGACACTGTGCTGGAAAAATTCTATAAACTTTACAATGTGCTGTTCGACGACAAACATCCTCAACTACACAACAAACACGTGGTTAACCTGCAATTTAAACACATGAAATTAATTTTGTGATTATTACTTCCACAATGTGATCGGATCAATATTTTATCAATGCAATTAGTAGATTGACTTGTAGGAAGCCAGTGGTATTAATCTGGAAAAGTTTTATTCACTTTTGATTGCAATAAAACGTTTTACGAATGACATTTTCCAACTGCATGTTCGTCGTGTGGAGGATACAATTTGTAACATTAAAAAGAGAATAAAAAACGTTTCCAACTTAATACCGCTGGCTTCCTATAAGTCAGATCTACTAATTCCATTGATAAAATGTTAATCCGATCACATTGTGGGAGTAATAATCACAAAATTAATTCAGGTGTGTTTGGGACTCGGTGTGTTTGGGACTAAACCTGTCTTGCCCGTTTCTCTTCTATATACTCATTGAAGAGTATAACCTGAAGTGAATCACAACTCGCCGATCCATGAAGTAATCGTCTTCTTCTCGTCTTTTCTACCTCTTAATACATTCACTCCTGAACCCAATACTACATCCATAGAGGTAGACCACATCTGTATATAGAAATACAGTTAAAACAATGCTCTGATCTGATACATCTCGCAATGAGAATGGAATTTTTTACCTGTCGTATTAAGAAAGACGCATAGGGGTTTAGAGCGTCTACGGATTATCTGTGTAAGAAAAGAAATCTCGTTCACTCACAGTCTCAGCGTCAGTTTTTTACCATATTCAAGACTTCAACCGAGCTAAAAAGAACAATAAAAACCACGACAGAAGAGCCATATTCTAAGTCCAAGTACAGTCAAATCCGTGTAAAAACGCAAGAGCAAATTAAACAAAAACAAAAAGTCGTCCGAGTCTCGTTTATCCCTAGGGTACCGTCTTGTTCCGCTAAATTCAAAAACTTCGGAGTTCATCTTTACAATTCCAGTGAAATGTAAAGTGAAGACAAACACATTGGGGAACTCATCAGGGTCGACTCGGTGTGTTTTTTACCTGTCTTGCCCGTTTCTCTTCTATATACTCATTGAAGAGTATAACCTGAAGTGAATCATAACTCGACAATCCATGTGTTACACCGAGAAACACACCGACACCGAGACACACCGAAATTGCGTCGTCCATATGTATGCATTCACAATGATACCATTTATTGACTGGGCATTACCGTTGATTTTAGCGTTAGCGGGGGATTTAGCGTTGGAAATTAGCGTTAGCGGCCGTTTAGCTAACGTTCTCTAATGAAGCGTTGAAATGTATTTTTTGGTTCACTTTTTCTTCGAATCGTTCACTTAAAATTCAAATTTTAGGCACACTTACGGCGTGAATTGATTTTTTTTAAGCCATAAGACTTCGTTTTTCGCAAGATATACTGTTGGGAAGGTATATTATGTTACAAGGAACAGAAAGCTGAGTTTTTGACCCAGGTGGTGAAAGCGTCCGAGGATGGAGCGGACCATAACAACAAACTTGAATTGAATATTTTGTTTACTGGTGATCACTGTTTCGAAATTGTTTCAACGTTTATGTTGTATTTCGTATAGAAACAATAGATATTTACCTGCTACATGCGTCGAAAACCGTACTTTTCATGTTTCAAGCACTACTTTCGAAGCCCTCAGCATGCAAAATCCATTACATAACTCTGTATAAAAATGAAGACTCATTTTCGTGTGTTTATTGACCTCGGCTTCGCCTCGGATCAACAAAATTCACACGAAAACTCTACTTTTCATCTTTTTATCCCTAGTAATGTAAAATACTATTAACAAATTCCTAAATGAAGTTAACTTAATTGGGAACGAAAAAGTGATAGAAAAAATTGTTGTTTTGGTGATCTATCTGGAGAGAGAATATGACGCTTTTGGTCCGCCTGAATGAAAAAGTACATTTTTAGTAACAGCGAGCATGAAATTAAATTTTCCCAAGAGAAATGGTTTTGCCAACAGGTATTTTAGCATCAAATTGCATTCCATCCAAACTGTGTATGATATGACCATACCCGTGTGTGTCTACTTTCTCTAGTTTGTACTGGCAAATCGCAAAAAGAAATCAAAGTTTCATTTTTCGTTTCACAAGGATCCTTTGATTAGGGCATATAACTGTTAACGGTGAAAAATGCATGTTTGCAAACCTCTAGTTCTCTGTGAAGACTCTCTACTTACGTTATATTAATTGAATTGGACCCCAGCTGGCATATCTGGTCACCAATAACAACTCGCGGTAAAATTTAAATCGAAAGTTTTGTGAAAATCCAGCAAAGCTCATGGAAAATATGCGTAAATGTTGGCACCGAGATGTCGCACTGGGTCACCCAAGCCTTAGCTACTACCAACATACCAGCGAAGAAAATATTTCGAGAAAATATTTTAAAGAAAATAAAATGACATCCCCTGGTTAGACTCTGGAAACATTTGTTGGGTCCTCAGGCACAACTTCTAGAATATCATAAATTCGACACTTTATTTTTGTTGAAGAAATATTTCAATTCAAATTTTCATATATTTCATATATTTTTCCGCTTCATATGTCCGCTAACAGATGTCGCACGCAGCTCTATCCCTACTATTCGACGTGAAATCCACGTCAAACAGCATTCATAAAACAAGAAAACGAAAGAGATGCATGTGTGGAATTTCATTCGCACCAACGACAAATCGTCGCTACCATACGGTCCTCTCTTTCGTGTTTCTTTCTTTGCAAAATCGTTTTTGTCTGTACGCCGGTACTACATTCGTTTTACCGAATAAAAATTTTCAATCATTCGTTCGTGTGTTCTTGTGAAGTAGCGTTCATTGAGTTCTTTGTGGGCAGTAATACTGGGTAGTATTTTATTGTGAATTTTCATTGTCTAATTTCACATCAAATTTCTTCAGGTGAGTCAAATCTCGTATTCTACAATCTATTTATGCATATTTCAAGTACTTTTTTGTTAATTTAAATCGTATTTTGCGGCCGTACTTTACAAATTTTTTGGTTTTTACTTGGCGTGGGTTCCGCACCACATCGATTCAGTCCACTTTGAACCATTCTATTGAAAATTTTCAACTATCATATGGGCGAAATCATTTTGCTTTCGGTTGTGGTTTATTTGAAAAATTAGTTTGATTCCGATTTCTATCAATTGGATTTAGTCGTTTTTGCAATTTTCGAGATAATTGCGACGTAATTTTGATGAATTTCAATTTTCATCGGTCACAAAGTGAAAAAAATGGCTTGTACCAAGCATCACTTGAACGATTTGTATGGAGGAAAATTTAAAATTAAATTTCTAAGTTTTGGTTGGGCGTAGCGCAAAACGGTTTTCGACGAAAATTTTCTTTTAATTTTCTCAACAAAACTGCATACTAGGTTCCGGGCGTCTAGTGTAATTTAATTTTTTTATTGCTATTTCGCGCCAAAATGGACGATTTTAATGAAATTTTTACTCTTTGGAACTTGGCAAGTCGAAATACTATCAAACAGATTATTTTGTCGCCATTGTGGTTGTGCGCGATATACACACACACATAAGCGTCGATAAGAGCTTGGGTCTACGTGTTAAAAATATGCTTGCGAGAGAAAATATTTTCGGTTATATTTGGATGTGTGTGTGTTTGGTAGAAATTTTCAACGCCATCGTTCATACGAGGCCAAGCGCATTTTTCGATGTTTGAAATTTTTATTTTTGTTGTTTGTTTACAACACCCTAAGAGTTCCAGTTTATGAATGAATTTTTACTGACAGTTTAGTGACGTTTCGTGTTGCTTAAGCTTGAACGACCTTATCCAAATTATTGGAAAATGATTAAAAGTTAGATTCGGCGACACGATGCTTCCAATTTTATGTTTAAAAATTGAAACTTTGGCGGTAAATTCTTGACACTCGGTTTGCTTACAATAGCTTACAATACGTTATCAGAGTTTGAACTTACTGGTTTACCGGGCATATTTTGACATCATAATGAAGCCAGTCCCTAAATGAAGATACCTGGGCACCCGTCATTATATTGGCAAACTAATTAACTCAAATGTTGGCTTGGAATTTAAAAGGTCGGGCGTCTGTTGATAATTTGAATTTGAAAATCCGAAACGAATATACAGAGACCCTGTCATTATAATGTTTGGCTCTTAAATATAATACCACCAAGCATGACATTAGAGGCTGAAAAATGCGGTTGAACGTCATTTTGAAAACGTATTAATAAATCATTGATAAAATGCTATCGATTCAACATAGCCACATTCGACTACATTTTTGTTTTTGAATGTATTTTCAGTCCGAAGTGATAAAAAGCCATCGAATATATATCTCTCTACCCAAAATAAACTATAATCGACACACCAAACATGTCCACAAAATTTTCTATAACAAAATTTCAACCGAACTACATTAATATTTTCTACCGTTATTGGCTCTCCCAAAAAAAAAAATTGTTACACCAACAAAATTACGTAAAGCTGCATGTACGATTTCACTAATACAATCGTCAGCCCTCAAAAACGATAAACGAACATACTTGGTGGATGCCTGCTTTCTGCGTATACAATTTTCGTTATTCCATCAACTTCGCTTTTATCTCTTCAATATTACACACCATGGCAATATAAAACGACAGAAAATGTTCAACGTTTCATAAGCAACATTTTTTTTTTGTTCGGTGGGTAAACTAATGGGCTTACGTGCTTGTGTGCGTATCATTTCAGCCTTCTGGTATACACAACGTTGATGGGAAAACATTTTTTGGCTTCGGTTTATATTGTGTGTATAGTATATTGTATGAAAGGAATAAACCATCGTTCGTTAGGTACAGTAGTGTTTATTGCCATACACACATATTCGGAATAATATCCCCTTCATCATCGTATCAATAATTACATTTCTGTCTTGACTTTGAACTGGTACAGTTGTGTTTACATTTTTGCATTGAATTTTTGGTTCTGGAAATTTTGTAAATTTTTGTTTTTTTAATTTGAGTGAACAAATTTTTCTAACGAAATTCATTTTGTGCAGTGCTTGACACATTTCTGGTAAATAATTTTTGTTTTCGGTTTCTCGGTTTAATAATTTCTTGGTATTTTGACTCCGTTTAAAATGAATTTGAAAAATAAAAATTCTCAAGCCAAGCACACAGCAGCATTTTAACGGCCGACTGGCTGGAAATAGTGTTTTGTCGGAAATAAATCCATAAATTTACATTTCATTTCCAATTTCAATCATTTTCAATCCATTTCGTGGACGCCTAACGAAATAATATAAAATTATTAATTCCATCGTTTTGTGCACTCGGTTCGGTCGGTTAAATGGCGCGCTTTTCAACTTTGTTCCGACTAATATTTGAATCGATAATTTATCGGTCCCATTGTTAATGCCATCAATTACCAGGAACGACGCATTCGAACCAATTTGTACAGTCGGTTTACGGAAAAATCCCATCGAAATGTACAAATTCGTGTTCAATTTCATTAAAAAATCATTTTTCCCTGCGTCGTTTTGTAACGGCCATTTTATTCACCATACAAAATATCGTCTACGGTTCATAATGCCCATATAAAATGAAACGGTGTGTATACCTAGCTCATACAAGAGTATGGAAGAAGAAAAAAAAAACCGAACCAGCACAGCATATCGTGTGTATATAATACGAGCGTAAAACCATTTTGTATGAACAAACACAGCAAATCCCCCAGTATAATATTCGTTATACGATTCACACCGTCTACATGGCAGAAAGATATACCGAGTCGGTTTTTGTATTATATTCGATGTGGTGTATATTCGGTTACACAGTATATTGCTGGTTCATATTTTTCGTTATGGAAGGAATATGTTTATAGAAAAATCAATATGAAATGAGCACTGAAATTCAAACGAAAATTAATTCTTTTTTGTCTTTCCATTTTTTTTGTTTTTTCGTTTGTTATAATATTCAACGACTCCGTGTCGCTGTTTGGTTAAATGGTTGAATTTATTAAATTGGCCATTTTTGTTACCAAACGAAAGAAGCAGCAAAAAATGTTATGGAAAGTTCACATAACTTCCAACTTTCGATGCAATATACTCTAACGAATGCTGATTCAAATTTTCTGTCCATGTAAAGAGAATAAAAAGACGTTAACCGTACGTTGAACCATTTCCTGGCTTAAATTACTGGAATGTAATCTGTTTCATGATAATCGATTATGACTGTTAACCGCACTCATTTTAATATGGATGTTCATTTAGCATTTTTGGTCCACATTTTTGTTTGGGAGTTTGGTTTTCCGTCTACGAATTGTGGTTGTCAACAGAATTATGAATTATAAATGATTCATGGGATTCAACGTCCATTTTAAAGATTTTTTTTTTTAATTTAAGATTGACGCGCTCTCAAGTAATGCTTGTCTCTCTGAATTCCATTCGTTGTTATAGTCGCTGTACTCAATATTTTCAACATCCATTTTCTCTTGCCTCAGTTCCATTTTAATAAATTCGAATTTTCATTGTTTCCCTTCCAGAAAACTTATCGAAATGGCAGAAAAACCAAAGCGTCCTCTATCTGCTTACATGATCTGGTTGAACGATCATCGTGAACAAATCAAGAAGGAGAATCCAGGCATTAAAGTCACAGAAATCGCTAAACGTGGTGGTGAATTATGGCGTGCACTTAAGGACAAGAGCGTAAGTTCACACTATTCAAACGAGAGATGACATTTCTAATAATTTTTGTTTTTGTTTTTCGATTTTGTCAGGAGTGGGATCAAAAAGCCGCCGAAGCTAAAGACCGATACACAAAGCTGATAAAAGAATTCGAAGCAAATGGTGGATCCAAAGAGGCAGCCACTGGTCGTAAGCGAACAAAGGGAGCAAAGAAACCGGCTGTCAAGAAGAGTAAAAAGAAGGCTGAATCCGAAGACGAAGATGCTTCAGAAGATGAAAGCGATTAAACATTCGGGCAAAAGTAATTACAACTTTTGATCTAATAAGTTTTTTTTTTCTTCTCCTGAACCAACAACAAAAAAAACCCGCCCGCATGCATACATACAAAGCATCCAATAATTATTAATTTTTTTTTAAATTTCTTCTTACTTTACACACACACACACAAACATTCTCCCTTCACCCCACCCAAGAATTTGAATATGGGAAAAAGGTTACAACTGAAATGAATGAATGACATTTATTTATTTATATTTTTGGAAGTGTCTGGGCCTTGCTTTTGAGAAGGACAATGAAAGTTATAAATAATAATAACAAAGAATGGAAAAACCGACAATATTTCGCATCTCTTTTTTACTCTGACGTTAAACTGTATTTTTTTTTTTTGCCAAAATTTTGTTTTTTTTATTAAAAAGAAGAAAAATTAAAATTTGAAAAAGAAAATTCCAATACAGAACCGACTAACAACAAGAAGAAGAAGAATGTCCTTGAATATTCATTCTGAAAGTAAGACCCTACCTCATTATAAGGATTTATAAATTTAATTACATTAATTGATTATGAATTATAATAAATGGACAAACAAAAATACAAAAAGTAAATAAATAAAGAAACAAACGGAAAAAAATTAAAAATCCTTTTTCTTTGTATCGAGCATTTTTTCCTTCCCGTAAACGAAGTGAGAAAAATTGAAAAGTAAAAAAAAAATCGTGTTTCTACTTGGAGACCTATTTTAAGTGAAATTAAATAAATTTAAATAAAAATTCTCTTAATAAGAGACACACAGACATCAAAGCAAACAAATAAGAAATAATAAAAAAAAAATAATTAAAAAAAAATGAGATGAAAAGTTGTTTTTAAATTTTGTGACACTTTTTGGTCAGGTGGTAATGTACCTGTACCTGTTTTTAGATCGTAGGAAATAATTAATTAAATAAAAAAATTAATTAATTTTTATAATTTAAATTTTTCTTTCTTTCAACATTATATATTCCCTTACACAACCAACCAACCACCACCACCAACCCCTTTAATTTTGAATGATAAGTACTTCCATTCAAAAAAAGAGTCAAAAACACAACAAAAAATTCCTTTTCTTTTAATTACAAAAGCATTTTTCCGTTAAATTAAAATTAGAAAAGAAAAGAAAAATTTGGGAAATCATTTCAATGCAGTGAAACCCTAAACACCGTAGAAGGTTTTTCGAATAATGATGCGTTATAAATGGTTTGTCGTCTTTTTTTCTCTCTCAGTGAAAAGTTTTTTGTTCTGCGTTTCCCTTTTAATTAACTTTAAATAATTATTATAAGTCATTCCGTACACAGTTTGGGTTTTACTTTTCTTTTGTTTTGAAGTAGTCAAATTGTTTTTTTTCGTTTTTTTTTGTATCTATAAATGAATGTACTTATGTATTCGACAGAAGGTCATTATTGTATGAAAAAGTTTTTAATTTTAAATAAATGTAAAGAACAAAATGTTGCGATTTTTCTGATCTGTGTTTGTGATTGAAACTGGTTCGGTGGCTGCATCCTGAAACGAAATAGGACTTTCATTTGACTGAACTCAAAATTGCTAGACGTGGCTTTTTACATGGCGTATTAGTCTCACGTCTAAGCAATCAAAAAGTTAATGAGATTCTCCAATCTTGTGTTAACCTAGGCTACCATGAAATGAATGTCGAGACAAAAATTAGATGACATTTATACTACTTTTATGATCACTGATTTGGTGATGGTGACCTAAAAACACCGGGCTTAATATGCACATATATTTCGGGTGAGTTTCCTTCGTCACCAGACATATTTTATACAACGGATGAGGCAAGTTCCGATGTGGTTTTCGAACAGCGGTGTAATTACGAACACTGCTTAAGTGTGATTTCTTTTAATGAAGTAATGGTAGTTTTACTAAAAGAAGTGAAGAGGTTAGATAATGGCCGTATTGTGGACCGAAACTTAAGTAGCCTAAGTTGCATATAAAGAAGGCGTAATTCAAATGGTAGTTTTAAGTCATTTAACCCACTGAAGTAGGTAGCCAATACATATATTTTTTATTTATTGTTTTCAAAATCAATTCAACAACTTAAAAATTATAAATAAAAAATTTCACCAAGATTCTTTGATGGAGGAAGCGTTCCTAGAATCGAGGCAACGTTTCCTCGTCGAATGGCAACAGCAATTCGTCGAATCAAATAACTTGTTGCTCGACGTTCGTGAGTGACGTGTTTGATTTTACTTCCGATTTGTTTCAATAATTGTAAGCCCGTTTTACCAATGACGCCTGTTGTTTCGGATGCAATTGGGACGAAAATAAATTGATCCATTAAATGCCTGTATTGGTTAAATTTCTTGTCGTCAGCTTGTTTGGCTGCATAACCACGATCACGTGACGTTCTATCGACATAGGATTTTGCAAAGGTGTCAGCACATGTGTAATCCCAAAGTAATCCCAATACATATATTTACACCTATTGTACGTATGTGTATTGATATACAGTACTTAACTTCACCTCAAACTTGGGTTCCGTGTGTTTTTGTGGATATTTGCATTACCTTCAGTGTTTACCATAGAGATACCTAAACAGTATGTGTTTACACTTTGCTTATACGACGAACAATGTAAATTTGTCTTTGTGCAATTTCTGGCAAGTTTTGCCTTATACTGTAGAAGAAGCAATTGAAATGTGGATGATATTTTGACAATGATGGAAGGTTTTCTAGCTTAACGTTTGGCCTAAAGAATTCTCGAGAATGAAAAAATTAAAAAGTGCTAGAGTAAATGAACCGAGCAAAACCAATTTTATCGAGGTAATATTAATGTCATGAAAGAAATGCCGAGTGTTACGAACTTATTGGCGATTTTTCGTCTCATCTGCTATGAAAATGCGCGTCTGGCACTGATATATTGCGAACATTCTTATAGTCACAAATGAATCTCACAAGAGCAAAAGTATTGAAGATAAACAATCCGAATAGGCCCGTTTCTAAGATAAGACCTTAGTCTGCTAATCGATTTGAGACATTCTGACAGACTGAAAATTTATATTTTTCAAACGAAATTACCGAGTGTTATAAGCAGGGAACTTCAAAAAAAAATCCCAATTATTTTGAGCTGTCCTAGAAGCATTTTGTGAATAGGATAATTGTTCCATAATACACCTAAAATTGTTAAGTTGTAATTAATGGTTCTACCCGCGAAACTATGCGATTGTATGAGAGGCTACAGAGTGCAAGAGTGATGTACCCGTTGTTCAATAAGAAGTTGACTCAAAGGAATAAGACGTTGATGTTCAAGAGATCTTTCTGCCCGGTCCTTCTGTATGCCACACCTGTTTGGGTGAATGTACTAACATCCATCTGAATCAATTGTAAATTGCTGAGAATTTAGATGGTGTTCGGTAAGCCTTTTCACTTCAGTACTAGTGAAGCAACATGGAAGCAAATAGAACCACAAATCGCGACTGGTACACGAAACATTAATGTTTATGTGTTTGTTGAAGGGTATGAATTTATTAACTAAAAAAATCAATAGAGACAAATCTTACGATCGTTTCAAACGCTACCACATCCGAAATTATGAACAAAAAAAATCTTCTCGTCATCAATACATTTCAATAAGATGAATAAAACAATCACAACGGACAATTAGTGAAACGGTTTATTTGATCTGCTACAGACGGCCAGCATAATGACCAGTATTATAATCGGGTCTATTACTTCCATCCATCAAAGTATTTTTAATTTGTTAATTTCAAATCTTGTACTTCAATTTTTTAACATGCATTTTACTATATGAAGGACCATATTATCCAAAACTTGTCATTATTTTTGTCGTCGTCATCGATAACAGATGAATAGCCATATGTGTCAATCGGACGGTCCTTCACAATCGTTTCCAAGTCCAACAATTCGCCGCCAGTTGATTTTTCGCCCTCTAAAATACAGTACCGAAAAAACGAGATTTTTCAGAAATGCTTAGCGAAAAGTCTCGTATTGTGATAGGGTGATAGTCAGTCGCAAAAAAAATGTGTTTCATTATTGAAGTCTGACACAAAATGTCCTCGTACAGAAGGAATTCTTTTATACATCCCGGAAACTAATACCATCAGCTTAACCATACACAAAAATAACATGGAAAATTTCAAATTTCAAATATTTGAGCTCTTTATTTTTATTATGTCTAGAAATATTTTGGTTTGTCACTTCGTTGCCGATACCCACGATTACACACTATCTCCACCACTTCTATCAGCTACTGCAAGTCTTGGTAAGACATTCGCCTGTTTGATAGAAATTCTCGACGGATTCCTCCTCTTGTACATATAAATGAGACAAAATAATGCAACGGATACGACAATTGTTGCCAGGAAAAATGAGAAGGACAGGATAATCCAAATAATGTTTGAATTTTGTGGATACGGTGTAATTCGCGCCGGACGAGTTGTAGTATCTGTTGGTGGATCAGTTTCGTTTCCAGTAGAATTATTAATTGTCGTTGTTGTTGTTGTACAAGGATGCACAATACGGATGTATTCAATGGCTATGAGAACATCAGCGGATTGTGAACCTGCTTTGATTTGTATCTACAATGCAGAAAATAAATTCAGTTAAGTGAACTAGTTCCATTTGATTCCTCTTTTACCTTTGCATCACTGACGCTTATCCGTTCATTGATCACATTCCAGCTATTTGACCACCTGTCTCGTACCGATGCAAGTGTTTGCTCAAAGCCACCTGGCAGTGCAGCTTGGATTGCCACATATGACACAAGATCGCCACTACTAGCGTTCAGATAAATTGCAGAATGAAGTTCGCTATTCGTGTCGAAATTAAAACTTTGAGTTGTTCGTAAACACGAATATCCTACTCCCAAATTACTCAAATAATTTACCTCGTCGCTTCTGTATGGTTCTAGTGATACATCTGCGTAAGACTTTATTCCAAACAGGTGCAGGCCATACTCTGGCGAATAATCGCATGGTTCGAATTCGTCTAAGGAAGCTAGATCGTTAAAATCTATTTCATAACTGCACATTTTTGGTTCTGTTATATCAGTTTCTTCCGCTGCCGGATCAGTTGTTTCATCTGTGGTGTCACTTTCTTCTGTTGGATCAGTAACTGTTGGATCAGTTGTTTCCTCTGTTGGATCAGTTGTTTCCTCTGTTGGATCAGTTGTTTTCTCTGTTGGATCAGTTGTCTTATTTGTTGGATCAGTTGTTTCCTCTGTTGGATCAGTTGTTTCCTCTGTTGGATCAGTTGTTTCCTCTGTTGGATCAGCTGTTTCCTCTGTTGGATCAGTTGTTTCCTCTGTTGGATCAGCTGTTTCCTCTGTTGGATCAGTTGTTTCCTCTGTTGGATCAGTTGTTTCCTCTGTTGTATTAGTTGCATCTTCTGTTGTTTCCTCTGTTGGATTAGTTGCATCTGTAGTGGTCGTGAACTGAGTCACTACCCCTACGTAACAAGTGTCGAAATGTCAAATAACATCGCATTCTCTTAGTACGAACTCTCTCGTTATATTCGGTTAACCGACCGTAATATAACTAGAGCGTATGAGTTACGACGAAGATCTTTATTCACTCGACCACCATAGCGTCAGCATCATTTAAACGAGCTCAATAAATTGTAATTAGTAAGTCGAACAGTGGCCTTTCATTTTACGTATTAGATAGGAGTCCGAGACTTCTACATTGGTGACCCCGACGAACACAGAAAGTTAAATTAAATTCATTGAGTGAAATTGATATTGAAAAAGTGAAACAAAAGTAATTTTTTGCTGACGCCGACCGGAGACATTTTCATTTGCAATTTGGCCGTTAACTTCAATAAAACGTGAACTTTGGCTGATCGAACGCTGCGTTCATCATTTGGCCGTTAGTTTTGGCAGAAAGGATTATCCATTCTGATTTAAAGCTAACGTGAGCTAAATCCTGGTTGATCGCGAAATAAAATCATCGTTTGGAGCTATCACGAGAGAAAACAACGTGGTCGAGGTCATTCAGAGCAAAGTGGATGTGACAAGACATAGTATTTGGCTGGCCGTCGATTTTAAGCATTGTGGCGTGTGCTAGCGGAACATTATCACGTCCGTAAAACTGGTCTGCAAGAAGGACGAAATTCATTGGTACAAAAAACTTCTACGGTCAAGGTCGTTGGTAGCAGACCATTGGAAATACCAGGCTTTGTTGGTTGGAAATCTCCACAGGTACAAATCCTGTGGGGATAAAAGGTACGTGACTTAGTCATAAATTCATTGCCACACCGAAATTATATCGTTTGCGTTGAATTGTCGATCGAAAAATCTGGATCTTGGCGCGTAATCTACATTGTTCGAGAAAATACATAATTCCCGTTGGTTTTGGCGCGTCGATTCCTTTGTTCGGTATCCACACTGGTATTCAACAATCAACAGTTACTCAACGTACCCAAGACAATCAACTGATAAAATCATTTCATCAGATTGTTCTCATTTCATTTGCATTATATAACGAAACCCATCAATTTCTAAACTAGCTCAAGGTTAGGCAGCGTTTCGGAATTTAGCTTTTGTTTGATCATCATTTAACGTAGAACATTTTGCTTTCATTTTCGAGATCATTTAATTGATTTTTCTTGGAATTTTAATTTGAGAATATTCCGAAACGACTGAAAGTTTCCAGTCGAGTTTTTCATGTTTGAGTTGATCATTAGTCTTGTTGAACGGACTGGGTGAGTGCGATTTATTTTTTCGATTAATTTTTCGACACTTCGCGGTGTAATTATTAAATATGGTTGACGAAAAGGAGTTACAAGGTGAAAATGGTCCAGAACCACAGCCTGATCAAGGGTTAAAAACTCCAACCGACATTAACGCTCTTATAGTGAAATTGCCAACGTTTTGGGCAAGTAATCCGCGTACTTGGTTTATACAGGCAGAAGCACAATTCTCGTTAGGTAAAATCACATCTGATGTTAGTAAGTACAATTACGTCGTAGCTACGTTGCCTCAAGACATAGCCGAATCGGTATCGGATATTTTAGAGAATCCCCCAGCGAGCGATTTGTATAAGAATTTGAAAGACGAGCTTATTGGTCGTCATTCATTGAGTTTGGAAAGCCGGATAAGGAAGTTAACATCCGATGAAGAGATCGGCGATAAAAAGCCGTCTGAGTTTTTTAGGACCCTTAAGCGTTTAGCAGGCAACTGCGGTACGGTTGGTGATGAGTTGTTGAAAAAGCTGTGGATGGGTAGACTTCCTCAGGCGATCAGTGTAGCTCTTATTCCTCAAAAGGACGATGAGATTGGTAACTTGATGAAATTGGCTGACCAAGTGTGGGAAGCAATAAAAACAGCTAACATCTCTGCTGTGAGTAATCATCCGGCCGGTCCATCTTCAATCTATGATGAGCTAAAAAGCGAAATTAATTCTCTAAAAATGATGATCGAAAAGATTTCGTTTGATAGGTCTCGCAATAGGAACAGAAGTCGTTCTCGAAATTGCTCTAATGAAAGCTCGAACAATCACACTCGTTCAAACAGCAATTATCGCAGAAATCGTTCACGAAGTTCACGGTTCAACCCAAATGGTAGATTCTGCTTTGATCATTTTAAGTTCGGAAAGAGAGCAACGAAGTGTACTAAGCCTTGCGCATTCGTGGATAAATCCCAAGACACGAGTGTTTCAAGAGACCGAGCGAGTAACCCAAACTAAAGAGTCCTGCTGTAGACGCGGCTACCAGTGGGATGTTGTTTAAATCTTGCCGCCTTTTTGTTAGGGATAATAAGAATAAATTGCTGTTTTTAATTGATACCGGAGCTGACGTAAGTGTCATTCCGAAAAGTTTTGTTAAGTTTTTCAAATTAAACAAAGATTTTCAGCTAACGGCTGCGAACGGTTCGGTGATTAATACGTACGGAAGCAAAGTAGTTGAAGTTGAGTTAGGTTTAAGGAGGAATTATCCTCACGAGTTTATCCTAGCTGATGTGAACAAACCGATAATAGGAGCAGATTTTCTAGCTAAGCACGGTCTTCTACCGGACTTGAGGAACAAGAAATTGGTCGATCCAGCAACCTCTTTGGTAATAAACGCGATGAGGGCTGATAATTGCTATGAGCCAACTCCTAGGTTGTATTCAATTGCCACAGAATTCGGCGAAATTCTCAAGAAGTATCCGTCATTAGTTGCTCCGCCTAATTTCAATCTGCCAGTCAAGCACAATGTTGTCCACCATATACACACGAAAGGTCCGTTGCCGTATTCCAAGGCACGCAGGCTAAGCCCCGATAAGTTTAAAGTGGCTCAAGTCGAATTCAACTATATGAATGAAGTTGGAATTTGTCGACCTTCGTCGTCACAAGCAGCTTCGGCATTAACTATGCCGCCTAAACCTCGAAGTCCGGACTTCCGTCCATGTGGTGACTATCGAAGGTTAAATGCTATAACGATTCCGGACAGGTATCCTCTGCCACACATTCAAGATTTCAATGCTAAAGTGGCAGGGAGTAAGATTTTTTCCAAAATTGATTTAGTGAGATCTTTTCACAATATTCCAGTGGCACCAGAGGATGTGCATAAGACTGCCATAATCACTCCTTTCGGATTGTTTGAATTCCCTAGGATGCCATTTGGACTGCGTAACGCAGCCCAGACTTTCCAGAGATTTATGAATGAAGTTTGCAAAGGACTAGACTTTGTGTTCGTTTATATTGACGACATTTTGATTTTCAGTAAATCGCCCGAAGAGCATAAAGCTCATTTGGACACACTTTTCGAACGTTTGGCCGAATACGGCTTGTGTATTAAGCCTTCCAAATGTGTACTTGGTGTGAAAGCACTCGAATTTCTTGGTCATTATGTTGACGAAAATGGCATTTTGCCTTCGGCAGAAAGAGTGGAAGCGATTACTAGTTTCCCGGCGCCCGATTCTCTTAAGAAAGCCCAACGTTTCGTTGGAATGATTAATTATTACTTCAGATTTGTGCCAAAATTGGCTGAAATTTTGATTCCACTGCATTCTCATATAGCAGAAATGGAAGGAATGAAGAAAAAGAATCGGAATCGGAAATTAGAGTTCCATTGGCCTGATAGTTGTAATGACGCGTTTAATCAAGCCAAAGAAGCTTTAGCCAATGCGACGATGCTAGTGCACCCGAAGAAGAAAGGGTTAATTATCAGTTTGTTCACAGACGCTTCGGGTAAAGCTGTAGGGTCAGTCTTGCAGCAGTATCACAAAGGTATCTGGCAACCGTTAGGTTTTTTCTCAAAAAAGCTTAGTTCGGCGGAAGTGAAATATAGTACTCTAGACCGTGAGCTTTTGGCGATATATTTATCGGTTAAGCACTTCCGCTATTTTTTAGAAGGGAGAGAGTTTATCGTTTACACCGATCATAAGCCACTGACCACGGCTATGACATCGACGGCTGAACGCAGTCCGCGACAGTGTCGCCATTTAGAATTCATTTCTCAGTTCACAACGAATATTCAACACGTCAAAGGAAAGAACAATGTTGTCGCTGATTTTTTGTCACGGATCGATGAACCGGAAGTAGCTTCGTTGAAAACCAGTTTAGAATTGAAAGCACTAATCGAGCTTCAGAAAGGCGACGACGAGATCCAAGAGTTATTAGAAAAGCAAGACGATAAGTCTAAATATTGCTTAAAAGAAGTTGATTTGCCACTTTCCCTAGGCAAGTTATGGTGCGACGTTAGCACGGGCCAAAATCGTCCGTTTGTACCAGAACCGCTTAGGAGAGCTATCTTTGATCAGTTTCATTCACTATCGCACCCTGGAATTCGGGGAACGCGAAAATTAGTTACATCACGGTATTTTTGGCCATGTGTCAACAAGGACGTAAACCACTGGACCAGGTCGTGTATTCCTTGCCAGCGGGCTAAAGTCGTGAGACATGTGAAATCGCCGCTAGGAAAATTCAAGGCTCCTTCTAGTAGGTTTGAGCACATTCATATTGACCTTGTTGGTCCGCTACCCTGTTCTAACGGTTTCACGAGCGTTCTGACTGTCGTAGACAGGTTTACTCGCTGGCCAGAAGCTTATCCTATACATGATCAGACTGCCGAAACGACAGCTAGGTGCCTAGTTAGCCAGTATATTTCGCGGTTTGGCGTGCCATTAGAAATCACGACTGACAGAGGAAAGCAGTTCGAGTCGCAGTTGTTTGCCGAATTGTGTAAGTTGTTAGGCTCAGACAGGATCCGTACAACATCGTATCATCCGCAAGCCAATGGCATGGTAGAGCGTTTTCATAGAAATTTTAAAGATTCGATAATCGCTAGATGTAATACTGTTCATTGGACCGACGAGTTGCCTCTAGTCTTGCTGGGAATAAGAGCTACAGTGAAAGAAGGCTTAGGATGCTCACCAGCTGAGTTAGTATATGGGCAAACTTTGAAGATTCCGGGAGAATTTTTCGTCGATACACCGCTGACCGATCCGCTCGATCATTCTAATTTTGTTGATAGGTTGCGAAAACATATGCGTGCTGTAAAGCCAGTTGAGCCTGCGGTTTCCCGACAAGCTCAAGAGAGCGTTCCCAAGGCGTTAAGTACGTGCAGTCACGTTTTCGTTAGAATTGACAGGGTAAAGCCTAGTCTGCATCCCCGTTACGACGGACCATTTAAAGTTATTAAACGTTTGAGGAAGGGTTACGTTTTGCACGTTAACGGGAAGAACGATACGGTGTCGATAGATCGTTTAAAGCCAGCGTTTGGGATTCTGTCGGTGGCATCGGATAATAAAGTCCTTAAGAAGAAGTCGGTTAGTTTTCGATAGTTTTGGTCGTTGTGGGCTTGTGCTGATAGCTATAAACTAAGTACACGTTCAGACGGGATGTCCTTTCGTAGTTTGTAATTTTTTTTTGTTTTTCTTGTTTTTTTTTGTTGAAAAGGGGAATAATGTAGTGGTCGTGAACTGAGTCACTACCCCTACGTAACAAGTGTCGAAATGTCAAATAACATCGCATTCTCTTAGTACGAACTCTCTCGTTATATTCGGTTAACCGACCGTAATATAACTAGAGCGTATGAGTTACGACGAAGATCTTTATTCACTCGACCACCATAGCGTCAGCATCATTTAAACGAGCTCAATAAATTGTAATTAGTAAGTCGAACAGTGGCCTTTCATTTTACGTATTAGATAGGAGTCCGAGACTTCTACACATCTTCTGTTGTTTCCTCTGTTGGATCAGTTGTTTCATCAGTAGGATCAGTTGTTTCCTCTGTTGGATTAGTTGCATCTTCTGTTGTTTCAGTTGTTTCCTCTGTTGGATCAGTTGTTTCCTCTGTTGGATCAGTTTTTGCCTCTGTTGGATCAGTTGTTGCTTCTGTTGGATCAGTTGTTTCCTCAGTTGGATCTGTCTTAGACGCCAATGTTACACGCAAATATTCAATAGCTAGCGTAGTATCAGTAGACATGCGTGCTAAAATTTGAATCTGAAAGTTTGAATTAAAACAGCTATTGAAGAACCAACGATAACAAAAAAATATTTTCACCTTTGCGTTTGTCAAACTATTGGCAAATGCTTGACTGATAACGTGCCACTCGAATCCATAGGACCATAGTTGATAAATCGAGAAAGTACCCTCCTCTTCCTGATATGCTTGTAATTCTAGATATGAGTCATCTTCGCTATTTGAATTCAAAAAAATCGCGAATTCGATTTTTGTATTTGTGTTCAGGTCGAAGGGTTTTTTTGTTTTAATGCAGGAAAATCCTGCACCCGTATTGCCCAAATGATTTACCGAATTGTTTCTGTACGGTTCCACAGACACATCTGCGTAAGATTTAATTTTAAATAAATTAGAAGGACCTTGAAAGTAGCACGGTTCAAATTCATCCAATGAATTTTCATCGTTGAAATCTATTTCATATATGTCAGTCCCTGGTTCGATTAGAACTGTTTGTGTCTCTTCCTGTTCCTTAGTTGCAGTTTCCGAAGTATCAGCTGCTGTTTCCATTGGATTAGTTTTTGGTTCGGTTTCATCATTGAAGTGTATTAGGCCCATACAACCTTTACAGCTGGGATTGACTTGTGTTTGTGTGCTTGCTGTGTAGCACAATACGATCAATGGGACAAGTAATTTCATTTTTCCTACTCCCATGCAAAATTGATGATCAGCAAATTAACAATATAAAGTGAAACAATCTGATGAAATCAACTTTCGATTAAATTCGTATGGATGGCTAATTCACACTAAAATTGAATTTCTTATTTTTGAAGATGCTTTCCTCGTATCGTTATAAGTTCTTTATTATCAATCAGTTTTTTTCCTCTCAATTGATTAGCATTATCTTTGAGCTTGATTTTGTATGTCGGAAGGCCGATAAAAGAATTGAGTCAGTGCTCACGTTTTATTAACGCAGTGCCACTTTTCTACAAGTTTAGATTATTCGCACTTAGTAACATCATGCTTTATTTTATTCAAATTTAATTTAATTTTCTGAAGAAACAAAGAGAGCTATGAGTTGAAGGTTCAACGATCGATGTTTTACTACCAATAAATATGAGTACTAAACAGCGCTAAAAAGATGGCATATTTTTTGCGACCTCTTAAATAATGAAACTCGTGTGAGTTCACACTCGTTCAAATATTCTCTTTCTTAAGCCTTGTACGAAAGGAAAAAATTCTTTTAAGAATACAATTTCACGCAAAAATTGTCTTAGACCCCAGATTGCCAGTCCGATAAAAATGCAATCTTCAAACATAACCACTTGAATTAAGCTACTGGTCGGAGCCAGGGCCTATTTTAAGGAATTTAATTTCCAAAAATTTCCAAAATTTCACAAAAATTTTCAAAATTTCCAAATTTTGTTTTCTGTTAGATCTCTTCCGAAGTAAGCTCAAAGGCATGAGAAGCAACTAAAAAGGCAGTAAAAACAACATTTACGATGCAATCTGTTGTGTTTTTAGATGAAATGACGAAAAGTGATGGAAAAATGTGAGAATTTTTGGAAATTTAATTTCCTTAAAATAGGCCCTGGTCGGAATAATCAGAAAACACTTTATGTCATGTAAATCCATGCTGAAACTTACACCTTCAAAACTCACTTTTCTGAACTTAGACCGAACTAGTCTCTTATATATCTTACTCGCTGCTCATGATCAAAACACTGTGGTAAACTCAAAAGGAGATACATCCGAAGCAGCTAAAGCTGCTTAACCATCCTCCTAGGTTTTCTTTATGGGACAGATAAATGCCTTTAGAAAACTTTTATTCAGACTACAGATATTCCTGTATTACTCACTCAGTGCAAAAACTGCAGTCTGTATAATCTGTTGGAATCAAAGATTGACTTTGAACATTTATTCAAAATTAATACTCCTATATAATCTAATTTTTGTATAGGACCTTTGATGATTCTACATAATAACAAAATTCATCCCGACGACGATCATCTCGGTAGGTGAATTATTTGTATTAGAATAAGCAATAATTATCATCAGATGTTGTGTGTCACTCGCGTATCTTTCGTTGGATAACCTCTCCATAATTTTCACCTCTAACGAAAATGGACAAAGAATTACAAAGGTCATAGCTCTTTCTTCGGAAGAAGTTTTACACTAATAGCCGAAGCCTATTTAAATTTTCAATGAATAACGGGAAACGTTTATTTAGTAATCATTTATTTAAGATCCGTTCGAAAGTAGCAAAAGATTTTTAAAGGCGTAAATTAAATAAATTCGGTGAAACCGTTTCACTGTAACAATTTGTAAAAGGATGAATTCACTTTTCCCAAAGAAAAAAACAATCACAATCACGTGACAATAATCCCACGACAACGATGTTCGGCAAATTAGCGAAAAAAATGATATTTTTTACATATCAAAGTTTGCAACGTTCAAAAAATCAAAATAGTGCGTACAACAGTTGTTACTGCAACTTAAATTTATTGAATCAATGACAAAATATAACAATCAGTTTTCCGTTGCACGTGAAGTTACGAATATGAACTTTTAAAAATTTTAGCGCTCACAAAAAGCGTACCATTTTTGACACCTTTTGATCTAGTACGTTTAGCACTACCATTTTGACGTATATCAATCAGAAACATTGTTGATGTTTACAAACTACAAAATGGTTCTTTGATGCAATTGGAATTTTGTAAAGTTTGAAACGAAACTCGAATATTTTAATATAAATGTTTAGTGTTTGATGACCAAATGTTGTACAATCGATAGGCCTTATCTTTTCGCAGGTAATTTAATTCATAAACATGCACTGATCCAAATTTTATTTTCGAAAAATTGTTTTAGGAAAATGATCCAGCATCAACTGCTTACATTAGATAAGATTATTGCCGGTCCGAGCTTTAGAAAACAGTTTCCTTTTTATCGAATCGATGCGTTATGATGACATTGTCTACGTAAACACGAAATTTAAGCGACAAAAAGATCTCAACTCCAAAATGACATTTTGATGCTGCCCCTCAAGGCTCTTGAAACATCGTGTGACTCAAAATCTTAAATCGGTTCGCTGACCTCATGCATAAAAATTTTGTTCTAGGACACCCTTCAACTTTCATTTTTGAACATTTGTTCCGAAGAGACCAAAGCTCTACGACGCCATCTTGTGGGCGTACCAACATCAAAGTTGGTCCCCTTTTTCGGCACTTTCTTTCACTTTTCTCGGAAACTAAACCATGGAATCTATTGATATGCACCTTAATCGATAGGTATTTTCAGTGGCTATCTACGATTTCAGTTTCATCTAATCCTATGGACACGTTTTCGAGAAAATTGAGAAAAACCACCCAAAAAACCACTTTTTGGTAATTTGCGATGGCTCACATGCATGTGGCCGCTCTCAAATGTTTTTATTCGGAAGCGCCGACCTCGAAAACCCTTTAGACACAAATTTCACGCCAATCCATTAATTTTACGCGAAATGGCAGCCAGTTTTCGTTTCAAAAATTCCGACTTTGAAGCCACCTAGCGGCCAAGCGACGCATAAAAAAATTTTGTGACCCACATTTCCTGAATCAGCATCAAAAGCTCTACCGAAATCAACCGTAAAATCATTAGGTCCGAGGTACGGCCTCAGTCCTAACCTAGGTCCGAACTCGACTTTTTCCCATCTCGCCACCCTAAGAAACGCTCCTATCTACTTTTTAGATTTTTAGAAAGTACGATGCCCTGCGGGCATCGTGTAATAGATGCCGGGACAGTTATGAATTAAGGCGCAGCGCTGCGCGCTGCGCTTGCAATGAAATTATAAGAAGGTTGAAGGTTGTTGAAAGTGGAACAGGCTCCGTCGGGACCATTTTTTAGCGACGCTTTGTTTACATGCCCAAATAGCCCTTGGCCCCAATAGTCTAAAACTGCAATCGTTTAATTTCAATATTCGCAACAAGTGACGAAAAGTAGGACTTTCCGTTGCCTTTATTGCGAAAAACGTTGTATACAACTCGATGATAAATGCATTTTTAGGCACACGATGCGTATTGTCACACTCGGCCTACGGCCGAGTCACACTTTCTAGTGCCTAAAAAAGCATTTGTGCCACCGAGAATTGAAATACGACTCTTTTCAGCACTCATTTTAGTGTTGTAAAGTGACTTATTTCAGCACCCGTTTGATGTGATATTACAACACTCAAAGCAGTGTTGATATGGAATTTGTGTGAGTTGTTACATCATTCGTAATTCGACGTGAATATTGTTGGTATTTGTGGTTAACGTTAAACATCTGAAATGACTTCATTTTTGCTCGTCTCGTTGGTCGAGTTGGATAGGTGCTGGATTTATTAACCAGAGGTTGCTAGTTCAAGCCCAGCTGTGGACATTATGAGCAAAAATGCTTTCACTTCAGATTTTGATGTCTAGTATGTTTCACTAAATAAAAATTAAAATTTGTTGGTTTTACCAGAGTTCATAGGAACTCATAATTCTCACATTTATTTAAAAATAATCGTCTTCTTTATTTTTAGACGAATCTTAGACGAATCATACGAAATCTGCATCTTATACAAAATGATGTTGGGGACACATTTTACTGTACGAAATAACTACCTGTCTAGGAATAATTCGTCTTAATGAAATAATGAAAAAGTCGTACTTTTGGGGCAAATTACTTGGAAACTTTTCTTGTGATAGCACATTCTCATAGCAGATTTCCATTATTAAATTTGAATTATTCAGAGTTATCAAATCCTAAAAAGATATTTCTAAAAAAGGCAAAAAAATTTCTAGGAATTTCTGTATTTTCCGTTTTTTTTTTTTTTGCTAAATCATAGTGAACTTCAAGACTTAATTTTCCTCTTTTTCGCTATTCGCACATTTTGTGGAAATTGCAATTTCTCAAGGTCTTAAGAGAGCACCCAAATGTGGCGTATTTCGACAAAGAATTTTGAACTCCTTTCCTTCACAGTTTGTACACAGACAAAAATCCTGGATTAGATTTAAATCTTTTTCGGATTACATATAGGACCAAATTTATTTTTGGATTGAAATCTAATTTTTCCAAAGATTACTTGCATTTAATCTTTCGAAAATAATCTGTCGATGGATTAGATCGAAATCTTACAAGAGATTTCAATTTTTTTTATTTTGAAATTAAAAATTTTTTTCCAAAATTTATTTGAATATTGGAGTCAGACTTATTTGTTTTATTTATTCTGAAATTGGAAATTTTATTTGTTTAATTGAAATTAAATGTTTTTTTTTTACTTACTACGATCAGGATTTGAACTCGTTCACCTCGGTATCTCCGTATCTCCAGTCCTGTACTTTACCACTGAGCTATTGGGTTCTTAATCTTAGCAAGATTATTTTCGAACCGTTGTTGCGGAGATTTTACTCTTTCAAAGATTAAAAAATAATCTTCTGAACGAAACCTTTGTACCAACTGAGGTAACCATCATAGTAAACGAGTTCAAATCCTGATCGAGGGCAACATTTTTTTTTCATTTTTCCAATTATTTAATTAACTATTATCATAAATCTGTATGAGCAACGATAAGGAAGTTGAGCCTGGCAAAACTATTGAAAAGTATCATAAGCGTATGGAAAATATTATTGCTACTATCAATTTTAGCCATTTTAACCCGAAACGCAATCTATCGAAAGATTTAATTTTTGTAATCTTTGAAAAAAGATTGAAACGAAATCTTTCAAAATATTTAAAATATTCGTAATCTTTCCGTAGATTAAACATTTAATCCGACTTTTTTCTCTGTGTAGAAGGATGAATTCAGTTGGAACAAACCAAGCTTCTTCCTTACACAGTTTTTAGAAGGATGAATTGTGCAAATAGCAAAGGTATTATAAAGTGAGTCACTTTAAGTGATTATTCGCACAATTTTGCGAATCATCTATCGTTTTGAATTTTCCGTAATGTGCTACGACTGATGTGTAGTACAATTACTACAATCGCTAAAACAAACTGGTGTGCATACGTTATTTTGCACCAGCTGGTCACATACAATTCCAAATGGGACCAGCTGGTGCAAAATAACGTATGCACACCAGTTTGATTTAGCGATTGTTTAAAGAAAAGTCTTGAGAATCGAAGTATTTTACTTCTACACAAAAAAGTTAAGAAAACTGGAATAATAAGTATTTATCGAGGGTAGAAATTCCGAGGGGGAAACAACAATGGAAAATCTTGTCCGCTCGGCCATTCGCCCATTATTCGCCTATCATTTCCTCATTATTCGCCTTCATTCGCTCATTATTCGACCAACACTGTCCCACCATTCGCTCGTGTTGTTTTCCACTCGAGAAATTCTGACTAACCTTTTCGATCACAACGATTAAGTAAATCAAAATGTTCGGAAGTTGTTCTTCTTCGTTCCTACGATTGCTGTCTTTTTCCATGTGATTTTAAATGGCAAAAGAGAGCAATGTTAATAGAGTGCTGCAAATTATACGAACGGAACAGTATTGAATTAAGTACGGTTTCCACTCAACAAAAAGTACTCCCGAAAGAGAGAGACAGAGAGAAAGAGGGGTGAAGCCTTAATGCTTGATTTCCACTTACCAAAAAAATACTCAGTACAAAAGACAAAGCTGATTTTTTTTCAATTTTTGCTCTGTTTACTCTCACAGCTCTCAAAAAGAGTACTTTTTGTTGAGTGGAAACCGTACTTAACCCCAATCATTTACGACAATGGTCTCCCTGGGTAAATTGGTAGATTAAACCGCTTTTAAATTTATTTTCCACAAAGCATCTAAGACTAGGTCCATAGGAACACAATATTGCCCGATAAAGAAATGGCACTTAATATTAACACAGTGTAACAGCCGCTTGGTTTTATTAATTTCTAGTTTTTGATCTATGTGAACGTTTCCTTTTCGTCCGCTTGACTAAATCCATTGTTAACGAACATGTTGGGAATTTTTTCGCCGAAATAAATTTTGTTATTCAAAGCAATCGCCTCGTACTTCTTAAGCTCCAGATATTGGGGAGTGAGAAGATCCTGATTCGCAATGGCCTGAGAAAAAGTTTGATGAAATGAAAATTGTAGAACTTCAATCGAATTGCGTCAGTTTACCTTCTGCTGTGCAATGTACAATTCACTATCCGCCTGGCTCCGATACCGATCGCTTTGTATTTGGTTTTCGATCTGTTCCATCCGTTGAACCGATTCCTTTTCCATGATTTTCTGGTCGTACTGGATCTTTGACACTTGCGACTGTTTTTCCGCTTCGATGATGGCCTTCTTTCGTTCAGTTTCTGCATTTTTCTCAACGACACGTTGATGTTCGATTGAAATCAGCAGCTGAGTCTTCTCGGATTCCATGAGTTCGTAGTTCTTCGCTATGACATTCGGAATTTTCGGTTTTGTTACGCGAACGTTTAGTATCTTCAAACCGGGAGCCATTTCATTTAAATCCGTTTGTAAGGCTAACATTGTTAGAATGTCGGATAAGATTAAGTTTCAACAATCGAAAAAAGACATTCAAAGATCAGTATACGAACCAACTTTCAAATCCTCATCGATCCGATCAAACAGAGCAATGTACACTTCATGCAACGTATGACGACTGCAAAACTGATTTAATTCATGATGAATTTTGTCGAAAATAAGCGAACGGTCATAATCAGCTGTGTAGTTGCGAACGATATCTAGGACTATGGAGGCTTCTAGTTTATCAGAGTGAGTAAAATTCATACAAAAACACCTACCACTATCCGCTCTCAATATGTTAACGACTTCGATTCGATCGAAATAAATCATAACTCCACCCGAAGTGCCACAGGGAACATTCGTAATTTCGTCGGTTTGAAGGGTAACCTATAGCAACACAAGTAAATTTGATGAAGTTTCACCAATTACGTAAAGTCTCATTACCTGAATAGAACGGTATGAGGTCAAGAATGGTGTTAGTAAATGGATACCCGGTTTACTGGTCACTGGCAAAAGGGCACCGGCACGAAAATAAACGCCGACATGTCCTTCTTCAATTCTGTGCAAGACTATCGTCATCGACAGTATCAACGTTATCAACGGCAGTATCATGGAAACTATCATTTTGCTTTCGGTTTTATTTTACGACAAATTCTTCGAGTAAAACTTGGCTCTGATTTTCTAATTGTTTATCTTAGCCGGCACAATTTTTGACAGTTTGATAAATAAACAAAACCAACAAAACTCACACGACTCACACACAGTATACAGAGAAAGGATCAGCCGCAAGATAATTTTCTGTGCAGTAATTTTGAATTCAACTTTTTATTTTGAACAGAAGTAAGAGATCCAAAAACGTTAACTAATAAATCGTACACTGAAAACTGTAAGCTAAACAAACACCCGCCGTACGTTTGCAAGCGCTTCGCATAGTGCCGGACTAGAAAAAATTGTAAAATGCCCATCATACACACATTCATATACTTGTCTGTCTGTGTAGAGGAGAAGGTTGAGAGAGGAAAAATCGGAAAATCGGTTTGCTTAACAGATGAGACAATAGACAACTGTTCCTGCACTTGGCTTATTATAGAGGGTTATAAGAGAGGATCAAAAATAGTTAAATTAACTGGTTTGTTCGTAGTTAACTGGGCTAACTGGACTTTTATATAGAAATTTTGACATATCGAGATCAGTTGAAGAATTTTCTTTTTCTCTCTTTTTCCATTCCATACGGTGTTTAAGTAGAGGAAATATAACTGATCTCGGGGTATAGCTGTCACAATTAAGTGAGCTGAAAATTTGAATTTACGTGACAGTATGTTTTCATGTGAAAACAATTTTGAATTTTCTTCGTTTTAATTGCATGTAGATGCAGTGTGTTTGACTTCATAACAATTCCCAAACTTTAATTTAATTTGCAAAATACAAAACAAATTCAAATTTCGCCTCCTGTTTTGACAGCTATACCCCGAGATCACTTACACTTAATTGGTCAAAAAACTCTCTGCATAAACACTGTATAAACTGTTTAAATCGAGAGAGAAAGAGAGGGAGAGAGGTAGAGACCAGTTTTGTTAGTTAAGATCCACTGGAGGTGTAGCTGTCAAATCAAACAAAACAAAATTGAAATTGACAATAGACTGTTATGATCAGAGCGAGAAAACCGAAGACCAGTTTATTATAACTTGCCTTGGCCCAAGGCCCTTGGGGTACTTGTCAAAATATCTCTTTCTCTTTCATCATAACACTCTATGGAATGTTTACAACAACAAGTTTGACAGCTACACCTCTAGCAAGTTTTAACTGGTTGGTTTACCACTACATTCATGCTTTTATTTAGCCCTTTAAACAGACTATAGACGAATATTACTGTAACGTTGGTTAGAGTTAAAAAAGATGTTTCGATTGCTCACCTACCAGCGCGCAGTAGGGGTAAAATGGATCGGAAAATTTTGAAACAAATTTGTTTGGAGTCTGTTACCGCAAACTACATTTTGTGGCGATCTTCACTAGAAAGAAAAAATTTCCACAAGTCGTTATGAATTTCCTACTGCATATTCTTGTATGCAATGAGAGTCTATTGGAAAGGAATGAACTTTTATTGCATACATATACTGTGAGAGTGTAAGTCATATTCGCTGGAAGTGCACCAACACACTCGACAAACTCACGCGTATTACGGTAAAATATGTTTCAAAATTAAACAATACACACAAGGAGTGTATGAATATCGAGTGCGCAGCACGAGGAAAGTACATATGTAGAACGCGTGTGCAAATTATGTTTCCTTCCCGGTATCAGAGTCAAGATTTCCCGGATTTCCCGGTATCCAAAAATGTAAAAGTGACTTCCCGCTACATACATTTCCCGCTGGTTTGTGCAGCTATAATTCGATTTCCCGGTATCCTAAAATTTTTTTCAGAAATTTCCCGGTATCCTGGATACCACGGATACACAAAATTTGCACACGCGATGTAGAAATGTACAATTTCTAAGTTGTTGCACAAATATCAATTTAAAAGTGGATGAAAAGCTTCTATTGATAACGCATAAGGCAGCACGACGATTAAATATTAAAACCTACACACATTCAGGGCTGTTGACCGTTTACCAGTCACCCTAAACTTGTTATTCAGTTAAATGATTCTAGGAAAATTCAAAGTTCCCTACAATTTGTAGACCTTTTCAGTTGACCTCTGAGAAAATTTATTTCAATGAGAACAGGCTTGTTCCAAGTAACTGTAAATACGAATTTTCACTGGCCGAATGAACACGATTTAATCCGTAGAGATCGGTTTTCATATAAATATTGATTGGGATGAAATTTGACAGTAATTTGACAAATCGTATGGCCTTGGAACAGATCTATACCAAACACATCAGAGACAATGAACGTCAACACATTGTACATTCATTGATCAGAGAGACCATCAATTTACCCAACTTGCGTTAGTATATGACTGTCTTAACTGCATATACAATTCATTTTTAAATCGCAATCACGGCTCATTTACAGTAATTATCTGAATGAACTTCGTTTTTCTATATCGCGGAAATATATCAAACGATAAAATGCTCATACGGCAATAGATGTCGCAATGATACTACTATGGCCACATGTGCCTGACAGATAGAGGCGGAAGTAGCCGCTCAGCAGTCGAAAATTTTTGTACACAGCCATCATATTCCATGGTCTTCTCCTGGTTCGACAACCATTTCTATCACATGTGAGTAGTTGCATTTTCTTAAAAAATTGGTTAAATTTTACGGAATAAAAAAGGTGTTAATTGATGTCAAGAATGTAATTAACTGTGTGAATGCCGTGCACATCGAGTTTACGCCGAAAAATACGAATTTGGCTGATTAATCGCGTTTTAAATAGCGGTGACATTTGAGCTCCGGTAAAAATGTCTGCGCTAATGTGTGAGGTGGATAGGTGCTAAAATATATGATGAACTCGATCGGAAGTTTTTTTTTTCTCGTCGCACACATAGTTCATGCAACTTATTTTCCCATAGATACCAAAATTGAAATCTTGCATCAACGTACTACACTTGTCGCTGTGCCGTCGAATCAATAATCACGGAATTTGATTGGAAAATCAGATTTTTTTCGGCATATTGTGCGATAAACACGTTTTATATTTTTGATTTTATACGCCACCGCCGCGTGTGTTTGCAATCGCAACTCGCAGCTTTTCTTTCGTTTTTTTTTTTTGTTGAATGATGTAGGGTATAACACTCTCACCAATACCAAGATTACGTGGAATCAAAGAATTTGCTTACGTATTGTAGTTGGAATTTTTCAATTAATTTCTTAAGGAAAGCTAGCAGGATATTCGGGTTTTTTGATACACGGAAACATAATCAATTGATTTTCGCTGCCGCATACGTCGACTATATATATTTTGGCATTTAGTGGTGAACACGACACAAGACGTTTGTCATCACATTTGAAGTGGCAATTTTAATACTCATTGTGAGGGGTTATACACACCCATTGTAGGGTTTTTAATCATTTTTCTTTTGTGTGTCTCATTGTGATGAACGAAGTTTTCTGTTACCAGATTTCCCAGCTTATTAGCATACCTAAGCCGACACACTCTTATCGTTTCAAAAACCTGCTCGTAATATTTGCAAGGATTTTTTTGTAGACCAACAGCGATAGATTCCACACTTCCACAAAGTTACAGTTCAGTAATGTTTCTATAAAAAATACCGAAACATTCCACAGTAACAGTAAAAACACTCGGTGTGACTGCGTATGAATGTTAATCGAATGAATGACAGCAGAGTAGTTTGCTGAAATGAGATCAGTTTCCGTTGCACGGCCCTTATCTCGTAATAATTGCGAATTCACATTGCTGAATGCAAAAAGGTTTGATTCGAATAACGAAGGAAGCTGATCCAATTTCAGTAGCTTATCTTATCTTATGTGCAAAGCTCACCGTTCGCTGGTTCAATAAACAATAAATCTCTTCTTCTCCATCTTCCAGACATAGACCATATACCAAGATAATTGGAAATCAAATCCGTTCCACATTCAATCAATTTACCGGACACCGAAACAAAACCAATTTAGTACACAATGGCCGAATTAGATGACGCACATTTCGAAACTGGAGATTCCGGTGCATCGTCCACTTTTCCCATGCAATGTTCGGCATTGCGTAAAAATGGTTTTGTTATGTTGAAGGCTCGTCCATGCAAGATTGTTGAAATGTCTACATCAAAAACCGGCAAGCACGGTCACGCTAAGGTGCACATGGTTGGTATCGACATATTCAATGGCAAAAAGTGAGTTCCACACTCCGGTGGCGCATTTATGTTGGTAGTGGCATTTCTAACGCAAATCGAAACCATTTCTTTCCAAAGGTACGAAGATATCTGTCCATCCACTCACAATATGGACGTACCACATGTTAAACGTGAAGATTACCAATTGACTGATATAAGCGATGATGGATATTTGACTTTGATGGGTGACAACGGTGATTTGCGTGAAGATTTAAAACTTCCCGATGGAGAGTTGGGCGGTCAATTACGTGCTGAATTCGATAATGGCAAAGAACTATTAGTGAGTATTCTATAAAAACAATTTGTTTTTTTGTATCAATTGCGTAAACCATCAACGCACCCCACCTTTAATAAGCCGGCCAATTTGATTCTTTTCCATATTAAATTGGTGTGCTAGTTGTGGGAACAGTATCACTTGGGCGTGTGTATGAATTTTCGGTCTTACATCTGAATATTCAAAGAAAGATTCCAAGAACATTACCATTCAGACTGGGAACCATGATCTCGCTAGTTAGATCTCCTCCAATAAACTGAATCAATTGCATCACACACATCTCACTGTCGTGTTGATTTCCGCATTGGTGTAGTAAGGTTAGGTGCAGTTGTTTGAGTCAACTACGGCAACATTTACAGAATTTCCGAATCGTGGTTCAAATCATGAGAGCCTCGCAGTTCGCAGGTGGAGATTCTAGACTTCTTTAGTTCTCAGAGACAGGAAACAATTTTCCGTTAGCCACAAATCTTTCGTTCCAATGTGAGCCAGGGAACTTGAGGGTGCATTAAGAGATCAAGCACCGAAAGTTATTGTGTCATATGACACTGTCATATCAACATAATCTTGTTACTGATTTTCCGCTCTATAGCTCACGACGACAGACTTGAATTTGGCAAATCATCTTTTCATTATCTTAGTTAGACTCCTCCGTATTAGAGTGGACAATAACGTCAAACCATTACGACGGAAGTTGCGTGAAGTAGGGTGGAATCCTGAAATGTTAGCTCGCAATGAAAATAATTTTTACTTTGAGTTTCCTGGGTTTCCTTTTTGACGTTCCCCAACCACCAAGATTTGTGAAATTACGTTAAAATTACGCAATTACGATGTCATAAATTGCAGTGTTCGAAACGTTACAAAATAGAACTCAATTTTTCGTCTGCAACATTCGATTCAGTGGTTCCAGTAATTTTGTGACAAAGAATGAGGAACTGAAAGAATCTCAAATCTTAATCCAAAAATTTCAAAATTCAACTCAACCTAGATTTATGTCCTGTCCGTCTACTTTAGTAGCAAATGGATTCCAGTCAATTTATTTTCCCTATTTCTCTGTAATAATTGATAACGTGGATATTATGAGTCCTTCACTAAACGAAAACATTTTTTTTCAGTGTACCGTACTCAAGTCATGCGGCGAAGAATGCGTTATTGCCATTAAAACAAACACAGCTCTTGACAAATAAAGTCCATGCTCATTTCACACCTCACCCCGTTGCTTATTTCTTTATTATTATATTTGAATAATAATAATCTTGGAAGGAAAAATCAGATAAAAAATTTCACACAAAAAATATTCTTCTGCCAAAAAAAAAAAACCAACACAAACAACAAAAACCGCAAACATTCAGAAATTGAGAGAAAATAATTAATTAAAAAAAAAAATCAAAACCTCTAAAACCAATTCGTAAAACAATAATAGAACGTAAAACATTGTTTTGGTTGTTGTAACCGTAACCGTACCCGGATAACAGAAAAGTCACTACTTAGGCGATTCAACAATGAACTATAAAATGCGATCCAGCTGGAAATGGAAACATATATAAATAAACAACGGAACATTATGTATATGTATACCGCCGCCATTACAATGAAATTAAAAATTGAAAGAGAAACAAAAGCAAAAAATTTATCAAATCAATCAAACGCCAAAACTTCAAAAAATAATTTAAAAAAAATCGCGCATTTCAATTGCATAAATTAAAGATACAAATCAATAGAAAAGTAAAAACCAATTTTAGTGGTGAATGTAAATTAAAAAAATAATTTTTGTTTCTGTAAGTGATAATTAATCGAAATTCAATTTTTTTTTATTTAAATTTTTAGAAAGAGAAAAATGAAAAAAAAAAACTTTTTTTAAGCACCACATAAGCATATGAGTGCCTAAATCTAAAAACAAAAACAAGAAAGAAACAAAGATAATTATCTGGGGTTGACTCTTATCAATTCAATTTGATTTAAATGTTTTTTTCTTCTTCTTTTTTAACATATTGAATTTAGTCGGTAGAGGTCGATTTCTTATACCTGATTTACGAAAATATCAATTTAAATTTAGTTTTTTTTTGTGTTGCTCTCGATGTGTGTGGAGGCATGTCAGTTTGTTTTCCTTTTTTATATTTTTTTTTATTTTAAACAAAAAGTTTTTGATTTCTTTTCGTTGACAACTAAATTTAGAAAGAAGAAAAAGAGAGAGATAAGAAATTATTGCTTTCTGCATCCTATCCCCTCCCCCCCCAAAAAATCAAAATAAATAATGAAAAAACCAGTAAAAAATGCGCTAAAATGTTAATACAAACTTTAAATTGAATTTACTTATTACGTTTTTTGTTTCTTATTTTTCCTTCATTGAACTTAAAACAAAAAAAAAAACATTTTTTATATTTAAACAAAAAAAAGATAAAAAATTAAAAAGCAAAAAAAACCAAAATTATCGTTTTTCAAATATCAATTATTTTCGAAATATGTTCGTCAAAAACTGCAACAAACAGAAATGATAAAATAAAAACAAAAGTAAAAAAAAACCGACAAGGAAAATCTTAAATTAAATTGCATATAAAGAACAGACGGCATTTAATAAAACAACTATGTAATTTAAATAATAAAAAATACGATAAAATAAATGGGACCTTTGTAACCACAACAAAATACAAACACACACATTACACTATGAAGTGATAATATAAATGAACTGATACTCGGGCATGTCTTTACCTCATCCAAAAAATAATTATGCCGCGTAGAACTGTTCGCTTTCGAATTTAGATCTGCGTCTATTCTATCCGTTGCATAACAAGTCAATTAGGTAGCAAGCAAGAAATCCTTTTTTAATAAATTTAATTTCAATCTTCGCACATGGTAAGTATATCAGGTTCTGAAAGAATAGGTTATGCTCTATGACAAGATAAGAAGAGTCCTTTATTTGGACCATAAAAAATTTTAAATGTAAAAACTCCGCCGCCTTCGTAAATGCTTGATCTGTTCTTTTAGAGCCTATCGATCTAAACTTATCTATCGGAATGTTACTATGCCTTTTGCAATATTGCCGATTGTATTGGTGCTGGCAGATCGTATTGATTGGAAATCGAATAATTTTTTAGAAAATTCCGCCGGATGAAAAAGGACTTGACCTAGTACGAATTAAAGACCTTGGACATATGTTTGACATTGCAATGGGGGCAACACATAGAAATTCTATTTCAAACCCCACCTGCGCTGCCATTTAGCTACATTGAAACCACATACCGAGCGAGTCAATCTTAATCTATGCTCTATGGGTATCGGGGAATCTGGCACACGGTGCAGAAAGAATGCACTTTTAAACTACGTAAAAGGTGAACTCGCACACGGAAGTTTATTGCTGCAAATGCTTTTGCAGCTTATATTGATTGGAAATTGACGAATTTTCTACTATAATTTCGGGTGTTGGCTCTAGCCCGTCATATAAGATTATTGGGGAACAATAATCTATTTGCTAAGTTGTACCTCTCAAGCTCACTCCTCAGAAGTGACTCCTAAAACAGCGAATTCTTCTATAATTGTGTGTTGGGTTACATGAAGAATCTGGGTTGGAGTAACGGCTTAAACATGCTGCTAATGGTTTGGTTAGGGGTAATGGTAACATTTGACGTTTATGTGAAAGATCGTATGAAGTACAGATGCTAAGAAGAACTCAGGCAGCGAATTTTTTTCTTGTGAATCATATTAGGGATCCAGAATCAGAAGAGATTACAGTCAGTGACTTTGGTATGAGTGGCGCAATTCGTTTCAGCTGTTTTTCGCCCATATAAATAAGTACAGCGACTTTTGTGTGTATGGGTGGATCAGCAGAAACAAAATGCGTCACTTATTTCAAAGTCGCTAACTGTAGATATCAATGTATTTATATGTGAAGGAAGCTTACCCCGACTTACCCACAGCAGCTTTAAATTCATGAATTTTAGTGCAAAAATGTCAGTCTTTATGGATAGTCAAAATTGAGGCGAGATCTTCGATTTAGTTCCGTAAACTCTTCTAACTCCGTATCTAAGAAATCAGCTGTTTGTTTCCGAAAAAAGATTGGACCATAAAGTAGCGAGACTGACTGGGTTTCGATTACATGCCATTTCGTAAGTATCCCAAACTTCTCCACTCACAAAACTCATGTGTTGACTAATGATTCTTTTCGACCCAAAAATTGTCTTCATATTTTCAACATACTCAGCGGCACCTCGCGGCACTCGCGGAATTTTGAAAACTGACACATTTTCTGTTTCGTCAAAGCACTGTCAAGCACCGAAGCTGACTTTGACATCACTCAATTAGAAGGCCAAAAACACACCTGTTGACTATTTTTTTAAATTGTTTGATAGCCAATGTATGAAAAACAGTGCGTTGGTTTCGTGGTTTACTGTTTTTTTTTGTAAATTTTGCATGTATTTTTATCTGGAGAAAGCAGAAACTCAAGTAAAACACAGAAACTGAAAATGTGTCGCCTTTCAAAATTCCGTATGTGTACAATATAAGATCCAATAAATAATGGGTGTTTGCAGTACTGAGCGTTGAAACTTTCATATTCACTCCTAGTTATGTAAATAGCTAAATGAAACAATTCAAGGGATAAGATTTGATCGACTCAATCAGGACCTAATATTGAGATATATCTCTCTTAATTTTACCAAATTTCACTGAATTTAGTGAGTTGTTTTCAACGTTAGACCATGTATTCCCTATCGCTTCTACACACAGTTTTAAACACTTGTTACTTTTATACCATTTTTCTGAGAGCCACAACGTTCCAACCAGAGTGTTTCAATGAAAAACTTTTCCAATTTGTTCAAGTTGAAGGGACGGATTCGTTTGATCCATAGACCATCAGCAATTATGATTAGTGCAGCAGATGTTCTGGAGCGTATCAATCAAATCGAATGGTCCATTTCGTTCGGCATTGGTATTAATTCATGCCACCACTCGAGTGAAGTCTCGCTGGACTAAATAGTTCTGGGATGTCACCAAGTACGTTGAAGTGACATTGACATTCAAAATATGTTAAATTGGAAATTACGGAAAACTGCAAAGTCAATTGAAAAAACTTTTTTTGGCGATGACATGTAGACACTTTATTTCGAACGAACTGTATGAAGGCTCAACGAATCGATAAACTTAGAAATTTCCGCGTGGAGGTGGAGCTCTCATCATTCCAGGCGGTGGACCACGAGGCGGTATACCACGTCCCATTGGCGGCATTCCGGGAATCATTCCTGAAATTTAGGAAAACATTCAAATTTAAACTCCTAAAATCGATTGCGCAACAAATGATGTGTTGTGAGTCATTCTTCAATTGACTAACCTGGAGGCGGTGCACCCATCATTTGTGGTCTCATTTGTGGCGGTGCAGTCAATTGTTGTCCACCTCTTCCGACAGGAGCCATATGTTGTTGACTTGGTCCACCAACGCCGCGCACTGGTCCTTGAAGTCCAGCTGGTACACTCGACAAATTGGCTGGCATTCCTCTACCAGCAACGCGACCGATACCTGGACCTGGTGCTGAGCCAGGAATTGGAACTCGTGGAAGACCTTCTTCTGGAGGAGGAGGTCTGTGGACAAGAAACGGAAATCAAGTTAAACAATCAGTTTCCGAACTGTTTCGATTTCAATTACTCACCCTTCTACAGTCAGCGAGACAATGTTCTCACCTGAAACAATCAAAAGAGATTTTCAGTACTGGCAGGTGGTTTAAGGAAATGCAACGTTTCACTTACCTCTCAACAATACGAAACCCAGTACACGCTTCTCCTCTCGTTCGGGAAGCTTGGTATTCTTCGGTCTGATTTTTCTGAATTCTTCACAGTCTCCCAATATCAAATTCATGTGTTTGTCGAATGCCTAATGGAACAATGAATAGCCGGTCATTGTACGCAAATTTCGATTTTGGAATATAGCGAAAATGGTTTACCTTGAATGTGCCGATGAATGTACGCGAATCTTGTAAAACGATTCGCACCCGATAGTTCAGGTGCTGAATCATTTTATTGTTTTTGCCGATAGTCTGAAACGAAAGAAATGAAGTCATTAGGCGATTTCAATCTACAATTCCAGTCCTAGTTTAGCGGCTCTATTAGAGGTTTGGTCGATTGCCGGGAGTTCAACATAGCCTCAAATTGTTTGTTAGCCAATTTATTCGTCGAATTCGTATCTGCTGATGCATTTTCAAAGCTTACCATTTTGCGTTTTGGTTATCGCCTGACCATGAACAAGTAAATGTAAGGAAACGTTAAGAAAACGGAATATTTTTGAAGAAAAACCCAAATCACTGTTCACGTTTCTCAAACGTTTTTCAGAAGCGATGCTAAAAAATATTATGAAGCTGTCAAACCAAAGACCTGCGACTCGAAACACCGTCTAGCGGGAAAAAAAATTGTTGTTTGACAGTGCAAAACGCGGGAGATTATCGTACAACGATTTCGAACAGGCAAAATTACTAAGTTTTGGATATTTACAAGCTAAGTCTTCCGTCTACAAATTCTTGTTGATTCAAAATTTAATGAAAACTGTCTTTAGCGGCAAGATTTCACCAATATTTTACTCATTTTGATCTAAGACGAATAACAGGCGAAAATGAAAAAATAAGAGACAGTGGTCTCTACCTGAAAGCCGACACGAAAACGAGACTTTTCATTTTTATCCCGAGTTATGTAATGGATTTTTCATGCTGAGGGCGTCGAAAGTAGTGCTTGAAACATGAAAAGTACGGTTTTCGACGCATTACATAACTTGGGATAAAAATGAAAAGTCTCGTTTAATGTGTTTATTGGCTTCACCTCAGATCAACAAAATTCACACTTTTCATTTTTTATCCCGAGTTTTGTAATGGATTTTATCACATACGCGCGGTGTTCCGATGTTGTTAACTCATAGAGTGTAACTCTATGGCTCATGATCCAGAGGTAACCGGTTCAATTCCCGAAGAAGTCAATTTTTATTTGAAATATTTGTTACCAATACATTCTAAAATGTATAATAACTACTGTCAACTGTTAATATCGTGTACATTGTAAGTGAAAAATTCATATTTTTAAATCTCTGTCTAAGCGAAATACGTCTCGCACGTATTATATTCGAGCCCGCTGTATAACTACACTGAGCGAAATTTCCTACATGCTATGCGTATATCATTCGTGCCCCCTGTTAAAAAGTGTGGTAAGGTAGTTATACAACCGGCTCGAATATAATACGTGCGAGAAGTATTTCTCTTCCACAAAGATTTAAAAATATGAATTTTAATGAACTCATCTACGGTAGACGCCATATTAGCAGCTTATAGTAGTTATTATGTATTTTAGCAGCTATTCGTAACAAATATCTCAAATTAAAAATTGACTTCTTTGGGAACTGAACCGGGGACCTCTGGATCATGAGCCAACGATCTTTCTAATGTTGCAGTACAGTAGTGTTGGTTGACATTTCTTATTGTTGAAGCGTACTTTAAAAGCCATATACGTGTGTGGCGTATAAGTTACGCATAGAACGTTATAAAGTATCGCACATAAATAATTATATGTCGTTTTTTAACATAATTGAATTTAAGTCGACTTGATAATTTACTAAAAAAAACAATTTTGTAGTTGATCTTCTTCGTGTTAAGAAATATAAATAAATATGATCCAAATTCAATGTTTAAGAGCAACGCAACATCCACTATATACGTTAAACATACGTGATGTGCGTTTAATTTCCGTCCCACCCGTAAGTTATTCACATTCCACGTACATCACTACAATACGTAGCACATGAATGTTCAAATCTGACAATCGAAATACGTAACTGCGTTGTCAACGTGTCCCACGTATAGAAAACATTGTCCATGTATCATATATGTCAATGATGTATATCATAGTATGATATTATCATACCGTTTCGATGAATTTTACACATACGTGGAGTATTGTCTCAAGTTTCTTTTTCTGGGTGTACCTTACCACAATTTTTAACAGCGGGCACGAATGATATACGCATAGCTCGTAGGAAATTTCGATCAGTGAACACTCGTAGCATTTTGTAGAAGGAGTGTTGTAGAAGGGACTGCCGTAATTTGTAAGAAAAACAATTTCCAGTGGAAATAACAAAAGAATTTCTTTTGTTATTTTATTGGAAATTGTTTTTCTTCCGAATTACGGCAGGGAAGGCAGCAACACTTTTCATAGCATTTTGTATAAGGAAGTATCAACCCTTTTTCAGTATTGATCTCGAGATTTACGTAGAACATTCAAACAGTCCCCATTGATGTTCAGATTATCTTGAGATGATATTGAGATTCAGGTGGAAGTGGAACATGCACGCTAAGATAATCTTTAAACATATAAGGAACGCACACACCTTAACATTTTTCTTGAGATTCCAACCATTCGGAAAATCTTGAGTTGAGCTAAAATAAGTCCCAGTCGAACATGTTGAAACAGAAATTGGTCAGAAAATTAAAATTATAAAAAATTGGCGCTCGACATCAAAGACTTACAACCACCTTTCGTCAATATATCCAACTAAAAGCAAATAAACAAAAAACAAAAAAAGTGACATGGGGAACTGTGTTTGAAAATGTCATCAGTTTAGGGACTCTCTCTGAATCCTCTGCATCGTCTATATGTTTTCGAAGAAACATCTCTTCCTTCACTTTTGTATAATTTATTGTTGTTTTTCTCTGATTTCTTTGTGCTGTAATTGAAAAATATGTCGATGATGTTAGAATCATCAAATATGTGTCGTGTGTGTTCATCAGCCGGTCTTTACGACATTCACAGTCCGATACCATTTTATTTACATTCTAATGTCAATGAATTCAGTTTTTGGACCAAAAGCATAAAAGTGCTAATGGAGGAAGTGACGGGATTTGAGGTAAATGTTGAAACTGGATTCATAGCACCAGGCTCATACCTACAAAATTTGATCGGATCGGTTTCTTCCGTATTTTTGATAGGAGAAATTTTAAGCTTTCGGTCGACGTAAACTAGTCCCACTAGTCCTAATAATAATAACCAAGTCTCTTTACTATTTGATTGTTTCATCATTTCAAGTTACCCGTTATGTAAGGTTTAACCGTGTAGGGTCTAAAGATATTTTCGAATTAAGTAGAGTGGTGCTGGAGGGATTCTTCTGAAAAACAGAAGACCGAAATCGGACGCACTTTCTATTGGAATTTTTTATGTGTGCCCAGTAAGGTATTCGACCCCAGAAGCCAAAATCACTTTAAAAAAAATTCTTCGAAGCTTGTGTGGCTAGTGTGAGGTGATCACAAAAACCGAAAACTTGAACTTTTCTTACAAAAATTTCTCCAGTTACACGAGCCGTTGATGGTCGTGTGGGGTGTCATTAGAAAGCTAATTGCATGTACTTTTAGGGCCGTTCTTCTCGGTTGGAATCGTATAGAAGTTTATGGCCTAAATTGAAGAATCAGAGGGGTATAAAACCCATTTAATCTCTTATGATTCTGTCCATAAAGTGTGGCACCCCTCTAATTAAATTCGAACATTAAGCGAAAAAGTGTTTCCTCTTTACCCTTCCTCACTGTCCTATAACTTTTTCCAGATATCCAAAGACGATGGACTTCCACAAAAGATATGCACCATTTGCATATCATACTTAAAACATGCAGCCAGCTTCCGACAACAAGTCCTAACCAACAGTAATCAACTGCGAAGTTCGTCATTAAAAGCAACACACCTGCAACTGGGTGCATCGCCACTGCCAGTTACGTCAGAGAAATTCTATCCAATCAACGAGACGAATGTCAACAAAGTGGCGTACGAGAATTTAAAGGCTGAATTGGATCTATTCTTCGAAGACAATAACGATCTGGACACTGACGACGATTCGGATGACGATCGGCAGTCAAATGATGTGAACGAATACAATCCGAATAGATTTACGAAAATGGACACCACCAAGACTGCCATTCAGAATTTCTTCAATTATTCGGAAAAGATATTCGAGGAGGATGTGCTCAGCGGTTTCGATCGGATCGAAATTAACCAACCGGATGATTACAAGGAGCGCAAGTGTCATGCCTGTAAATGTCGGTTCATGTTACAGGAGTCATATGAATCTCACATGAAGGATTGCATTCAAGCGAAGCTGGTCAGTTTTATAACCGACTGCCATCAGTTGTTAATAGTTAAAAAGCATAAGGCTGTTTCCACTGCCGAATTTATGAGGCGCATGATATTTTCGCTGAAAAACATTGTCAAATCGCTGGCGCTATCATACCGAGTCATCACCAAAAAACAACCAATAAAGGACACAAACCCGGATGTAGTCCGAACTGAGAACGCCTTTCAAGGTTTCGATCAGCGCCTATTCCATGCCACTGAAGACATTGCAGTGACAAAGAAATTGCCACCGCCATTGAAATCGATGAAACCGCCGTCACCATCAGCGGTACCCTTTCGAGATAGAAATTCCAAAATTTTACCGAAAAGTGTTGCAACGAGTACGCCAAAACCGCAAACATCGTTCGCTGCCAAATGTACGATATGCCAAATTTTATTCAACGGAATCGGTGAGTTAGAGAAACATAATCGTCAGACGCACAATTCCAGTCGCGAGAGAAGCAGTTCGGCTAGTTCGAATCGTTCGTTTGTCCAGGCCAACGGGGCAATGTTGTTGGACGAAGAGGATTATCTGCATGAGGGAATTGTGGATGTTTTTAAATTGCGTCGACGAAGCCCGAATGTCGTTAACATCGAGCTCAATTCGAATCACTGAATATTTGGATTTTCTTTTAAAATTGGCTATACGTATCTACTGTACGCGTCATACCAAGTGTATCATAAGCTAAAAATAAAAGTTTAATTGGAAGAAAATGATTTGTATTAAAACAGTAGCCCAACCCGTAGTTTGTCAAATTAGTATTTCCTTTAACACGGCCGCCAATCCCATACAAAATTCTAATGAAAAATACAGAATCGAAAAGACACGGACCAACCGTTCAACAGAAAAGTAAAAAATCGCAAAGATTTGAGTCGACCATTCGCGAGGTATCTTACATTATATTGTCCAATATATGCACATCTCTACGATCCACTCAAAACACTAGGTGAACATCGTTATTCCTCCGGATGGTGGCTATGCTTGGATTATTGTAATTGCTGCATTTATGTGCAATTTTGCATTGGACGGCATCGCTTTTTCGTTCAGTGTAGCCATACTGCCCGGTCTGTCCAAAGCGCTAAACGTGCACCCATCGAAATTAACGGTTATCAGTTCGGCTCAACTCGGAGTGTCCTACTTAGTCGGTCCGGTAGCTTGTGCATTCATAAATCATTATGGATTTCGTTCTCTTGCGGTTTGTGGAAGTTTGGTTGCTTTTGTCGGGATATTTGTTGCTTCTCATATGGAATCATTCCCGGCCATTATTACATTGTATGGAGTAATCGGTCAGCATTTCAATTCTTTTGGCTTTGGCTAATTTCCGAATTTAAGGAAAATTATATTTTCGGCAGTTGGTATAGCATTTGGGATGTTGTATACGGCAGCAACCATTAGTGTTGGATATTATTTTGAAAAATATCGAGCACTAGCAACTGGACTAGCAAGTTGTGGATCAAGTTTCGGAGGTCTGTGTTTGTCACCACTATTCGCTTACACAACGGCTACCAAGTCATGGGACTTCACGATAAAGGTACAAGCGTTTTTGATGTTGGTTTGTCTGTTATCCGCATTTACTCTGAAACCGTTGAAGCCGACGACTAAAGTGCCCCTCACTCAAGATTTATTCAACGAAATGGTTCAGTGAGAATAGCCCGAAATTTAGAAAATTTCATCAACATTTTGTATTTAGGACACCATTAACACCCCTTCTCGAGTGGAATTCGTTGAACTATACAAAACTGATTCGATGGTTTCCATTGACCTTGATGACAAATCCGAAGAAAGCCGACATTTTCCGCAAATTTCCATAATATCGTCGCGATTCCTTCCCATTTCTGAAGTGAAGAGAAAGAGACGTAAACGTTGTTTGTGGATACGAGACTTATGTTCGTCACAGTTAACTCACTCCACTGGAAAGCCTAATGTCATGTCAACTGGGCCCATGGACCGGAAAGATATATTTTATGCTGCGAGTGTTGCACATCTCCCGGAATATAAAATGGCAATGACATCGGAGAACAGCGAGCTGAATAGAAAACGAATGGTCAGCTACCATTTGTCGATGGTACTCGATCCTGAGATGATACTGCCAATGGAAGCTTCAAAACATTCAAATGCCATTGAATTCCATGACGATACTAGTACATGCTTTGGCGTCCCGCACATCATTCACAAAGTGTTGGGAAATTTATTTGATATTTCCTTGTTGAAGAGCACTGTCTTCTGTACACTGGCATTGTCGTGCTTCTGCTATGCACTTGGCTATATGACACCCTATCTCTATTTGCAGCGTGAGTGTTCCCTTTTGTTGGATTTTATTGATTCCTTTTTGTACGTAAATTTGCTCCTTCAAGAAAGAGGTGAAACCAACAACATTCCGGCGGGTTACACAAATTGGTTCATTAGTTGGATATCAGTGGGCAATGTGTTAGGCCGTTTTTCGTCCGGTGTATTTGTCACACTATTTTCCCATTTCAATGAATGCTACTTGGTCGGATGGGCATCAATTCTCGCAGGAATTGTAACAATCCTTTCAGCTTACATAGGCACAGATGCCGTTGCTGTGCAAATCTGTTACTGCATAGTGTTCGGATTTACCATTGGTAAGTTTCTACATTTTGATTGGATGCCCTTCGATGATCATTGTGGCAATTCTAGCGTTCTTCGGTGCTCTGCGACCCGTTGTGTTTGTGAAGTTATTGGGACTGAAGAAATTAACCAACGCATTTGGCCTCTCTGCACTGGTTCTAGGCATAGGTGTATTATCCGGGACACCAATTGTAACGGGATTGTATGAAAAGACTGGATCGTTGCTGTGGACGTTCGTGCTGTCTGGGGGATTGTTCATTGCGAGTGGAGTGTTAACCATTTTGGCTTTCCTCATTGATTTGTGGCAAAAACGAAATAATAAAAAATAATTTCCTTGTTTTCCTGTGCGCATTTTTGACTATCTAGATATCGTAACGCTTCGTTGTTTTTGTAACATAGATAAGATGACTGGAGGTGGCAATCTTTTTCTTCTTCTTTTTCAGCCTGTTTCTATCCACTGCTGGATGTAGGCCTCTCCAACTTCTTTCCATTTCGTACGATCCATTGACATTTGGTGCCAGTTTGTACTTGCAATATTCTTAATTCCGTTTGTCCATCTCTCTGGTGATCTACCTATAGCTCGTCTTTTATATGGTCGCCAGTTCATGATCTTTTTGGTCCAACGATCGTCTGTCCTTCTTGCAATATGTCCCGCCCAGCTCCATTTCAGAGATGCTATTCTTTCCATGACATCAACGACCCTGGTTTGTTGTCGAGGTGGCAATAGTATGATGTAAATTTCCTAACAGTTACTGGTCTAGTTTTACCTATTCACTTGCATTTCATGATCAGTATTTAGTTGACGATTTAACAACAGACGGCCGGGTCTGGTTAATTCTTCTGATATAATGTTTAAATCTAACGTTCCATGAGCTCATCGCTTCTTTTAGTTACAGCTGTCTATATCAGATGATCATTGCCATTCCCAAAAGATTATGGCGTTATTGACACTTTGAAACGTTTAACCTTTCATAGATTATATTAAATGCTTGCCTTTCTTACAATCGGATCTACTACTTCATATTTGATCTTAGTATTTTCAGGATATTGATTTCGAATCCTTTCAACGCACTGTCCCGAAGCTGACTTTGACGTCACTCAAATAGAGGACTGAACCAATCAAAGTAGGCTATTCTTTTTCATACAATGGCTATCAAAAAATGTAAAAAAATTGTGAACAGGTGGGTTTTTGGCCTTCTAATTGAGTGATGTCAAAGTCAGCTTCGGTGCTTGACAGTGCTTTGATCCTTTACATCAATTTTTTGAACAAATTTTTCTTTACATAAGACCGTATTGGTCAGAACTCGTCGTTTTGTTGCTGAAGTATCGATAACAGATGATAGCCGTCCGTAACATGCTAGTTTACATTTTTAGAGGTATTTTTAGCTATATGTCCAGTTCTACAATGTTCGTTAAGGAGTACTCATATTAAGTTCTTTATTGTCTCATAACATAGCATATATGCTCTTAGCTTTAACAATGAATAGTGACAAAATTGGAGGCCTTAGTGATAAAAGCTCCCCCTTGCCCTGAAAGGTTTTGCTCCCAAGAAGCCAAAACTAGCTTCATAAAAATTCCTGAATGCTTGTGTAGCTAGGGGGATGATAAAAAACCGAAAACATGCACTTTCCTTATGAAGTTCTTCCCAGATACATGAAAATCTACGTAGGCGTTATTAGGTTTAAAATTTGACCGCTTCGGCCAACTTGTAACTTGCAATTTGTTCGTCTGGAACCGAAAAGTAACATGAACGCGAAAAAGTGTTTTTGCTGATTGTTACTGGTCTCAGCTTTTCGACGATACTAAACTCTAACATGCATAGGCGAACATGATGAATATACCTTTTAAGTGTAAACCTGAGAGTAGGTTCCTCTACATGGACAAAATTTGATCCAAAAATATTTTTTCTGGATCATGACCGGCTGATGACTTACGTTTTCGATATCAGTGAGCAATGTTCAATAACGAAACTATGTTCAAAATTATCTGTGGATCGATACACTTACTTACTATTACCACTATTAATCCCCTGTTATTGTGAGAGGCAAACATTTAGGTTTTGAGAAAATTGTGAACAACAGCTCCACACGACTACATAGCCATCATGTATCTGGAAAGAACACCATACGGAAACTGAATGATTTCGATTCTTGATCATCTACAAGCCACACTAGCATCCAGGATTTTTTTTTGACTATAGGTTTGGCTTCTAGGGACCAAGACCTTTCAGGGCCCTTATAAAAAAGTCCGCTGGAAAATGTGTTCGATTTCGGTGGGTTCGTTTTGAAAAGAATCCCTCAGGAGTAGTGTGTTGCCACCAGTCATTGGTTCATTAGTTATCGACAGCGAAGACGAAAATAATCGATGGAATATGCCTGATGTGACTTTTCTATGGCAAAATTCAGTATTATTAATACGGACCTTGGTGAGGGATAAGAACTGCTAGGATAATCATGAGAGTTAATAAAAAAGTTTCCAAAATAAAGACCTTAACCAAGAGAAGTAACAGATTAAACGACTACAGCTTGCACGAGTAACTTTTGTCGCATCGGAGAACAAAAAATGCGTGACCTTCACATCTCGTCTGTAGGCCGTATAGACACTTCACTTTCGAGAAAATTGATAAGGTAAAACATGTAGTCAATAAGGCTCGGAATAGGTCCACCTCGGTCAATCGCTGTCGAAAATCATTTTGACCTGAAATATCAGGTCAGGTCAGGTCAAATTTATCAAATCAGATTACAGGTAAAATTCAGGTTGACCTGACCTGTTCCGAGCCTTAGCAGTTATAGCCCATGTTTTGTCCGCCTCAATCAATCAGTGTCATCACTCGTACCTCACTTTGACTGTTCGTAACTGGCAGAGGCCCGTAGTCGAGGGTCTATGATGAGATCTTTCTTCGATCAGAAATCAAAACATTTTCTTTTGGTTTTGTTTAGGTTTTGTCGATTTATTCCATTTGATTTTTGTTTGTATAACATAGTTCTCCGAGTTAAATGTAATTAAAGCGTAGTGCGTTTGAATGAAATTAAAAAAAGAAAAAATTTGTACAGAACAATTTAACTAGAAACTACATCGAACGTTCAGATCATATAAAAAAAGGAGCTTGAAATGTGTGTCTGGTCTGTGTCGGTTCGGGTATCAAAATTATTTACGATTCTGACCTTTACGCGAATTTTCGGTTCTCGTAACGGCCGATACTCCGTCCTCGAATTTCGTTTTGAACAGAACGTTGGCATTGTTGAACATACCATCTTTGAGAGAGACAATGACGAACTGTAAAAACCAAGAAAATTTCGTTGAAAATCACTCCAATGCTTGAGCAGAATAAAGACGTCAAATTTACCTGTGAATTGGTGAAATGTCCTTTCAACATCGTACCAATATTTTGTGTGTGGGCCATATCCAACGCAGCGTCTACTTCATCCAAAATATACAACGGAGCCGGTTTGAATTTCAACATGGCCAGAATTAGGGACAAAGCCACCAGAGACCGTTGACCGCCACTTAATTCACCCAGCGAATCTTTCCACAATCCACTGAATCCAACTCGGACTGTCAGACCGGACAGCGAATTATTTCCCTCAGCTGGCACAAGTTTAGCTTCGGCGCCCGGCAGCAATGTGCTGAATATACTGCCAAAGTTAGCGTTCACCTTCAACCAAGCATTCTTCACTTCAATCTCCTTCTTCTTGTCCATGTCGACGATTATTTTCAAAATTTTCTTTTTATCTTCGAGAACAATGTTTTTGCGCTTCTGCAAGTCTTCGTACAATTGTTCCTCCTTCTGGAGCAGAGCCATGGCTTTAACATTAATGTGTCGTTCCATGTTGTCCTTATCTTTTTGAGCCTTGTGCAATTTCTTTCCCGCCTCTTCCGGATCCTCTTTCGAATAGTCGTACCGGGTGTTTTTCACACCGAAATATTCCTTGTCGCCGACGATCCACGGATAGTTTTTCTCTAAATTGGTAATCTTTGAGAAACCGTCCTTGTTGTCATTCTTCAATTTGGTGATGTCATTCTGTTTGCGTTTGATTTCGATCTGTAGGTCGGCATTCCGTTTCGCCATTTTATCCTTTTGGATGAGCTTCGCTTTCAATTCTTTGTTTTGTGAGTTGATGACGGCCTTCTGCTTGGCCACTTGTTCCTTTAATTGGGCAATAGCTGCAGATGATTCACTGGTACTGGATTCGATGGTTTTAAGCTGTTAGGTGTAAGCGAACGGTATGGGTCAATTATTGTTGTCTTACCTGTCGCTTAATACAAACGAACCACTCACCTTTTCCTTCAACTGTTCGATATCTTCTAAAGTTTTTTGCTTTTGTTCGGTTGCTGTCGTTATTCCCTTCTTCAATTCTTCGATTTCCATGCTCATCGTTTCGTATTCCTGTTGAGTTAAAAATGTGAATTTGAGTAAACGGCTGAATGAAAATGTGTGAAGTCCCTAACCTGTTCTCTCTTCTTCCAATTTTTCTTGCTCTCCTCGCTCTTCTTCTTCAGTTGCTTCATTTCATCGGTCGCTGCTTTCAGTTCACGTTCTCGATAACCTTTAGCGTCGCTAAGTTTTTCCTCAATGTCCTTGACCTTCAACGAAGCCACTTTGTCAGTTTCCTTCGATTTGACGATTACCTCCTGCAGAGATTCTTAACGCAATGCGAAGAGATTATTCATCACTCTGGCTCTGGATTTGATCTCATTCCACAAACTTACCAACTTTTGACGCTAACTCATCGATTTCTTGTTGATGTTGCTCGAATGATGACTTAGCCAATCTTCCTTTGACCAAATTCAATTCATGCTGACACAGATCCAGCTGCTCCTTGGTTTGATTGAATGTTTGGGCAACTTTCTGCAATTGATTGATTTGCTGCTGAACCGCACGCAATTCATTTTCAATTTCGTCCAGTGATCGTCGAATTTCTTGTATTTCGGCAACTTCTAACAGTAACGGATTTCCAGAGGGTCGTGAACCACCGGACAGAGTACCTTGTGGATCAACTACATCGCCGTCCAACGTAACTGATTGTGTCATTATATTCGGATGGTAAGTGACCTGGGGGGATAAGATGTAAATGAAGAAATTGAAATGTCGTACTCTGACGCCATCCGTACCTTTTTCGCCGTATCAATGTCTTTGCACACCAACGTACGACCGAAGACATACTTCATGATGATGTCATATTCGGGATCGTAGTCAATAAGCGACAGTGCGGCAGCCACATTTTCTTTTCCGACCAAACTCTGAGCCGTTCTGACAATGTTAGCATTGAGTTCGCGTCCTCTAATTTTATTGATTGGCAACAGAGTAGTCTGCTGCTGCAATTGGCCCCTCTTCAGAATATCCTTCGATGTGACATCTGTGTCGGTGACAACGCTGAACAACTGTTGTAATGAAAGGTTTATATATAGAAGCAATAACGTGACTCAGCGACTACTTACAGATCCTCCAGCCAGCATACCTAGGGCCAGACAGTCCCGTTGGTCTTTCACTTGAAACAGATTGCAAACCCTTCCCTTGACACTGTTCCGATTGAAATTGGGATGGGGATCTTGGTATTGAAATTCGAAACGGTAGGCCTTCAATTGATCAAGTTTACTGCGCAGATCTCGACGTTTTCTTTGCAACACTTCCTGTTTCTGTTGCAGCTGTTCCAGTGATCCTTCTTCGTAGTTCATTCGGGACAATGCTGCCTGCAAATTTTTAAGTTTGTGTTACCACCCACAGCAGAAGGATTAACCATTCACTGACTCACCTCTAGACGCTTGATTTCGGCTTCGTGATGATCTGCATTTTTCTTGTCTTTGACATAGTTTGCGTCGGTGTTCTGACGCTCTGATTGTTTTTTGCGCAGCAAGTCTCTGGAATGTTTCAAATCCATTTCGGATGTTTTGATAGCGGTTCTCGCTTCGGAAATCTGTTGCTTGGCCACTGAAAATCGAAAGCAAATGAATTTCGGATCGAATCGTAAAAGTCAGCCAGCAAATTTACCAATCAACTGGTCTTGCAACGAAGACGCTTCACCACTCTCATTCGTCGCCAAACCAGAACTGATGGCCTCGTACTTTTTCCGCGATTCTTCGTACGCATTTGAGTCCACCGCATCAGCGGTTTTCAACGTCTCAAACAAACTGTTCAACTTTGCCATACCCGCCTCTTTCGCCTTCAACGCATTCTCATCGTCTTTGATGGTTTTTTCCGTTCGTTTCAATTTCCGATTCTCCGCATCCAGACTACTGGCCACCGAGTTTTTCTCGCCCTGAACGGTCGCCTCCTGTTTGGACATAACTTGAAGTTCCTCTTCCAATGTTTTCAATTGGCCGCCACTCTCCGTATCAATCACCCGTCGAATCTCGGCACATTCGTCATCGATTTGAACCGATTTCTGTTCGTTGTCCGCAATGGTTTGCTGGCTCGTTTCGATGAAATTCGCCATTGTTTGGAGCTCGTTCTCACAGTCTTCGACAGTTTTCTTTTGCTGCAGATATTTGTGAGAAATGTAAATTCGGGTTAGGCTCTCGATTTCGCGGACAATTTTCTGGAACTCCTCGTACTGGGCGCGCTCTTGTCGCAGTTTCTGGAGTTTCGGTTCGATTTCCTCTTTGAGCACCTAGATTTCATCGGAAAATTTAAATTAAATGAAAAATTGCCGACAGTCGAAGAACTATATGCCAGTATACCACGACCTGTTGACAACATTTCTTAGATAGCTCGATTAATTAATCTTAATCAGATAGTAGGGAAACTGATAGAGATAAAACTGATAATGAGACAACGTAACCAAAAAAATGGTTGTAAAAAATGTCGATTGTCGGTACGGTGACATCAATAGGTTCAACAAAAGAAAACTTCACTTACAGCATCCATTTCATTAAGTTTGGCATCCTTCTTCTCAATCAATTTGTTTGTTTGATCTCTCTTCGACTCGTACATACTGGTACCAGCCGCCTCTTCAACCATTGATAAAATCTACAAAATGAAATTCGATTAAAAATCACTGATTCGTCCTTCAAAAAAAAATTCAACCAACCTCATGCGGTTTCATGTTCAAAACTTTCGTAATTCGTCCTTGCATAATTAAAAAATTCGGATTGTTGATGTTCAACTGCACCGAACAAAACAAATCGGAAACCTTCTTTTGCAAAACCACTTTTCCGTTGATGAAATACTTATTTTTGCCGCCTACAACGACTTGTCTGGTAACGGATATTTCCCGGCATTTTTCGTAGCCGATTGGACACTGCTCCTGATCCGTATTATCGAAGAAAATTGTAACGGTTGCTTTAGTAATGCCAGCCTGTCCGCCTTTGAACACAAGCTCTTGCAGAGACGTTGCACGAACCTAATTGATTCAAATTTTCGGTAGAAACACTCAGCCGATTCGCATTACAAAAACACGTTACCTGTCCCAAATTTGAAATGCCCAGCACAAAGCATATCGCGTCCAAAACGTTACTTTTTCCGGTGCCGTTCAATCCAGTTATTGCTGTGAACTCTGGATCGAAACCATTTATTTCGGTCCGCTTCCCGTATGACTTAAAACCGTCCAGTATAACGGACTTTATGAACATGTTTAAACTTCGGTCGATTCGTGTAAGAAAAATTGTCAATTCGGTAGGTGTTTTACTTCATCGCGATTAATTGACAAAAAATATTAGAAAATAAGTGGCCCCAACAACCACATCTAGCATCATCAAAATGCCGCTTTTGATATGACAGTCCAGTTCATATGACAGTAATGACGGTTGTACGTTTCGTTTTTTCGTTGTTTTTTGTTTGCGCAACAAGCGATTAAACTACGACATCTATCTGAATTTCGGTAAACTTTATTGAACAGAATTTATTTAACGCAATGCTAAACTAAACACTTGGTGCGCTGTTGGTCGGTATTCCCCGATTAAAGAGAATTTTAATGCTTTAGAAAAGCTACTTGGCCGACTATGTCGTAACCGTAGACGTATTTACACAGCTACGACATACGTGTAAAAATCAATCAGCTGACAACACGATCGTCATTCGATATGTTTGCCGAATTCGTGAAGTACAACAGCTTCTGTTGTATATGAAAATGATTAAAGTTTTGGAAAATTAGAGAAGCAATCGAAATCTGTCAGATTTTAGCTCAACTGATTTATACTTCGGAAAGGCTCAACTATCGGCTTGTTCCAAGGCCATACGAATTGTCAAATTTCATCCATAGAGACATAGGTTTCTTCCATCGTACGGTAAAAACGAATTTTGACAGGCCGAAAACAACCGACCGTCATCCACAGAAGCAAACATAACCGCAACCTAAACAAATTTGTTCGTTAAAACTTCAAAGTGAGGTTGTGTTGGCTTCTCTGTGGATGACGATTGACATTTTGAACGGCCTTGGAAAAAACCTATACAGCTGAATGTTTTTATAAAAATAATTTTGACAGACAGGCTTGTGTGGAAATCCAACATAACAACGAAAAAAAAATTGAATTTTCATACAAAATTCAAATTTTTAATGGTCAATTATTTTTATAAAAAAATTCAGATGCTGTTTGGAAACTAATGTTTAAATGTAATAGATTTTCGTATTTCAAGTCCATTCACTCTGCAGAGTGAAGTTAGTTATATCACCTGAAAATAGAGCGCAAAGAATAAAGTACTAGAAAAAGTTTTGGTGTCTCTTCTGGCCAACCGAGGTTTCCTATACTAAATCCTTCGGTATTCCGACAAGGGGGAAACCACTCTTTTTTATTGATGTGATTAACATGATTAACCAGTTTCTGGAAGGCAGTGAACTAAAAAATTATATGGAAAATATCCAGTAACCCGTTCAAATCTGGGAGCCAGTTGCCTTCGTAAGCATCTTAACCTGGACCTTCAGAACCGATAGTGTGCAGCATAGCGACATAAAATGAATTCGAGGTCCGACAAATTAGAGTTCAATTTTGAGAAATGAATTGTCGGCGAAGTAAAATACAGACGTAATTCACATTTTACACGAACATAGCATTAACGACCGAATGTTAAGTGAAATTATGTATACCTTTAACGCCACACTTAAGGTCAATCTCACACTCAACATTTCCATCAGTCAATTGCAAGTAGTCGTCTGTGTTACAACTTAATAATAACCAAAACTCGGTGGAATATTAATTGCGTTCGGTACATAAAGACGTCGTAACAGCTCGCCATTTTGCAGTCAAATTCAGTCATTATCAATTTGATATAAAGTATTAACCGTTGCAAAACTTATAAAGATGAAAAGCATTGGTCTTCTGATTTTTGTTTTACTAATTGGATCGAGCGTCGCTGGTCCATTGGCTGCTGGTATTTGGTAAATTTGCGATTTTTCTTTGCCAGACGACGTTTTGAGAAAATGGCGAATTTTCGAGAAAGTTGTTATCATTCTAGAGCGTAGCCTTGTTCAGTAAATGTTCCAAAGGAATTTCGAGATTTTTCAAGAAATTTGAGAATCTAGGAATTTTCAAGAATTGAGAAAATTGAATTCTTGAAATTCTTAAATTTAAGAATTTTAGGAATTTACAAGATTCTTTATGAACTTTCAAAAACTCAATTCCTAAAATAGGTTATGATGTAGAGGTTGACAATTATCTTTTGATGATAGCAAGTTTCAGAAGAAATGACGAGCACCCTGCACTACACATGATATCGTGCGAGATAATAAAATTCGTCATTTTTACTTAAAATATAGATCTGATTGCCTCAACTGATTTTTATTTTATTTTGTTTCATTTCTACCTGTTTCCTTACATCGCTATCGAATTTTTTATTGCTGATCGTTTGATCCTATAAAATCAGCTATGCCGGATGTGCGGGCGTAACAGTCGGTAAATTCATAAAATTAACCATTTCATATTAACAGACTCACTGAAGAATTGTTTCTATCACTTAAGCATGCTTTGCTGCGGCTGGATTTACCTTCGGTACTGTACCTGGAGCAGTCATTGCAGCAACACCTGCTTTAGGTATGTTAAAGGGTTCAGTAAAAGTCATTGTCGAAACTATTGATTTAAACTTGTCTATTGAATTCTTACAGCTGCGTGCAATGCTGCTTTTGCGGCCTGTGAAGCTGCATGTATGGTTGCACTTGCAGCACCAACGCCGTAACAAACCAAAACCGTAATTTATTCTTATGACTGACTGTCGAACAACCATGTCGTTGAGATCCTTTTTTCAATACTTTTTTTTTGAATTAGCCCTAGTGTTATCGTGTTTAAAGTAATACCAATCAAGACAAGGAAATGAAATATAATTTGTGCTTTTGAGACTACTAGTCAGATGAATGTTGTTTTGCTTATGATGCAGTTCTATGATGATGTCTATATTGCTTCATCGAACATTTTATTTATTGACTGTGGTACTGTGGACGAAGATGGAGTATCAGTCAGTCAGTCGTTCTTCGGCTGGGGACACAGAATTTAGTGGAAGGTATGGTTTGGGTGTGGTAAGATTTTGATCAGAAAATGTTGTTTGGAAAGGGGCTTGGGAGTGCGTCCGACAAACAAGCCAACGTAAGGCAGAAAACACACTAAAAATTTAGCATTGATGAGATCGACAATTATGCTGCCTTTCCCATTATAATTCGATATTCACCACAGGCTGAACAATGGAAAACGCAATATAATTATCGATCCCATCAACTCAAAATTGCTCGTGTGAGTCTAATGATCTTAAGAATCATCAGCTTGAGTGGCAATTTTTCCTGGTGACTTACATATTTCAGATCACTGCCAATTTTTGGAAAATTGATTTGCTAAATTTGCCACAATTTTCCAAAATTTAGAAAAATAATTTTCCGGAAATGGACTCTGACGTTAAATGTGAAGCCACCAGTACAGTATACAGGAGAAAATACCACACAAGTTGATCGTACGACCCATCAAAATAACATTTCGGCCACAAACAACTTTAACAGAATCTTTGTCTGAAGATTTTTTTGTCGATATCAGTGTTACAGTGAGACGACAACGCGTTTAGGCAAATGTGTTTTATTCAAAAAATATTTTTCACAACGCAAGCGAGAAAATAGTCATTTGCTCACCTCAGCTGAAACTTCGGGAGCCTTTGTTGTGAAAAACGTTGTGTTGACCTCGGGAAAAAAGTACGAAATTTCATATTCCCTGGTGATTGTTACCCTCGCTACGCTCTGGCCACAGACAACACCTTTGAGATTAAATTTGCAAATTTTTTTTTCATTGGTGAACAATATACTATAAAAATCTACGAGCCACACTAAGCTAATCGTGCCACTTCAACGCAACAAACTTAAAAAAGAAATCAAAATCCAACACTTTCATTCCTAATAGCTTCCAAGACATAGTTTAAATTCTCTTCAGCCTGTCGCTTCAATTCCGAATAGTCAAATTCCTGAAATCAAAGAAACGAAAGGAAAGTCAGTTTGGCTGCTCATCAGATGTACTCAGTCTGTTAACCTTTTTCGTCTGGAACAAAGATTCCTCCAAGATTTTATTTTCTTTTATCAAGTCGGTCAGTTTCTCTTCTAAATGAGATATTTGCCGATAGTTTTCGTTGCTTCGCAGTTTTTCCTGTAATTGATATAACCATGGAATAGAATCAAATGACTTGTAGTCAAAATGGATGGAAAAGCATCCGGAAGTCACTATTAGGCCACTGAAACCCCTTCACAGAATTTCCTCACCTTAATTTCTGCATTTCGCTTTCTAGCTTCTTGAACAACACTCTCCGTCACTCTTTCCTTCTTCTTCAACTCTTCAAGCGTAGCTGCCATTTCCTCCATTTTAGCAGCAGCATCATCTCTCAATACCTGCGAACATAACGAAACAAAAATTAATTCGAGCATCGACCTGCACCTGAACCCACAGTAGTTATTTACATCCAAATTACTAAATTTAACAATTTCCTCATTAACCGATACTTCTTCAGCATTCAGCTCATTCTTTTGGTCTTTGGTCCTCTTTTCTAGTATTTGCAGCTGCTTCAGCTGGATGCTCAACTTTTTATATTCCTTGAGAAGGCCCTCTTGTGAACTGAGATCATTCTTTTCGTTCAGGATCGATGACTTTGTGATGCCGTAGTTCTTTAAATTAATGCCCTGCAGAGTAATCTGTTCGATGGCATAAGTTATTTGATTCTTCAGTGTGTCAATATCTGCAACAAAAAGATTTCGGCATAAAATTGAACTGAAGGTCTTCAGGAGCGTTCAGAATAAATTACTATTTTGCTCTTCCTCCATGCTCGCACGAAACGTGGCCATGAATGCAGACATTGTTTCGTCTCGTCTTTTCAATTCCATGTACTTGACATGCCGTTCAGAGTTGCTCTCTTCCAAGTCTTGTTCGATTTGTTGCAACGTTTCCTTTTTGTCAGTTAGTTGATCTTCGATTTGTTTCATTTGCTTATTCATGCTGGTCAAGGCCTGATTGTTCGCCCTCACTTCAACAATTAACTTTTCCCTTTCTTGGGCTGGAGTAAGACGATTGGCCTCTTCTTCACGCAGATTATTTCGTTTAGCCACCAGTTCATTTAACTTGGTCAGCAATCGAGCAGCTTCCATCCGTGTTTGAGAGGTGGATAACGTCGCTTCCATACGTTGTTTCTGTTTAATTAGAGAATCGATTTGGTCGTGAATTTCAGAATTTTGCGCCCGAAGATTTTCCAGTTGTTTCTCATGTTGACGGTAACGTTCCTGATCCGCTGGCGATAGTGCGAAAATCATTTCGTTGATTTTAGCCTTTTCTTCATTAATTTTCCGTTCCAATTCCTTGTTCTTGTCTTCCTTCGATTGCCTTTCGTTGAACAGCATCTCTAACTGACTTTGAATGTTCTCATTTCGTTCCCGAATAGCGATTGCCTCTTGCTGAATTTGTTGACGTGTTGTCCCACTGCTGTGACTGTCCAGTACAATGTTCATATCCGTTAATTTAGATTGAAGATCTGAAATAAATTGCATTGAATTTCGTCGTACCGTAAAGGTCAGTAGATCATTGGAGGAAATACAACGGAAAAGTCAGTGGCCAAGCACATCGTTTCAACTGCAGATACTAACTTGTAAGCTCCTTCGTTGCTTCTTTGACTTTTTTCTCAAAACTTCGTTTCGCAGACCTTTCGCGATCCATGACTTGCCGTTCTCTATTCAACTTATCTGTTTCTCGCGTAATTTCGTTCATTTTCATTTGAAGTTGAGCTTGCCAGTAACGTTTGTCCTTTATCAACCGATTGGCGGTACCGTGAGCAGTTGGCAATCCACTCAGTCCATGCTGGGTGATTGGTCTCTCCGATATGTTCTACAGATAGGATAGCATTTAATCGATTTAACAACTTTGAGTCTCGAATCTGTATACATTTCCAACATTTCCTATAGCAGTACCAATGCGACTGCCTGTTGTTGGACCACCCAACGACGATGTTAGTCGGCTGGCTGTTCCATTTCGTAACGCGGATGGAGGTCGTGGACCTGAATTATCAAACGTTGACGATTTATTAAGAATTTGTTTTAGTTCTTTAGCGGTATTTGGTATGCAACTCCCTACCACTCCGTGTTACTGGACGATATTGTATCGGTGACTCTGCTGTCATTGTTTCAGGCGCAACTCCTCCTCCACCTCTACGAGATACAGGTCGATTAGACGAACGTGAAGTTGCTGAATCCATTCAATAATGATAAAAGAATGACGAATTTTCTCCGATACAACATGAACACTGTATCGATGTAATTTTAGTTTCGTTAGCAACCCAGACCAAACATTCAAACACCGAACTTCTAACAGTTGACGACTGATGGCGCCGCTGAACATTCTGGTCTTCTGGTATAAGAAACTCGAATCTTTCGAAAGTTTTTCTCATCGAGCAAATTACGTAGATGAGCTCACGATACCTACTCTTCAATCATCAGCCACGATTCAATAGTAAATTAGTAAGTGCAAACTATATTCAAGTCCAGAAATTTAGTTTTGTGTACGGTGTAACACTCATCGAATTCATCGTTAAACAATTTTTAACGGCTAATTTTTCCTATCTAAACATCGAAATCATCGAAAAAAGAGAGAAACAAAAAAGTTTTTGCACCAGAGGATCATAATTCGACATTTCTCAACACGTCAACTGAGATCAAAAAAATCGATATTTTGATATTGCTTACAGCGAAATATTTGCGGGCGAAATAGATATTTATACCAAGGCTGTATACTTTGGGGAGGTCACGCAGATCGCCATTTTATTAGATACGCGGGAACACACCTTTTCCATACAAACAAATTCACCGAAATTGAATTTGTATGGAGTGGTGAATTTTTTGTATGAAACGTGGTGTGTAACCCGCGTATCTGCATCTGCGTGACCTCCCCAAAGTATACAGCCTTGATTTATAAATGACTAAGGGGAAAAATAGACTTTTGATGATCCAAGCCGAGGTCAATGAAGACAATGAACGTCAACACAAGGTATGATCGAATGTCGAACTTTGTATGGAGCGGAGGACATAGCGATTTCATATAAAGAAACTCACCTCTTATGAGAGGTGAGTTTGTTTTTATGAAATCGCTATGTCCTCCGGTTTGTATGAATAGAATAGACCATACCTGGTTTATACTTTCATTGAATGAAGACACAAAAACGATACTTTTAATTTTTCTTCCGAGGATCCGAGTTTTGTAATATACCTTTCATGCTGAGGGCGTCGAAGTAGTGCTTGAAACATGAAATGCACGGTTTCCAACGCATGTTATAGTAGACTATGCACCTCTGACTAAAATATTTTGACGATTTGGAAGTTATGTAACGAGCCAAAGGCGTGGTACATAATCCAAATCGTCAAAATAAACGTCTGCCGAGAACCGATATATCGAGATAAACAAATTTGCCCTAGAGGGATAACATCGAGATTACCGTTCTAGGCAGATAAATAACCATTACGCAACAGCAACTAGGACTAGAAGTCATGTAGAATCAAGGTTCTGAAAGAACAGGTTAAGACAACTCTGAGTTCTTTCAGAACCTTGCGTAGAATAATATTGTCACGTCATAGACTTGTCCCACTCGGTTTCATATCGATGTCCGAATGACTAGTTCTAAAAAATCCTCTCTTCATCACTTGCTACAGAATATACTATTATTCGAAAACCATCTGAACACACATCTATATATACGGCGTAACATCCACATGAATGCATAGCACACTCATATATATGCACAACAACTATACAAATGTGTTTTCGCTTTTATTATTTTTTTTTTTGATCCAACAACTGTTTAGTCCAAACTTTTTCTTTCAGTTGCACTCGACGAGTTATTCCTAGTGGATTGTGTGTGCGTTTGACGGTGCCATAATATATAAGATTTATATTCGAATACTGGGGGTCGAAGTTTATATTTCTATATATTTCGAAGCGTATTCTCTAGATAAGTGGTGTTGTGTAGTTGAGATGTTGTCTAGATAGATAAATTTGTTTGATTATATTTCCTTTGATCACGGGGATCCGTTCGTGCTTGACCAAATGGAATCTAAAAGTAATAACATGGACCAAAGTGAAAGTAGCGATACAGATTTGATTCTTCGAAAGCCGACCGGAAAATAGTGTAAAGTTCATCACTGAGTAATGCTTAGTTTCCTCTTACCAAAAAAAGTACTCCGTGTGAGAGACAAAATTGAATTTTTTCAATTTTTCTTTGTTTATTTGACAGTTTGCTCTCTCACGGCGCTCTAACGGCTCTCTCACGGCGTACTTTTTTTAAGTGGAATGGGCACTTAAATAGATAAAAATAAAAGCAAAAAAAAAGAAGAATTTGTTTGACATAAACAAATTATATTACCGTTGTCGTAACGATATTTTGATATACAATTTTTTTTTCGATCTTTTAAACTGAAGATATAACGTACGTGTATACTAACCACACGATGATTGTGTACGATTGTGTATACCACCTCTGAAAAAGCTAATAAAACAAAACCTGTTTTTCACTTCAGTAAAGGTTTTATAAAATAAATATTGTTTTGTGCGATAAACGTCTTTTCGGTGTTGTGCAATTTTTAATTCGTAAACTAAAAGTTTTTCACGAAAAAATTGTTTCCAGTTGAAATTATTCCAGTGTTTTCTTAACTGGGTGATGCAAAACGAACCTTCAGAAAATATGATTCGGTTCGTATGTGTTTCTTAACGAAATTCTGTGCACATTAAAATTCAAACTGGATACTTTGCTGCTGTATTGAAGAAGAATAAAAATCTACCGAAAATGAACGGAGTAACGGCTATGGATGAAAACGGAGAAGATATCAAAAGTCCGATTAAACGACTTGGATCTACTAGGAAACTGTTAATATTCAATAGTAAGTGGCTCAAATTTTATTTATTTATTTTTTCGCGAAGCATACCAGATGTATACTGTACTGTTAAACTTAAATTTTAAATATTATCCGAACATTTTTAAAGTCACACTCAACTAAATTTTAATTGTTTCACTTATTACGATCGTAATGACTCAAGTCTTTTTTTCGATTTACATTTGCAAAAAAAAAATTGCGCAAATCTCCGGTTTAAAATTTCCCATTAATACCTTCTGATGTTCAAAAATAAATTTATGTTTCTTATTAGAGATGTTAATGTCTCTTAATGATTGCACATTTTCCAAAGAAAAATCTCTCTTCATCTATCTAAGAATAGCCAGCATACACTGGAATTAAATGGTAGTTAGGATTGACGTAAGAACATAATCTCCGATCCCCATGTTCCTTTTCTATTTTTTTAAAATGTAATGCTACTGTTATATTAGGGTGGGTCATATTTTGATTTTTTTTTCAGGCCTGGGTTCAGTTTGGTGAAAAATTAACGTTTCAAAAGTTCTAAATACTAAATAGTATTTTATTAAGCCAACAATTACAGTCAATACTGTAACGCATGCCAGAGGAATTTTACAACGTTTTATGCTGTTACAGAGAAAATACTTCTTGAGGCTCTAAGAAAACTCGAATTTAAAGAAAAGAAAAAAAAATTCTCCTGCAGCCCAGGCCAGTCTTTCGTTTTTCTTTAATCGAAGGTAAAATACGACCCACCATACTGTGTAAGCCCAAATATCAGACAATATCCTCGCACCAATATCGGCGGAAGAATAAAAAAGAACTCAAAAATAAATTATTAAGTCACTTCCAGAGATTTTTCATGGCACCTCCAGAGTAATATATTGGATAAGTGTGTATACGTATCTTTAACATAAACGAGACGAACCCACCGCGCGTACGAATTATTTTTTTCCGATTTCGCTTTTCTCGCGTATACGCATAAATTCGGTTTTTTAATATCCCAATAATCGAACAAATAAATGAAAAAAAAATGTCTTAGGGAACCGAACGTGTGTTAAATATTTTTAATTTCAAAATGTTTGGATTTGTCGATGTAAACAAAACGGAAATTATTTTAGCACATGTTTACATAAATGAAAAAGTGTTTTTTAAGATGTTCGTTTTTGATCCCGAAAGTATTTTACACTCTTCGAAAAAAATTTAATGTTTTCTGTGGCCGGCCGTGTTCTCTTCCACTTTTACACGGAAAATTTTATATCGCCGGCCGTCTCACTAATGTAATTTATATATTATACGTGCACGTTCATACGTACAGATATGTTTAAGAGGTTATTCTAACAGTCTATACAATGAGAAAGTGATGTGTGCAAAGTATTTTTAGAATTTTCATTGATTTTTTGGTCTTTCATTCGGTTCATCTTGCACATGTGACTTTTTCTTAAAAAAAAAAAACAACTGAGAAGGAACAGCACGAGTGCAACCGACTCCGGATGGGTTTAGACACAAAGCGAACACCATACTACAAATTTACACACAAATAATGTGAAATTATGATTTCCGGTCCAAATAAGTTCATTCCTCTTAGAATAGATGTAATTGTCTATGTGATATTTCGTTACGTTTTTCCCCCAATGAGTCTTGGTTCTAATGAAAAAATACCGCGTACGTATAACAGTTTGGCGAAAACAAAGGCAAACGTTTTATAAATTGACGCGTTGTTGAAGAGATACGAACCGTAATTAGCTTATAGCCGCACATCCATTTAATTAATTGTTCCAATTTTATCAAAGTACATCCATCCCCCTCAAATTTGGCTCTTTTTACAAATTAAAAAAGTAAGTTACATAACGAAACGATCTCTGACTCTATATCAAACGACCATCATGCTATTTTATTAGTTGCTATGTTGGTCGAAGTTATATAAAATCGTGAACAAGATACACAGTAGCATTACTCGTTTTACACCGAACAACACACATCATAATCAAACAGAATCCTATAAAGCACGTGTATTAAATTTCATTATATCAAAGAAATTCGAAAAAAAAGGCCAGGTGGAACGGTTTTTTTTTATTATATTTTATAAACATACAAAAGAAGGATGAGGGTCGACCAAAAATATATTACCTTCCAAAAGAAGTTATAAATGTGGTGAATAGAATTCACGTATTATAATGTACGCAAGTTTTATAATATACCAAAAAAAAATACATGCTGCACACACAGCACACAGGTATCCCAAAACGTGTTTCATTTTGATATATTTTCGTTGTTGTTGTTGTCGTCGTTGTTATTTTTAAAATAAATAGGAATAATCGCCTTAAAATCTACCTGGACTACATTTAAATCCGATAGACAGTTTGGAAACATTGTTTTATGCTTTCATGTTGGATTTTGTCTATTTTTAGCTCTTTAATAACGAAACGAACAAAAAGTAAGATCTTAACCGTGTGCCATAAAAGCTTACACCACATTTCGATTTCAAGTACATTTTAATTAAGATAATACTGTGGCTGCGGCTCCGCACATTAATGGCATACGAATGTGTGCAGAGATAGAAGATTGCTTTTTGAATAACAATTTTTTTGTTGGTTAGAATAGACAGCGCATAAGGTTTCTTTTTCTGCAAACTTATTGGCATCTTATACCGTCTTTTGCATACAAACTGATTTCTATCAATTTTTTACCTGATAAAGATGAAGCAGGAAAATTCATGATCTGTGAAGTAAAACATGAGCAGATGATCCGACTGTATTGTCGTGTTTTTTTGTGAGTATGTAGGCGGGCAAACAATGATTGTTTCGATGTTTGTTAGGACAGTGACTTGTTTTCGAGAAAACAGCCATGAAAACAGAATACCTAAAAAGGGAGCCGTAGTTATCTTTCAAGAACATAGATGCTTGAGTGGCAGACAGACATTTTTACTTAAATGTGTTGACTGCAACCTAAAGCGAGATTAGCGAAATACCCGGAATTTCACAATAATTATCTTGCTCTTGTCGATTCGATACAATGAAAAACTTTCACCAAATAGTCGTTTGCGTCCTTGTTGGGACATTTTTGTTTTGATTAGTGGGAAATCTATTACAAGACTATGCAATCCGACTAATTGTCAAGATAGGAAACAATTTTGTCCAAAAGTTAAATATTTTACTTACGAAGTCCGGGAGAAATGAAAATTACTGCGAATGTCGTCAGATAGGATTTGAATCATTTCCGTTAGGTATTTTACTCGCTAAACCCAGGATATGAATCATTTCCTTGAGATGCTGCTAGCAATTTTTTTTATTGACTACCCCACTCGAAAGTTGACCATTACTTGGCAACATCCATTACATGAAGAATATTTTGAGTTCATTTTACGTGAATTCCTTTGGCATAATCACTAACTTTCGTATAGGACCTTGTGATACTCGAAAACTCATTTGTGGGTTTTTAAAAGACTTGTTGCGTTAACTATATTTCGACAAGTGTAGATGAATGCCTCGCCTTCGGCTCGAGTAAACTCTAAAATTGTCGCAAAGACCGAGGATTATTTCTCAAAAAACATACTTGTGAGTTTGCTTTTTTCGCAAAAATGTTGCCTCAAGCCATCAATTACTTTCGCAGCATCCAATTTCATTTCAATTTCATTTATTTTTAAACATAGTTACTTAAACTAAGTACACCGCGTAGCTCCAGTATGTGTTACAATTCTAAGGAGCTACAACCGATGCAATCTACTATCACATAGTTCAACCCAACGATCACAGATTTATTCGTTCAATAGCTTAACCTGTGACATGCGCCTATTCTCATCTGTTATCGATAACGACGACAAAAATGACAAGCTCTGGGTAATATGGTCCTTTGTAGAGTAAAATGCATGGTAAAAAAAATGAAGTACAAGATTTGGCTAATTTCAAACAACAATTGTTTGATCGATGGAAGTAATAGACCCGATAATCATACTAGTCATATGCTTGCCGTCTGTAACAGGTTAATTTGCAGCTTCAGGACATAAAGTGTAACTCGGAAATGAATCGAAAGACTTTGCGTTGAATTTGGGTATTGCTACTCAGCTACAAAGTTATGATTTCAAATCTTTCGTTAAAAAAAATATTTTGACGAGTCGAAAATGATTTTTGATAAATTAAACCGTTCCCTTCTTGGACAGTCCAAGTTGGACTTCCTTCCTTACTTAACCTCACTACACTATCTATACTCCAAAAAACACTCTTTTCATACCTAGGACCCGATCTCGGTCGGATATGAAAAATAATATTCGTACGACGGACTAAAAGTCTTTTTTAGCGTGTGAGAGGTTTCCAGACAGAGCCGAAGGCGAAATGGTACGAAATGTACCATTCATTTCACGGTTTTGGCTAAATAAACTAGCATTGACCAGAGTCTCTAGTTTTTTTTTTGTTGTCACCGACGTCGTCAACAAATAAAATATTTTATCGCGAAAAATGGCACCCAACAAACCGTCATCCAAATTGATGTATCCTAAGCCACTCGCAATTTTCAGATTTGCAGGTTATTATAATGCACTCATATGTGCTTCCGTTTCGCTGTGTTAGCAACCCAGCCACAACGAAACAAACGAAAGAAATCTAATAATTTCATAAATAAATTAATGAGCAGACAAATAATGTTGTTTCTCTATTAAAAGTTTAATAAATATTTATGAAGAACGAATGCATAAAAAAAGCGTTGTTAAATATTATAAAATTCTGAAAGGGGGACACAAGTTAATTTATAAAATGTTGTTTTTATATCCAGTTAGTGTTAATGCACATGAAACATTAGCTCTATGTTGAAATTCTATTGTAATTCTTTGTTATGTTTCTCTTTTACACACTGCGTTGTTTATGTTCAATTGGTTTATAACCATACACTATTTAAAAGACTTACCAGCAGCAGAGTGTGTACTCGGCTAAAATACTTGTTGATGATGAGGTCAAATGAAATAATGGCGCAATGATTAGGATGTGTGGGGAAAAATTTATTTGACATTGTTCAGTAGCATCGGTGCAGAACGGCTGATTGGATTAAAGCAAGAACAAGGTCAACTCTATGTTTAATTTGTATTTTAGTTAGTTCAACGTAAGTTCATGCGAAGAATTGCCGATTCTGAATTGATTTTGATTGGTGGTGTAGACACACTTTTGTACAACGAACTTCGATAATTCGTTTATGGAAGAATTGTGGACGGTATAGTCAGATCTGAATATTACTATGTTTTTCATTGCAAATTAAATAAAATTGTAATGAAAATATGGACAGAGCAATTCATTTAAATAGAAAGTTGAGATGTACGTCTAATGAAACGAGTCCAAATGCATTCTGCTGTGCTTGAACCAGACTCGTATGTATTATACGTGTATAGCCCTAGCAATTACCATGTCCCGCTGTCTGAGTCATATTTCATGAACAAAACTTTTAGGTATCACATACCAAAACCAAATGTACCGGAGAAATAAAAACGTTCGAGGAGCTATTCATTTTTGTCTGGTACACCCACGGCAGTCACAGCCAAGTTCTTTTTATGATAAATTCCTTTTAATTAATTTTTTTTTTATTAACGGCGCCTAAAAGCACATATTCATTCTGGTTATACTACAAATATGGATTGGATATATCGAAGACTATATAGTGTGTGTGTTACGGTGGAATAGTGTTTGCATTCTCGTTTATTTTCGGCATTCGTTACGTTTTCCCTGCAAAGTAATTCATGCTTTTCATTGAAAATAATAAAAAAAAAAGTTTTTTTTTATTAATAATCCCAGATTATCGAAAAGAAAATAAAAGAAATTTCCAATCACAATTAATGTTCGTGCTCCATTTATAATCTTGAACTTGAAAATTAAATTTAGAAAATTTCGTGCTATTTAATACAAACGGAAAATTGAAAATTTTCAATTTTATTTATTGAATATTGGCTGAATTTATAGATTTGTTTTGTTAATTAACGGTTTTATTTTTGGTTTACATTTCGAAAAATAATTGAAGAAACACATTTTACTCAATGGGCCAAACACGGATTCGTAACAGATTTAACAAATTTTGTTTGAAACTCATAAATTCGACTATTGGACTCGAACGATGTATTCGTGCTAGTGCGTAGGCTCTTTACTTTCTGTAACATATTTTATTTCCATCCAGGTTTTGTGGGTGATTTTCGGTTATTCCCCTGACTGTAAGGCATGGATCTCACACCAAAAAACCACTCGAAAATGTTTTCACTCAAAGGCTCTATATCAGGCAAAAGATCAAAAAAATTTATCTCTCTAAAACAGTCTCTAAAAGGTCAAAATTTTCCATAATCTAAACAAACGGCAGGTGTTAGGGTTTTTGTCAGATAATTTTTTTTGATCTTTTGCCTGGTATAGAGCCTTTGGTTCGCTACAATCCAATCGAAAATGCATCGATAATATGACCAAAAACAAGGCAATGTCTTGCCAAAAACCTTAAATGTATGAAAATATTCATCACACTCTGTCTATTCCTTGTAAGCATGATAACTCTACGCAAGTGATTTTTTTCGGATTTACCAAAAAAAAATTATTCGATTGGATATGAAATGACCAGAGCGGAGCGAGTGTCGTAATTCACACGAGTTTCATTTTTATTCGAGAGGTAAGCTGGTATGCACTCTTTTCAGCGCCTTTCACGACAATATGACTTAAGTATCACAAGGAGCATGATTTAAGATAAAACGAGACCTTTTACGTTTTTTTGTACTAATTGCAAAAATCTATCGGTAAAATCTGTCAGTCAAGGGACCCGATTCACTCAAAGAGTGGAGCCTAGTTTATCTACACAATGTTCAAAGTAGAATGTTTTCGGGGAAGTGGTTGAATTTTAGAGTTCTTACTCGAATGAATGTAGTGGAGGAGTGGACTTTTAGTTTAGAAATTGTCAAACATAATAGTTTCGCTTAAAACCCAATTCTGGCCATTGTGGACCTACGGGACCCACTTGTGTGTCCTCTAAAGTCTGCCACCTGCAAAGTATAAGCTTTCTTCTATTTTTGGTTCCGAATTTCGATTTTATACTTCTGTTGAATTTGTAAAGAATTCAAATCCATAGTAGAGTCAAGTACTATTTGCATTTTCGTCTCTATAATGATAACAGCTCTTTCAATTCTCTGCAAACGGATAAGAATGTAGTTTGTTCAGCGAAAAAAAATGGCTCAGTTTCTTATCTTCTTCAAAATAATTTTTTATGTTGATTAAAAGACGTCTCATCAACCATTTGATTAGGAGACTAATATTTTCAACCGATGTTCAGTGTCACCAGTAAATGCGCAAAATGTTTTATTCATAGCTCTGAGCATACAGAAAAGAAATTTATTCCTGCCTGGTGATTACATTCTGGAGGGGAAAATTTATGAAATTTGAATGCGAAAGTATTTGTAGTCGAAGGTAGACTTTGGTATTTTTGTCAGAAAATGTAAATGTTAGAAGAATCGAAACTGAATAATTTGTAGTTTTTTGTCGGAATGATAAGCAGCACGACAACGAGCAACGCTATAACTAAATAACTATAAAAAGTGAAGAATGTTAAATAGAAGCAATGACGCGCCTAAACGAATTTACACATAAACGAAAGAAGAGAAGAAAAAAAGCATGAGGAGCCATAACGTATTCGATATACGGCTCCGGTATTAGTATACATTATGATAATGTTATTAATAACAATAATGCTAATATAACACCTACGCGAAGTGTGTGTTGTAGAATAGAACGTCGAATCTTTTACATCATTGAATGAATGTGCTGGTGAGCGATAAGTAACAGAGTAAATATATGTTGTGCATACAGAAAGTATAAACAGAAAAAGATTCAAATAGCAGGTAATTAGCTGGAATGTTATTAAATTTAATCGAATGGACCTTGTTACGCTTTATAATGCTGAGAGAAAGTTTCTAATTAATTTATTTACTGATCGACAACTGACTGACTGACTAACTACAATCTAGTTTTCGAAAATACTTTTTGAACATGTCGTCTACTTCATCGTCTTCTGCAGCACGGTTCAGATTTAGAATTTCCATTGTCATAAGATATGTCTACGAGTAGAAATTTATGAAGAAATGGAATAAGCACCTCCATAGGCTCTTGCTGCGCTTTCAATTAATGCTTCTCGTGTTGAATTCTAGAATTTTCAGATTTTTAAACGAGAATTAAATCTCTGTACATGAATATCAAGTGATTATAGACGTCTTGAATGAGAACTTGATTTCTCTCATTCCTGAGTCACAATTTAACTACGCACCAAATTTAAAATCTACCTAAATGAGATATAATTTTTCACTTGTTTCAATTTTAGAATATAAATTTATCATGCCAGTGCCAGTGGGTGTAACCAGCAATTTAGTATAATTAAATAAGCAAAAACGTTCAACGTTGCAACTAAATTAGAGTTTAAATAACATGCGCGCGAACATAAAAGTGATGGAATCGCTACGATTATTTTAGCTTTGTTTTGTTGATATCATTTTTTGGGATCAGATGTTAAGGCAGAAAGAAAATCGTCTCGAGATGAAATTTATGTTTCCTTTATCATCACCACGCATAAATGAATACATTAACAACAACTATATAGACTTGGTGGCAGTTTTCGTCGATGTCGACGTCGTTTTGGTCTAATCATCCTCACATGATCTTCTATCTCTAATCCAAGTCTTAAGTCTCTTAAGTCTTATGTTTTAGGGTCAAAAGTTTATTAATCGAAAGTTCTAGAGATGGTGGCCTGGTGGCCCATGTAAAATAACAAATCTTTAGGAATATAAAGCCGATTCAATAATCCCAAAAATCCATAAATTAACCCATAGAAAACTCAAAATTCTGACGCTGAGAAGAGTTTAAGAACGGCGGATAAGTAAATTGTTTTCGTCATTCTTCCTTCTGTGACCTCAGAAATAGACTTGCTGAAGAAATTTCTTCCTGGCTAACCATTCTAAGAAGCTACATCTTAGAATCATAATTTTTCTATTGTTTTGCTGAGATGTGTTGCATGAACTGAGCTTCTGATGTCAAATCACGAAGAATAACGAAAACATTTACTTCTTTACTGCTTCTCAAGAACTTCAAGATTTTTCAGGTTTCTGCGGATGAAGTAAATTCCTCGTTCAAGACACGTGACTACAGTATAGGTTTTTGGGATTCTTGAATCGACTTTACATTGGTTCTTAAAGATTTGTTACTTTTCATAGTCCATCAGGTCACCATCTCTAGAACTTTCGCCTTATAACCTTAGAACTTATAACCTTTACTTTAATCGCATTCACTTTTCCTGACAATCCTGACATTTTGCTAAACCCTAAATGGCGATAAGTAGTCGACTTATAACTTATGACATATAGCCTATATAGCTTATAAGTCAGTTGCGCAAACTCTATATTCTACTCGATCTGACAATAATTTAATCAGTGCCGTAGCCAGACTCCAAAGTCAGTCTATTACGTTTTTTGCTTAAAGCATTGTAAAAAGTTCACAAAATCTTTTACTTCATATGTTCAAACATACATTTTGCTATATGAACAACGCTAGATAAAGTACGTCACTTATTCTTGTCGTTGATGTCGATAGCAGATGATTAGCCGTTTGTAGAAGGTACTTTGCGAGATGTCAAATCAAAAAAAGGGGGAAAAAATTTGAAGATTCACCCAGTCTTCTGATGAATGGTTACCATGCCTACAACAAAAGAGGAAAATCAATAAAAAAAAATTGGTAAACAGTTCCGAAAAGAAATTGATTTCGCACTCACTTCCCAAACAATCATAAACTGAACACACTATCGGTAAACTGTTTCGTTTTATGCCTCGAATAAATATTTGACAACTTTTTATTTACCTGATTATTGATAAGCCAAAAAGTCAATCACAATCCAAACTTGGGATATATTTATTTTGCTAACAAATACATTCGAATAAATGCTGCAAACGTTACGTGACCAATATTAGGACCAGACCGACAAAGTTTTTTTTTTTGTCAACAAATATTGTATATCAATGTGTCATCAATGCAGCAATCTTCAATGTATTTTCCGTCTGAATGAAAAAACCTATCAACTTTTCGTTAATTTCTCTTCTTAAATTTAAAGTCTGTTCAGCAATATCTTTCCATGATATGAGAAAGCAAAAAATTTAATAAAAACTTTTAGATAAAAAGGAGAGAAAAAAATTGCAGACATCATCTGCGCCGCAGCAATGATATAAAACAGAAGAACCGACCATCCATTAATCATCGTATTTTAAAAGCATATACGATCAAACATATGGGCGCCTTTATTTGACAAAAATCATACATTTCGAGACACTCCATAGAATTGTACAATTTATGTTCATGTTTTAGGCGCTTGGTCTGTTGCCATTTTTAATATAAATTAATATATTCACCACGTCGTGTATATGTACCGATCCATTCGTTTTAGGGTTTATTGTTAATACAATCCGTCAATCATTTCAAATCACTTAAGGAACCATTGTTGTTACATTCTAGATGTTACACGGCTGTGTAAGTATTGTTGTTGGTGTTCAACAACATGCGGTGCCTATTAATTTCACAATCACGAAAACGTAGCGTGCAATGTTGCGTTACAAAAATTAGGGATGGTTACGGTTTTGACATAAAAATCCTAATCGAACCCTGCTGTGGCCTGCCTATAAGTCGAACCGAGGAAAAAAAATGGTAGTTGTAATATGTCTGATGCGATTTTTCCATTTTACCCATAAAATTATTAGCAGCAACACGGGAAATGTATCGGTGCAAGATATTTGGTTTTATGGAAACCCCTCACAGTGCACTTGGATACGTTGACAAAAAAAAAGTTCGTGAAATGACTTGGGGTGGAATACCCATTTCCAAGCAACGTAACACACAACCAAATTGCTGATAAAATATCAAAAACATGGTTTTTTACTTAAACCAGAAACTTTCTATTTTGTGATGTGATGTGTGGTTCTGTTTATGTATAGGCGAACCGATGTATAACATCCGAATCCTCTATTAATTGCACATTATCATGTGAAATATCCATTTCCGTGTCGTAGAATTCAAATCTTTAATTAGATGTTAATTCAGTCAATTAATGTTGCTCTTTTCAGGTAGAAATCTACTATTTTATCAGCAATTTGAATGGTAATTTTTTGGAGTATAGTCTGGGAGTCTACTGAACGATTTTAATTGGACGTATTTTTCCGATGTTTAACAGTAAAATATTCAAACTTTTCATTAAACGAAGAGTGTGGAAGAGTAAATCTTTCGTTAGGTTACGGACTATGAAGATGTGTTTCTTATGAATGAAAGTTTTTTCTATCTTCGTTTGGTTTTGTGACTCTATTTCGCTTTATGTGCTAAATTTCTGTACGACGTTTAAGGTACACCCCAAATAAATTATAAATTCAAAACTTTGTGTAGCCATGGGAGTGTTCATAAATTACGTAAGCAAGTGATTAGTCTCTAAAAAGTACAAAAGAATAGCTTACGCAGCCTATTGATTTAGGGGTATCTGTGTACAAGGGAATATTATTTGTGAATTTCACGAAACCCTAATTCCATAAATTTCACAAATAATATGCCCTGGGTGCCCTAAAAACTCCCGGAATCAAGCTTACGTAATATATGAACGTTCCCTATCTAAATCATTCACACTTTTTATTAAACAAATTTTCTTTCCTTATTTTTCAGGTAAGTTACCATACTCATCACGTTGTTTTTTGTACATTGAAAATACCACGACGTTTGCAATGTATCGTCGCTTTATTGTAAGGTTTGTATATAGAAAGAAATTTGATCCTTTTCTCTTCAAAAACAATACAATCGGTCAATGTGTGGTCTGCTAAGGGACATGAGTTAGCAGTTCTGATCGATGTAACGGGAGTTTGTTTCTTAATATGCGAATCAATTGAATGTTGAATGATGATAAGGAATGAATGGTTTATGTACTCATTTGTGGTTAACCTTTCATAAACGGCAATCTTATCTATACATCTGTTACTTGGTCTGTTTAAAGTATTTGCATTACGAAATCTTTTACTTCATTAGTTTCAACATGGATTTTTATACAGTGTTGCATATAAAGAAGCTTTAAAAAAAATCCCTCAAAGACGAGTGAGGTGGGACTGTACAATTTACCGACTGTGCCAAAAATTATTTCCTTTAGTTTATGGTTTAATGGTCATCACAAACTTTTCCACCACGCATTCCATATGTACACCACATGACCTTTGCCACAGCAACAAAATCTGATTCAACCATAATTAACTCAACAACGTGAATGAAAGGCTATTTTCGTACTCTATTTACCGATCTGAAATTGGCATAATGATATTTGCTCCAAGCACTTTGATGATTCATAGCATAAAGAACACATATGTTTACATATAGCCATATATATATGTTATATCAACGCACCCTCTTAAGACTGCTATCGACGTATACATTCATATATAAAAGTAAACCATATTAGGCAATATAACGAGGGGTTGAACGCGTGCAGAATGCATTGATCCAATTTTCGTATAGATACAATAGCCACACGCCGCCCATGATCTTGCTCAACAATACTCTTTATTTTTCCTTTTTCAATCTTCACACACACATTCATACTAAAACGGCGGACCATGTAGAAAGGAAATCCCAACATTGAAGATGTGAAAAGGTATTACATTTTGACGGCGCAAATCTGCGAAAATGCAACACACCGACAAACTGTTCTCAGATAGTTTTGGCTCTTGATTTTATGAAACCGACTATAATGAACTATACACACGTATGCGAACCGATGCGTGCATAAAATGTTCTTTGTGTGTATTCGGATCATACAATCATCGTTCGTACTCTTCTAAATCCAATCGTACATTGATGACGATGATGATGACTTTTGGGGATGCTGTGCTCTCTTTGTGCTCTCCGTACCACGCACAAGATGTGAAAGAAAATCAAAAAGCGAAAAAATCTCAACACACTATCAAACGAGAGTATATATTATGTGCAGACATCCGCGCATGCTCAAACTATTGTGTGCCGTTTTCATACTTCTTGTACCATACATTTTCAGAGCTGCCGTTCTCGGTAGTGAGTATATTATTTTGATGATTTTTCACTATTAAATAAACATGGCCGTTGTTATGTTGTGCATGTCGAACGCGTCTCGCGATGTCTTGTGAATAACAAATCAGAAAAGTTCATAATTTAATGAAAAAAAATTTAAAACTGCTCGTTTGAATTGAAAGAATAAATAAAATGCCGTTTCCGATTTGAATTAGTTGTGATTTGGTGTTCGATTCAATGAGACTTTCCAATTGAATAAAATGTTGCCAATGGCCAAAGTGTTACGTTAACGTTGAAGAGTACATCATAATTTCATAGCTCTGGCTGTTTGGTACATATACACCACATCCAGTGGAAGAATTTCGTCATTGAAAATTTGTGAGAATTGTGGGTAGTTTTCTCTGGCAAATTGTTTTCTGTATTAGATTTGTATACATATTGTGATCTGCAGAGCGTAGCGGAAATAATAGTAGAAAAAAATCGTCTGGATATTGGGGTGTGACTTGAACGGAATTTTATTAATTTTATTGTTTTTCTAACAATTCAATTGGTTTTTGTGTTAAAGTGAGTGAAAGAAGGAAAATTTCTTTGACTATTGATATTGCACACTATACGACCGTTTTCTTATTTTACATACATTATACACATCATCGTATCGGTACTTACTATACTTTTCTCAGACTATTTTATTGAGCTACTATAAAAACGAGGGGGATTTTTATTAGTCATTTGTTGCTTCTATTATTCAAATCATATCGTCGGGTTTTATCCTCGTACAAATCCTAAAGAAACGGAAAAAAAACGTACACAAAACGAAAAGCCATAAATTGTACATTATTGTATAGCATGCATCAATGAAAGTAAGAGAAGGTTCTATTTGTGTGCTGTGTGTTTATTTTTCTATATTTAATTTAGATCTTTTTTTCCCCTACACTTCTTCCGTCTCTATATGAAATGCGCATTTTCTAAATTTATTTGAATTGTACATAACAACGACGTCTTATCGAAGATGATTTTTTTTATATCTTCCTTCGTCTCGTTTCTTATGTTTCTTTCAATTTTTTTTTTAAACCAAGAACACTGTTCGTGAAGATTTAATTTATTGTTTATGTTTATGAGAAAACGATAAGAAGAACCACTGTTAAATTACTCATTGTAACTCAATATTGATAACCGCAAATGAATGAACGACTTTACGAGATTGTGTAACATTCAAACATTTATTTATTACTCGATCAATCATCAACGGTACTCGTTTGGTTTTCTGGACGATGATTGGTATTCGACTTTCATGTTGTCGATTGTCCCAAAAAGGGACATCAAGTTTCAAGTTTTTTCTCTCTCTATAAACGAAGCACTGAGTGGACAGACATCGAAAATATTTGTTCGCATCGTGTTGACAATTTTTATTGCGAAAAAAAACATTTTTGTGTACTCATACGGTCTTAAGCACACAATCAAGGACACATCCTTATCTCTACGTTTTTCAGCATATAATTGGCTAAATAAATAAATTCAAACGAATATTATCCACACAAATGTACAATCAGACTCTCTGTTACCTTCACCGAAATGGAAACACATTTTATTGCGCTGTGGTAAACATAAATTTGTTTGAGATAAATTTTTGTCAGCGAAGATAAGCACTTTACTTAGACGTCGACAATTTCAAGAATAATAATAATGCTTTCGGTAGTTTAAACATTCCATGTTACTTTTTCGGGCGATAACGGTGCATTAAAACAGTATTTAAACAAAACAAACAAAATCCGTTTCGAAATGTGTTGATCATCTGCTCGACGCGACCTTGCCTTGCAGAGAAACATTAAACACTTCGGGTGGGGTGTAGTTGACGATCGAAAATTTGCGCCCATTGGGGCTCTGGCGAGTGCGTGGAAGATGAAACAGTGAGCAGATGTGTCATACTCCAAAGAATATTTCAAGCAATTGTCTGCATATGCAAAGCTTCATTCCATTTTATTGCCCAGATAAAATCCATTTTAATTGACATCCGCCCAGTCTTTCAGTTTAACAATACTTTGTTATGGTAACTCAATATCACAATGACAAATAGACTTATAAAATCATATTAGGTAACGAGAATAAAAAAGACATTAAAACTTATACGTACATTCTAATGACATCACTCAGACCTGCACATACATTACAATTCTGAATTATTTTATTGTTTTATAATGATACACAATGTCGACAATCGTATGGTTAACATTTTATTACATTTTGCAATATAATTTCGTTCGTTTATACATTTAAATCAGTTAATTAGAGTAGATCGAGTTAAATATGTTTTTTTTTATTCATTTTTCGTTTACTCCACAATATCTTACACATACGTTATGCAAACCCAAACGTATCATTAGCGTAATCACGTTTCGCATTAAGTTTGAAAAGCAATTTTTCTAGAACAGAACCTTCAATTCAGTACGGTGTGTGAAGGCTATCTTTGGCTAACCATAGCATGGAATTAAATATGAATTTTTAGATTAAACATTGAATTGGAGTATAACAGTTAAAATGATGCGGTGAAGGGAAAGTCTTACTTGCAAATGCATTGTTCGTTTCAAACATATTTACCATGAGAAAGCAATATAGGGGGAGAACGAACCTTTGTACTTTCTACATCATATCACGAACAAACAAACGCTATATCTGTATCAGCCAGTCTATTATAACAACAGCATCGATGATAGTTTCCATTAAAAAGAAATTAATCATTTTATCAGTTCAATTTCATAGCATTGAACGGCATATGGGTCGCGTTAAAACAGGAAATTCGAATTAAATATGAACCATATTACATCACACTGTACATACGTGTACACATCCTAGATTTTTGAGAATAGATTTTTGTACGAGCTGTACGTATTGTAATAGTTTTAGCTGCTTAAGAGAGTTTATTATCACATTGAACTCTGCGGCTCTAAACTTTTTGAAGGAACCAACAGACTGTAGTGGCATGTGGCAGACCACTATAAAATTTTATTGCCAATGCTTTTACTGGTGCTCTTAGTGAGAAAATTTCCATGTTATTAACTCAAATAAAAAAAACTTTATTTTCATTGTGTCGTAAATATAAAGCTGAGTTATTTCCGATTTTTATATTCCGAAAACATATGTTGAACAACTATCAACTTCACCTTCATTTAAGTAGTTATTTCTGCAAAGGCGTTGAAAAAGGGAATCGTTTGTGTTACTAGATGTGACACGAGATGTGATAACATCAACATCAAACGCTTTAACCTGTTACAGACGACAAGTATATGACCAGTATTATTATCGGGTCTATTACTTCCACCGATCAAAGTATTCTTAATCAGTTGATTTCAAATCTCGTACTTCAATTTATTTAACATGCATTTTACAATATAAAGGACCATATTACCCAGAGCTCGTCATTTTGTTTGTCGTCCTTATCCATAACAGATTAATAGCCGTATGATCAAAAGAAGATTCAAGTGACCGTTTCATACAGCTCCGAAATGTTGAAATGTTTTTTTTATGCCATCGAGTGATGTACTAGATTGTGTACTTGTTTGAAACTTTTAATTTTGCCAAGTGTTGTCGAAGTGTATGGATGCAGTCACACAAGGCAAAATACAAAGTTCCAATCAATTACGTAAGTTATTTGAATCACTAAGCCTCGGGACGTTTTGACGTTCATATGCCTAGAAAATATTTTTGGGAAAATTTACGAAAATTTGAGAAAATTCGTGAAAATGTTTTCGCGAATATAGGCACTGCTGAGTTGCATATAACGTTTTACTCAATAGTAGCAACGAAAGTTTTCTTTTTCGTCACTCGGTTGAGAAGTAGCAATTTATGCAACAAGTTGCGAAATGGAGTGGTTTTTGTCATTAGGTGACGATTAGTTTAAAAACTCATCTTTGGCATTCTTGCCTCTCTTTCTAGCATACACATCAAATTCATGCGATAGAAAGAGAAGAAGAAAGGAGTGGAAAGATAGAATGCCAAAAACGAGTTTTGAACTAATCGTCATGTGATGTTATCAAATGAACGAAGCGAGCATGAGAAAGTTCACTTTTTGTAGCGCTGTTGCAGAAAGCACACTTCGCTACGGAATTACATAAAAATTAGGTTCGGTAATGCCTAATTTCTCCATCTATCATCTACTTTATATCTCACACCCAAACGAGCTCGTCAGTTCAATAAACATATACTACACTCAAAATTCACGTTTATCGTTCTGTTGAAAAACAAGATCGATAAAATCTCAACTGAATCTGATTTTGTCCTAATTTTGTTCAGCCGCAAAAATCGGCCTAAATATAAAATCAAAAAAAAACCTCTTCTCCGTGTTAAGAATGTGTGCACTCTCATTCATGATGTGATCATTCAGCGTTTTTATTTTTATTATCTTGTATTGTTTCATGTTTAACAATGTGTTCCGAATCCATCTGAATGCAAAAAAAACTTTCATCGAAAAAGAATCAATTCAACGATCTATGAAACAAAAGCACACTCACGATAATGAAATTTGCACACAAAAAATTTAAATAAAATTCTTAATTCATTTCAAAAATTTGAAATAAATCATCACGGTCAAGTGGTTTTTATTTTGATTTTTATTTGTGTAAAAAATTTCAATTTAAAAACAAAACATAAAATATGCAAAAGCACACGCTCTTTTGGTCTCTTTTTCATTTCGGTAAGCAAAAAAAATGAAAATGAAAAAAGACATTGTCGGTTGGTAATGGTTGAATGTGTGTACGTAGTGTTATATTCTTTCGGCGGTATGTTTATATCTACGTTTTGGTAACAATGTTAATTGATTGTTGGCAGTAAATTTTCAACTCAAAGTCCTTTTTTTTTCGCTGAACGAGGTATAATTTATCATTCTACACTGAGCACGTTATTTACGATCACAGTGTTCATCCTGTAACTTTTGACAGCAGACGCATCCTTGGATATTAATATAATTTCGAGGTGGTCGCCAACAAATTATCTTTCTTGAATTTGAACATATGGATTCAACGTAAAAGTACACAGCTCATTTACGTGTCTTTACGTAGAAAGCGGTACAGTCAGTGCTCATAGCGCTCAACAAGTTGAAAATGTTTTTCGAAAAAGAAATTTTTTATTTCGAGACTTTCCGGCTTCCGATGACAGACTATTTTTGATTTCGGATTATTTTAATTCAGCCATTTCGCCTGTATCTTTTTATGATTTAAACGTGCTCGGCGGATTGTCAACGAGATCATAAATTTTACGAATATTCTTTTTTCTCGGTTTTAATGTTTTTTTGAGACACACGCGAAGTAATTAAATTGGTCCGTATAACCAATAGTCAGATAAATTATCTTTGCTAACAGTGATCACAATTTCCTATTGTTTTTAACGATCTCATAAATCTTGTTTTCGTTAATTTTTTCATTAATCTTTCAAAATTTTGTTTTCCATCTCTGAAACAATTACAGTCGATGACTTTGAAATAAGTGACGTATTTCATTTTAACTGATCCACTCTCATACAAACAAATAGTTTTATGTCTTGAGACGGTTTTACCATTACCTCATGTACATTGTTCACCCGTATAATTAAGCATTAAAGCCCATTTGTTTGTACGAGTTGATCAGCTGAAAATCAGCTGAAACAAATTGTGTCACTCATTTGAAAGTCGCTGACTGTAATTTTCGAATCTTAATTCCGAGCCCAAATATTCTACTTCAGTTCATCATCTGCAGCTAGGGCACAAACACCACGTGGTGCTCTGTCCATGAAAAAATACCAAGCATTTCACTATTCCGAATGTTCTAACAACAAATTCTGTGAGATTAATTAGTCCTGAAACCAAGTAATACCCGTCCGGAAAGACCATTAAGATAGATGAAACAAGTAGTATTAGTCGATTAAGCTAATAAATTTCGAGAAGCCTCCACTATCCTCCGATAATAATTATCGTCAAATTGATATTCACAGACATTTACTTTATTGACCAGAAATGGTTTTTCCTACCGAACCTTTATTTCACCATAAATTTATTCAGTCTCGTCTACAACACACATCAATTTGTCTGCTTTTCTATTGGTAGAACGTTTTTACAGCGAAAAAAGCGTTACTTAATCGAGCATCTTTAATCATTTTGCAAGTTTTTATCGTTGATTCTGCTGGAATCATCAGTAGTTTAAGGGTTTAAGTACATCAATTGGTCTGATGTTATATGAGTTGAGTCACTCAAGTTAATTTGTTGGAGAGTTTGTAATAGCAGTTATTCCATGTCATTAACGGATACGTGGTGGATCTCTTTGATGTATTTTTTTTTCTCCATTACTCAAGGCAACAACTCCATCTGTATAAGTGGCGTAATTGAACCATTAAATGATTGGTACATTTTCTGGAAAATGCACTTGATGCATTGTCGATTTCTCGTTTTATACTTCTTCTCAAGTGAATTTTTATTGCGCCGTAAATTACAACTCTTGTACCATAATAATGTACATAATGGTAATGAGCACTGCACACATTGTTTTCATATTGAATTCTTTACTCGTCTTATCGTACAGCATTTAGTATCCTCCATGTATCGAAAAGAATATCATTTTAAATTGACTTCAATTCAATAATTTCACATAATAACTTTTGTTACATAAAGCTCGTCAAATTCAAAAATGAAATTATGGTTACGCATATTGAATACCCAGTCAACATTAGTTGATCCCATCTTCATCCATCATTGCGCGTGTCATATGTTAAATAATTTCTGTGTTAGCACAACATTATAGAAATGCTCTTTGATGTTCGTTTCTCACACACTCACGCCAGAAAATACAAAGTCAATGTTGACAAGAGAATTTCTTTTATTTGAAGACAAATTTATAATTCAAAATTGATGAATTGATGTTATATGATGTGTGCCGCATGCACTTTCGTACATGATTTATAAACCATTTGATTTTCGTTATTATTATTTGCGTTTAATCTTTCTCAACGATTTCCATTTTTCTCTTCAGTTTGAGTTCATTTCAATTTTCTTTTTGAACGAAACATTGCGCTAATTCCATCCACACACAGATCATATATTAACATTATTCCGAGTTAAGCTCTCAGATGAAACAAACATAACATTTACAATTCAAATGGTATAATTGATCAAAGTACTTCGAAGAATTTTCGTAATGAATAGATCTATGTCATCCCGAATCGAAGAATTTTATAGCAATAAAGAGGCAAAGACATTGTGAGTTTATCAATCGTGAATAACATGGCAAATGATTTCATTTATAAAAACATTTATAATTTTTTTAAATTAAAAATGAGATAATCCAGTTGGGTTGAATTATCAGAAATGCGAGTTAATAATTGGAAAAATGTGATTCATTAAACGGCTAGTTTAATTCGAAATACTCTGTGGTGCGGCAGATTAACTTTGAGCTGTACTTTTTATTGCGTCTATTCCTAGAGAACCAAAACATAAAAATCGACACCAAATAACATCACGCCTTGAAACTAGAAAAAAAAACTTTAAATCGAAACACAGGTTACCATATAGGTTTTTAGCATTAACCGAGGCAGCAACTACATGTATTAGGTTTCATTCGATTAATTTTTATTTATTTTTTATTTTCTGCGAGTTTACATCGATTGAATGCCAACTGCTGCAAAAAAGAATAAACTGAACGCTAAATTCATAGAGTGAATTTAATTAAGCTGAATTGAGCTGATGATTCGTTTGTGACCGCAAACAAATTTTAATGAAGACATTTCTATCAATTTCCAACAGCTGTAATAAATGAACAACACAAAACCATCAAGCCCATCCAACAGAAATATTTTAACGAAAATTTATTTTGTCAACAGAAAGTTAGACGAAAAGAAATTCATTTATTGCTCGAAAGACTGGAACTGAATTGAATTGAAACTTTTCAATTGATCGAACAATGGTCGCATAATTTGCGAAATTATTTTTTCGCAAATTGACCGAATTGCTTGATGGTGCGATTTTAAAATAATTGATTTTAATTACAATTAATCAAAAAAAAGGCAGAAAAAATTGTTTTGGCAGTGATTGTGAAGGGCGACAAATGTCGTCATAGTTTACAAATAGAGTTCACCCATTTTTGTAGCATTATTGCACAACAGATATGCCGATACGTGTAATCAAAACATAAAAAAATTCCTTAAATCTGTCACTTCTTTTGTTTAAAGTATGTCCCAGTTTTCGATGCAAAATCTTGTACTTCATTAGTTTTAACGCATGATCAATATATTCTTTCAATTTGAGTTCCAAACAAAATTTTTTTAACTTTTTTATCGATGGAGAACCTAATTATAAGACACTTGGTCTCGTATCATATGCCAACAAATTAAAACTTTTTTATAAATCATTTTGAAAGTCACTGAAAACACGAAAATTCGAATCGAAATACAAAATTTTTTGATGACATACTGTATTTCTATTCGAATTTTCGTGTTTTTAGTGACTTTCAAAATGATTTATAAAAAAAGTTTTAACTTTTTTTGGCATATGATACGAGACAAAGTGTCTTATAATTAGGTTCTCCATCGATAAAAAATAAAAACTGTCGATGCAAAATCTTGTACTTCATTAATACACTAGTCAGAGCTCATTGGTTATTTTTGTCGTCGTTTCGACAACATATGTTTCGTTCACAGTCTGTATCATTGTTCAGTTCATGCATATTATGATACAATTTTCAAAAGTCTCCTGTCTCTCTCGTTCTGTTCTTTCAAATTTATTATTACTATGCGACCGAGTGAGTATCACCAATTTCGTTTCCACTCTATAAACATTTCAGTGTTCCATTTAATTCGGTGTAACTAACCCAATTTACATTACCGTCAGAAATCAATCGTTGTGACCGTTCAACAAAAAAATCAACCTACTCCTACATCTTTATCTTAATTTGAGCATCAGAAAATGACCTACATAATCCTTTCAATGTGTATACGAAAAGAGCGAGATATAATTAGAAATGATGCAAATAATAATATAAACACAACAGACAATGGCATAATAAAAACAACCAAATGTAACACAATGGTACAACATACTTACACACTATTAATATATGAAAACAAGATGGTCATTGAACTGAGATTGGTATCCGAATGCAATAAAAACAACATCGAATTGCAGGCCTGTACGCACAGATTGTAAGCGTTTGGTCCGTATACCGTATTCGTCTATTGTGCGAAATTAATGATCCAGAACGGATTTTGATAACGGAAACAGTCTTAGCACATTTCAATCCGGATATATTACATCGTGTCGTTAATACCACGTATATTTCGGTCCTTATGCAAAATCGATTTTTGAGGCTAACCAATCCACACGTACAATATGTTCAAATAGAGTAAAATAACAGAGAATGAATTAACAAATAACAGACTGACTTCATATTACTTTATGGAAATGGATGCCACCACATATGCGATAAAATGTATATTTTCCTCAGAAACAATATGTTTGTTTATGGTAGAAGTTAGGAAAAATAATTAATTATCTCCATAAGTACTACACCACAAAGATACACACACAGTACGATAACTATCGACACATAATGTGATTGATATTTATGTGGGTTTTATAATCGTTCCAACAGAATTTTAACTCAAATATATATAAATTCAGCCAACGTGTTAATACTCAACCAAAGTTGTAAAATTGATTATCCATTGATTTGATATCCATCAATTAAATCCAACGGATTAATTTCAAAGTCTTTCTTTACAAGTTCGATTTCGATCATATGGCATTCGAGTGTGATGGTAAAATTGCGTCGATTCCGATCGCATCATAAAGTCAATAACAGATGTGTGTTCATCATATGCACAACATAAATTTATTTTTTCAAGTAAAGTTTATGTAACCGATCGATATACGAAGCCCTTAATCTGTTCCGTACATTATGCTCTGTTGTGTTTAGAGTTAATGCTATAAATTTTGATGATACGTGCCATTACAAGAACCCATTCCGTGATGTATGTTTTCGATGATTTATTTTCCTTTTCGTTGTAACTATCGAGAATCGTAAGCTAATAAAACACATTTTTCAATCATTGAGATATCAAAGTCGTTCGTTTGTTTACATTAAGTTTTCGACGGAATTATTTTGAATTATTATTATATTGCCTGTGAGCCAAACGATAACGCATTACTCGTGTGCTGTGTATATTGTTGTATAGATTTGGGTAAACGTTAGTTGTTTATCGAAGAGGTCAATTTAACATATCAGGAAGTGTTACCACAACAAAATCTATTACTTTATTTTGTGTTAACTTTGAGTGTTTGTGACTAAATCTACTACTTCAATATTTGTGTCAGACATTCCGCTATAAATAAGAAAACACTAGGTCTTGTCGCTGTTCTTGGAGTCGTTTTCAATATCAGATGACTAGCCGTATCCATCAATATGTTAGATTCATTTATCCTCGATTCCAAGCACAGGCTTTATAGACAGAGTCCCAGTTCAAGACGATGGCATGAGTGCCAACGTTCATACCGATTAAGTTCCTAGCTACTCCCAGTTTGCTATGTTACGAACGTTCCTAGCTACTCCAAGTTTGCTGTGTTACGAACAGAGAATTCTGTCGGTTCGATAATATTTGTCAAAGAAACTGTTATACAGAAACTCTTAAACTCTTGACCCCAAACATTATGTTGTCACCACAATTCCTCGCATATACTACATGTACCTCATGTATACAATTTAAAAGACAGAAGATTTTTTTTTTGTCATAAATTGTATTGTGGAGACTGGTTTCTTCGAATAAAACGTTGTACACGACTTTCGGCTGGCCATTGACGTGAAGCGAGTATAAAATGTAGTTTAGTAATTCCATATACAAACAATCTACAGAAGTCTTACACTATGGCTGTGTTATTATAGCATTCTCAAACTAACGGCTAGTTCAAGGTTTCTTCAATTGTGTTTGCTTTCGGAAATGCTGAGTGTGTGTACGAAAAGAGTACAATGCACTTTTCACTAACAAATTTTGTTTTGTTTGATTTGACTTACAACAGGGGAAAAATGGGAAATTTATGAGCTATTGTTTTGGGTGAAACGTATACGACTGAGTTGTAGTTTCGATAACAAACCTCTAATTAAGAGTAGATGGTTGACAGCTCATTTTTTATCCAGTTGACATATTTATTGTCTTTAAGTATACATTCATTTCATGGCTTCTCGCAGAAGCTTGTCATGCCTGTCACATATGGTCATGAAAATGCATGTTGAAAAAATTGAAGTACAAGATTTGAATACTGGTCATATTCTTGCCGTCTGTAAACCGAATAATTCATTTTTATGCTAATTGCACTTTAGATTATTTCAATTGCATTGGTCTTCAAATCGAATAAAGTATTTAAGAAAATTCTGAACGTAAATTTCCATTAAATATAGCGGGTAAATGAACGAGATAATAGAAAATACATTAATGAAGTAGCTAAACATTTGTTACACTATGTACTCAAATGCAACTTTCACATTCTCATCATTAAGTTTTATTATCATTGAATTGCGCGTTTTTTTCTTCTCTTAAAACTCATCCACAGAAACAAATCATATCTTGAAACCAATTAAGCTTGGGAAACATATACGATCAATTTCGTTTGATATGATCTCACACTGATGATGGTTCATTTTGAAATGGAGCTTCGCATCGCAAAAAAAACGATAAATAAATTTGTAATAAAAAAAACTAGATAAATAATACGAAGTCATCATTTATAACATGTTTCGCGTTTTTGTGTAGCTCATGCTCTTGTGCCTGGCAACATGGCATTTCGAGCCAAGAAACTACAAATTAGATTTATTTCTTGTAAAGGTTTTTTTTTCATCTCTTTTTGTTGTTGAATGGCATGAAATTTGTTTACCAGTGGCAATAATGGGTTAGATATTATTATTTCCGAATTAGATAGCGCAACATAATAATGGGACTTGTGGAATATATATTTCGATTCTATTTGTTTAGTGTCAGCAGTCAGTAGTCAGCACATTATTTTGTGTTTTACAATTTTTGCTACAAACTTGTTGGTCGTTTATCATTTTGGATTCTCTTTTTTTTTAAACTTCAACAAAGAAACACAGACAAAACCGCATACGACCACAGAATTTCATCCAACTGCGCACAATATTGTATCCAGAAAATTGTTTACACAGACGACCAATTATTTGAAGTGTAATTGTTATGAGAGAGGCATCATCAACACTTTTAATTAAGTTGAAATTAATTGAATTCATAAACTAAACTCCAATTATTTTCCCTGACCGATATATGGTACACATGTCTATACTTAACGATACGATTTGTTTTATGGAAAATTGTCTTTTCACTCGGAACATCATTAGCGTCATTAAATTTACCACTTAACACTTCAAACGAAAATTATTAAACATCCAACTAACACAAAACGGTTGTTCGTTCTAACGATATTCTAGGTTGTATACAATAATGATTTCGACTGGAATAAAAGTCTGTAATAAACTTGAAAACATCTTATAAAACGTTGGTTGACATAAACATTCATTACACATCAGCACATCATAATAAAAACAAAAATCTCGTTAAAGAAAACCTCTGCAAACGATTTTTTTTTCTTTTAATGATCAACGGTGTATGTAAACTTTTACTTTTTAAATAATAAAAACGTAAACATGGACAACGATAAAAATTTAAATAAACATTCTTCAGCCAATGGCTAGGAGGTAACAACTACTTTCGTAATCATTTATCGTCATTTATTATTATGCGGTTTTTTTTTCTCTCTTATGTGTACGTAGTATCCCGACCGGCTGTTGCACCTTAAAATGCATATTGCATAAATATGCAGGTTTTTGTGTCTCTCTATCTCTCTGCATTATTTATTTAGTTAAATCGTTTTAATTAAAAACAACGTTGCATTTCGTTTTATGATGTACTTATAATGCAAGTAGTGGTCATTGGTCAGTTCATTTTATCGAGAAAAATAATATTTTATTGGAAACAAAGAGAACTGGTCGGCGGAACAGGGAGACCACGCAACGGAGTGTTTTTAATTCTAGTAATAGAATCGATTTTCTATATAGTTAAACAAGACTCGCGAAGATTACTCAAGAGAACAGAGAACACCGTAAAGTTTGCAATGCAAAAATTAGGCGCAATCCGATGAGTCAAAAGCAAAGAGCTTTCGAAAGTAGTGGATTATGTTACTGTTTTAAACTTTTTATTTTGCCAAGTGTGGCCTTTGCAGCTCGAGCCGAAGGCGAGGAACGCAACCACACAAGACAAAATACAAAGTTCCAAACAATTACGGAAAAGTTATTTTACGTGTGACGGCATGTTTCATTTTTATTTACATTGCCTAATCAAGTGAAGCCTTGTACTTACGAGGTTCCAAGTTGTTTTTTTGACAAGTGGGGAATACAGCCCTCCCCTTTGGGTCGGGCTGTAACACCCCACTTATCAAATACACAACTTGGAACCTCGGAAGTAATATACTATTACCAACTGAGCCCATGGGAAATGAGTATTAACGTTCATGCCAATGCAGTAATGACTCATTTCCCGGTGGGACTGAGTAAAATGAATTACCAACAGTTTCCAATTAACGTTGCACCTACCCTCCTCCGATGTACTGAATCAGTTGTTATAAACTTTCATTGAGTCCATTGCACTCATTTTCCTATCTCGATCCACAATATGTAGAATCTACATTGTAGATGATAGCTGTAACAAAATTCCAACCTTGTAGTTGGCTGTACGGGACACGGTACTAAAAATGTACTCGAAATTACATTGTGTCACATCTATCAATATATATTGCTTAAAAGTGCGTTTAAGCCGTTCAACGACATCGGTAATTATGGAGTGGACTTTATTTATGACTAAATCATAAATTTTCTGTATTATATTAAGAAGACAATTTTGTTACTCAGGTGTGAGGTCAAGGGCAGCTATCAAATAATGTTTATCTGATTTTAACCGAACGATTTCGATATTACTTTGATTCAAATCAACAGGAAATTGTTTATAGCTTTTCATCGATTATGTATTCTCGAAAGAAACAATTAAACATTGAACCACTTTAATCAAGGGTTCCATTACATATACAAATTAAATTGCTTTCGTGTCTATGAATTAGAAACAAGTTAATGGTCGGTTCATGTCTAATTGGGCGAAATTAATAATGGATGAACGAACAATAACAACATAAACGCTCTACGCTTTATATCGTGTGTGCAACCGAATAAATAAATTGGAAACAATTTTCGTCGATGAAAATTCATTTCAAATATATAATTTTCGTCGGAAAATGGAGGTAGCTCTGATTTGTTTAATTGTTCAGGACACACGGCTAACACATCAATAAACAATTAAACCAACACAATGTTGACCTAATCACGTTTCTTTTTCGATTAAAAGTTTGATTTGTATCTATTAGAGCAAATGAAAAGATGCATTACATGCGACTGCAACACAGATAAATAATAACGCTCCAAACCATAGCCAGTTTGCAATAAATTTCCAACTATACTTTCCTAATGGCAGACAGTATTTAGTTGCCTGGATGCTTTATGCTGTAATGGAAAGGCGAGCAATGGAGATTAGGTAAAACTACACCTTTTTATACATAGTCTGTATTTTGACAACGCCATCCAATTTGTACGAAAAACTTTGTCGTTGATACCAAGCTTTGAGCTTTACAAAGAGTTGTAAATTACAACTTGTTCGTGGTTCACCACAACACAGAAATCATGATATTCCGTTCCACAACCACCACCGTTCGCCGACGGACAATTACGAAACGCATAAGGCATAACGGAACAGCACATTGAAACATAAAATTCGAAATAAAATGTGCGATAAATTTCGAATGCAACAAAAACTTCTGGCACTGTCTGAGCATTTCCATTTGAGCGATTTTAAATTAATGTCTTTGTATCATTCCCTATAAATAACATCGCGCTGTTCTCGAAGGCATGTGTACAGTGCTTGAGAAAGGAAACTTATGCAATACCTGCGATTGATTGTTCGGTTATGGTTGGTGAACCGAATGACTTGGCTTGTATTTCTTAAGGGTAAATAATTTTAATCGTGGGAAATGAATTACACGAATTTGCTGCTTTACACTGTAAATGGTGGTAATATGTATATCAAATTACACAACAGTATTGTTCACGTTCTGAGATTCTGTCGCCTGTTTATTATGTGTGAAATAGGTGGTAAGCTTGAGTAACGGTTCGTTCTGATATCTTTAATCTTGTTAAATGAGAGGATATTAAAATTACTTAAAGTTGCCAAGATTCATTAGTCTTTCTGCCACATTACATATTTATAGCTGATGATTATCTCGTATCTCTAAAAAAAAATAATTGCGCAATTGCTTGGGGATGCTCGTGCATAAAATATTACACGCTTAGTAATTTCCCTACAATTATTCATGCAAACTCAGAAAATTATTTTTTTGCAATGATGTTGCGTGTGCTGTTCACGATTTGATGACACAATTATTTTATTACCAATGTCGAGAAGTTTCTTATCGTTTAATTTAATCAAATTAACAAAACGTTTGTGTTCAATACCATATTTCGTCATATCCTTGGTGCATAATGCTGAAGTCAACAATTTTCGGGAAAAAAAATTATTTTCGATTTTGAATTAATTCCGGTGACGAAATGATTAGAGAATTGTTGAAAACACGCATGATGAGCACATTAATTCGCAGCACCCCACGGAAATGATCTATTACCTGATGACAGTTGTGGTAATTTTCATATCCACGGGGCTGTGCAGGAAATTACTTAAGTAATTGATATGTTGACTGTTACAATTATAGCACTTGTCTTCGGTGCGAGCTTTAAGCTTTTAAGTGGCCAAATTGAACTGTCCAAACATGGACGTGATTTACTCTATATTGTTGAAACATTAACTTATTCTGATAACTGAACTCTTACCGTTTTTGAATTCAGAGATCTGAAAGTAAATAATTTACTAATTTACACACATTCTGGTATTGGTGTGAGGGAGTAGTACATTTTATCACGAGTGATCAAAAGTTCAATTTTTCGGCACTAGTCGTAAAATGGTACTAACGAGGCGAAGTCGACGTAAAAATATGGTTCAAAATTGACCAATCAACATAATATGTTGTGATCCGATACATCTCGCAATGAGAATGGACTTTTTTACCTGTCGTCTTAAGAAAGACGCACAGGGGTTTAGAGGGTCTACGGATTATCTGTGTAAGAAAAGAAATCTCGTCCATTGATCCACCGTTCACTCAGAGTCTCAGTCAAATCTCAGTCTCAAGTACAGTCAAATCCGCGTATGAAACAAAAACAAAAAGTCGTCCGAGTCTCGTTTATCCCTAGAGTACCTAGAGACACCGTTTCGTTCCGTTAATAGTACATTACGTCGGAGGTTCCGAATTTTTATTTTGACGAGTCGGTACGTTATGGCCCGACCCGAAGGGAAGGGCTGTATTTCCACTCGTCAAAATAAAAATTTGGAACCTCGTACGTACAGTGCTTTACGTGCTTCTGGTCGGTAAATGCGAAAAATGTACTCAAAAGATTGCATTTACCGACCAGAAGCACGTAAATTTAAAAACTTCGGAGTTCATCTTTACAATCCCAGTGAAATGTAAACTGAAGACAAACACATTGGGGAACTCATCAGGGAATGTTGAACCAATCAACATTATATTGGTCTATATTGACATATACTATTACTACAGATCCCATGCGAAAGTTGACCATTACATAGCAATTTGATCCATGCGGGAATGATCCATTACATGTGGACTATTTTCGGTTCATTTGTTTTTCTGGTAGCAAATCAGAATACATTGGATGCTGCTACGTACTGTATTAATTCGGAAACAACTTTGTGATACTCGCCAACTGACTCGTGTGTTTTAACGTTTATCACAAGATTGTTCTTCATGTAATGAATTACGTTCGCAGTATCGAATGTAACCTAATATTATCATTCAAGAAATCATGCGACTATTTGCTGCATTGTCGATCTTGCTGTATTCGATAAGCTTCCGACCATTTCTTACTCATAAAAATGCGCAATTTAATACAGTCTTGTTGGAATTGCTATTTGCACTGAATCCACTCTTACAGGAGTCATGTCACTTTGTGGATTAAATCAACAACATTAAAAACGAGCATAATGTTTTCGTAATAATGTTACACGAGGAAGTTACAACACAAGTGTTTGTGTAAAAAAACAGCTGAACTGAACTCATTTAACTGGTCGTGCCCACAAACAAATGAAATAAAATTAATTCAGACACTGACTATAATTCCATATGGAATTCTCGCCATAAATGTACAAAATGAAAATGTAATTAAAACTTTGACCGAAATTCAAGGTCAATAAATATGTTAAAAATTGCTATTCGTTCCCGACGAATATGTATTGCGATTTATGAACTTTGCGTTACATTAATGGTATAAAAATAAAAACTCACATGACTCATATGTACAAAGAAATAACGATTTGGTCATCACTATAACATATTAGCCAAATACATACTTTGGTGTCACGATTATATTGGCAAGTTAATTGAACCCAAAATGATCGAATAAAACACAAAGATTTATGTATGATTTGTTTACTTTAAAGTTGGCGCAGTTTATATCAGTCGATGCAAGTGAATTTCTAATAATCGAAATTTCGTTAAAGTTACACACCCCCTTATAACCCCCAACTATGTAAATTATTGTGTGCTGATGGTTTTTATTCTCCACTAGTCAAAAGATCGAAAAGCGACCGCAAAATTTTTCCAAATATGTAATTAGCTCAAGAGAAAGAAAAAAACTGTTGGTTTTGTGAACCTATCAAAGTGGTTGTGAGAAATATTTTGTGAGATTTACATCTATAAAATAGTGTAGCAGACAAGCCAAAGAATTTATAAATATAAGATTGGAGAAGTGCGCGGCAGGAAAAAATGTTTCAATGTATCATACAGCAACGAAATGGATGGATTCATGCTCCGAGTCCAGAAATGCGAGACGTTTTTCCAGGTAAATTTTTGATTTGTTCAATGTTCAAAAATGAAAATTGGTTTTGTGAGAAGATCGATTGTGGTTGGAGTGGTCCGAGTGAATTTTGCTAGCAAATTATTGATTTTCGCAACTTGTATTACAGACAGGGCTTATTTTAGAGAATTTTAATTCTGAAAATTCCGAAAATTCTGAAAAAATTCCGAAAAAGTTCTGAAAAATTCCGAAAAAAAATTCAGAATTTTTCGGAACTTTTTCGGAATTTTTTCAGAATTTTCGGAATTTTCAGAATTAAAATTCTCTAAAATAAGTCCTGATTACAGTACTTGCCTTCGGCTTTGGGACTACAAGGAGTAAATTAAAACTACCTTTTAATATCAACGGCAAGCGTATCTTTCACTTCATTTGTTGAAAGTATCATGCAGTGTTTGACTCAAGATCTTCCACTTTGACAGTCGAGGCTTTTTGTATAAGAAGGAGACAAAAATAATCGCTTTTTACTCATTAGACCCCCCGGAAAACATTACTTCATTGACATGAGCGTTAAGACTCATTTCGCGGAGTTTAGAGAGCAAAATATCTTATGTAATTGTATTTTGCCCTGTGAGGTTGCATACCTTGCCTTCGGCTCGAACTACAGACGCCACACTTGGCAAAATAAAAAATTCCAAACAAGGACGTAATCTACTATTTCTGTCATCTTTGTCAATAACTAAAACTTCTAAAAACTACCTAGTTGCGATGAAACGCAGAGAATAAATGCTTCATGGCTCAACGAAGCTTTATTATGATTAAGCATTGCAAAGCCAAATGGTTAGAATTTTTTGATTAAAACACATCTTCGTTTTAAGGGACATAAGTATTAGCACCACTCAGTCCGACTATCGTATCATCCATGGTTTTTCGGCATATAAGTCTGGTTTTTCAGCTCGTCGTGATGCAACTAACTAACTTCCAGTGCCGCCTTTTCCATATGGGCCTGAAGTGGAGCAGAAGAAAATGACGCCCGATGTCCTTAAAAAAATTCAGCTTTACTAAATTGGTGCCTATTTTTCCAATTGTCCGATGGCGCTCAAAAGCTAAAAGCGGCACTGCTTCTCATTTACACGAGAAAACACTTACTTGCATTTTACCGGCTTCCACAAAACTTTTATACGGCTTATAGCTGCTTCCATTATTTTACTTCCCCAACTTTAACTTCCCAATTTACGTAATCTCTGCTTGACAACTCTGTAACTTTTGAAATTTATTTTCAATATTTTCGAAAAAAAAAGTTCAATTTACCCAGCAACGCAGACCCAGCAATAAACTTTTACTTACGATAAAAGATAAAATCAACGTTTTTATAATCTGATGAGCGAAATTTGTAGTCTGATAAAAAGGTGGATGGAATCAACAACACGTTGCACACGTCTTCGATAAAAAACATAGATCCGGTACTCTAAATCCTTCGGAACTACTGTACCCTAAATAGTCGTTGAACCCTTAATGATGCATCAAAAACTAATGTAATAAATGACGAAATGTCGTTTACATTGACCGTAATAAATGACCACCGAAAATTGATGTAATGTCCTTGTTCCTGCTGAATGTAAACATAATTTATGTTTGTTTGCATTAGACAAGAAATGGTACAAAATTTAGCTGTCTCTCACGGGTCTATTTATACATCGTCTTTGTGTGCAATATAGCAACGAACTCCAATAAAAGCTTCTAATGCCCTCATATTATTCGTTATTGCTCTATGTGTAATATCAAAACGGAATGACGTCATGCACTCATGTTCTACTATGATGAAGTACTATACTAATATCGATATGGTGTACGAACAAGAAAACCAGATAAAAAGAAAATTTTCTCACTGGGGAAAAGCATGACTAAAATTTCACATCTAAAGAAATATGAATGGATATAAGATCAACACAACATTTTTCTAAAAATAAACTCATAAAAAAAGAGATCCCTTAAAGGGAAATTTATTGCCATTTTGAGGGTGGATGGATACTTAACTTTTATTTATCCGAACGTTTTATTGTTATATTTCGCTTTTCTATTTTTATACCGCCGTCGACATAATCTCTATCTTATCAAATTCTATAAAAAGATTCTCGAATTTCTCTGGTTCTGTTTGTTTCAATTTATTTTCTTCTATATCTTGGATTTATCTTAAACTTTTTCTATTTAAGTTATCTACCCAAAATACGTGCAAAATCGATTCGTTTATTCAACGAAATCCTTTTCCTTTTCATGTTTATTAATAAAATGTAAGGGCGAACCCCTTCAATTTCAATTCGTTCAAGTGTCAAGTGATGTGTGCGCTTTTGAAGTTGATTTTTATTATTTATGGTTGATGTGAGTGTTGTTTTTTTCTTCACTTTGATGAGTTTAACGTTCGTTTAGTTAATAAATAAAATGCACCATGCACATTATGTACTGTACACATATCTATACATTATTATGTGGCATGACTTGTATGTCTTCTGATGGTAATCGTATCGTATAAATAATGTATGATTTGGAGTCGCAGACTTTTTTTTATATAAAAAAAAAAATTGTCGAAACGAGTCACATTTTTAAATGCAGCACCAGTCTTTTGCTAGCGTTCATTTTCTTTATGGAAAATTTATTTCCTATTACACGATTCGACTGAACCGTACGACGGTGAGTCACCGGCATTACCATAGTCACAAAATATAATTGCGTCTTGCTGAGGGGTGATATTTGTTTTAATAGAATGGTGGATATATATAGGTGGTACTGGTACATATATATGGTGCGTGCATTACATGTATATATTGTATGCTTAATTCATTACGGTTGAACTACATGTTTAGTTATGTTCTTGTTAGAATAACGTCGTGTTAATGACCTTTCTATAGGTCGTTATATACCTACCTCCAAAGAGACGAATATCTCGTTGATATCACAACAATTGCACAAATGATTGAATTTCAAATTCATAAATTTAAATTAACTTTTCCTTTAAACTATTTTCGTTGGCAATGCTAGTGCACACAAACGTCTCTTGGCAGATATCGAAATGAATAAACCTCGGAAAGGCGTTTTTGTATCTTATAAAAATGATCAATAGGACTTTCTAATTACATTCTTCTCTATGTCTCGAAAATGCAATAAATTTCGAGCAACGAAACAAAATGCGTGTTCCGACACAAAACAGTGCATTACACTCGGAACATAATTTTATTATAACAATGAAAATATGAATTATAAATTGAAGACAATGAGAAATGGTGCCGAAATGAATATGATATTCCAAATCTCATTGTTCTCTCTGTCGGAAGGGAAATTGTCAATTAAAAGAAATCTTGGAAACGTGATTGGACAAATAAACCGGGCATAATAAATGTGTTTAATGTAGTATTTGTCGAGCTTTTTATTGAGTTAAGCGACGATTGAATTTTTTTTTTCGTTTATTATTCAAGTGTAAAGTGTTCACATTAAATTATGATTTTAATTTGGTTCAATTACACGAATTTCCGTTTAAAGGTACACAAATACAGAGATGATTAATCGGCCTGTGTAATAGTTTACGGATAGAACATAGCACCGATCCTAGCAATTACATTAAAAATATTTGGAGGCTGATGGTATCAGAATAGGCTTTGCATGTCTTCAGTTAAGAAAGAAGACACATAACACAGCCAAGTGTACACGAATACATCAATCAAAATTAAGATTCTTTTTGACGTCTAAAACACGCGCGTCAATGCTAGTGGCAGTGCTATGGTTAAAATCAATTTGTTTTTCGTTTAAGTCTGTAATATGGAGGCTTTGCGTTAATGCAGACATAGAGGGATTCTTTTGAAAATCCACCTATCAAAATCGGACCCATTTCGTCTGGGGCGGATATATACATGGTTTGAAAGGTCTTTGCCAGTAGATCTCACACAGTCTCGAGCCACATCTGGTTGCTGGTGGAAGATCTCCGAAGTTGGAAAAATAGTGTTTTTTATCCGAAATTTTAGGCCGTTATAAATGATCGTTCCGGGTGAGAGTGGGCTCGTTGGAAAGCTGAGCTCAAGTACTTTCGGGTCATGCCTAGTTTGATTAGATTCATTGATATATGTTTGCAAAAAATGCAAGAAATTTTATTCAAAATCTGTGTGAACTTTAGACAGGTCTGGGCTGGTACTGATGACGCTTAATGTGAACCTAACATGCTAGTTGTAACATACATTGTCTAAGCTTTCCGTTGATACCTCATTTGCAGTGCTGGTGATTGCTGGCGAGTTTTTCGAGTAGCGGTTGTACTAACATAAAGTTCTGTTATGTCAGCAATCACCAGCACTACAAATGAGGTATCAACGGAAAGCTTAGACAATGCATGTTACAACTAGCATGTTAGGTTCACATTAAGCGTCATCAGTACCAGCCCAGACCTGTCTAAAGTTCACACAGATTTTGAAAAAAATTTCTTGCATTTTTTGCAAACATATATCAATGAATCTAATCAAACTAGGCATGACCCGAAAGTACTTAAGCTCAGCTTTCCAACGAGCCCAATCTCACCCGGAACGATCATTTATAACGGCCGAAAAATTCGGATAAAAAACACTATTTTTCCAACTTCGGAGATCTTCCATCAGCAACCAGGTGTGGCTCGAGACTGTGTGGGGCCTGTTTTAAGGTCTACTGGCAAAGACCTTTCAAACCATGTATATATCCATCCCAGACGAAATGGGTCCGATTTTGATAGGTGGATTTTCAAAAGAATCCCTCATAGTATTTACAGTATGCGTTCTAAAAAACAGCGACCAATTCCGAATGATTTCGATCGAGATGTAAATGTGACTGTATCAAAGGCCCTTCAACCATATTCCGATAAATCATTCTTTTGACATCAATTTCTCATAAAATGTTATTCATCCAAACATGGCTCACATCAGATAAGTGAAGCTCATTATTTAAACGGTACCGTTTTTTTGTATAATAAATGTTTGAATTACGGATGGAATACGTCTCTCTCATATTCATCATAAATCACTTAGAAATAGACAAATGGAAGAACCCTTCAAGATTTTTCAGTTTGCAACTTCAATGTTACCAGCTGTACTATGTCAATATGTTTATTTTCGGGGAATCAAATTTCTTGGGAATGGCGATGCATATTTTGGGTGAAAGGAAAGTAACGTTGTTGGTAGACGTCCATTGAAATTAATTTCGTTTAATGGAAGTGTGGGGATTGAATTTCAAAGATTGGTGGTGTTTATTTCGGTAAAGAGACTGCAACGCTGGTGGCATTTCTGAAATTAATTTCTTTTCATCTTATCAAACTTAAAAACATTCAATCTAACATGGCAACGACAATAATTTCGTATTATTGAAAAGTACCCTCATTGTGTCACTGAATAATCTGAAGAGATAAGATAAAATGCGCAAGATGCATTCGTTAGCAATGAAACGCGAAATTAGATAAACGTATACAACATGACGTATCCGTCATTTGCTTAGTCAAAAATTTTATTATCGAACTTCTGCTCTGTTGATTGAATAATTTGGATTGTCTTCTTAATATACTGATCAACTAATGATTCATCAGAGACGATCCCTATTCCCTATTAAGCTTCATTTATAAAATAGACATTTTCAACTGTAAATTGTCTGACGTTAATCCGTCTCAATAATCTGAGATGAAATTAAAACATTCATTCAATTGTATCAATGGAAAATTGCATAATCTTCACAAAAGCAGCGAACATTTTTACGATTTTCAAATAAGAATAAAACCTGAAAATTGAATCCATTCTAACTGGATGCTTTTTATATGACACTCATAAATCTCTCCCCTTTCGTGTCTTTAAAAGTTAATTATTCCTCTTTTTATTCATGCATGAACATAATGTGTATATCCATTCGATATATCATAGCCCATAGATATAGCAATCTATTCTCCGGAATAGAGAACAATATATCGCAGACAGACGATCCTATTTTACGATAAAATTTTATCCAAAAATATGTAGAGGAGTTGCGTGTTCATATATGAAAATTCTGGTTTAATAGATTGACGAACAAGAAAAAAAGGAAATAGAAGTGAAACGTTGAAAAAAAAATCAAAATGCCGTAGGACAAGCCCAATGAGAAGGGCGAATATTTTAATTAAAAATTTCCAAGATTAATCACTTCAAGATAATGGAGCATTATACTGCTTATTGCCGGCAGTATCGATAGATTTATTAAGAAAAAAGTTTAACAACAGGCTATAATATCTTTGCTAAGAGGCGCACTCCTCCATTCTCACGATTGTAAATTTATATGCAAATTTTGAGGAAGCTGAATATCAATTGATTAAAAGCGAGAATTATACTAGAGGGTGCAGCATGGATGTATAGTAATGCATTAAACTATCTCCAAGCAGATGAAAATTTGAATAACATTTTGAATGAGTTGTGGGAAATGATTATTTTGTCAAATGTTTATGCTATGACATCATATAATCAGACAGGAGCACTAGAGGCAATACATTCAAGGAAGGGGCCTTAATCCAGTTAGAATCGTTATATGCATTTTGTATTGGTAAACGTTCCTGCATGGTTTTACTATTTACTATGTCATGTGCTCATGTAGATTGACAGCATCGAAACATATTTTTGGTGAAGTGTTCAATACGACTAAAAGACTACCAGAGACATCTCTTAACCTTTCACAGTCTCCCAACATATCAGCAGGTTTATCATCGGATCTTGTACTTCACTTGATATAACTATTTTCGTGAAAATGATTTCTAATCTTTTACTTCATTTTTTTAACATGTTTTGTGTTATCGATAACAGATGATAGCCGTCCGTAACAGATTAATCAGGATTTGACTATTTTAAAGGTATTTTGAAATATTCAACATAAAGGCATAAAAGTAGGTAGACTCGAATAAATTTTGTTTGATGAACAAATAAAGGCAGTTCCCGCACCTCCATATTGCAGAAAATATGCAAAAATTGAAACTTTAATGAGAGTTTTCACACCAACCTTATTGAAATGATCCTTTTCGACCAATCAAGACCCCTTAATGACTCCATTTTTTCTCGAAGCGCCTGCAAAAACTTCAAATGATCGAATCAAAACTCACCTTTGGTTTCTTTCAATAAACAACGGTTTTCAATCTTTTAAACTTATAGATAAAGTCATAAACCCTAACCCATATCGCAATATCACTTATCAACACAAAACCCATAAAATTGTAGTGTGTGGTACTGGCACTTATTCATTAATTAACATTGGCTGCACATGGCGAGCATTTCATCGCCTTCTAAATATATTAATGACGGTATCGCATCTGCATGTCTATCCATATCCATGGTTATGATGCATATTATATATATATCTTTGGTGTATAAACACAAATAATGCAAATGTTGACGTCGACAGGCAACCATGTGGTTTTCATCATCGGGCAAAATTTTTGGGAAAAAAGAAAATATTTTTTGTTATTAGTTTTGCTTCGTATTACGTTTTTTATATGGTTCACATAGAGGCGTGGTGTTTATGGCCTATCATTCCACAAAGCTTTATGGTATTAGCAGATTTATTAATTTATTTTAATTGGATTTATACGACTGAATTCTTTAAGTTCTTTAATGACAGACATACAGATCTTTTAGTGGCTCTTCTCCAAGCTGTAATGTTTTGAACAATAATGTTAATGTTTCGAACTCAATTACATCACAGACCCAATGCAACTCCTCTTCAATCTTATGGTCGTCGCGGAAACACTTTGATCATGCCGATAGAGATTTGTTTGTAAAGCCACTATGTTTAGAAACTGGCTCATCTGTAAGTTATGTGTGTAACAACAACACGTTTACTGAACACACAAAGTGCAGCAATATGCTTATTTAACGATTTTCCTCACACTTTGCAATCTGAGTCCACATTAGGAAAATTAGACACAATTAGACAATTTACGCAAGAATTAATGCGTTGTCATTATAGTTAGTATGTACAACGACGACATGGCACACGCTTAAGGTATAAATGATGTGTAACATGTACACAAATAGAGGAAATCCGTTGCAGAACAAATGACATTTTTCTTTTACAAATTGAATTTGCCATTGCCAAATCGAGTATAGTGAATTTCTAACTCGTTTTTTATTACCTTTATTCGGCTGTGTGCATACGATGAAATGCATGTTTCCACTTCAAGTCTTTCCCCTGTGCACTTAACGTAAAATGCGAATAAAATTTATTCATTTGCAGGTGCTAAAATCAATACGGTCAGACAGTCACACTAACTATACGGTGTAATAAATGGTTGTCATGCATTTAATGTATTTTAAGCCATGCAAATTGCGAATAGATTGCTGTTTAATCCTTAATTTCAGTGATGTGACCACAGGTGGTTCAATAACATTGATTCCATTATATAACACTGTTTCCATACATTTTTGCTACACAGAAAACCGACTAAAATGAAGTATCACTCGAAGGTATATAAATGCACTTTGTGTAAGGATTATATATCCCAAAGGATTTTTATTTTTGTTTTTTTAAATCCGATCAAATTTACGAACGCCAGCTAAAAGATATTGAAATTGTCAGTGGATTTTCAAAGTGCATCCGGCGTATATTTCACATGCCCATTTAATATTACAATTTTAACGAGCACTGAGTCTGATTTTTTTTGTAATTTTTTTTTTTATGCATAAGCTGTGGTACAAATCGTTGAAATCAAAGGGTAGATCATCATATATGATGATGACATTCAATGAATTTTATACATCTGTTCGTTTTAAAATTTTGTTTATTTAAAGCAGAAATGTGTATACAATACACCATCCAACCGGTTGACCAATATGTCCGTAAAATAAACATTTGTGTTTGTATATATCGTATCATACATTTATTTCGATTTTCTGTGCCATGAAAGGCCTGTAAAAATATGAAGATTAAAGACGTTGCAAAAGTAGTAATCTAGGATTAGACTGAATTTAATGTGTTGAGAATAATATTATTTCTGTAACGGACGATATATTCGAGCTTATGGAAGTTTTTTTTCCCTCCCACCAAAGAAACTTTATTTTTTAACCACAAAAAGCTCCGTTGGTTGTACAGAGAATTTATGTATGAACCATCTGGCTGAAATGAGTACAATAAATACTTTTACAGTCGCTGTGGCGTTCTCTTGCACTTAACAGCAGGATATTTTATATTGCAAAAATGGATGCAAGAAGCAGTCATGAATAAGATATGCGAATTTAAGTACTATTGGTTCGTCTGAATGTCAAAGAAGAACTGGTGGTAGAACGGTTTGAATGTAATGTAACTGTGGCTTCATAAGAAATGGATTAAATTGCTTAAAAGATTACTGTGTCACACAAGTGCATTGATGCGATGAGACAGCTATTTGCTTAATCAAGATAGAGACGTCCAGCAAGATGAAAGTGTTATTCAAGCTGGAATTTTTCTGTTTGAAATCTGTTGGGTGACATTTAACTTTCAATGTTTGCAATTGCTTTTTCTTGTTAGCAGTGACAAAATAAATATTTTGCCCCAACTGGGTGGGAATTCAAGACAAGTAAATAGAGAGGATAAGAATATGAAGTTATCTCATTGAAAATATATGGTAGAAAAGATAGAGTCTGCCTATCATAGACTCTACAGCAACTATTTTCGTTAGGTACAGTTAAAGTCAACCAAATTTGTGTCTAAGTTCGCTGCTTCACTTACACTATTGTATTATTACCACAAGCGTTTGTTTGACTATTAAATCCGTATAAACACATAAATGAGTAATGTCTTTGCATGAGTGAACCAGCTGGTAAAAATGCTTATGTGAAGTTAGATACAAATTTGTTTGCCTTTAACTGTAAAGCTCTGTGAGTTAAACACCTAATCCAGCACACGCAAGTAGCTGAAATGTATTCTTTCTCCCCACTAACTGCCTATCATTCAAACTAATACAGTAAGTCGCTGAGCACAATGTAACTGCAAACAAAATGTCTCATCTTCCTAGTCGTCAACCCAATGAGTCTAAAGCAGGCAGACTGAATGTACAGACTTTATTATCAATGATTGAATGTTCACAGTGTTTTGATTGGGCAAAACATATAGACTAGCATGTAAAACCTCCTACTACTAAAACACCACTCGTTCTTCATTCAAAATGTTGATCTATTTTTGACTTATTTTTATATCTAAATTGATATTTCCTCGAACCCAGAAGGTTAATAAATATTTCAGTGCATCGAACCCTCGCATTATAGACTGTAAAACCCATAACTCACAATACGATTTACGTCCCATAAATAACTCAAATCTATCGCAATCATTATGTGACCCAACGCATACCTACTTGACTCTAATTTATTTTTAATTTTCCATTTTCGATTCGAAAACATTGTACCCCCTTCGACTGTTTTCTTAAATCACGAAAAAAAATGCAATTAACCGATTATGTTACACACATTCATTTTTATGAACTGAAACAACGTGATCGTTTACACACAAAAACTACATGCTTTGTTATTGCATTAGGTCCTCCTGTAGCTCAGTCATGCATAATATTTCTTGTTCATTTTCGGAATATTATAACTAAACATAAAATGCACGACAGTTCTAATGTTGCCTTTTATTTTTACACTGCAATGGAAGCGTTCAATTTGTTTTTCAGCCATAAAAAAAACCATTTCAAAATTTATGTATTAATGGATAATATAGCTCATGTTTCTTGAATAAATATGTTCACAAATGGTGTGCGTTGTCGGTATTAAAAAAATATTCGTTATCAAGTGATTGAGAACATCGTTATGTAATGTATGTTTTTGGAAATAGAATTAATGATAAGACTTATTGGACAATATTATGCTAGCTCGGAATTCGTAATTATAAAAAAGAGACATGTGTTACTGATAAGGAATTCGTTAAATCTTTAATTAGATGCCATAGAGTTTCAACAGTACCGTAAGTTTGGAAACTAAATCTATTACTTCCAATGTTTAAAGTATCGCCTAGTAAGTATAGGTCATACCAAGGCAGCTCTCGTCATACAGAATTTTCTATTTCATTTGTTTAATGATAGAACACTCAGGTCACAATCATCTCTTATTCTGTTGCCGTTTTTGTCGGTAACAAATTGTTTCTATCTATTAGGTGTGGTCGGTCTGCATTCCCTAATTCTTCGATTGAGAAAAGACTAAAGTAAAATGTGCGACAGGCTCTGATTTGATTTTATTTAATTAGATCAGATGCTTGGTATTACGGTGAAGTTTTAACCAAAAACAAAACGACCAAAAATATTTTCCTTTTACAAAATACACTCAGTAAACCAGAAGCTTGTGCAGAATCAGCAACAGCTGAACTTCATCAGCTGATCAACAAACACACTCTACTTGTATAATATACAATCAAAACACATTCCAAACAACGAGTTTACTAGATGACGTATGCACTGAATTGTTTTCAATACAAAGATATTGTCTTTGTCGACCAGCTGGAGATGTCCAGGTGTTGCTGATTCGGTACTAGCTTCAAAGTAATGAAAGTACTTTTGTTTGACACGTTTCGTAAAAGGAAGGTAATTCTGAATTATCGCTATTTTCTTTGAGTAAAGTATGTCCTATTTTGTACAAGGAAAATTTTTTGGTCATTTTGTTTTTAATTAACCCTTCACCTTAATATGCTCGGTGAAGCATATCTAGCAGAGAGTGAAATAAGGGAATATGCAAGGATTCCGTCAAGGATAGTTTCTCCAGTTTAAAATAAAGCTTATCCTATTTAGATCAATCCAATCTCCCATAGAATCTGGGAAGAAATGTCTTAAATGTGTCCAATTCAAAATTACCGCAATGACACCACAATGAGCAATCAAATCAGGAAGTATTATAACAGTCAACAAAAGATCTGCAATTATTTCCATTTACAACGAAACGCTCAGCATTACAATGCTGCAGATAATAACATCCATATCCATATAAATAATTACACATAATCGAACAAATGTTTGCCTAGACAAACAGCAAAACGAAACACACAAATTTATGACTACGACTGGGTAATCATTAACCGGCTTTTTCAATGCCAGTAAAATATGCGCGATGTAAAATCTGTATTGTTAAATCTGAAAGGCTAAAAATTCTCATAAATAAACTCTCGTGCATGTATACCCTTTACATCGACACACCGTTTATCTCTGAAAATAATTTTAACAAAATTAATGCAACGATATGTATATTGTGCAGAGCTAACAAATGCATCAATACATATTTTAACAACTTCACGAGAAGAATCGATAATTTGCATACAAAACAATCATTAATCGACTGTTCATGAACAAGAGTTTCGAAATATGTTATGCATCGAAAATGGACTATTTTCCGAGTCTAAAAAATCTCTTATTCCGAACATCTTTATTTATTGTTAAATTGCATAGTCTCTGTATGAATAAATTGTACAAAGTTGGTATACATAACATTGATTGTCGTTTGTTGTTCCTTCTTTTCTGCATAACAAATGTTTCTTATGTTGAACAGAAAGAACTTCAGCTGCAAACAAACTGTTTATTTTATGTGGACACATAACGAAAATATTAGATTATTATGTGACCTTGTACTGTCAGTTATGCAGAATTTTAAGCTTCATATGCCGGTATGCATGTAGGAGGATAATCAAGTCAAACATAATGGGTAGCAGTTAACATAAACATTCAGATTTGAATCGAACATTTTTTTAGATTTTAAATATTTTCAGATGAACGCAACTCGTTTGCCAAACAATTTTTTTACATAGAAAAAGTCAACCATTTCTTACTGAGAAACCGTTCATACTACAATTTCTTTTATTTTTTAATTCCAGATATTCGACTACAGTTGAACGAACAGTTAAGATGTCTCGATGTGCGAATGGAGTCTCAAGTTTCCCTAATCCAAGAACTGCAAGATTTCTTCCGAAGGCGAGGAGAGGTCGAATTGGATTACAGCAAATCCTTGGACAAATTAGCTAAGAGTTTACTTCTAAGACATAAGGAACAGAAACAAAAGTAAGTTCATCGAATCGATGAAAATTGAAAGAATTTTTTGTTTTTGCATCGTTTAATTGGGGATCACAAAAGTTTCTGTACAATACAGGGCCGTATCTAGATGGGGCGCAGGGGGGGCGGCGCCCCTCCTAGCGAAGTCATTTTTTCATTTTTTTTTAATTTTTCCCATACAAAATAATTTTTTTGGACCTTGCGCCCCCCCTAGCGCACTCAGATTTTGAAGTCTGGCTACGGCCCTGGTACAATAATATTGGTAGAATTTGTTTAAGGGGTCGGTTTGTTAAGAAACTCGAACGAAACGCTATTATAATCACAATAAATCTGTTACTTCGTTTTTCTAAGAAGTTGTGTTTGATACGAAATCTATTACTTCATTACATTTAACATTCTTCTTGCTACATAAGAAAACACTAGCCAGAGGTCATCGTTTATTTTTCTCGTCGTTGTCGGTAGCAGATGACTTGACAATGAGTCTATTTTGTTTTGCAGTATTGCGCAATTGAGGTAAGAGGTGAGGAATGGTGATTAAGAAAATCTTGTGTTGAAATTTATTTTTCCAAAAAGGCTCACAAACAGGCCTTTTCGAGGAAGGAGTAGTAAACGTCACCTTCCTTACTTGTCAAATGAACCTTTTCTCCGTTGAACTGTTTATGGCTGAACATAAGCCATCAGCTTCACCTCCTAACTCAATAGGAAAACCCGATATTCCATCGATTCCTGAGTGAACATAACTCACTAATCTAACATGCAACCGTGGAACGACCCTTCCATTCTTAAGGTTACTTCTTTAACCACCAAAGCCACCTTTTATAATTGATTGACTGCAACAACCGAAATTTTTTAAATTCAGCCGGGGAACTAGACGAGACTAGCTTAATAGTAGACCTTGACGTTACTTGGCACGATCTTAAAATAATAATTTTGAGTCCTTATTTCAATGTCGACGACCCTTCCGAATTCTGATTTTCTATCTTTGGTTTTCAGGCGAGAACAATGGCCAATGTTCTCCTCATACGCATGCTGGCAGCAGTTGGTTAACCAAACAAAATCCCTGTCTAAAGATCATGCTGCACTGTCGGAAATCTACTCAACACATCTCGTGGTCAGACTACAAACTGTGATTGAGGATGTACAACGAATTTATAAAAAGTGCCGAGAAATTGGTTATGAAACGCACGAGGAAATATTGAGAGTATTACAGGAATTACACACAACTATGAAAACGTATCACAGTTATCAGGTTTGTTGGACAGGACAATGAATGGGAATTTCATATGGTAACTAATCGAGTGGGTCTTTTTGTGGTTTATAGACTGAATGCAAAGCAGCTGAAACTAAATTACGTACCGCTGAAACGCAACGTATGAAATTGCAACAAACGATTCCAAAAGAAAAGTTAGAGCGAAGTAAAAAGTACAGACTGATTGAAAAGGAAATGCTCAAAGTAAGTTGATTGGAAGTGGTGTGTACATACCATTGAACTGACTAAACTTCTTTCCCGATCTTTAGCGCAAAAATAAGTACTCCGATGCAAGACTGAAAGCCTTAAAGGCTAAAAATGAATATCAATTGTGTTTGGAAGCATCAAATACGACGATTCACAAATATTTTGTAGAAGATCTTAGCGATTTAATCGATGTGAGTGCTTTGACAGTGACCTTCGCCAAACAGTTCCATTAAAAATGTGTTTCCAACTTTCAGTGCATGGATTTGGGATTTCATTCCATGGTCTCCAGGGCACTACTAATGCATGTCACAGCCGATCAGGGTCGATGCCGGGCTGTCTTACACAATGCCGACAATTTGTCGCACATTGTCCAGTCAATGGATAGTCCGGCCGACAAACAAAAATTCCTAGCCCAACATCACGCAGCATTTATGATACCGAAACGATTGGAATTTCAAGGTCAGGTGAGCGATGATACCGTCGAACCGGAACTGCAAAAGGCACTTCACTCGGAAATGGAAGCACGACTGCAACACTTGGGCCAGCGTGTCAGCAATTTACGCACAGAATCGGAAGAAATTTGGAAAACATTGGAAACGGCTGAGATAAATTTGCTGGAAATATTGAACACGAAGGTAAATTTTGAACATTTCCGAACGCAATTTCTAGCTCGTCATCCGTAATGTATACTGACCAAGAGATCAGTTTCAATAAAGCCACACAAATCTAATAGCTTTTTGCTGATACATTCACGTAGTTAGTGGTTAGGTTGGGTCAATGATTGATTTTTGTGGTTATAAAATATAATTGGAGCTACGCTGTACTGTGCATCCAGTACATTCAAAACCATTTTTTTATTGGAATACTGTTTAAAGCAGAACAGTTACACAGCCTCATATCACATTGAATTGAACCAAATAAAAGAAAACGAAGAAAAATCGAAACAAAAGCAAGTGAAATCGCAATGTCTTCAGTAAACTCTTAACGCATGTGAAGGTTGATCTATTTGTGATTTGCGACAACATTATCTGACTCTTCTGTCGTCTTTGCAACAAGCGCTATTTTGTTATTTAGTTTCCACGACAGTTTAATCTTGTTGAATTAATATCTTTACTCGTTTTACAAATGACACGCTTGTTTATTTGTTATTTTTCGCTCTTTTTCAACTACATAAATCACAAGTCTCACCAATTTTGTGTATTATGCCAATCATATTATTCGGCTTTTTTCTCGAAGTGGATGTCCGATTCACGTTTCAGTTTTAAATGTTTGGCGTACAAAGAATGTCCCTGAAAGAGAGTCAAAATTGTAGACGAGATTACTGGTGAAAGGTGAAGGGAATCAACCATGGAAGATGGAGATAGCACCTCGAGATAGACTGACTTTTGAGAAATTTCTCTTTTTTTTTAAATGTTGCCCTTAACGAATTGCTCCATCCGGAGATCGAAGCCTGACCTTCTGTTCATTACGCAGATGTGCGTGCGTATGTTTTAACAGGAGTATAGCATGCCAATGTGTAACAATAGTTCAATTTGAATCGAAAGAGAGCTTCGTTGGTCTAGTGATTCGTTAGGCTATTTGTGTACTGAACAGAAGTCCCGAGTTCGATCGCCGGATGGAGCAGTTTAAGTTTTTTTTCTCCAGAATTTCAGACCTTCCACCGTACACGATACAATCACTAAATCTATTACTTCCGTTGTTTCCACTATTTTTTTTAGAATTTTCTACAAAATCTGTTACTTCATTCGTTTCAACATGTATTTTGCTAAATAACACCTAGCCAGAGCCCCGAACTTATTTCGTTGTCACTAACAGATGACTAACCGTTACTATAAGTACAAAGAGTAAGCTTTTCCATTCCCATATTCCCAGGACTATGATAGTAGCAGCCATTTCGGTGACTCAACCACGCAGTCTGCCAAACCGGAAAGTCTGACAATAAAACTGAAAGCTGATAAACAGGAAATTGAAGAATTTTATATAACCGTAAGTGCCATCCAGACACAGCTCATTTTTTTTCCTTCGAATCAATAACTTCATCCTATCAATTTCCGCAGAAAATTCGAGAATACATACTAGGCACATCACGAATAGCTCGTCTCGACGCAAAAGCAGAACTACTGCGAAATGCCCTGGCCAAGGATTCGGTGAACCACAGTAACACTTTAGTAAAATCGAATGTGCCAAAGCGGAAGCGCATTGGACGTATGAATATGACCGGACATCCGAAATTGTTTGGCGGATCGCTGGAAGAATATTTGGAAGTCACCTGTGAAGAGATTCCATTGATCATGCGCAGTTGCATTAGGGTTATTAATTTATATGGTAAGTAGGTCGTCGGTTGGATGGATTTAAGAGGCGTGTTGTGAATTATTAAAAATTTAATTCGTTTCCCTCAGGCTTACATCACCAAGGAATTTTCCGGGTTTCTGGATCTCAAGTGGAAATATCCAATTTCAGAGAAGGTTTTGAGAGAGGTGAAGATCCGCTGGCTGATACAACGGACGCATCTGATATCAATTCGGTTGCTGGTGTGCTGAAATTGTACTTACGGGAATTGCGTGAACCACTGTTTCCAATCATCTACTTTGATCATTTTGTGACATTAGCCCGTATGTTCATTTGCTTTGAGTGAGACAATTCATCTGGTCAATGAAACGACTTTGTTTTTGTTTGCAGAACTAGAATCGAAGCATGAACTGGTGCTGGGAATAAGGAAGTTTTTGCAAAGTCTACCGAGATCCGTTATCATTGTCATTCGCTATTTATTCGCATTTCTGAACCAGTAATTACCTTTTGCCTTCCCTTGATGAAACGGAAGCTAAAACTTAACTCTTTTCTTCGATTTCTTTATCACAGTTTATCGGAATACTCGGACGAAAACATGATGGACGCATACAATTTAGCCATTTGTTTCGGCCCGACACTGATGCCAGCCCCGGAAGATAAAGACCAAGTCCAATATCAGAATCAAGTCAACGAATTGATTAAAAACATGATCGTTTTCCATGCCGATCTATTCCCCAAAGATCTGGGTGGTTTTGTATACGAGAAATACATTTCACAGGAACCGTTCGATTGTGATGTGGGCGATTCGCCGACCGATCAAGTAACTGAAGATCCCGATTCCGAGGTGTATCCAAGTGAAGATGGTAGGTGCACGTTCAGACAACTGAAAACGATTTTGTCATCGCTTTTTTGTGTTATATTTCAAAATGCGGTTCGTTATTTCAGAATCGGATACAATGGAAGCAACAGCACAATTTGATTTTAATGCTCGATCTAATCGAGAACTATCGTTACGTAAAGGAGATCTGGTTACACTTAGAAAGCAAGTATCGAACGACTGGTGGCAAGGAACGGTTAAAGGGAAAGATGGCCTGGTCCCGGACAAATATATTTCGTTGAAGATAAAGTGAGTTGATGCTGAGACAGTCATTCAAGAATTTACTTCAAATCCTTTCAATTCCGTTTCCAGAGACGAAGATCGTGATAAGGATCACTTGAAATCATCCAGTTCGGAGGAATCGGTGCGCAAACGACGTCCCAGCGGCACAATATCGGTAAAAAGTCAACTGTCCGTTTTCTCGCAAAATTCCCATCCAACCGAAACGGATTCGACGCCATCAACAAACCACCAAAAATCCCACCACCAACAACAACCACTGAATGATAAAATTGAAAACACTTCGAACGCCGCGCCGCCGACCTCAAACAATATTCCCATTCCAAATAAACAGTTGATCGAAAGTGATTTTCACTATGAAGTCGTGGACAATGTGAAAAACAAGTACAATTATCACGACGAGCCACATTCGTTCGAAAATTCGATGGAATTCTTGGAGGATTATAATCACTTTCAGTTTGAGGTATTGGAGACAACTGTTTGACATTATTTTTTGTCTTTACTTTTTTCTTTGGTTTTTTATTTTAATTTTTTAATTTTAGAATTTTTAGTGATATTTTTCTCGTATGATTCTTAATCGATCCGTTTTTATATACATCGGTGTCTCAACAGTGCCTGAAACAAAAATTTTTTAAATTTTTTTCTTTTCTTGAAGAGAATGTCGGTTGAATAGGGGAACTTTTTCTTACTTCAATTAATTCCAATTAAAGATGCTATAGGTGGTCGTTTGCTCATGATTAGTCGTTTAAGATCGAAATTTTGTTTATTAATTTTAAAATTCAAAAAAAAAATTGTTTTCTCAAGAGAACGAAAATTACATTTCTTTCAGGATGAACAACAGTCATGTCCTGATCCTACGTACTAAAAATAGATCCCAATATTTATACCAAAAAATTAGTATTTTGTCTTCAAATTCATCCAAATTCAAAATTTTCATTACATTTCTGCTTAGTCCACATGAGCTATATACACGATATTCATCCGGTTCATCCGGTTTACCATTCAAAAGTGAGTAATGCGGCCAGAGAAGTTAAATGTTTTTTTTCTTTAAACTAAAATTAAAATGAATATTACTAACCCCCCAGTGTCTCTATGCTGTTCAACGTTTTGATGTCAATAACAGAGAGAAAAATAAAATCGCTTTTCGTAAATGACAAAAATCACATAAACACCGACCACAAAGTCTGGTCGTAATTGAACGTTGATCTAGCTATCTTGAATGTTTAAAATAAGAAATTCTTGCCTAATGTGTCGCAATGGCTAACCCGTTCTACATTCCTTATTATGTTCCTATATAAGTGTTGCAATAGCTAATCCGCTCACCGTTCCTTATAAAAATCCTACCGACCTTTTCTGGCTTAAATTTTATTGGAAAGTTCAAAAATCTCACAAAAAAAACAGCAAAAAATCAATGTGACATGAGCCGGTCGCTTGTTATTTGTGCTTTTACTTTTGAAAATTGCTTCTCGACTTCCTGTTTGATGTATAGTTCCTTAGTGTGTATTCTATGATTCAGGGAGACTGATAGTTTAGTGATCGGCACTGAAGCAGTCAAGGCAACAGTATTAAAATGAGTGAATTTCTGGTATTTGTTTCTGCAAGCCAAAGAGCGAAAGAAACCTTACACTAAATATCTTAATTTCTGGATCAGAACACCTCAACAATCCACAAGACCTCTAGTGGTTTTGCGAATAGTTTGCAACAATACAACAGATCTCCCTGCCGTTTCCGGAACTTTCGCAGAACTTTCAATTTCTTCAAAAAGAAATGTTTTCGAAATAAGAGCTATGGACCCTTTGCAAATTTGTAGCCTAAATATGGGCGGAAAAATATTCGTTTTTTGATGATTTCTCTGAACCGAAATCTTTTTTTGAAAAAGTAAAATCATTGAAGCACGCAAGGATGTGCTTACTTTGAAAGGAAAAATGTGTTTGTGAGTCGTAACTTAACCCACCACTTGGAGAAACCTGTACAGATTACATAAATTTACACAGTCTGCAAAGGTTCTCTAAAGTGGGATAAGCTATAACCCACAAACCAATCTTTCTTTTTAATGGTTTTACCGTTTCAAAAAAGATTTTGGTTCAGAGAAATTATCAAAAAACTAATGTTTTAGGCTACAAATTTGCAGAGTGTCCATTGCTCTTAATGTTCTGTTTTTTGAATTTTATATGGCATCAAGTATTGGCGTGTTTTTGTTTCATACACCACGAAATCTACGACTTTTGATCCAGGGTCTATTTTCAAAGAGAGAATCTTTAAAAATTATCAAAATTTCTTAAACTAATTTTCAAAAATTCTAAAATTTTGTAGAGAATTTCCAAGGTTTTCTTTCTGGAAAATACACACGATGGAAACGTTTCTCCTTTTTAAACACATATTCCACCAACTCAATTTCAATTTCAATTTCATTTATTTCCAAGAAAAAACTTCTAACATTAAACACACAGCGTAGCTCCAGTATGCGTTACAATTCTAAGGAGCTACAACTCAATCCACAGTTGCCTGTGTTTCTTAGACTTAGAAGTACTTTAGCATTCAAATGGAAAACAAAACACTCGTTTTTTGCACGAGATTCACTTAATCTAGTACTTTGAGGCCATAAAAATGTGGATAATATTTATGGTTTGAAGAAACAGAAACAATAATAGTATCAGATAAAAGGTTTCTAAGCTAGTTTCGTCGAGTGTTGGCAGTGTACCAGAACCTATCTACTCTATAACGTTTTCTAGAATTCTCCATAATTTCTAGAAGTTTTTAAGAACTACACAATCTCTTGTAGAGAATTTCTATCAAATCTACAAATTTCTAAAAATTTTGAAGTTTCTAAAATGTCTAAAATTTTCTAGAATTTATAAAAAAAAATCCTGAAAATTTTCCCTGGGTGTACAGAACTACATTTTCTTTGCTTTTATTACGTTGCCTTTAAATTTCCAAAAAAATGTCTTGAATAAACCTGCCATAAGTGGTTGAAAATCCGTGTTTTTTAAGAAGTAAAATATGGGCAAACGACAAACGAAATTGTATTAAAATTCAAAATATAAGTTTGTGTTGTATACGTCGCTTTAATTATAGGTTTTTTTATTATTCTTTTAATTAAACACAGTATCCACATATTATTGATCTGAAGATGGTGTGTGCATGTTAAACTTAAACTCGAAAGTTATTTTTTTGTGTTCTAAACAAAAATCGATTTTTTTTATTTTTACCTTTTATTTTAGGCATGTTTAATGTTGTATAATTACTTATTATTATTTTTTTTGCATCATTACAGAGAGTAACAATAAACTTACGAAAACGAATTAATCTTTTCATTTTATTTTTAATAGCTTACGATAGGTCAGGTCAGATCTGTACTAACTTCAATTGATTTTATAATGACCTGACCTGAATTTTCATGTCATTCAATGTGATTCAGACCTGAATTTTTCAGATTTACCGGATAAATTCAGGAGCTTAAATATTTTGCTTCGTACACTTAAGCAGTGCCTTTTTTGAAAAATTTTGATTTGCTAAATTTCATAATTTTTTTTTTATTTGCTAAAATTTGCCACATTTTTTACAGTCAGAGGCAGTGAAATTTCAGCATGAATTTGTTTCAGCTGATCCATACAAATAATAAAAGCTGTTTATTCGTCTTTATACGGTTTTACCACTACCACATGAGCGTAGCAGCTGCAACCGTATAAACAGCTTCGATTGTATGTGTGGATCAACTTAAAAGCAGCAAATTCATGCTGAAATTTTACTGCCTCTGACTGTAGCAAATTTAGCAAATCAATTTTCCTGAGTTTAAGTCAACAGTTAAATTTATATCGAAATGTGCCTCAGCTGTTTTAACAGCTGGTTCAATCATACAAACACACTGTTAGGTTACACTTGTTTAATGGGCAGTGAATGACAAAATCGTAGCGAAAGTTTGATTGTATAAGTAGACCAGCTGGTAAAACAGCTGAAGTTAATTTCGATATAAATTTGGTTGACTTCAATTGTAAAAAATCAGATCAAGTACCAGGTCCAATTTAGGATATTTTTGGCTTTAAATTTTAAGAGCCGATCAAACATTTGAATCGGTTGATCTGACCAGTTCTTGAGCCCAAATTTTTCGATTTTATTTTTTATTCATTTTTATTTGCGCCACATTTTTGAAAATATTTTTAGTTTTTCGAATTTTTTATAAAGTAAGAAACAAATGCAATCAACCAACAAAAACGATATAGAGTCAAAAAAAGATCCGAATCTGTGCATCAGATACAATATGCAATCAAAACAAATTTCGCTTTTATTAATTAGTATAATCCAAAGTGTCCAACTATTTTCTAAACAAAATATTGTCTGCTCAGCATTTTGTTTCAAGGTGAGATCTTTCGTTAAATTTTATCTTTTATGTTGTTAACACACAGCACTTTTAGTGTTTTATGGATATCATACTAACAAAATTGTTCTGGCATCGTGATGGTTTATAATAAAATTTTGTTTGTTTTTAATACATCAGGTGGATGCGCCCTTCTATTTTTGACTCTATTGAATGCATATTTAACATTTTTATTTTCTATTTTTATTATTTTGTTTATGTTTTTAACAATTAACCGAAAATGGAACCGGACATCTTAAAGCCTTTGTCCTCGAGATTCGATTCTTTCAGCAATGGGAAGATGTCCGATTTTATACTCGGCTGATTGTAATCGAATGGTTTAAGCAAAACGTTCACTTTTCCTTCCCTAGGAATATCAACTAAATTAAATGGAATTGTTTTTCGTGTTTTTGATTCAAATTGAGACACTAGATAGTCGAGACTAAATTGAACGTTATGCTCATTCTACTTACATTTACATTAGAAGACATTAAACCTATAAAACAGCACACACACACTTCAAACATTCACGCTTCTCATTTAACTTCAAACTTCAACAAAATCACATTTTCACAATCGAAAAAATCAATCACAAACCGACACAGCCAATAATTTAACCCACCAAATCAATTCAAAATTTTCTTCCCCCTCTTGCAGACCAAAAAACCATCAGAACCAATCTACGCCGAGCCCAGCAAAAATCCGCAACCAGTCGCATCCAATTCAAATTCATCGTCCTTGCATTTCGAGGAATATGACGGCGTTACATTTCGCAATCCACCACAAGCGTCCACCCCGTTGACCGTAGCCACGGTTCAAGCGAATCGGAAAAGCGAAAATATTCGAAGCGATCCGAGTGCAACCGCTGACAGTCCCGGGAAAGAGGACGAGAAAAATCGCCATTCCGATAGTCAACTGTTAAAAGATGTTGAAAGTCAACCGGACGACGGTACCAGTCGACCGACTCGAAAGTATCATTCGAAGAGTTTTAGTTTGTCGGAAAATCGAATTGCTGCAGCCGGATCGAATTTGTTCCATCAGAATCGTGAATTGTGGGAAAAACGAGCTGAATTGCAATCGCAACAAACTTTGCCGACGACTCGAATTTTATCACGAAATCGAATTGCGCCAGACCTCGTAATGGACTTACCATTTCCGGTAAGCAAAGATTGTCCGACACGTAGTTCCAGAGATTCGTTAGACATCGATGCGGAAGATTTGACCTCAGCCGAACGTTTTGCGGCACCGAATCAATGTACGCTAAAGAAGAACGAACGCTTTTCAAACGACTCGTACGAGTCCAAGAAAGAAGTGAAATTGGACTACAAAGGAACAGACAAACCGAAAGCGGAAGTGAAACCACAAGAGATTACCGTGAATACGGACATCGGCGAAGATGGCCAGCGCAGTTCGACAGATCGAAATAAATTCGACGATGTATTGCATATTGACGAGGAACCATCCAAGGAATTACAGAAAAGTCCCATACCGGCGAGGAACACAAAGAAATTCGTGACGCAATTTGCTGATATGAAATTGACTGGTGGATGTTTGAGTTCCACCGAAGCACCTCCCAGCAACAACGGTCCGCCACCACAACAAACGCTCAGCTCTTTTAAGCCACAAGTGAAAGTCAAACCGCAATTGATGAAAAAGCCATTAGTGTTACCGCCCACAACACCGGAAATGAGCCGTCGAAGTCATGATTAACTTGTCGTCGCTCACATTTAGGACATTCATTTTAGGATTCAGTAATTCTTTGGACTCGGTGTCGAACTCTGTTTGAGTCTTCATTCGTTTTTTTTGTGATTTTTTTATTATTATGAAACTTTCGTTAAACTTAAGATTTAGTTACTGTAACCAAAGTGAAGCACAATTTGCTCCCAAATAAATTTATTATAAGATTTCGATGATTCGGACGATTAATACGTGTGATTGCTCATTCATCTTGAATAATGTTCCGTTGAAAATATTCTCATCATTAACATACGTAACCGAAACCAAGCAAACAACAAATTGATGTGAACCGGTGAGACGGATTTATTAGTTTATAAAATTGTAAAAACAAAACCAAATATGAAAATGCTCTCATTGACAAAACAAAAGGAAACACCAACTTATTCTAGTGAATACAAGTAAATTTTAAATAAAGACTGGGGGCGATGTGTGTATGGTAGGGTGTAGATTTTCCGAAAAATTTTACAAATTAGTCATTCAATAGACATTTACAGCTGCGGTACGCTGCTTGACAAAAAAAAATTGCAAATAAGAGTTTCGTTGAATGGGGTAGAAACCAAGGCTGCATACTTTGGGGACGTCACGCAGATCGCAATTTTATTAGCTACGCGAGAACACACCTTTTCCATACAAACAAATTCACCAAAATTGAATTTGTATGGCGTGCTGAATTTTTTAGATGAAACGTGGTAGATGAAACGTGGTGTGTAACCATCTGAATCTGCGTGACCTCCCCAAAGTATACAGCCTTGGTAGAAACAAGCAATTCATAGCTGTAGGACTATAACTTTTAGCATTGTCAAGAAGTCACTGTAAACAAGTTCGGATCTCAGTAATAAATATTTGCAGATAAAGACGTTCGGGTGTCGGTTCTGAGGTTATATTCGCTAAAGAAGTCGTCAGTTTCTGGCAAAACTTTGTGCCCATCCTGACGTAGCGATAAAAACAGTCAGAGTCAGTGAAATTTCAGCATGAACTTGCTTCAGCTGTTTTCGAGTTGATCCACACAAACAATCAAAGCTGTATAGTGTGTAATATACACTGTATATGTGTTTACATGGTTTTACCACTACCACCCGAGTGCGTGTAGCAGATTAAATCATATAAAAAATGTTGTGTTGATCAGCTGAAAAACAGCTGAAGTAAATTCACTCTGAAAATTCACTGTCTCTAACTGTAGACAATTTGAAAATGTAATATGACCAAAATCGATGACATGCTTTCCAAGTTAGGGCTGGACACTTTGAGTGTTTTCGATTTTCTGTACTTGAAAACAGATTTTACAATTTCAATCAAAATCGGTAAAAAAGATTATGAAAATCGGTTCAGAAGATCGATGACATGCGTCCAAACCGATGGTCAGGTGTTCTGCTTCCAATACTATTGTTGGCGTTAGGTAGTTAGTTGTTGGCGTACTCGAAGTGTGTTTTTTCACCAATTTCACCACGAAATGGGCAATTTTTGGAAAATTTTTCGATTTCTGAGTTTTATGCTAATCTCAGCAACTGGCCATCAAAAGGCAAATACGGCACTGAGGGGCGGGAAATCAAGATTTAGTCGAAAGAGATTCAAGATTTAATCGAAATTAACTAAAAAATGAAAGGCAATAGTGCCAGATTTCACCATAAGGCCAGTCTGGCCCTGCTCACCCCCTGGACACTTCGACAAAAAATATATGTGCTAAGCATGAATACTGTCCTGAAAATAGGAAGGATTTTTTGCATGAAAGGTCGAGCTACACTCGACTCATAGAGTAGCACGGGGCTGGTTATGATTTCATTATTAAGAAGGAGATTGTGTCAACCGAATTAGTCAGGGCCTATTTTATAAAAAAATTTTTAAGAACATCTCGAAACTTCTAGAACTTTTTTCAGAATTTTCAAGAATTTTTTTATATAAATTTCTGCAATTTCCGAGGCATTTTCTTCAAAATTTAAAGTTTTAGAAATTCCATAAAATTTTACAAATTGTAGAATTTGTAGAAATTTATAGAATTTTCTAAGAATTTCTTGAAATTTCAAGAAATTGTGCAAAACTCTTGAAAATTATGGAGAACCTTTTCTAGAAAATAGTCCCAGGAATCAGTAGTTTTCTGATGCACCTGAATATGTTTACAGAGCTATAGAATAGCTTGCAATTGCTACTTAACAACCCATCGACCAGTCTGATTTCAACCGAAAAATAAAACAGGAAAATGGAAAGGAAACAAAAAAAAAACTGAAAAATGAAAGAGGAAAAAAAATATTTTTTATAGAAATTTTGTTTTGTAAAACTTTTTTAATCGAAAAAAAAGTAAACGGGATGATAAACTAAACTAAACTGAGAAAACAATTTACTAAAGTAGTAGAGTAACAGTAGACAACCATTTAATGTTTTTTTCTTCCGTTTCTTGTGGAATTAGATCGTCTCCTTAGAAGAGAATCAATTTAATTGCTGAATTTTTGTTGTTTCATTCATAAATGTTTATAAAAAATAAATTTGTGAGAAAAAAAAATATTTCTATTGAATATCTTGATATTATTGATATATATACCAACCAACATTGAACCAATTTATGTAGAAGAAAAAACCCTTATACCATTTTATGATGTAAAACATTTACTAAGATTACCCACTAAAGAAACAAAACAAAAATTATTATAAACCACAACCCCTATTCACGCTATCATATCGGCCATCATAACAAGGAAACATATTCCAAAAATTCCGTTCAATTTTCACAACTTACAGTCCGACAGAATAATATAATCCCAACAATTTCTATTTTAGTGAACGGTTGGTGGGATTGTATAACATTCTGTACGACTGTTAACAATAATGAGAAAATTAACTTAAAATTAACCTAAATGAATGACGAAATTAATCAAATATTTTGTGTATTTTAAAATCTGATTGTAATATCAAATAAAACATAGCCAAAAAACAACGTTTACGGTCTTAAATAATTATATATTCACATTAGTAATCCAAGGAAAATACCAAGCAGACATTAATTACAACACTCTGAATTAAGTAAAATATCAATTTAGAGAGAAGGAAGAAGAAGAAGAAGAAAGAAAGAAATCAAACAAACAATATTAACTGTACTAAATAATCGTATGTGTTCCTTAATAATTGAGTAGATTTTAGCGTAATATTCAGTGAAAAGAGTAACGATATTTCATCACCAAAGAATTTTGGTGCAATACGTTTTATCAGAATGGAAATTCATCAAAATTGCTGCAAGGTATTGAAAGCTGAAGGAATTTTTCATTAATCAATCAAAGCCCCTATAAAGGGAACTGTGACGCAAGTCCCAGTATATATTTGTAAAACAACCGATATCGTTTCACAGGTCCGGACTGGCGATGCCCGATGCGCCTTTTGCTTTTTAGCGCTCCTCAGACAAGTACTTAGGCGCCTCTGAGCCGTTTTCAGCTAGTTCGCCCGATGCGTCTTTTGGTAGCCCTGTCGTTTTAGGTGACGGATGATCATAATCAAGAAAATTTTAAAAGAATATTTGCGTCACACGGTTGCCACTTACGTGGAACCTGCATCACGAGCGCTTTATGCTATCTCCTCACATATTGTGGCTGCAACTCTCGAGACTACGATTCGAATGCGTTTGAAAGAATAGAAAATTGAATTTCCTATGATCCGTTTCGGGTTACAAATCTCACACAGAAAAATATTTTCAATGGACAAAACATTGGCCAGAACACAATTTTGTGTTGATATAACCGACTTTGATCATTTTTAAGATGAGTGGAGTGGATCGTGTAGCTTACTTTCACTTACAAAGTTTGTAGTGTTACTCTCAATAACCATTTTAAGGATCTTGCTGACGTCAACATTTAGAGGGATTGGGATCTCCACAAAATAAAACTGGTTGTGTTGTAGCTGTACGTCATTACAGCACGACCACTTTCTTCAACAAACTGTGAAAATTCATTCAAAAATACGAAGCTCAGTTTATCTTTTAAAACTGGTCCTGAGTGATTCAGACAATTTATAAAAACTACTTTTCGTGCCAGGGGAATGATATTACCAATTGGATAAGGAAGGGGTCAAGACAATACAAACCTTCGTTTGAGAAAGCTCATGAAATCCACCCTACTAATGAATAGAGATATATTGATTGAATTGACCACAAATTGAAAATTTTATTGGTGGTTCGCAATGACACAGAAAATACTGATACTTTTATAGACGGCTGTTGGTAAGGTACTCTTATAACTCAAAACGTATAATGAAACAAATGAATTACATGACGCGATACTCGAAACAAACGAAGTAACAGATTTAATCGTTATAATGGCGATACGCTTACCGTTTGTAAGAGGTTAATAGAGCGAAGGAAGTGAACAGAAGTAGAATATGAATATATCATTGTCTATAAAACTTAAAATAAAAAAGGGAAGTTACAGTAAATATGTCCAATGTCCATACAATAAAATCGCTTCTGAGGTATGAATATATTTTGTTCATCATTTCGATGTGATATTACAACTACTTGTAGTTCCATGCTTGCAAACTGCGAAGTATATTTTGCTAATTGAAAATGATTTCTACTTTTTAGTCAAGAATATGCTTTCAAAAAGGAATTTTAACATTTTAGAAACGGCTGTTATTGACAACGTTTTCCAAAATATGCTAACTAGTGTCTTCTTGTGTAGCACAATATATATACGTTAGAAGTACTAGATTTATATACGTTTGCTGTTTCTAAAAGGTTAATTGGAAAATTGAAAATTGCCCGTACTTTGTGCTAAGTAAAAAAACGTACAAAATGTGAGTGAATGTTGGAACAGAAATATTTACCATTTAAACGTTACGTTCCTGTTTCCATTTAGAATTTATATCAGTCCTGTTTAATTTCACTTTTAGACCACACTCTAAATTAATGAATTGACAAAAATACACAAAACACACACAAACAAGAATAAAATGTAACAAATTGGTGCGATTTTAGTCCCCTAAGAAAAAAAAACAATTTTTTCTAGTTAATTTTTAAGAAAAATCTTAATGTTAGTTGAATAAAAATACAAAAAGGAAAAATATACAAAAAAAATGGATAAAAATCAACAAAAAATATTTATTTTTAGATAGAACTATTATCTACCCCTCCTTGTTTATAATATGAAAATGAACTTGCATCTCAATGTAAAGAAAAAAAAAACAATTTTTTGTCTAAAGAAAATGTTTCATTTGAAAATCTTTTTTTAGATTATGGAAACAAAAATGTGACTTTTTCTGATTCGATATTATTTAGTGTTAGTTTTAGAATATTTTAATGGAGAAAATTTACAAATATTTCAGTGAAAAACACATTATATGAACTCTAGTACAGATATACGAAACTAAAACATGACAAAACTAAAAAAAAAAACAAAAACTGATGTATTACAATAATTGTAATGAACAAGAATAAAGCATAATAATACTGTCCGAACCGCTTTTGATTTATTGGGATGAATTCCCAATACTCGATTTTCTCGTTTGCAAATCCAACCTTAATAAGTCGACAAATATAAATGACCCTTGAGAGCCCGAATGAACCCGAAGAAACCTTTTTAAACCCAAGGAACAGGTTATGACAACTCTGCGTTGATCATGAAGGCGGTGACACACAATCGCGTCAACGGCTGCAAAGTTTATATGTAAAATGGAACTTAGCAAAAACAAAATTTCGAGAAAATTATTTTCTTCAAGTTGATTTCTCACACCTCTTTATAAAATTTGGTGTCACCCGCCTCCGTAGTTATTTTAACCTGTTCTTTCAGAACTTTGTGCAAATCCGCCCACCAGTGAAATCTGCATACACGACGCTGCATAAAAAGAGTTATATTGACAAAAAAGAGTAGAAAACACGACAAAGGAAAGTAAACCAGGCAGGAGCAGAGTACGATAATACATTCAAAGAAGGGACTTAAATCCCGTTACAATCGTTTACGTATTCGTTTCATGCATTTGTTTTAGTAAGCGTTTAGCACCAAAATCAAAGTTCTACTTATGAATTTAGGTTCCTCATCAAATGGACTGCTCTTGTCTGGTTTGCGTTACTCTGCCGTGGTAGAAAATCTTACCGGTCGAAGGTAAGTTTGTCTCCAGGTAGCACAGGTGTAGCTCTCCGTACAAAAACCATTGAATGTATACTATATAGGTATGGTCTAATGTCAAAATGGAAAGGAGGAACAAACTCGCCTCTCAATGAAAAGCATTGAAAGGTGAAGTCTATTTCTATGAAATCGCTATTTCCTCCTTTTTGTATGGACAGACCATACTGTTCATTGACAAAAATTACGGCTGTAGTAGATAACATAGATTACTTGAAGACAAAGTTATTTGCAACAGGTACAATTGATAACATTTTTTTGTCAGTGTAGCCTTCCATAGACGAATGTAACCTTCCAATGTTGAATCTATTACTTCATTTGTTGTAGTATATTTTCAAAGGTTTGATTTCAGATCTATTACTTCACTTGTTTTAACAATCTTTTCATAGACATAGCTTGTCGTTTATTCTTGCAGTCGTTATCACTAACAGATGATAACTCCCCATAACACGTTAAAAGTAACACTGGTAACACGTTGCGAACTAGCCTGCACATCATGTTATCATCGCAATAGTTTCCTTGAATCAGACGGAAATAGTACTCAACAATGTATGGTAAGATCTATAATAATTTACTTCACCCTGAGATAATTCCTTCAATTAACTCAAACGGAAAAAAGAACAAACCCTGATGACCCCAACACAAAAGACAACGAAAGAAACCACAATGGAAACTCAGAAATTGCATTAAGTTTATGATCCAGAAGCATATCGCATTCCTGTTTGCTGAAATCTGTTACATCTTTTGTTGAAACTATTTTTAGTGTTTGATAAAAAGAAATCTTTTACTTCATTGGTTTCAACAAAGATTTGCTACATATAGGGCTGCACCGATTAAATAAAGCTCATTGCTAATATTTTTGTCGTTGTCGTCGCCGCTAATAGATGACCAACCGTTTCTAAAAGTTTTTTCAAATCGCAATTTCATCATTATTGTTTTCGTTTATATGAGATCAATTGCCCATAATACGGAATTGGATCTATTTCCTCTTTTTCTATTTCGGATTTATCTAGTTTTTCATTTGGGTCTCACCTTTCGCAAAATTGTAGTCCAATGCGACTGCTATAAAAGACTTTCGATTGAAATATTGAATTTAATGTTTAAGATTTGTTTATGTTTAACATATCACATTTGGCTTATTGTTCATACACTTCCGCGAACATTTCATCTCTCGGACCCTTCCAGCTCGAAATTGTTTGACCTCTCCTCTTTTCGCTCAATATATTCTACCATTGAGTAACTGAAATCGAATTTACAAACAATTTTACGAAATGACTACATGTCAAGGCAACCCTCTTTACTAATGTGAAAATGAAAACGTTTCTTACCCAATCATTCCCACAATCATCAAAGTCAGCAAAATCGTTAATATTGTACTCGTGCAAAGCATCGGATTCAAAACATATATCGATACTGAGCCAATGGCTTCGAAAAATCGGAAATTACTGAAAGCGGCCTCCTCTCGACCGGGAAAAAGAACTCCGTAGTAAGCTATATCAGCGAATAATAATTGCGTTCAATTACCAATCACGCATTTCATACGACAATTTTACACTCACAGTTCACTTGAATCAACCACGTTCCATCAACCAGACCCCATAGTGCTGCCATTGCCCCGTATGTTAAGTAATCGTCTTCAACAGCCACCCAAACTCTCATCCAAATTATGATTGCTCCATGTAACACCGTTATAGCAACCATGATCGGTAATCTGCCCGTTATCTTTGCAACAGCTCCCGTAAATGCTGCTGCAATCACATTGGAAAGTCCAAAGAAAATCATCACGTAGCCAATGCGTGATATTCCCCATCCACAACCGACGAAAGACTATGATTGAATGTGATAGGTGGCTTACATTTAAAGGAACAAGAAAAAAGGTTTTGGCTGGGAAAATGGCTGTGTAATCATACTCACAGCTGTAAAGCCGACGGCCATGAAGGCCTGTTCCGCCCCAATAAACATTGTGATTGGCAAAAGAAGAATTTGTTTCTTTTGCAATAATTGCTTGAACGTTACCGCCAAAAGCTTTATTCCAGAGAGACCTGATCCCGAACCTTTTCTCCCCATTTCGTATCTGTAAGCAAATTGTACAGATTAACTTACGAGGTCGTAAACATGCATCAAAAGACTGGGCAAACCTTTTCAGTGTATCTGCAAATAAACTGACAAGAATTGTGGCACACAACATTAGTACAATGAATATTCCAGACAGCAGCTGAATTTTAAATAGGTCAGGACGATGTAAGTTGCCCACTTCTCCAGAACTTTCCAGTGCATTTGGACAAAATCTAGCACCACATAATTGGTCAACGTTTTTCGAAACATTTCCCAAATCAATTGTAATATTCGCAGACAAACCATCTGTGTCGCCAATGCCACTAGATAGAACTAATATAAAGCTTCTATTAAGTTTCATTTCATTTGATTTCCTTAGTTTCACCCTAACCTGTTGACGACAATAAATTGCCCCAAACTTGAGCGAGTTGATAGAAAATGAAGAACAATCCGAAAAATCGAACAATTATCACTTCCAATTTGATTTGACCATTGCTTATTGCGGTAAAAGCTTCAGATATCACAGTTAAATATGTGCACTTAGCACACCACAGCGGCCCACCACCAAATCCAACAGCCAGACCAGCTGGAACTAATGTATAAAATCGAGGATAGAATTGAGCCGCTATGAAAGGTATATAGAACAGAAATGAAACCGCAATTGTCCATTTACAACCGATCCACCTAAGAGCAATTCCACGAAAAAAAAAGTTTGATTTCTAAACGAGGTTCTAAAATTCAAAGTAAAAGCCGTTACCGTATAACTGTCACTGGTAGAAATATGTTCGATATAATTAATGAACCATAAATTGCGGCAAGTGTATAAGCTCCCAGTGCACCGTCCGAATTGACCGAAGATTGAAGATTGGCCATGCCATGGAAAGCAGTAAAATGAACCATAAACGCGACCCCTAACACTAAGACATTCTTAGTGATTCGAACGTTTTCATATTTGCCAGCACTGGCAATGAACAACTGGCGTTCATTTACGTCGTTGTTAACCGATGATGATGGCATCTTTTATGTTTTATTTTCAGAGTAATTTTGTAGGTCCAGTGATGAGGTCCTAAAAAAACATTTGTAATAATTTCGCTTGTTTTGAAGCAAGTCAGTCGGTTATCTGTTGCTGACAAAATATGTTGTTAAACAAATGAAGTACAAGATTTTGTATCAATTTGTTGAAAATACTCAAAACACGCGATACGTTAATTATACTGATGGTATGGTCGCCGCTCGCGAAATGTGATTACCTACTAAATTTGATGCAAATTGGAACATGCAACAGAATTCTTAAGAGATTAGTTAATTTTGACTATATGGATGTCGGCTTTTTTGTGCTATAAATCAGACTGTGTGTATGTTAGACTCAAATATTGAGAGCTAGGGAAGCTTTTTATCGTCTTCACATCGGATCGGTAAACTTTACACAATAAGAGTGCAATCACCGTGGTGCAATGGATTTTTAGTAGTGTTGTGTAAACGGTTCAAAAGATGAAAAGTTAAGTTTTCGTGTTGATTTTATCGATCCGATGTGTAGCCGAAGTTGGAGTTTACTACAGAATGCATTGAATGCTGCTACGTAATTCATTAATAGATCATTTTCCTGACCTTGTAAACGTCAGACACGATCCGAACTGTCAGACATGTCGAAAAATATCGAATGAATTGAACGAACGATTTTCATATAAAAATCAGTAAATTGAACGCGGTTAACGTCAATTGATTGAGCTTAAGGACTACTTGACGAAAAATTAAGTGGGGTTATGTTGACAAGTATGTTAATTCTGTTATTAGCTGTAACAGGCTGTTGAATTGACTCAATAAATAAATAAATAATGAAAGTGATCTATTCGGAAACACTTTCCAGGGCCTTGAACTGAACACTTTTGTGACAAAAGGAAACTTAATCGTGTTATTTTGAGCATGTAATGAATTACTTTCTCAGCGTCGAATGTAACCTACTATTTCACCGTGAAATTTTCACGCATATCGTTTTCCGGTTGGTAACTTCATTAAAATAGGAAGTCTGTTGTTGTTAGACCTCCGTTGTTAAGAGAAAAACGAAACGTCGGTGAAAGGATTTGCACGGGATTTTGTCAGCTTGTAAAGCCTGATTGCCATTGAGAAATTCTATAAATACATTTCATTGATATTTATTGAATCAGAATTACCTCTTGTATAACACGATCAGTGTAATTCTGTTCTGCATATTGCAGTTGTATTCAAACAAATCGTTCAATAAAATAAAATAAATTATTTAAATGAAAATGTTGAAGTCGTTCTTGTGACCAATATCTCATTTTATGAAATAAGTATGTTTACCGGTTTTTTACCCAATGCATCGACAATGAATAATTAAAATTACATAATTGACTTTAGAGAATATTTTTTTAGTTGAATTTTAAACATGATGCCTATGTTCTGAAATGCTACAGCGTTTGAAGCTCTTTCTCACAATTCAATTTTTTTAATTGAATATACAGAAGAGTGTGTTGAATGCTTACGAGAACCTGAGTTCAGTGCTGCATCTTTATAGCCACGACGTTCGCTTGTCGACTAATCTTTTCTTCGCTCTATATCCTGTTTTTCTATTGATTCTATTACCGCACTACACATTTATCTAACCTTTCACATACGGCTATTCGTATTCATCTGTTATCGATAACGACGACAAAAATAATAACAAGCTCTGGGTAATATGGTCCTTTATACAGTAAAATGGATGTTGAAAAAATTGAAGTACAAGATTTGAAATCAACAAATTAAAAATACTTTGATCGATGGAAGTAATAGACCCGATAATAAAGCGGGTCATATGCTTGCCGTCTGTAACAGGTTTTAAGTAACTTGCTTCCGCCTCAGGTCTCAACATCACGACATGACATATAAACAGATATACAACTTTGACGTAAATTCGTATTTTATAGCAACAGGTCAAACATGTCCAACATAACAAATAACAAAAAAAACTTATGCGACAAGAACTGTAAAGGGTGTCTTATGTTCGTGAAACGGTAAATTGTTCGAGGCGCAGGCGAACTTTTTCTAAAAAAAAAATCGTCGTTCATCACTGATATAGACAGAAGACAATTAGAGAACCTTTTCTGTAGTGTACATTAGGTGTACATTGGCGCTTTTACAAAGAAGATTTGGTATGAAGAAAAATCTGTTTAGTACTCTCTCGATTGCAAAAATCAAGAGTGGTCGAGAGTGCAAAAAGGAATGAACTAACCCCATGCATTGACTGACCCTGAATCATTAAGTCGCCACTAACTCGTTATATGACACTATAGTGTCACACATAAGCTTAAAACCACAAACTAAACATTCCAATACCCATATGCTGTATCACTCACCCACAACAATTCAAACAATTCAATTGTCTTTCCGCGTGAATTCACCTAATTATCGTTTAGAATGTAATTCCTAATTATTCACAAATTCACCAAAAAATTTTTGTTAACAACAAAGTGATAAATAGAAATAAAAATCAACAAAAAGCACCGAAACAATAACCACTCTAGTACTGAATGTGTAGAGAGAGATATATAAACAACTGAAAAACGTTTCGTTAATTTTAACACATCAACTCTTTGATGGTCTACAAGCGACTGATCCGAAAACCATATAATTCATTTGATAGGTTGTCTTGCGTTAAGATTACATTTTTGAATTAGGAATTAAATTACTTGATTGCCTTAGCTAACAAGGTGCCTCAGAAATTCAGAATGAAAGATAACGTAAATCACTCCTATGCTACAAGATTCAATTCATATGATACATGATACACTTAGAGATGGACACTTTTCTGTGGGTATAATAATGAAACGAGTTTTGTTAACACTTAGATATTTGAACTCGTTTATAAAATTCACGTTTTTTTGAACATTTGAATAAAAATTTGTATCTTCTTTTTTGGAAAATATTGGTGTGGTGATTGCTTTGGTATACTGTGTGTACATTGAGCATGAAACGAGATGTCGTGTGTTCTGCCACAATAAACAATAAAAAAAAGTTTAATTTTGAATGTAACACTCTATAAAAAATACAATTCCGTTCATTCAAGGCTGTCCACTTTTTTCCAACAAGAGTAAGTACCTCACTAACATACTTCCGACAAAATATAGTAGCGTCCTTACTTACTTATCAACACAATACTCGACTCGATAATTGCAATTAATAATTTGATAAAGATTCTCACGATGATTATGTTGTTCAACAGAATTCCAGATCGAGCATCAGTGATTCGCTTAGATCTGCTGGTACTATACTAACTAAAATTATAATTTACCTCCATACACAAAAAGACGCACACAACTAGTTGCTAGAGATTATACGTTTGTTGTAGGTAGTTTTGTCACTATGTTAGAAAACAAACCTGAAGTTGTTTTAGTCATTCAAAAAGGTGTTCCAGTGATTGATAAACAACAACATCGCATTCAAACGAAAAGCTTCAATGCAGAAATGGATTAAAATGTGTTGGTGAGAACTTCTCTGATTAGAGCTTTGAAATGTAATAAAACCAATAACATAGAACTTGGCATAGCACTGCCACTAGCATTAACATAAAAAATATTTGTAGGCTGATGGTATCAGCATAGACTATGGGGCCATCCATAAAGGACGTCCGCACTATGGGGGTGAGGGGGGTTCGCCAAAGTGTGACCGCCATAGATTTGTGTAGTGGAAAAGTGCGGACAAGGGGGAGGGGGCGTCTAAAATTCCAGAAAAATCGCGGACGTCCTTTATGGACGGCCCCTATGCATTATTTTCGTGAAAACATAAGGTATGCTTTCTTGGTGTGTGGTATACAACACAAGGATGAAAATTTGGAAGCTTTTTGACGTCCGACACACGAGTGTTAATGCTAGGAGTTATGAGCAGTCTGTAAGTTCTTGGATATCAATACGTCATCAAATTCACTTTCTGGTGCATTGTTCTCTGGTGAGATTGTCTTATTCTGTGACATAACAAGCGGCAAGCATATTATCCCAAATCTATTACTTCTTGTTCTTAACTTAGTGTGTGACGCGTCAACAATATTTTACTTCTATAGTTTTGTGTAAAATCTACGACTCGGAGTGCTCGAAAACACAGCACTGCTCCAAGTGTCAAATTTGGAGGCTTTAATGATAAGAGCTACCGCTTAGGATTGTTTGATTGTATATGTGGTCACTCACACAAAACAAGTCTTATATCTGTAGAAAAGAAACGCAGTGCCTACTGTTGTTCTATCAGTCTCCGAATATTTTCTATATTTGTGCTAGAAGCAGTGCTATGTCGAAAAACATTGTTTTCTATACAACACATAAATGAACTGAAAAATGAGTATATGAGCCCTAAGATTCAGCTGAATCTGAAGTCTAGAATCTCAATGAAAGTATGAAGTAGGTCTAATAAATGTTGGTCCAGAGATTATAGACACTCTAAACACCCACAATTAACAGAAAATTCAAGTTCCGATTATTGACCTCAGTTCAATTCATTTTTTAACTTCAGATCGATCTGATATGTTCCAAGGAGCTGAAAGATACAACTGGTAGTATCTATTTCAGGTTAATTTAGGCATGAATTTGCTTCATTAGTTTTTCAGCTGGTCCGCTCATAAAAACTTACACGTCTCTATATGGTTTAAGGTGTGGTTAAACCACTCCTGTATCGTATCCAACAAAAACATCAATAAAAGGATAGCTCGATGCACCATCCTCGAATATTTAAGCAAAGAGTTAATTCGTTTATTTTCGCAAAGAGTGCAATATACCCATTTCGAATTCGCAGCGCGCCTATCCACCTTACAGCTTTTTATTGTCGATACAGTAGTGCTTTTCCGGCGAAAGAATCGTTTGACATTTTCGTTTTAACAACAAAAATGTTTCGGCGCTTAAAATAAACTCACACACACAATCTTGAATCGGATTGATTTGATTGGTCCGTATGTAGCACATGATCATTTTGATATGCTTACATCGCGCTTACTCTACACATCCGTAGACTAGAGTTTATCTTCTCAGAAATTTGCCCTTGATTTGACACTCGTCTTTTGGAAATCGTTGTGAACAGTTGTGCTTAACGAAAAGTGAGTATCGAATAATTAGCTGATAAATATTTTTGAAATAAAAAATTTTCCAAATTGATTACATCGCTATGGCAATTTGGTGCAATAATGTACACGGTCTAATCGATATGGGCCTCGTGAAAATCTGTGTGAAATCGTACAAATGTTCTCCAATGAAAATTTCCTCTTGGTATGCATCCGCTATTTCGTGGATTGAATAAAATTATCGTAAAACTATTCAGCGGCCGGTTTCAAACTTTTTTTTTTTGCTTCGATATTGACGCGTTTCATTTGGAAAGCGATTTTTTTGTTAAAACACCCGTAATATCTTTATCTTAATTGTATCGGATCGATGGGAATGTTCGCTCAAATGAAATGTTCCAATCAAACATGGAGACTTTCGATTAAATGAATTTTTACGTTTTATTTCATCATTTAGAATCTTGATCGTACACAGTATTCCATTGCCTCGAATTCTATTGTTTAAATGATACAGGCGGATAAACTTAGCGGTTTACTGGCTGAATCATTTGTGTGTAAAATTATTCATTTAGTGTACGTGTTATATCATTCCTGTGACCTTTTTGACCTTCACAGTGCGGAAAAATTTTTTGTTCTTGAGAAAATCGTCGTACGTGAACACTTGCATAATTCTGCAACGATTTCGAATTGCATTATCAAGTTGAATGAGTGAAATGGAAATTCATCGGATTTCCATTGAGGATATGATTTATGATACGTTGGAGTGTGTAAATAGTTACGTAAGATGATTCAATACAGTCTGGTTGTTCTGTAAATTTGTAAAATTGTTGAATGATAATTTTCCAAACGAATTCGGTCAAGGAAAGCCAATTTGAATCACTACATTCCACAGTTATCACGTCGTGAATTCTTAGTCAATGAAATACCCCAATTTTTGTCTGAAACAATTCTATGATATCCATGCAGAATGCACCGATATTGCCATAGCTGAATCAATTAACTGAACTGCAGTTCTACGCCAACGAGCTGAAATGTCCAACGAAAAATGCAATTTTTCCCATTCACTCTTTTCAGATCAATTTTAACTATGTCTAAAATCGGAATCAACGGATTTGGCCGTATTGGTCGTTTGGTACTTCGTGCCGCCATCGACAAGGGCGCACAAGTTGTGGCTGTAAACGATCCCTTCATTGGTCTCGACTACATGGTCTACTTGTTCAAATTCGATTCTACCCACGGCCGATTCAAGGGAACAGTTGCCGCCGAAGGTGGCTTCTTGGTGGTCAACGGACAAAAGATTACAGTTTTCTCTGAACGCGACCCCAAGGACATCAAATGGGCTAGCGCCGGTGCTGAATACGTCGTTGAATCAACCGGCGTGTTTACAACAATTGAAAAGGCGAGCACTCACTTGGCTGGTGGCGCTAAGAAGGTCATCATTTCCGCACCAAGTGCTGATGCTCCGATGTTCGTCTGTGGCGTCAATTTGGATGCCTACGATCCAAAAATGCAAATCGTTTCCAATGCTTCGTGCACCACAAACTGTTTGGCTCCATTGGCTAAAGTCATTCACGACAATTTCGAAATCGTTGAAGGTCTGATGACCACCGTTCATGCCACCACCGCCACCCAAAAAACCGTTGACGGACCATCCGGCAAATTGTGGAGGGACGGTCGTGGTGCCCAGCAAAACATCATTCCAGCTGCCACCGGAGCTGCCAAGGCTGTTGGCAAAGTTATTCCAGCATTGAACGGTAAACTCACCGGAATGGCATTCCGCGTTCCCGTTGCCAACGTTTCGGTTGTTGATTTGACCGTTCGCTTGGGCAAACCAGCTCCATACGATGTCATCAAGCAAAAGGTCAAGGAAGCCGCCAATGGACCATTGAAGGGCATTTTGGAGTACACAGAAGAGGAGGTTGTATCGTCCGACTTCATCGGCTCCAACAGTTCGTCCATCTTCGATGCGGCTGCTGGTATTCCATTGACTGATACATTTGTGAAGCTCATCTCCTGGTACGACAACGAATTCGGTTACTCGAACCGTGTCATCGATCTTATCAAATACATGCAGAGCAAGGATTAGATCGGCCAAAGTGTTAGGATTTAAGTCAACAATCAGACAGTTTGAAAATTGCATCATAAACCCTGTTGAAACACCGGTGAACACCAGCAAGCTAGTCTGAGAGAGAAAATGAATTTATTATTTTTCAGCTTTTTATTTTGTATCCAAATTGGTCAAAACTTTTCATTTTTAAAAAACAAATCAATAAAAATTGGTGCGTCCAACGCATCGTGTATGTTAAACATACTGATAAACACAAAAGTTCATTTAGGCTATGTCCAATATTATAATCACTTAATGTTAATTATGAATCTAATTCTTGGCATTAAAACCGTGTTATAGAATACAAAAATTAGAAGAAATTGTTTTCCTTTTGGTGTTGGTTGAGAATGGTCATCATCTTCGCATGTACATCGTCATCAGAGACGTTCGAGATATAGACACATTTCGTCATCATGTTTTAAGATTGCATGTGTTCGATGAAACTATTATCCGAACGTTACGTGCCAGACCACAAGTTCGCAGAACAAATCTACCAGAAATTCTCAAGTTCAAGGTGACGGTTTCTTTATTCCGCCGATCGTGAAATGTTACGAGATTTTTGATTTATAATTTGAAACAACGCCCACAGCGTGACGAAAGTTTGAATTTTTCAAGAATAACTTTTGTTCAATGTCACAGAGAGAAGGTCAAACACTTGCAGATCTGCAGCTTCAAAGTTGTTGAATTTTTAAACTGAATCCTTGCTCGGCCTTGCTACTCTGACACACTATGACCGTGGACCCATTTTGTTGTTTCATAGGAAATCCGATTCTGATAATTCCCACAAAGATTAATCAAAATCACGATGAGAAAAAGCGGTCAAGTGCCGTATGTACGTAGTTGCTGACTCAGTAACAGTTAGTAAAACTGATGATACCGATTATGAAATAAAAAGTTTTTGAAATTGACTCCGGGGTTGAGGAGCAAAATGTAGATTAGATTGTCTGCTACAATGAAAACATATTTTGGAAACTATGGCAAGACGAAAAGGGAAACTATGGCAAGAAGAAGAGGAAAACTATGGCAAGAATAAGAGGGATTTTACAAAGTAGAATTTTTAACAAGATTTATTGGTTGTCTTGACTTTATGGAACATATTCTATAAGAGGCAAGTAGGGTCTTATTGGGTTTAAAATTCATCCATACTGAGATATTTGCAGTTGAAGTTTTCAACCGAAAAAAGACTGAAAACTTACACTTTTCTTACAGAAATTTCTCGAGGTACACGAAACGTACATAGTACAACGTATCGTGTGGGGTGTCATTAGAAAGGTAATTGAATTTGCTTTTAGGGCAAATAGGGTATTATGGGGATGCATCTACGATGGAAAAGATGCATATACATCCACACTACACAAGACCATATTTGGCCCAAAAGCACATTCAATTACCTTTCCAATGTCACCTCACACGACCCTCTACGGCTCGTGTAACTGGGGAAATTTTTGTAAGAAAAGTGCAAGTTTTCGGTTTTTGATTTTTGAAAGAGGTTTTGGCTTCTACGTTTGAATACCTTTCTGGTCATATATAAAAATTCCACTGGAAAATGCGTCCAAATGAGTCTGTTTTTCAAAAAAAATCCGTCTTCCGAAAATACTCACCAGTATTACCATCATGCGTTTCGACACGTATTCGTTGGAATTGACCTCATCTACAATCCTTAAATCCTTGCTGAAAGGCTCGAGGTATAAACATTCTCCGTTGCCACGATTTAAACAAAATAACCAGAGTTACCACTACGCCACCTCCAACCTTTTATTGAATTCATTCTTCGTGTTCTTCATCTACATTCTTTTCGTGTCTATGCTTTTCCCTTTGGTACAACTCTCGAAACGTTTCAAATTCCTCAACGGTGACGCCGCACGTTTTCGTCGCGAATTCCCGGTCTGTACAGTCAAAGATGCTGCTCGTTTTCGGATTTTTACTCGGCTGCAACGCACTGACTTTGGGATTCTTTGGCTTGAACAGGCCCAGCCGATCCAGGAATACGTGACGCAATTTGATCTCGTCCAATGAATAGCTGAATGCTGACGATTTGGACGCTTGTGTTTCGTCCAGTCTCATCACTTGCGTCATATAATCCATCTTTGCCTTAGTGCACTGTTCGGTTTCTGCTAACACATTGGGCGATGCACAGAGAATTCGGAAAATATTTATTTCGGTCTTTGCGAGCCATTTCAAAAATGACATCTTTTCCCTCAGCAGAGCGATATTGTTGAATTCTGAAAACAGCCGAAGCAAATCGTTAGGATGTCATTAATTCCGACAAGTCCGTCACGTTACCTAAATATTCCGGATTTTTTTCGACCAATTCAAAAATCAATTTCGATTCAAAATTCGTGCACCGCAGACATTCAATACTTTGAACAAGTTTTTCCGGTGAACGTCTTAGCAGTTGCGGTCGTTTTCCTACGATTGTCATGAAACTGGCTATGTTGAAGCCTTGTCCGGTGAGTGTCTCAAACGTTTGTTGCCATTGGTTTCGGGTGAAATTTTTGAGTTGAGGCCTCTTTTCGATTGCATCGTCGATTAGTTTCGCTGGAAATTCATTTGTCTTACGAGCGGTAGCCGTCTTGAAATGGGACAAAAATATGATCACAACAGACATAATGTAGATTGGGTCTTGTTTTGAAAATTGAATTTACCGCCGGTGGAACTGTTGTAGATAGACATGCCGAGAATGACCGGTTAAACTTAATTGCGTTCAGAAGCATTCGATGCATCATTATCAATTTTTCCACGATAGGAAACTCTTTATTGCAAAGGTTTTTGGTTATAAACAATGCATTCCGAAGCATTGACTACTCGTTTGACATATTTGACACTTTAGTACAATTCTATTTTTCTATATTTCTACCATTTCCACATTCTACTACATTGTGGAATTTAGCGATTAAATTTGAAAATTTCTTTGGTAGTCGTGAAAACTTGTCATTTCTGGTGGTTTCACCAAAGCCCGACCCGATCCACACAGAAAAATTCAGGTATAGGTCAATCCCGAAAGTAACAGTTCTGGTTCATGTCAGATTCAGGCCGAACTAATTCAGGTTTGAGTGAACCCGAAATCGAAAATTTTAGTGTTAGATCGAACCAATACTCTCTCTAGCAACCAAACTCTCAGCTCTCTGTGTCAAATTCAAATTTGCATTCTACAAAAACTATTCTACATTTTGACTGACTACGCTGTAATTTACATGTAGATTCCAAAGGTTACTTGACACTTTCACCACTTTAAGAGCGCTCATTCCTTGGCAAATTTTTAGCCTACATTTGTGCGCAAAAATATTAGTTTTTTGATGATTTCTCTGAAAATCATTTGTTAGGAAAGTAAATTTTCGATAACATTGTCCATGAAAATATTGTTCGGTGAAATGACAGAAGTGACCGACTTCCCGACAACGTCAATCATTGAGAGTACTGTGAAATCCACGATCTATAAAAGTAGTTTCTTTGCTAGAGAGAGTATTGGTCGAGCCCGAAATCTTTGTTCAGGCTCGGAACCAAATCCGATTCGGGTCAACCTGAGTTGAAACAGAACAACCCGAAACCGATCCGAGCCTTAGTATCGTAGTCGTTAAGACTAAATAAAAGTCTAAGGCTACCTTTTAGGCGTTCTTACCGTATCTTACAACGTTAAAATCTAAACTACTGTTAGAGAATAAACCAAACGGAAATTTCAATGCTATTCTCTCTGTCGTCAATTCATTATCCATACTTTATCATGTGAAACTGAGAGGTACGCACTCTATTTTTGTTAACCTGATTTCCCAGATAAACCATTGGTTAATCGGGATTAACAAAAGATTCGGGAACTGATTGGCTCAGTGGTAACGTACTGGCCTTCCACCAAGAAAGTCCGGGTTCAATCTCGGTGAGTGCAAATTTTGTATAGGATTTTTCCTCAATGTGTAACATGAAAGTAACGTTCCTAAGCGTACCCAAGCCTAATATTCTGGGCAGTTGAGGTGTTTGGTGCCCTCAATGAAACGTACATAGATGAATGACATGAACAAATATCTGAAGTCTAACTTTAGGCGCAGAATATAATCAACACCAGACGAGAAAATCCTAAAAGCTTTGCTAACCTATAGGCATGGTTCGGAATAACCACCTCCCCACTCGCCCGAGTTGTGTTTCATTCATGGCTAAATATCCCTCATTGGAGGCTTACATCCAGCAGTGGATAATAAAGGCAACAAATATAACCAAAGATTCACCATGATCAACGTGATTCACCAAAGGTTAGTCAGAGTGATTACCCCCTCGTTTGAGACCAAAATTACGACGCTCAATAATAGTGCCGTCGATATAAACGAAAAAAGATTTCATAAATTTGTGATGTCTTCTTTTGTCGTTTCACGGCTAATCGCTTAATTTGGTCGCATTGGGTGATCCTATCAACCTCAAGCTCAAGAACATTTTTTCACTTTTATATTTTTTCAATTTTTCATTCCTTCATTCTCTTTCATTCTCATTAAACTGAATGCAAAACTAACGTGTGATTAACAATTTCTGAACGGTTAAGATGATCCTTTAGTTCAGCAATTCACATCAGGCTGATTTTGTTATCTTCAATTTGTATTTTATTCAATGAATCGAAGATAACTTGCAATATCGCAAGAAAGGAGAAATGGTCTTAGGGCACTTACCAATGCAACAGTTTCTATACAATGTATATAAGTACATTCACGAACACCACCAAAAAATTCGAATTGAGATGAAGTGGCGCATTAAATCAAAATGACAATTGTTCATCTACTCTACATTAAGTCATGTAAGCTAATTATAGAGAATGAAAGTAGCCAGCATCGCTGCTTTCTCTGTTCTCTGTATATTAGACTGTAGTTGACTTTTGTGAATGAAATTTTAAAAGTAAAATCGCCCGGTTATTGTTTCGGGTAATTGTCTTACAATTCTGACTCGTTCATTGTTTACCAAATAATCTACTTTCCGAGATAAGTAATTTCTTTTTGCAATTGGTGTCGTATGTTGACGTCACGTTAAAATATACAATCACCAACGAACCGCTACAGATAACTGTATGTAAGGTTCTGGTTCAAATCAACAATTCAAAACAACGAAACTCATCGAACGATATACACACCGTACACAAAGCGAAAAGATAAAGGTCAGTCATCTAAACTAATTGCGAACTACAACGGAAATACCACTTAAGTGCACTTTGAATAGTTGCGTGTTGTGTATATAAATCATATTCCTCAAAATTGATAAATCAATAAATTAAAGCTGATGAAATAAGTAGACGGTGGAACGTTTAAACGAGACTCAACATGGGACTGAAACTGTTGATCTTCATGATCGGATTTTGCTCTTATGGTATTGCCGACAACTCTAATTCGCTATTTTACTTCCCAAGTGATGGGCAGTCGGATAGTGACTGGTGGCAAAGAGCCTCATTCTATCAAATCTACCCAAGATCATTTCAAGACAGCAACGGTGATGGAATCGGTGACTTAAATGGAATAACTCAGCGCCTGGGTTATCTCAAAGAAATCGGGATTAAAGCGACATGGTTGTCGCCCATATTCAAATCCCCGATGGCGGATTTCGGGTATGACGTCGCCGATTTTTATTCCATCCAACCGGAATACGGAACGATGAACGATTTTGATAGATTAGTTCGTAAGGCACAAGAGATCGATTTGAAAATCATATTGGACTTCGTACCGAATCATTCCAGCGATGAGAACGTATGGTTTCGGAATTCGGTGAATCGGGTCAAGGGATTTGAAGATTTCTACGTCTGGCATCCGGGATTCGAGGATCCAAATAATTCGTCAGCGCGACTGCCACCGAATAACTGGATCAGTGTGTTTCAGAAAAGTGCCTGGCAATACAACGACAAAAGAGGGGAATTCTATTTGCATCAGTTTACCGTTAAGCAACCGGACTTGAAGTAAATATGAAAATTTTAGCCTTAAACAGTTCTAACGGTTCTAACCCAATGTACATCCCAAGTTATCGCAATCCTTCGGTCGTCAAAGAAATGAAGGTAAAGTAACACCCATCAGTAAACGCTTTAGGGAAATGTTTCACATCAGAAACTTCTTTCAGAATGTCCTTCGATTCTGGTTGGATCGTGGCGTATCGGGTTTCCGAATTGATGCCGTGCCTCACATATTTGAAATTGATAAAGACGCAAACGGAAACTATCCAGATGAACCTCTCAGTGGCAACACAGACGACCCGAATGATTGGAACTATTTGAACCACATTTATACCAAAGACATGCCAGAAACCATCGACATGATTTATCAATGGCGCGAAGTACTCGACAATCACAAAAAGAAGCATGGTGGGGAGTCCAGGTAACGTACACACATTTCCAATGGTTCAGGAAGAAGTTGTGAACAATATTCCGTTTCAGAGTCATGCTGACCGAATCGTACTCACCCATCGATATCGTTATGAAGTATTACGGTGATGGCAAACGAGAAGGATCTCACATTCCGTTCAATTTCCTCCTGATCGAACAACTCAACAAAGACTCCAATGCCAACGATTACAAATCAACCATCGATTATTGGATGAAGAACATGCCACCAAACAGAACACCAAATTGGGTGGTAAAGCACACGCACATCCAGGATGTTGTCATTGAACGCATTTTAAAGTCACATAAAATTTAGATAGGAAACCATGACCAGAATCGGGTAGCTAGTAGATTTGGAACCGACAGGATCGACATGATCAACATGATTCTATTGACACTACCCGGAGTGAGCATAACGTACAACGGCGAAGAGCTTGGAATGGTTGACGTATGGATTTCATGGTAACGTATTCACTAAATAGCCACTCTTGACTCCCACGATAAATCTAAATTCTTTGTCCCGCAGGAATGACACGGTTGACCCAGCTGCCTGCAATACCAATCCATCTGTATACGAGAAATTCTCCAGAGATCCGTAATATGAGTTCGAGACTGTTAAGGCAAATTTCATCACTCACGCTCAAATTTCAGTGAACGCACACCGTTCCAATGGGACACCACCGCCAATGCCGGATTTTCAACAAATTCAAAGACATGGCTACCAGTCGCGACGAACTACAAAGATGTTAACGTGGAGGTGGAAATGACAAAGCCGAAGAGTCATCTGAATGTCTACATGACGTTGATGCGTGCCAGATCAACTCGAACCATGAAGTACGGCAAGATGCTGACCGAAGTTTTTAACGGGAACGTTTTGGTTATTTTGAGGTTGGTATGAAACGGAAGGGAATGTTTGAAGATAATTGACTGACGATCCCGTTCCAACCCAGGCAATTGAGCGGTGACGATAGCTACATCACAGTGGCTAATATTGGCGACACAACAGAGACAATAGATCTGAGTAATACAAGCAAATTACCGGATTCCTTGCAATACTACAGCGTGAGTGTTTCGTCAGATCATCATCCTGGGTAAATTACTGGTCCGATCATTCGAATTTCAACAAAAAATAATTTCACAAATTACGTTACAGGGAGACGGTTAGCAGTCGAAATATTGTCCTAAAGCCGAAGGAATCTTTCGTACTGAAAACCAACGTTGAATCGCACGGTTACGAATACTTTAAATATGTCGTGGATTAGGAGTGAATCTTAGTGAATTTTAGCAGTGACATGACCCATTAAATCGGCTTAGTAATATTTATCACTTGGCCTTTTGCTTCGTATGCACCACGCACGGCCGATGATTTTTTTTTTCGCGTTGCAAAACGAAATTAACTCCAAAAATCCGTCCAATTGGAACAATCAAAATGAATTTTTTTAATTGGAATAAGTACGAACGTACAGAACACTCAAGCAATTGCATATAGATCCCAGTCCGGTGAGCTTACATTCAACACAATTCTATTTATCCTTTTTGCCGGCATTCAATGAATTGTACAGCCGACCGACCTCGTTCGCAATCAAATTCTCCAACACCACCCCATTGTTGTCGATGTAACTCGCACACGATTTGGTTATTGAAGCAGCCCGAATTCCCTTGTTATCTTTGAGTGTCAGTATGAGCGTGTATTGGTCGTCATACCTTTTTGTGGAATGGAAATCGGAATAAGTTTTTGGCGCTGCTGGTTGTTTGGACAAATGAGAAAATCTTACTTTTTCATCTCGGAACTGGCCTGCCACGTCTTCGTCACCGAACCGTCTTTTTGGTATGCCACAGCGAAGATTCCCTTCTCTTTGAACGTTGTGTACAATGTGAGTATTCCCATCAGTACGAAATATGAACCAACGCAGGCGATTAGAACAGTTCTGCAATCAAGCGAATTGAGCATAATGGTCGAATATGGATAACATTGTCAATGAGTGGTATACCTAGATTCAGGGAACGGATGCAAGTGATCCCAGGCTAAGGCCACCAATGCAATTCCAACAGCTAAGCCGCATATAACTAAACGACCGTCGACCAATGCAAAGCTTTCGGCACAATTCGGTCGATCGAGTAGAGCACTTTTTACGGCATCATCAATAGCATGCTTGACCGCCGACCCATCCCATTTATTTATCTTCACTTCCTGCGAAAGTTAATCGAAAGAAAATTTGAATTAAAAATGATTCTGGAAATGCATTCAGATTTTTTTGCATGACGTGTCCATTGTGTATGGATGTGTTCAAAGTTGGGTTAACAAACAATGCAGCGTTAAGTATAGTACGCTGAATTTATGGCATTTATCGTATTCAGTTCACTCACTTCTGTTTCTTTTGAATTTTTGTCATCTTTTTTGGATTTTGAAGACATAATTAGTTTAATCGGAAAAACGATTTGTGTACACACGGCAAAGCTAACTCTCGCAAACGCTATCGTTGAGCGAATAATATTTTTGACAGTCAAATGTCACATTCTATTTTGAAAGGTTTCATCTGATCTGCATGCGGCCAGAATACTTTCAAAATTTGGGCGGCAGATTTTATCGATACGACGCAACGCACTGCAAACGAAGTAGCAGAGCAGAATTTAAATAAGCTCGACGAATTAGTGAGATTTTCTCATATAAAGTAAGTTTTTAATGTTGGTATGACGCCACTGCGTTTCCCAAAATAAGGGACCAAATGATCGTTGAAAAATATGTTCTGGTGCTTTGTTTGCGTTGCCTTCTTGGCTTTTCGTCAAATATTTCCAGTTCGGCTTTTCATGTGAATTTTTGCAAGGTTCTAAAAGAACAGGTTAAGACAACTCTGAGTTGATCATGAAGGCGGTGACACACAAATTGCGTCAGCGGTTACAAAGTTTACAAGAAAAAAGCAACTAAAAAAAACCAAAATTCCGAATTTTCCTAAAAAAACATTTTCTTCGTGTTGATTTCACACACAGTCTGAGTGCGTTTATTAATTTAGGTGTCACCTGACTTCGTAGCTGTCTTCAAGGCTGTATACTTTGGGGAGGTCACGCAGACCGCCATTTTATTAGATACGCGGGAACACACCACTTCTGATGACTTTACATATACAAAAAATTCACCACATCATTAAGACGACGAGAATCATCAGGGTAGGTGAATTTTTGTTTGAAAATGGCCATTTTATCATCAACTGTGGTGTGTAACCCGCGTATCTGTATCTGCGTGACCTCCCCGAAGTATACAGCCTTGGCTGTCTTAACCTGTTCTTTGAGAACCTTGTACGAATATGTAAACATCTTGTATGGACAGCACAATCATAGCCATCTATACATCCATGTCTATGAGTAGAGTACAATTGAAGAGGCATCGATCCCAATTAAAGTAAAAACCAGGTATGGTCTGTTCATACAAACCGGAGGACATGGCGATTTCATATAAACAAACTCACCTCTCATGAGAGGTGAGTTTCTTTATATGAAATCGCTATGTCCTTCGCTCCATACAAAGTTTGACATTCGACCATACCTTGTGTTGAAGTTCATTGATGTCCTCCGCTACATACAAAGTTTGACATTTGACCATACATTGTGTTGACGTTCATTGATCGATGCTTTACTGAAAAGCATACATTTAGGCGTTTTTCAATTACTGGATCTTAGTTTACTTTTAATGATATTTTTCCAGCAGAATCCTTTATTAAAAATATAGAACCACGAACGTAACCACAAATGTGTTAGCTTTCAACAGAAAATAGATTTGGTTGCAGCAGTTTGACAAGCCTTGAGAAAACAGAACAATTTATGAAAATTTTGATAAGAGTGATGAACCTTTTGAAAATTTGTAGCCTATATTTCAGAGGAAAAATATTCGGTTTTTGATGATTTCTCCTGTGCAGATTGTGTAAATTTATGTAATGTCTGCACAGGTTTCTCCAAGTGAGTAAAGTTATAACTCACAAACCAATTTTTACTTTTTCAAAAAAAGATTTTGGTTCAGAGAAATAATCAAAACAACGAAAAAAAATTCGCCCAAATGTAGGCTACAAATTTGCAAAGGGTCCATTGGTCTTAAACTGCTGACTTTTCACGGAGCTGGTCAAACAACTAAAACCAAAATTAATTTTTATTTAATATTCGTGGTCGTTATTGCACAAATTCAGCCTACAATTTGAGCTAAGCATCGATGCCTTTCAAACGCACGGAAGGTAATTTGGAAGTATTTTGCTCTTCACTTCGGACTTGTTTTTTCATAAGACCGAAGGTACAATACCAGCAATGAGAATAGATTCACGGGTGTTTGGTGCTTGCAAAATAAGTGGAAGGCTCGTTCGCTTTACATAGATGTGGGTAATAGATCGAATTTAGTATGCTTCGTGGTCAACCGCTGTGACGGAGAGATTTATGGATTAACTCACTATATACCTTCTTCTCCTACACTGCGCTTTGTAAAAAAAACAACTAAATTTTGCATTTTAGTGTCAATAAGAAATCCCTTGATCTTCCATCCCATACACATTTTGCTGAACTAAAGCGACGAGTAAAAGACGTTAACAAAATTGCACGGACACATATCCCATTAAAAACATTTTATTATATTAATAACAATTCAATCCTAATTTTCATATACTTCACCTTCATTTCTCGTTATTCTCGATATGGCATCACGGTGAGCTTGAAAATGCCCATACCTGATATGTCGTGCACATAACATTTTTAGCCCCGTACGAAGTACTGGGGGCTTATAAGATTAATATGCCGTTTGTAACACGTCGAATTGGAAGCAGACAGTAAGGGCAAAGCATTTGGTTATGTTCATAGATGACGAATCCGCAATAAAAAAAATGTCCGCCCGTCCGTCCGTCCGTCCGTCCGTGACCCCTCTAGCTAGAGTAAATCACAACCTTTTTTCAAAATTCTTTTTTTCCCCGATTGGTATCGACAAAAGTAAGGTCAAGTTCGAAAATGGGCATGGTAGGGTCGGCCCCTCCAGAGCTAGGGCCCTATAGGTGTTTTTCAGTCTTTCGACGATATCTACCGAAATACGCACGCAATAGCTGCTTGTGATATATCAAATGAAAGGTATTGACGAGTAGAACAAAGTTGCTGAACATTGTTTTTGGGTAAGATGTAACGTGGGCTTGTTGGGAGGGCTCAAAGGTCGTTACTCGGCCCTAAGTGTTTTTTGCACATAAATCGAGTAAATCTCATCCGATTTTGCTAGATTTAGTTTTTTATGGAAGGTAATTGAATACCGAAAAGAACGTGGCGAAAAAAGTTTCAAATTTGGGCCCTTGGACTAAGGCCGCTACTCGGCCCTAAGTGTTTTTTGCACATAAATCGAGTAAATCTCATCCGATTTTGCTAGTTTTAGTTTTTTATGGAAGGTAATTGAATACCGAAAAGAACGTGACGAAAAATTTTTTAAATTAGGGCCCTTGGACTAAGGCCGCTACTCGGCCCTAAGTGTTTTTTGCACATAAATCGAGTAAATCTCATCCGATTTTGCTAGTTTTTGTTTCATTTGAGAGATAATTGAATGCCGAATAGAATGATGGCAAAAAAAAGTTTCAAATTTGGGCCCTTGCACTAAGGCCGCTACTCGGCCCTAAGTGCTTTTTGCACATAAATCGAGTAAATCTCAACCGATTTTGCTAGTTTCTTTTGAGAGGTAATTGAATACCCAATGGAAAGTTGGCAAAAAATTTTGGGTTTCTAAAATAATGTCGTAAATTGTTGGTTTTAAGAGGTACTTCGTACGGGCTTTCGTAATTGCGCTATGCGCAATTTTAAAAATGAACACTTTCAGTAAATTTGACAATTCCCAACTTGACTTGCATTTTGGTAACAGACGCATTAGAGGGTTGTAGACGTATTAGGGTTCCGGGCTTATTAGGGCTACGGACGTATTATGGTTGCGGACGAAATAGGATTACGGGTTGTACGGGGCTAAGTCGCAGCAAACGCTCCGACTGTTCTGATGCCTTGTTTTTATTGATATTAGTAGAGGGCAGCGCCGTGATTAAGAACCAAATATCGAGTGTACGGCAAAACTTTAAGGTAGACAAATTTTTCTTGGTCTGGGACCTAGGTAAATTTTTTTTTCTCTAAATTTGTATTGCTGAGTTACCCTAGAGTCTCACCTTTCCAATGATACCGAGCATGCTGTGTTTCAACATGGACAAGCAACTCTCTTACGGACTTAAGGGCTAGCTCAAGCCCTCTACTAATTAAAAAATTAAAAAAAATTCATGTGCACGACATATCAGGTATAGACATTTCCAAGCTCACCGTGGTATAATGTATCTCGTTTGAGACATGAAATGCTTTCATCAATCCGATTAAAACGAAACACATACGTAGACAGTCAGAATACGGTCATTGTCGACGACGATCTTCAGTACTTTATGCGACATCAACCAGTGAAGATGTTTCGTGCTATCGTTTTTATTTCGTTTTTTATTTGTTCGGCATATAGTGCCACAACGGACATAAAACCGTCGCCGATTAATCCATTAGTAACGGACATAAAACAACCGCCGGTTCCATCAGTTAAAGCCACAGTGACCAATACACTATGGACGGATATTGGTTTGAAGGAGCCATCGGCACTGATCAAGGTCGAATACAAAAATAACGGCAAAGTGACGGCTGTGACGCCCGGTGCTATTGTGGAAAAGATAATAGCTGGACCGGCTCCGAAGCTAGTTTGGCAATTGGAAAAGAATGCTAAGTACACAGTGGCTATGATCGATCCAGATGCACCTTCTCGCAAAGAGCCCACTAGAAGATCTGTAAGTTTGACGACATCACCATGCAGAAGTGATGAGCAACGATCGACTCAATGACTTCTTTTTATTTATTTTATAAAGTGGCTCCATTGGTTGGCGGTGAACCTCGATAAAAATACCATTCCACACGACAACACTCTCGCCCATTATAAAGGACCAACGCCACCGAAGGGAAGCGGTCATCACCGTTACATTTTCTTGGTGTTCAAACAAACAAAGGATTTTGATAGCAAGGTTCAAAATGAGATTCGTAACAAATACAAGGACAACGCAGGCGCTCGTGGTGGATTTAATGTGAAAGAGTTTGCCCAACAACATGGTTTAGGTGACGCCGTTGCGTTCAATTACTTTGAAACAGAAACAAAATGAAAAACAAAAGTGTTAATGAGCAAACAAACTTTTAAAATTGAGTAATAATAAATATTGATTTTGCGAAAACAAATCCATTTCAACTCGCTGTTTGACGATGATACATCAACAACACATGAAAACGAACAAGCAAATGTTTGAATTCAATAAACTGGTTCTTCTCATTAATGATGCGCTTACGAAACAAGAGAAAACAGTATTCACAAAAGTATTACCTAAACGCAAAAGACAATCGTCAGAAAAGCGAGTGAATAAAATCGTGTACCTATAGGAAGTTTTTTACTTTTCGTTATGAGTCTGTTTTAACAATCGCACCAAAAAAAGTTCGTTTTACTCTGGAGATTCTTTGGATCATTAGGTAAAGTAATTGAGATGAGTTCATTTCGTTCTTTCCACTCCACTCTCGATATAATTATCGAAAGTAATACATGAACAACTAGCGAATCCCGTTCGCATTATGGCTAATCAATATCAGCGGCCGTACTAAACACACATTGTTAGCAAACGCCTAAAATACTGTTCCTTCTATTCATTTTATTCCATACTTCAGAGTTTGTTTTTGGGAAAGTTAATTTTGAATATTCAAAAAAAAACTAATGAAAAGCTTCGCCTGATTCCTAAAATTTTTCAGAAAATTCGTAGAAAAAACAATGCCATACCCCCAACGAATGCTTTATTATACAACAATTTTCCAATTATATTGTAAATACATACCTCAGATCAAATACATACTTCAGATCCCAACAAAAATCTCTTCGAGAAAAGTGTGACGCAATCTTTGAAGTACAATTTCTAAAATGAATGATATCGTTAGAGTTGACACTTTCATCTTCGTTACGCAAAAATTAAATTTTACACCCAATTTTACCAAAAAAATCTGCGTCGCATGTGGCAGATAAATTTTCTTGCTGAACATCTGCCACTTTGAGACGCAGATTTTTTTGGGTAAAATTTTGGTTGTTTCCAGTCAAATTTTTTTTTGGTAAAAATTATTTGGCAGATGATGAGAAAAACCCGCTTGTTTGAACTAAAATTGGATGTAAAATTTAATTTTTGCGTAACGAAGATGAAAGCATCAACTCTAACGATATCATTCATTTTAGAAATTGCACTTCAAAGACTGCGACACACTTTTCTCGAAGAGATTTTTGTTGGGATATCAGTCGTTTTAGAAGTGTAGTCAACACTGCTTTTTATAACAGTTTATAACAGAAATTCGAAAATTTGACGAAATTGGAAAATTTGACGAAAATCAAAAATTTGACGAAAATCGAAAATTTGACAAAATTCGAAAATTTTACGAAAATCGAAAATTTGACGAAATTCGAAAATTTAACGAAAATTGGACGAAATTCGAAAATTTGACGAAGAAAGTAATTCTCTATATGCCACCATTCAAGAAATATCTCCAAAACCCCAATTGACCCACCCATTTCCAACTTTCGACATTTTTCACATATGCCCTCTGTTCTACTCGTAAAACTCTGAGACTTTGCCGAAGAAAGTAACTCTCTATCTGCCACCATTCACAAAATAACTCTAAAACCCTAATTGAACCACCCATTTCCAACTTTCGACCGTTTTCACATATGCCCCTCTGTTCTACTAGTAAAATTCTGAGACTTTGCCGAAGAAAGTAACTCTCTATCTCTCATAACCCAAAAAATATTAGTCCTTTCATCCTACGATCGAGTAGTTCAAAATTTGGTCACTCTAATCACTCTAGCTCAAACGAATCTGCCCCGATTTTTTTATTTATTTTTTTGTTCGAATCGGACACCTTTCATTTGATGGGTCGCACGCCTCTGTAGGTTTCAATACAGCTTAGCTACAGCCGAAAACGCGTTCCCGACCCTCGAAAACCACACTCAGAAACCACTTCGAGGCCAATAAAACGAAATTCTGGTTTTTCCTGGGGTAATGGCGTATCACATTTTCATTTTTATGTCCACCCTGAGGTTCCTGCAAAATTTCATGGAGATTGGCTGACTAGTTTCCGAGATCGACCGTCGATAGATAGATAGATAGATAGAAACATACGGTGTCGGGGAATCTCGCGCCGTGCGAAATTACTACTCAAGAGTTGTATTTTCGCGCCCATACATTTTTTTGATCTGCAGTACTTTTGAAAATGTGTTATTGGAAGTCAGCGCGAACTATATAATTCGGCGCGAATTCCATTTATGATGGTTTTAGGCAAACTAAAAGTTGGAAATGGGTGCGAACTCGATTTAGAACATTTTCAGAGGAGCTGAAAGTTGGAAATGGGTGCGAACTCGATTTACAGCATTTTCAAAGGAACTGAAAGTTGGAAATGGGTGCGAACTCGATTTAGAGCACTTTTGGAAAAACTGAAAGTTGGAAATGGGTGCGAACTCGATTTAGAGCATTTTCAGAGGAGCTGAAAGTTGGAAATGGGTGCGAACTCGATTTAGAGCACTTTTGGAAAAACTGAAAGTTGGAAGTGGGTGCGAACTCGATTTACAGCATTTTCAAAGGAACTGAAAGTTGGAAATGGGTGCGAACTCGATTTAGAGCAGTTTTGGAAAAACTGAAAATTGGAAATGGGTGCGAACACGATTTAGAGCATTTTCAGAGACGTTTTGAAAAGAACAGATCATTTTGAATTTTTTTTTCAAAGGCGTTTCGGAATGAACAGATCATTTTGAAACGTTAAAGGCGTTCCGGAATGAACAGATCATTTTGAAACGTTTTTTCAGAGGCGTTTCAAAACGAACAGATCATTTTGAAACGTTTTTTCAAAGGCGCTTAGAAATGAACAGATCATTTTGAAACGTTAACAGATCATTTCGGAATGAACAGATCATTTTGAAACGTTTTTTCAAAGGCTTTCCGGAACGAACAGATTATTTTGAAACGTTTTTTCAAAGGCGTTTCGGAATGAACAGATCATTTTGAAACGTTTATTCAAAGGCGTTTTGAAAAGAACAGATGATTTTGAAACGTACTTTCAAATGCGTTTCGGAATGAACAGATCATTTTGAAACGTTTTTAGGCGTTTCGGAATGAACACATCATTTTGAAACGTTTTTTCAAAGGTCTTTCGGAATGAACAGATCGGGTATATAGAAGAGAAATAGGCAAGTTAAGCTTAGTCCCAAACGTACTGCGAGGTCTTTATTTGTATCGCAGGAGATTATCAATATTCTCAATTTATAATTGGCACTCGTTGTACTGAGTTTTAAAGAGCAGAAGATAAGTTAGCATGAATACAAGAAAAAAGTCAAATTAAAGTTAATTGGATACATCCGCTAAGATGGAGATAATTTTGTAACCCACGCTGTGTAATCTTCTATAGATTAGTATGCCCATTTGTTTTTTGATAGCGATAGCGAAATTAATATAAATACTTCTGCTAGAGCCTCTGCTTTACTTCAGTCGTGTCTTCCTTTCATATCGAATAATAATAATAATAAATAACAATATGTTGAACATTGTACCAATATCAGCTCTTGTTCTTATAAATGTTTTGTTCATAAACTGTTCTCCTGCCGTGCATTATAACGCAACTTCAGTGAAAAGATTGCCCGACGACCAACTGATATCTGGCTCCAATTTGACTGACTTTCCAGATATTCCAGAATTTCCGACGTTGTGGCCTTTAGGAGAATTCAATGGCAAATTGTATCTCATGGGCAGAACTTTGGTCAATTTCGCGAGAGCATCAACCGATTGCGCAATGTTGGGTTTCACTTTGGCGAAAGCGAATCAAGAAGAACTGAACTTTCTTTTTTCCGTTACTACACCGGAAGATGACTTTGCATGGCTCGGAGGACACGTTCACAAGTCATTGAGTTCGTTTCGATGGACAATGGACAATTCAGAAATAGTGAAGGACATTCCTTTAAACTTTGGCACCATATCGCCAAGTCTAAGGTTGACTCTGGACAGATATCCAACTAATTCAGGTCTTAGAGTATTTTCGACCGACACCCTGCACTACTATATATGTATGTTGTAAAAAACTATATAAAGGATGTTCAGGTGGTGAATTTGTAGAAAAAAATTTACAAATAAAAATTATTTGAAATATATTCGAGACTCTCTAATGTGTTCGTTATTCATAAGCAGCTTTATTTCGTTGAAGTTCTCGTATCAGTCCTCAAGTCATAAACATCATTTTAGCCGTCAATTTGTGATAGTAAAATTGAAGTGAGAATGGTTACAGTTTGGTTATCGAATAAATGTTGAAGAAGCTTAAATGAGGAATGCTGTACGTTGCTGAGGAAGCATGTTATCCGATTTTTTTTTTAAGTTTCGATACAACAAACACGGTGGGGCTGAACGATCTTTAAATAAACATGTCGACTTCCATCTCGGTTCTTTTCATAGCTGAGTTAGGGGAGGCGTGTACTATCCAACGGCACATGTTGCGGGCGCAACCGCTGAGCCGTTTCTGAGAACTAGGAATATCGTCGCCTGGCTCCGCGGAAGTTGCTGGACCAGTGTTTGAAACTGGAATCGGTAGAGGGACAAATTCTAAGAACAACCATGTAAAAATTATTGCTTGGTTAAGCTTCGGAAGTATCTCCTTTTGAGTTTACCACAGTGTTTTGATCATGAGCAGCGAGTAAGATATATAAGAGACTAGTTTTTATACCTTATTCTGTAGAGCTTTAAATTGTTGCATTACGATTTTGGTCAACTCAGCAGCAATGGCATCCGGATTCTCTGACTGAATTTCCTCTTTGTGCTCTTTGAACCAATACATAAACAACTTAACTGGTGGTGGAGTGGACACCTGAGACAGGACCAAGCATCAAATCAGCTTTTTTTGTTAGTGAAAATAAATTGTTGATTTAAAGTGACCGAATTTTGGGCTTGATTTCCAATGTCAATGTCATAATTGGAGAAATCCTTGTTCAACGAACCTTCGGTGTTCGACTCATTCGTCAATATGGGTACAGTCCGTTCAAAGATTACTTAACCCAAGTAATTTCAGTACTTATCGAATTAAAAAGTTTTGGGAAAGCTGTCGAAAATTGCTCGGTATGATAAGGAGACTGTTATACACACAGATAATCTGGTAATTTTTTTAAAATCTAATTGAGGATTACTTAAGTTATCACGCTATCAAGCGACGAGACAAGAATTCTTTTGGGAATATCTCTAAGATCACCCGACCGTCATAGCCCATCTTCGAATTTATCCTCAGGAATTTAATTCCCCGTCGAATAAAAAAAAGTTTTTGGAAATCCGTTGAGGATTACTTGAGTTATCATGTTAACAAGGAATGAACCAAGTGTGACAAACATTTTCAGTGTTTAAGGTTTTTGGTCGTGTATTTTCAATCATAGTAGTGAACATTGTGTGACAAACATTTTAGTGTGTTTATCATCCGTAAGATCCATGACTTTCACTTAAGGGAACAATGACAGAGTATGAAGAAACGCCAAGAAAAATCGTCAAAGTTCTTCACGGGCGTAGCCGAGTTCTATATAGAGTTCTAGTCGACGCGTGTTTCAGGGTTTTCAAAAATACGCAGATTTGGGAGATATGAGCATTAACCGTATTCATTCATTCCTTTATTGTTCATTTTCAGTCGACTTAATACAAGCGGACTTAACTTAGGTATCATAGGTAGGACTAGGTAGCAAATAAATTAACATAAAAGGTATAATAGCATAAAGGAATCACTGATAATAAATAGGTCGTTGATAATATCACAAATTAAGATCGTCGTGTCAAAGTTTAAAGTAGAAAATTAGGGGAAAGAAAGGAAAAAAAAAATCACAATAATAAGAATTGGCTCATCACTGAATCAGGAACACGTAGAAGCTCATTTCGGAATTGGTTATGCGGTAACGTTGGATCAATAACATCGGACACAGCATTGAACATACGGCAGGCATCATTGAATGGCGAATGGTACGAGCGTTGTGTTCTGCATGATCTGATCCAGATAATGCCATTGTGTCTCGTTGACCTGAAGTTGAATGTTATACGGGAGCGATGTAATCTATATCTTGGCAAATGTAACACTAATACAAAGGTCGTTTCAAAGGGAAAGTTATAGAGTTTTTGATATTAGTTGACACGTGTTTCAGGGGTTTTCAAAAAGTCGCTGATTTTATTGCGTTACCCTTGGTTGTACGAAATTCTCAAAAAAATCTTCTTACAAAAGAACTGATATCGCCCAAAATCACTTACAGTGGAGGTGTGACGGAAGTCCTTTACATCCAGTAAAAGATTGGAAAAGCTGCTCGTTCTTACTTCCTGAAGAGCTGTAAAATCAAAATACAGTTCAAGTATCGGAAATCTTTTAATTTATTTTGATCATCAAATGTACAATGCATGGAGCAAATAATTTTGTTTTTTGCTTATGTGACTAAGGAATTCACAACAAAATAAAATTATTTATTCTCTGTAAAAAAACAACCACACATATTGATATCCATACGGATACGAGTTCGTCGTCAGCGTTCCATTGTGGCATACAAAAACAAATAAATTTTTCTTTTTTTTTTCACTATTTGTATATGACACATCAGAAGATTTTCATAGCGAAAGCTGTGTGGATAGAATAGATTTCTTTATTTTATACAACAACAAAAATTATTTGATTTTATTCTTGTCCTTTTTTCCATGTTTGTCCCTCCTGAATGGATAACCCCCATCAACGATAAAATATATATTGATTTCATTTGCTTATTCTCGATTTAATAACTTACTTGACTACACATTTTGTTTGCATTTAAGTCAACGATTTTGCTTTACAATCAAAATATTCCACAAAAAGAAAAAAAAATGCCTTAGCTTAAGTTACCACGAAATTTGAATAAATTGATAACGAAAAATGAAATGAAATTTATAAAATGAAAAGGAAAATAATTTTCTGTTTGTTTTTTAGTGAGAAAACAGAGTACAATTTCTCGTCATACGCAAGTTGGTAATTTGGTAGAATTTTTGTTTTTTGCATTTCATTGAATGGATACAAAGAGTACCTAGTTTGATTTGTACGAACGGCATTTCATATCACAAAGAAAAAATTATTTCCGACATTCTTTACTCTCACTGGTCCATACTACGAACTGGGCCATACTCCCCATTTAAATAATCCAAAAAATTCAAAAAAAAAAAATTTAACTTAAAAGAATTTAACTGTCGGCTGTGAATTCAAAATTCAGCTGCTTAAATCCTATTAATCGGAACGAGAGAAGAAAAACAAAATAATTCAAAATTCAACATTTTCAAACAAGTCCAAACTTTAGTGAGGAACTTAGAGAGAAAGAAGTGTGTGCGGATAGGTGCAGAGTAGAGTTTGAAGTTAAATAAAATTCAGAAAAAAAAAATTAACAACTCGGTCGGCCGAATAGATTTATGTACAAAATGTAAGTTCTCTTACGTTTTCTCACGCTTTTTGAAGTTTCGCTTCGATGCACATCGACTGATTATATCCGAAACGGGAGTCTTGTGATCGAATATCTTCAATATTTGCGAACGGGCATCGGTAATGCCGTCCGTGACGATTTTACTGCGTTGCATGTTACCCTGATTAATCGCAATAGAGAAAAAAATTGTTTTCGTTTTTAGGGATTATGGACAATTCAAATTGACTTACCTTAATGAGATCATTCACTCGATCGACATCAACGCTTTGATTGTGCGCTTCCATGCATTGCAACATCGTAGAGAGTTTGCTGTACACCTGAGATTCGAGGTCACACTGCAAATAATCGGCGTAATTTAATGACTATACAACAGAGGATCATAATGTAACTCTCACCAAGTCTTCCATTTGAGCGGTCAAATGGAATATTTTCCATCCGTTAACGGTTTGTGATACATTCGCTTGATTGGCCAAATCCATGACCGATGGGCGACGTTCTTCGCGTGGTTTCACGTCGGAATACCGTTGAAAATGATTGGTGGCCGCTTTCCAATTTTGCTTGTAACCCTAAAAAAAGCGCCAAAATGTTCATCTACCAAGTCAGGTGGGGAAGTAAGACTTTCTCTACTCACGTCCAACAAAGTGCAGGTTCGCGGTTTCTTAATGTAAATGTCGGCTGGTTTTGAATTCTCTTTATTGCTTCGAATGTGATGCTGTTTACTGATTTCTGCAGCAATGGACACGGTGTTATTGTCCAACTGGGCTGGCATATAATTCTTGGAAGTCGTTTTATTGTCGTTACGCCTGCATAGGGAATGGGGGGCAATTAATTTCGATCGAATTCATCATCGTCTCAAGCCAACAAACTTACAATTGCTGTTTTCTAGGCTTCTTTTTCGGTGACGCTTCTTCAATTCCATTACTGCTGCTGCTGGTGGAATTCTGTTGCTGGAACATATGGGGCGGTTGAACCGTTGGATACATGTCGTCGACAGCTTTAAATGTTAATTCAGTGCCGCGAATATTGCTTCGCTTAAGCATTTCTCGATTCTCTTCCATCTCCTGTTGATCGCAGTTCGGACTAGATGTAGCACTCACAGTAGTCGACTGAAGATTGAAAATTGTGATTAGTAGGCGTAATATGCAATGTCAAAATACACTTACGCCTTCCGATGAGCCAGGACGAGAATGAGGAGACGGCACTCGCTCGCGATCTTTGTCGGTGATCGTACTCATTTGCATCAGAGCTGGTGCCAGATTTTTGGCTACCGATTTGATGATTTGCGCACTAATTGGTAGAACAGACAGAATTCTGGATCAAACAGAATGTTGAAATTTTAGGAAAACATTTCCGACAAACTTACCCTTCACTGTCACGTTTTCGCAGGATGCTTGCACGTGGCGATTGCACTGGTGTCTTTGATGTGATTGGAATTTGTACATGTGTCTGTTGTGATGGCTGTGATTGTTGGGTGGATTGTTGAACTGGCACTTGATTTTGACTATTGGCTGTATGCACTTGTTGCATGGTGATAATCTGATGAGTGACGCCCGAACTGTTTTGACTGTTGTCGACGATTAATTGTGGATTGAATCGAACAGCCTGGATTTGACTGTTTTGTTGGCCACTAGACAGAGGAGCACCTGTAAACACAAGCGAAATTTTTGAATTTCGAAAATAATGTTCGCAGCTCGTCTCGTCGTGCAATGAATTTACCTTGCAGTTGGCCAATATTTCGATTGGATGATGGAACGACAGCGAAGGAACTGGCCTGCGGTGTATATGATACCGATGTCACCAAGCCGCAAGATGGATTGGCTGGTGCTATTCGGAAAATGTCGCGAACATTAGTAAAATTCGTTAGTCTGATCCACTAAATCTGATGGTCGCTCACCTATTGAAGTACTTTGACTTTGCGTTTGATTTAAGTTGCTGGTTACAGTCGATGTGGCCAATGTTAGCACATTACTAATGCCACTGCCGGTCGAACTGGGCTCATAATAAAATGTTCCGCCGGCTTGCAGAAACGATGCATTGGCTGGCAATGTGTTTCCGGTCGATGCATTCGAAACGATTGGGTTCGTCGATCTGGCGTGAATGAAAACGTTTTGCGTTTGGCCGGAATTCACGGAAACAGTCGTCTGGTGATGACCATCATTGGCAGACGGTTGCTGCTGTGGTACCACTTTTGCTATTGGTACCGTCGTTGATGCATTGTTGGTGGACATAACATTTACGTTTCCTCGCATGATCTGCGAAACCGACGATGACGGAATCGTTGTTACCGATGCGGTAAATGCATTCGATCCACGGGATGTTATCGTTAGTGGTACGACGGTTGCAGAGGCTGGAACGTTTTGGCTGCCAATTATTTGCTGAAAAGAACCGAAAATAATTTCCAATTAGACGATCGGATTGATTTTGCACATTCACGCAAAAATACTTACAATTTGATGACTGCCGCCCTGTTGATTGATACCAACAATTTGAGCAATTTGATGCTGTTGCTGGCCCTGATTTATTGGATTTGTGCTTGTAACAATTCCGATCGGGGTCGACGATGTCGATTGATGGGTAATTTGTTGATTCAAATTGCCTGATGTGAGAGTAGCTCCTTGCGAAATATTGGTGGCCAAAGCGAGATTTGTTTGCTGTGTATTACTTGCTGGTAGTTTGCCGACATGGGTTATTGTTAATGATGGCTGTACCTTCGTTGTCGATGAAACTCTACCCGTACCAGTGCCAGTTGCTGTGTTCATAATCACTGGATGAAGAGTCATTAAATTGGCGGCGGCTATTTGCCTGGTACTGATCACTTGGGGACCACCAGTTTGCGGCTGTTGTTGCACCTGAATGATACGAGTTGCCGGCAAAGTGCTCGAAATATTCGATGTTGACAATGTGGCTGGTCGTCCTTGTACAGTATTTGGTAGCGACGATAGGACACTCGTCGGAGCCAAAACTGGAATGTTAGGGCCTCGAATGTTGGCTATGTTGGCTGTGCTTACTCTCACATTAATGCCTTGAGTTGGAAGCCGAGTGTTTGTTAATTGGATGGGTCGTACCTGTCGTTGGCCAGTTATTGGAGTAGTTACTGCCAGACGTTGCGTCGATGTAAATTGTTGCTGTGAATTGCTGTACACTAACGTTGCCGTTTGTGGACGTGGCGGAAGCACCGTTGCTACGAATGTTGGCTGACCAGTTGTAACTGCGGCAACTTGATTTTGTTGCGACACAATATTAGCCGATATGGTCGTTATGCCCGAGCTGCTGACATTTACACTAGCAGGAATGGGTTGTGCAACGAGTCGTGCCCTTGGCGATTGATTAATATTGGCACGAATTAATGGAACTGGTTGCGCTCCAGTCATCCAAGTCGTTGTACCCGAAGATATTATGGTTCCGGCTGGTGATGGAGTGCGTGGCGGAGCAACACCTCGATTGAATGTCGATGTAATATTGGACACATTCGACGGTGGAGTGGGCGCCCGTATTGGCAATGTAGTTGTTCCACGCGGTACACTAATGTTTGTTGCAGCAACTGGACCTCTGGGAGCGAAAGTGCTGAACGTTGGTGATCGTGTCACAATCGAAGCTTGTGTCAACGTCCGCGAAGGCAAAGCCGTGAGTTGTGTTCGTCCGGATGCGTCAACTGGCATTTACAAATGGATCATCAGAAAATGAAGACAAAAATCTGAATTTGATTTTTTTCATTACCTTGTTTTATCATCGTTTGTGGCATGATGTGAGTTTGAATGATTTGTCCGGCAGTTGTTTGCCCAGGCATAACTATTCTCATTTGACCGCCCTGTTGACTAATTGTTCTGGAAATATATTTTAGGAGCTCTACCAAACCAGTGAAACATTAAATTTACCTAAACGTTTGTGGAGTTTGAACGGTAGCTCCTTTGCCATCACTTGGCTTCACCAGGGCGATGTTACCGATTTTTGGAGCCAAATCCATTGGAAAAATATTGGTTTTGTTCACTTGAATCTTATCGCTTTCCGACGAACTCATTTTGGTAATTTGTTCATGCTCTTTTTAGTGATTGGAGGTAAAATTGTCGAATTTTTTCTCTCTCGATCAGATCGAAGTGAAAAAGGTGACGTGAAAATGGTGGAAAATTGGAAAGCGTTTTTTTCTGTGAGCAAATTATGCTCGTCACTATTCAATAATTTCGGCAGCTATTCATAGCCGATCACTACACAAGTAAGATAATAGTCTGGTACACTTTAATTGAGAATTTTCCAATCGTAAGAATGAAAAGATGAAACACTTTACGAATCTTACGCTTTATAAAACATTTTTTTAGGCTCAATCCACTTTTGTTGCGAAATTTTGACAAAAGAAATTACATCTGGTACGACTGAAAGAAATATAGGTTGCGTTCATGTCGCTGATTATCTTAGACCCGTACGAGTACGACGAGTACGGAGGTCTTTTTGGTTCACAAAAAGATCATTGTCAATATTGACATATGTCAAAATGTTATTATTTTCACTAAAACTCATTTGAAATTGGGATGAAATTGACAACTAAAGGCTAGTACACAGATCGTGAAAAATCGACCCTATGACATAAAATGTATGAGTTATCTGTCAAATATTTTGCAACCTCGGTGTGATATTTGACATTTGGCTCATACATTTTGTGTCATATTTTGCAGCAGTCGATTTTGCATCCATTTTTCGCGAATAAATAAACCTTTTTGTGGTTCCTCAGAGATGCAAAGTATGTATGTCGTATAATCATTGTTATACTGCCCATACTGCCCTACAACGTATAAAGACAACGTTTATGGGAGCAAGGTCTCGAAAGAACAGGTTAAGACACTTTCGAGTTGATCACGAAGGCGGTCGCATCGAAATTTTCATGTGGCCCCAACTGGGTTTGTGAAACTTTATATGACGATTTCAAGAAAAAAAATTGTTTTCAAGTTCAAGGTTCTGAAGGTTAAGACACTTACGAAGGCGGGTGAAACACAAATTTTGAAAATTTAAACATGTTTTGTTAAACTCACTCATTAAAGACTGTAGGAAGAGAAAACTTGAAGAAAATTTTTTAGGCCAAATAGGGTCTTATCTCCTATGTGGTTTGGATGCATCTACGATGAAATAGAAGTTGAAATGTTTTGGCGTACATATTTCATCATAGATGCATCCAAACTTCATAAGACCCTATTTGGCCCAAAAGCACATTAAATTTCCTGTGTAAGTCTTCGGTTGAACACTTCAACTGCACATATTTCAGTGTCGATGCATTTTAAACCTAATAAGTCCCTATTCGACTCAATGGTACATGTGATTACCTTTCTAATGACACCCCACACGACCCTGTACGGCTCGTGCAACTGGAGAAATTTTTGTAAGAAAAGTGCAAGTTTTCGGTTTTTGATCACCTTTCACCAGCCAAACAAACTTCGAAGAATTTCTTTGAAAGTGGTTTTGGCTGCTAGGGTCGAATACCGTTCTAGGCACATATAAAAAAGTCCACTGGAAAATGCGTCCGATTTCGGTAGGCTGTTTTTCGAAAGAATCCCTCTCAATATTTTACAAGAAATTCATGAAAACCATTCAAACATTTCTTTCTATTTTCAAACGTGAACAAAGTGCCTGTTCACGGCACATATTTTCAGGTTAGGGTCTCTGTGGATGATTTTTGACATTTTAAATAATATATCAAGGTTCTGAAAGAACAGGTTAAGACACCCACGAAGGCGGGTGACACAGAGGTGTCTTAACCTGTTCTTTCAGAACCTTGATCTATATTAGGTTGAATGTAGTGGTTTACAGTGATGTAATGCTGAAAACAAACGAGACATTGAAAACGTGTTTTGGTCCTAGTTTTCATTGACAGATGCAGCAATCGCAATTTTCGATAGAGAAATTTCTAACTTTATTTGACAGTTGCGACAATTTCGTCATGAAAACAAGGACCAAAACACGTTTTGAATGTCTCGTTTGTTTTCAGCATAATTGAGCTTAATATGACTTTTACTGAGAACAGTCCATTGCGCACACACTTCGTACGGGTCTCTCTTTATGGTTTTAGGTTTTTCTTTGCAGAGCGGGCACAATCACTTAAAAATGTTAGAGTAAAATCAAAAATTTTCTCAGAATTAACGTAGTTATGGCATGACAAAATATAACCTGCGCGTGACGTGACATAACATAATTCTCTTCTTTGTAATACGTATTATCGCGCGTCTGTTTTTGAAATGACTTCAGAAGTGAACGTAAATGTTTTGCGTAATATTTTTTTAGGAGTGTTTCGCTGTCGAAAACGAAATTTTACAATATTGAAATGGATCTGTCAAGACACACATATAATTTGCGAGACTAGAGAAACGTGAACAATTTACATTCAATAAAATTTGTTTTAACATTTTACGGAGAATGATTTTTTCGCTTGTGATTTAATTAACGCCAAGCAGTAAACATTAGTTTCTGTCATCGCAAAAAACATTTCGATTTTGTTTCCCAATTAAACACGAATTTAACATCCACAGATGTTTGTTGTAATTTTTTTTTTCACTCGTTGAAACGTGAATAAAGATCCTCTTTGCGTCCTGGGTTCGAATCTCGCTCGTGAACAACGTTCATAATCCAGAATTTTTTTTTCATTTTTTTAATTGATTGATTGTTGCTAAAGTGAAAAAAATGGAATCAAAAGGCAGTATCGATAGCAAAATAGGTGGTGACGCAATAAGGGAAGGATCAGCAAGTGCTGGAAATCTCAGCTCAAATGTGACCAATATGAATCCACTCTTGAAGGATTCGAAGCGAGTCATCAAGAAAATGATTGTGATGGATACGAGTAAACTCAAGGGATTGGGCATCGAATCTACGATCAAGAATGCCATGTCCAAATTGGGGAAAGGTAGGCAGTCCATCGTTAAAGGGAAACCAGACGTAAACAACGACTTTCATTCCGATTTTTCAGAAAGAAATATTAAAATAGAGAAGCCAACGTCTAATACTGTGGACAACCAATCTATCAACGTGTCACCAAAGGTTCCACAAACTATTATCAAAACTGAATTTGAGCCAAACAATGTGACCGTTAAGCCAGCGGCAACAGTCATAAAGCATATATACCGACCAGGTGTGCCTTTCTCTGCAACATCAGACTCGACTACTGATCCAGTTCATATTCAGTCGAAGGGTGTGACTGCTAAGCCATCATCAACTCATCCTGTTATACACTCACCTCGACAATCGCTCACCACCTCAACAAACAATGTTTCATTTAGATCTAGCAATGAAACGACTCCACCGGCTTCTGTTACCAAAAACGTGGCTCAAAGTGCTTGTGTTCCAAATACATCCACCAACAGTATGCAACCGATCCGCATTGCATCAACAGGTACAGTTCCAGTTGTGAAAGGTCACCGAAATGGACCGACACAATTTCATTACAACGCTGCAATCGTACCATCACAGACCAACAATCCAGTGATCAAGGTCGAAAGTACAGCACCGTCAGCTGCAAGTGATGGAAAGAAGATTAAGGTTTTGTCAAACGTTAGCTTGATTGATGGCAAGTCAAAGCTATTAGAGATCGACAAGCTGTCGTCTAAAAATTTAAAATTCACGAACGTCATCAAAGGAACGGACAAAAGCCCACCGAAGGCAGCGGTTCTTCCGAATTCCGATTCTGGGTCTAAACCAGATTCACATTCGAATGCAGTACCCGGAAAAATGGAATCCGATAGAGTGACAAAATTTACCCATGTCATCAAAGGATCAGAGGAACGTCAACCACGTACAACCGTTGCTGCACCGTGCACCGTTAGTTCCACAAGAGCACCCGTATTTATACATTCTTCCATGCCGAAATATATACAAACCGAAACGAAGTTGACTTCGTCCGTCAATTTGAAGCCGCTGAACGATGGAAAGCACCAAAGTACCACCAGGTTAATATTCCATAAGCAGCATGGCACTCCGGCAATGCCTACAAAGATCGATGAACCAAAATTTTCTTCGAAAAGTCTGAAAAATCCCAGCGATGCGACGAATAAAACAATTCCGCCGAACATTTTGAATTTTTCCAACGTTGGAGGAGGAAATGCGTTGAGGTCAGATTTTATAAATCAGTCGTTCAGATCATCATATCCAGCAGGCAAATCGATCAAAACCGAAATCGATACCGTTCCATCCAAGAATTTGATTTTCACCAACGCATCGAGACCAGTCGTTCAAATTATTACTGCTATTAGGAAGTCCACGACACCAACATGCTCATCATCAGCGCCAATTAAAACCGAATTCGAGGAAATGAAGCCGAACGACTTCAATCAACCCAATGCCAAAGGTTCGAAGGAATATCCATCGCACAATGTCGGTAGGCCAGCCGTTTGTAAAGTTGCTAAGCCGGTCACATCCACCAGCTCAACGTCTGCAGCAACCGAGGTTGCAACAAAACAATTGGTAACTACGGATGAAAATGTTGAGATTTACAAACCGTCCGCACAAAAATATCTAAGTAAGAGCACCGTGTCCACCGAAATGACTCCCGTCGACAATGCAGCAAGGAATAAACGGTTCCACGATGCCGTCTGGTCTACAAACAATCCCCGAACGTACGCCCGACATAATATCAAACGATTGCTCAGCGATAAAATCATAAAGAAAAGGAAAGAGGAGGAAAGTGTGCAAAATTTTCACAATGAACAGACATCCGAAACAGTACCTCCTGTGCAAGCGGATAAAAGTGATGTTCACGGTGACGCATCCGCATCTGCAAGCGATTTGAACTCGGAAAAAGAGAAGTCGAAAACGGAATTACCCACCAAGCAACCTACACCAATTATATCAGAGCTTACATCAGCGGATGATGGTGTTCAGTCGCCTGTAAAATTGCCTGTTGAACCGCCTATTCAGCCGATGGTTATAACTTCGGATTCAGAACCGCTTCAAAACAGTCCTATAAAATTAGTGCCTACGGTGGATGATACTGTTGAACCGATGGATGTAACTACGGATTCGGAGAAAATCAAACCTGTTCAATTGGAAGCGGAATCCCCTTGCAACCAAACCACACCGAGTCCATCAAAACTTACACAGATAGATGACTCTGTTGAGCAACCACCTATTCCACCCGTCGATGTGAATACAGATGCAGTTACTGTGACGAAAAACAATTTCTGCGGATTTTCCATTGAAGAAGTGAATGTCAGTTTCTCACTGCTGACCCAAATCAAAGCAATTCTTTCGAAAAATCGACCGAAGAAGACGCTACCATTGTTGGTTTCAACAAATCCAAAGGTTGGAAGTGAACGAGAGATTAAGTTGGTTGTCAGAGATAACAATCGCTGGGTTCTGAACCACGAAACCGGTGTCTTAGAAGAAAAATTCGACATAAAAATGAAGTCGATCCAGCAAAATGTTCCACCGTCTACAGAAGCAGATATGGACAGCAGGTTGTCTCGGTCAAATTTAGACAATGTAAACGAGCTAATCGAACCATCCGAACAAACTTTAAAGAACACCGAACTGGAATCCGGACTCTCTCCATCGAAAACACCTGTGATTGAAGATGCCGACGACGAAATATCGGACATTGACCTGTTTCACCGTTCGAAAACAAAATGCACCGGAAGTGCAATGAATCGCCGTGCAATATTTAAATCAATCGAACTGCATCGCAAATCGGCTCTGCCAGCTACTACGGATGATGATGAATCGGAACTGTCGTTACGCGTTCGTCCACCCAGACCGAAATTGAGGAGATCGCGTCAGAAACAGACTTTAGAACAGCTGAAAGTTCAGCAAAATGCTCATGTTAGCTTATTGAAACGATTCATACGCACGGATTCCGATTGTGATAATTTGGACGAAGAAGTTTTGATGAGTTTTATCGGCAGTGTGGACCAGCGAATTGAAGTGTTGGAAAATCAAGTGAAGAATTGCTTTAAAAAGAAAATTTGTGCCGAATTAAACGTCGATGCCATCAGTGTATCAGAGCAAAGTGTGACCACTTTTGTTGATCTAATGAAAGACATAGATGGACCGGTGAAATCTTGTGAAAGTGTTACAAGACCAGATCTAGTGAAACCCAGTAAAAGCTCGTCCAACGTACACAGTCGATTAAGTGGTGGTGTTACTTGTAACGCTCAGTTGCCTGAAGGCATTTTACCGAGTAATGCTGAAACGGCAGAGAGCGAACACAGACAAGGTGAGCACAATTTGTTTTCGTTTTTTTTTATTGAGTTGAGTTCATTGTGCTCGATTTGAATTATTTGTTCCGCTATCCAGGAGACAGTAAATTTTTTCTTTCATTTCACTTCTGGAACTTGATTCTGTTCCAGCAAAACCATTTTTCAAATAAAAAAAAAAATTACGTCCCCTGGATTCGAACCCGCTCAACCCGGTATCATAAAGACGTTACGCTAACCATTACGCCATAGCGACGAATGTAATTAGTTGGTTAAAGTTCTACTGCTGACATTAGCATTTCCATTGAGCACTTTTTCGTGCAGATGTTTTGTATGAATATTTTGTGTAGGTCAGTACCTGCTGCTATACGTATGTTGTATATATATATCTTTTGCAAATGATTTAACCGGCGGACCTTTGTTATTGTTTATGATTTAAAATCCATTTGGAAGTGTTTATTATGTGCAATAATTCCATTATCGTGTTATGCCGAATTGGGACTTTCATCACTTTTGCTTCATTTACCAGTTACGATTGGATATGTATAATCAGTCGGATTTTTGGTTTTAAACAGCGAAAGTCATCTTACACAAACTAAAGAACGAAACAGAATTTCATTAGTTCGATTGAAACGGTTAAATCGACAAGGGGCGCGCAGTGTTGATAGCAACATTTCTATCGATTTGAGGTTCATCTCTGGTGGCGTTGATAGAATGGTTTGTGATTGTAAATTCATGTATTGCGCACAGTATTGCACATCGGATGGTTGTGTGATTGAAAACAATTTTACGTTGAGAAGGGAATTTGATTAATTAATTTGTTAGTTAGCACTTCCAACCAGACATTCAGAAACTATTTTAGCTTTGATTTTATCACATTATTGTGCTGAAAAATGTGGAGGCGTTTCAAATGAAAATTATTGTCTGGTTGGTAAATGCATAATTATTGTCTGGTATAATTAATGCTATCACTTCTTGCGGATGACTGAAATAATTTGAATATTTCAATTGGTTTGTCCGAAAGTGCATACGTTTATTCGATTTTGATAAGTTTTCTTTGTTGAAACATAATTTTGACTGGAGATCTAAAAGTTTGAAAGTACTCTGAGCGTGAAGGTGAGACAAATTGTTTAAGTGGTAGGAAGGGACAATTTCTCTAGGTTTTTTTGGTGGTGGTTAATCAATTGAAGTTTGTTCAGTTTTTTTCATGGTGAAAAGTATTACAAGAACAAGGACTGACAAGGATTGTTGCTATTGTATTTGAACTAGATCCCACCACTTGGGTGGGTCAGATCCCTTGACTGAATTTTTTTCTTAAGATTTGTGAATTAATCATTTTTTCCCATCAATTATGTGCTGCCCAGTCACTAAAGCGTATTCAAATTTTGCGCCAAAATATCATAGCCTGGAAACACTTAATTGACTGGAAACATCGATGTCAATCTGAGGGATTCTTTTGAAAAACAGCCTATCGAAATCGGACGTATTTTCCATTGGACTTTTTTGTATGTGCCTAGAAAAAACTTCGACCCTTCGAAGCCAAAACCACTTTCAAAAAAATTCTTCGAAGCTTGTGTGGCTGGTGAAATGTTATCAAAAACCTAAAACGTGCGCTTTTCTTACAAAAATTTCTCATGTTACACGAGCCGTACAGGGTCATGTATACACCCTATGCGGTGTCATTAGAAAGGTAATTGAATGCACTTTCGGGGCAAATAAGGTCTTGTTGGGTTTAAAATTCATCCACACTGAAATATGTGCAGTTGAAGTTTTCAACCGAAGATCTTATTCGGCTCAACAGTACATGTGATTACCTTTCTAATGACACCTTACACGATCCTGTACGGCTTGTGTAACTGAAGAAATTTTTGTAAGAAAAGTGCAAATTTTCGGTTTTTGATCACCTTTAACCAACCACAAGAGCTACGAAGAATTTTTAAAAAGTCCACTGGAGAATGCGTCCGATTTCAGTATCCCTTTATGTAAAATGTGTTTTTCTTAAGAATGAACCAACTAGAGTCTAGATCAAACCCTACGCTCAGAACGATGACTCTGATTCAATAAGGATACGTTTAAACCACATTTAGAAGAAAAAATATTTCCTCGGAAAGAGGCCACTCATATGGTAGAGTGAAAAATAATTTTTCTTCTAAATGTGGTTTAAACGTATCGTAAACACATTCAATAATCTGGAGGTAGACTTATACCGTTACCGATCATCATTACCATGATTGGTTGTGTGAAATTCAGTGTTATCGCATGAAAATCGTTCTAGAAGATTGCAGGAAACATATGGTGGCAACAAAATTGGTTCTCATGTTTCAGTAGATGTTTCTCATGTTGCTATAGATCCTCAAAAATCGCTGATATCTGTCCACTTATTTCAATTTATATAATTTTAGACTAATGATATCTGACTGACCACTGACATTCCGTTTTCGGTTTCTCTTTCAGGTCTCCTGAAAATTCATGAAGTTACAATACGAAAGGACACATTTCTGGTGACCGAGTATGACAACCAATGTGATAAAATCAATCATCTACCTCTAAACGTGAAACTTGAGAAAGACACATCGACTAAACGAAGCATTTCGGCTCCGCCTCCGGTTCGGAAGACAACAAAACCAACGATCCGAAAAAAACGTAAACGAAAGTCTCTAGTTGAAATGTTGGCCAAGCATGTCGATAAGGAAACCCTCAAATCGGTGATCATCGAGCATGCTAAACAAAAATGTGATCTCAGTTCATCGCTGGATTCGGATAGTGACAATGACAGTGATCGGGGCGACGTTGTAAGTAAAATATTTCGAACGGTGTGTACAATTGACTTGTGCGACGATGACGACGAAACCGTGCATGAAGATGTCCTACAATATCTGGAATTTACCGAGGAAAATGAGATGGAAATTGAACAAGATGTAATGTCAGTTAATCCTTCTTATTCTGTTGAAACGAAGATCAATCACGAGGTACCTAAACCGATCAAATCTCCTAAGCCGTCGTGTAAAAACCCCAGGAAAGGGAAATTAGAAACTAGAACATCGGAAACATCGGGGAAAAAAAGGAACCCAAGTTCCACCACTGTGATAGATACACCAATTGAGGGTACCATAGAGAATGCAGACGTATGCGAAACACGGGATGCAATGAGTGAAAAATCTACTGCTATTTCAGCGAAAGAACATGACGATATGCCAGTTGCAAATATTTGCGATGAAAATCCTCCGGTTTCAACATTAGAAACTTCAAATGTTTCGCTTTCGACAGCAACAATCATGAATGTTTCGTTGTCGACCGCAAAAACTTCAGAGGTTCCGACATCGACCGCACCAACTTCAGAGGTTTCATTTTCGACTACAATAACGTCAATTGTTTCGCTGTCGACCGCAACAACTTCAAATGTTCCACCGTCGAGCGCAACAACTTCAAATGTTCCAACGTCGAGCTCAACATCAAGAAATGTTCCTTCGTCGACCGAAACAACTTCAAATGTTACACCGTCGAGCGCAACAACTTCAAATGTTTCGTTTTCGACCCCAACAACTTCAAATGTTTCATCGTCGAACGCAACAACTTCAAATGTTCCATTGTCGACCGCAACAACTTCAAATGTTCCACAGTCCACCGCAACAACTCCAAATGTTCCAACGTCGAGCTCAACATCAAGAAATGTTCCTTCGTCGACCGAAACAACTTCAAATGTTACACCGTCGAGCGCAACAACTTCAAATGTTTCGTTTTCGACCCCAACAACTTCAAATGTTTCATCGTCGAACGCAACAACTTTAGTTCCATTGTCGACCGCAACAACTTCAAATGTTCCGCTGGCGACCGCACCGACTTCAAATGTATCATTTTCGACCCCAACAACTTCAAATGTTCCATCGTTGACCGCAACAACTTCAAATGTTCCACAGTCGACCGCAACAACTTCAAATGTTTCACCGTCGACCGTAACAACATCAAATGTTCCATTGTCGACCGCAACAACTTCAAACGTTCCACCGCCGATCGCAGCAACTTCAAATGTATCACTTACGGAAGCCGAATCAATTAGTTCCAACTTTTTCGATGATGATGACCACACAGAAACGCTCGACACAGCTTTTGATGTTGAAGCTAGTACTTCTCCTTCCCCGGACAACACTTTAAAAGTAGACGAGATGCCTAGTCCAAAAGTTGAAGCAGTTCCACAATCCAAAATTTTGAAATCGGATGGCAATTCTGTTTCGGAAATCGCAGACAAAAACGATATTCAAGAAGGTGGAGTCGTCCCATCCGACGACCAGTCAAAAATGGAAAAAATTGTTCCTGCTACCGTTCCTAAAATTAGTGAAGAAGTCACGACTGTTACTATTCCAATGGATAACATTAGTGCAGCGAAAGACCCAGAACAACCCATGAATGTGGAGGCTAGTCCTGCTGCACCATCAAACACGAAAATAGACAAATCACCAGAGAAAAAGAGTCCGAAAAGGTTAATAATAAAACTGAGGCCTTTCGAGGAAATATCTTGCCGTCCCAGACTGAAGAGCATAGACAACGAGCCTACTGCTGGTGCCAAACTATCTTTTGCGGAAAGTCTAAGCAAAATTGATTCTGCAATCGACAAGGGAAGTAAGTCGAAACGAAAAGCCTCAAAATCGAAAGATGCTCACACGACAGATACAATCGATTACAATCTGTACGGCAGTCGACTCATCGTTGTTACTCCAGAGACGTTACCTAAATCAACAGAACGAAAGCCAAAAGACAAAATTCAACTTTCTTCTGAAAGCATCAACGACGACCCAGCTGTTGGTCCAATAAAAATCAAAATTAAAATCGGGAAAGAGCCGAAAAACTCAGCGGCAATTCCAAACAATGATACAGTGAACGGAATCGAAAAGCCCAGCCGCTCTCGTAAAAGAAAATCTGCAGTCTTAGAAGATGCAGCAAGCGTACCAGTCGCTACACCACCGCCAGCAAGTGACACAACTCGAAGGCGCCCCATTTTCGATAACTTCGATTCACCCGAAATTCTAACAACCAAACGTGCCAGGAAATCAAAGTCTTATGTGGACGATGACGATCGCATTGAAAATGTACCAACGACCACTCAGCCACTATCCAATTCACGCTCATCCAAGCGCAAATCAAATAGTTCGAAAAGTCCACTTAAATTGGAGTCAAGTGTTCTGGAAACTGTCGACGGAGCAAAAGATCAAAAAGATCTGCTTGCAACGGAACCGGTTAGTATCGCAGAGCCGAACGCTGAACTGAACACTGAACGGAACATTGAACCTAACGCTGAACCGAATGCACCACCAAAAGTACCGATAGCTTTAACAATGCCGAAAACTGGAAGGGGTATTAGGCCACCAGTCTTAGCGCCATTAGACGTCGCCGAGCGGTATGTTTGTGGAAATTGTAAGGAAGTAGTCGAGGCAAAAGATTGGACCAAACATATCAGAGGTCACTACGGTCTATCATGGCGAGTTGATGTCGATCCGCCGATCGTGAGTTTTTACTTGAATGCACTCGGAACTACTCGACTAAAAAAATGTCTTATTTCTATCATTGCAGGATATGGACAACATTCACACCATGTCATCGAAAGTGTTAAACTTTATCAAGAAGGCAAACATCAAGATTTTGAAATGCCCACAGTGTGACGTTGAAAAGAAATCAGCTTTGGGATATTTGAGTCACTTGGAGGTAAATTTCGAGTCAAGAAAAATAGCAACCGCCACAACTCACAATCCAACTCGTTCATTAGGTGTGCGGTTTGACTCCAGAGGAAGTCAAAAGCAAATTGGTGAAATGCGAACACTGTCCGTCAATGATCCGTAGCTGTAGCATGAAAATCCATCTAACTTTTTGTTCCGGTTTGAAGCGGCTGTTGCAGAAGGAAAAAGAATCTACCAAAGAGCCTGACAGTGCCGAAGAATGCTATAACGACATGGGTCGAGCTGTACGTCGTTCTGCTCAAAAGTAAATTTACTTGCTCCGCTGATGTGTGACGCTCAATCTTTGACGCTCAGTTTTCTTTATCTTATTCCAGAGCTATGTCGTCGTTTAAAGATCTTGGCAAAGCACCCGAGGCTAAACTTGAAGATGTAAGAGATTCCCATCCTCCAATGTCATGACAAACCAACTAATTTCTCGATTTTTTCTTTCAGTACGTCGAACGTGTGGAAAAGATCAGTAATAAGCAACATCGGAAGTGGAGGCAGGTGTTGAAAGAAGGCAATAACATGGAGTGTGTTCGGAAAGGATGTGAATTTTCAACGAACGATTTGTTGGCAATGGTCGATCACTTCAACACGTGTGTTCTTGTCGACGGTGAAACGTTCTATTGCAATCGATGCGGACATGGACCGGACACTCGTGCCGATGTAGAAGAGCACATCAAAGCTAGCCACAGTTTGGGAGTCATTGAATCGATCGACGACAAGATATTTTCGGACAGTGACGATGACGCTGAGTTGGGTGAGGAATCATCGGAAAGTGAAGGAGAATCAGGCGATGAGGAAAGGTCGGACAAAGACGGCGGAGACAGCGATTTCGATGATGAAGATGACGATGGGTGGAATACGAAAGGATACAAAAAGAAAAGGCTGAGGGATTGGCCACACAATGAAGTTATGTTGAACAGCTGTCTGGATAGGAAAGGTAATTGGAAAGCTGTTGTCAGTTTAAAACATTTTCTCTCACAACTGATTGTTTGCAGTGTTGGCGGAATATGCCAATCTTCTGAAATCGTATTCCGGTGGATCGTACTACTATCCGACATTGGAATGGACACAAGATTTGTATGAACCAGAATTTCTGAAAGTATTTTTGGGCGCTCACGAGGTATTCTTACTTACAGTCGCGACACGCATTTTTCCAGCGAAGGGCTATTGCCAACGGCCACACCGAACACATTTTCCGTTTTATCTTCAACGCTGACCGATTTGTACTTACCTAGAGTTCAGCAGTCCAACAAATTTTTGGTCAAAGACGTGCGCAAATACAGGAAAGTCTATGGTTCGACTGAAATCACCCAATCTGATAGCTGGAAATTGCTAAACCGATTCGAAGCGTCAATAGAAAGCGATTGTATGGTACTGTTCACCGGTGGACCGGTTTTATCGATGGCTTGGCTACCCGTGCCGGATGATCATTTATCGCAAATTTTGGCCGTTTGTTGTCGCAGCGATGCTAACGATGACATTTTAATGAATAACACAAGGGCAGCAAAGTGTCTGATCCAACTATGGAATTTCCATAAGCTCAAGAACGGTCAGTTGCGGCATGCACAAATTCCACATTTGCTTTACAGTGTGGCTTACGACCATGGTCCGATCATACAACTGGAATTCTGTCCGAGCGGTGGCTTTACCGAAGACCGATTGGGATTGTTGGCAGTATCGTCGTATGACGGACATGTGGACATCCTTGCGTTGCCAAAGAATTTCACTTGTGACAATTCGAAAATCGAAAATTTGGTATTCACAATCAAACCGTCGTTGACGCTGTGCTGTGAGCGGGATCGACCATTTGGTGTTTTAATGACGAAATTAGTGTGGTCACAGGTAAGCGTATAACTGAATCATATGTCGTCGATCAAACATGTAACGATGTGGTTGCAGTCGATGGGGCACACGAAATTGGCCGGTGGATTTGCGAACGGTTTAGTGGCCATTTGGAATTTAAAAAATCTGGAGACACCGTTCACCTGCAGCAAAATCAATGGCATACCAACACTGCTACCGACCGATTTGTTTTTCGCTGGCAATAAGGCCATTAAACGTAAATATGGACCGAGCTTTCAGAGGGAACATTAATTGTCATTCGACTGTTCAGTTCTAGAGTTTCATCATGACGAGAACAATGATGCACGTTGGTTGATTGCCGGTTCACATGACCGTAAGGTGAAATTTTTCGATACACACAATGTGCACCTGGAAATATCAACGACCACGGCACATAGCCGAATAACTGCTGGATGCTGGCCTGTTCATTGGACATCATTCCTGCTGGGCATTGATAACGCTTATAGCTTAAGTATGTGTGGCTTGAATGCCGTGTTCATTTTCTTTGGTTCATGTCATTTCGGTGGTTGAGTCCTTGACACAGTCCTCGTTGGGCGTTAGCGAAAAATTTCGCAGAAAAGTTGGAAAGTCTCGTCAAACTATGAACGGTCCGTCCTCCCTATATTCTATTGAACTCTTAAGACTCAAGCACCCAACTACTGAACTCAACAAAAACATGGACCATTACACTACAATCTCTGGTCTCTTACTGACTTTCCATTTGACCAATCGATTCTCAATCTTCTTACAGAAATATCCGGAATCATTCTCAAGCAACCATTGGATATTGGTTGCCGTACTTCCACATTTTACTCATGCATCGGATCAACCTGTGATATTAGTTTTAATAATTGGCTCAACTCGTACGTTTTCGTAACGTCATACGGTGACATTCATGTGGGATATGTGCGACAAATGATTAGTGGCTTTGGCGAAACGCGACGGCAACGATCGATTCTCGGCTATACGGATTCCGTGGACATTAGCGGATCGGATAGTAGGGAGGAAGAGGATGTTGCGAATGAAGAGGTATCCACTTCGGATGAACCGCAGCCATCGACCTCAGCAGCTAGTGCGATTGAATCGGCAGCGGATTTTTCGTATCCATCGACCGATGGAATTGTTTTCTGTGACTTTCGCAATGTAAGTATGAAGAGAACAGTGTGCCGTGGGTGATCTGACTAATCAAAATTGATTTCTTATCTTTTCTTTGCTCCAGCCTCTACCTGCCGTCACATCACCGTCGTATGAAAAAATTGGAGCTCCACCGATGAATAAATACAACATGGTCAAAGTGAATAGAGTCGTCTTCAATCCGAATGTGTCCGCTTACAAATTGTACGCTCTGGGTTATGAGTCTGGATTCGTTCGTATCAATCAACTGTTGCCGAATTAATGATTTGCGAAAGAAGGTGGGGAAATGTGTTGGACGTTTCTGTTGTTGATACATTTTGTTAATTCGGTCACTTTATGAGATTTTTGTTGTTCATTTTCTAATTACAAAATTAATAAATTAATATATTTAACGTAAGTAATTTATAAATTAATTTATTGTACCACATTCTGCATTTTTAATTGAAAAGCTGAGACTAGCAAGCGAATAAAATCCGTTAAGCAGTGGTGGGTAATTTGATCCCTATTTCCGGGCTATTTTCTGATTAAAAAAATCTATGAAGAGCAATGGCCAAATTGGGCTACGACTACGATTCAAACCAAAAGAGTCAAAAAGTTGACCAACGCCCACTGTCTGAGTATAAGTACAGTATACAATCACCGAAAAAAAGCTTGGATGGGTTTTTTTGCAAAGCAGCCTACCGAAATCGGACCGATTTTTCAGAGGAAACATTTTATTGGAATTGAACCCTAGAATTCAAAACCAATTTCAAAATTTGTTTCCGGCCACTGTGTCACCAGTGGGAGGTAACCGATATCTGAAAATTGCAATGTTCTTACCTGTTCAAGGGTTCAATTCCTGCACATACACATACAAATGTTTCCTCTAAAAAATCGGTCCGATTTGGGTAGTCTGTTTTTTAAAAGAATTCCTCTAGCTCCCACATCTAATAAAATCTCGAAAGCTCCTACAATTTCAAAAATACACCTAAAATCTCCTAAAGCTCCTAAAATGAGACTTCGAAAATGTCATTAAACTACCATAAATTAGGATCAAGATCAGTACCATCAGCGGATGAGTAAAATAACCCTAAATCGAACTAAGAGCTTTTTGGTAACTTTGTGTGACTGCAATTTTTCTGGGTTGATCCATTTCCGATCCTGTAAAATCGTCCACCACCAAAAACCTAGTCTGAGAATATGCTACATGGTAGGTTTTGTAACAGTATTGGATAAGGCTTAACGGCGGTAATGTAATGAGCTGAGCCAGAACTAAGTATAGATTTAATTTAATTTATTAGTTTTGGACTTGATGATGCGAGAAGGCCTTCGGACAAAAGAATTGCGACATTTACGCACAGGCGCAGGAAATGTTGTTTGAACATCCTGTTGTTAGAATTATCCTCTGCAGTATCGAAGTATTAAGACATTTTGCACCCACCCTGACATTTTGTCAACTGCAATCAATTTTTATGCTTTGGGCAAAAATTTCGGAATTTTTCTCGTAATTTAGGCCCTTAAATAGACATAGACTGGTACTTCGAACGATAAAATGTGTTCCATTTTATGTAGAATCATACACCAACATATGTAGGCGTTGACATTTTTGATAGTTGTCAATTTAGCATTTTGAAAAGTCATTACCGGGAATGTAAAGTTTTGTTTTTAATACTAATTTGGGACAAATTATCATTAATTTATAGTAAATACACAATATGTATTACATTATTGAGTTGGCTTTGAAAAGAGACGGTCGTGAAAATTTTTGCTCTGCAATTTTTATTTAAAAGTTAATCAATTTTGAGGGAAACACCAAGGATTAATTGATGAATACGAATGGAAATCCTACTAGAATGAATGAATTTCTGATGTTTTTCCGTCGATTAATAAAAGACGACAAATTTGGTTCAACGATCTTTTGCTCGAATCATCAAGTTTGAACTCCCCCACGAATCAATGAATTTTGCGACGATTTTTTTGGAAACAGTATACCAAATGCAGATAAATTTAACATGAATGAAGTAGAACAGGCCATTTATGATAGAATAATCTCGGATTCAGTTTGTATATGTAATCGCATTGTTAATTATATTATTATTGAAATGCATCGCTCGCTGGGTATAGTGAAGTCGGAGTCGGAGTAAATACACAATATGTATTACACATATGGTGTAGACGTGTATTTCTGGAGCAGAAGATAAAGTCTAACTTTTTCATTTTTCAAGTGTTTTTTTGTTTAATTATGTGTGTGTCTTCCAAAAAATTGTTTTCACGATAACCGGCTGCGTATTTAATCTATTGGAATGAATAACCTCTTTTGGAGGACACTTCCGGTATCTGAAAATTTCCACCTTCATCGTCGAGGTAATTTTTCCCATATTTTAATGTTTTTTAATTCAAAAGTTTCGTGTCGTAAACGAATTCAAATTCTTCGCGCTAATTTGCCCACCAATTCTCACACGATCAAATATTTCGTATTTCACGTCGGGGACACATTTTTTAAGTAATTTTGCTCATAATTACCAGTCTAGGTATAATTCGTCTAAGGTTTATGCCACATGCACTATCAGTATCAGTAATAGTAGATTATTCACCTCTGTCCACATGTTTATTTAGACACTTGGGGAGTAATTGCATGAGCCGTAGGCGAATGTTATAACCCCAAGTGTCTAAATAAACATTTGGACAGAGGTAAATACGCTATTTTATCTACCAACGGCGAAACAATAGCACTTTTTCACTGCTATTATTTCACCTAGGTAGATAAAAGACTTTTGTTCAACTAGAACATGAAATTTAGAAATTTTTTACTCACTTCGTACACATTCTCACTTTCTCACCCAATGAAGTCGTTCAGACATCAGCTGATAAGTATCATGTGGAGAAAAATTTGATACGAGTAATTAACATAAAACCTAAAATAAAGATTAACAAAACCCAGCTATTACTTTCTAAAAATCTGTACGAACGTTAAACGTTAAAAATGTAAGAAAGGTTCACAATAATCACTCAAACGACAACTTTTGCCTTAATTTCAAAACTGCTTTCTCTCTCTCTCGCTGCTCATGTTCATGAACGCCTGTAATTTATTCTGAAGTTCAGAACTCACCATCATTAGGAATTTTTGCGCCCTAAACTTGAACTATGAATTAAAATTGCGAGCTATGAAGTGATTTAGAAAAAACAACTTAGCTCGCTTCGCTCGTGTATGAGTTTATGACATATTTATGTAGCGTTTAATTTTCGGGCCAGCGCTTACCCTGGAAGAGTGGTCTAAGTACTTCACAGCTGTTCTTTAAAATTTCTCATGTGTGATTATTATTGAAGTACAGAAAATTGAACAGTTTCAAATGGATGCGACCTCCAGTCAGTTTTTGTAAAATACATTATTTTTGTCAGCTTCAACTTCAACTCTTACACATCTATCTGATTATTCGTCTGAAATGACTGAAAATATGTTACAGGGAGCTAAACAATTAAAGTTAGATTGAAGTTGAATACATTATGTCGATAGAGATGCCCACATTACTAGTCATTTAGTTTCATTTTTTTATCACGTACTGTCGGCTGTCAAAATTACTTAACTAGAAGTTTAATTCAAAAATTACACTTCAGTTCTATGTTGTTGTCTCGTTTTCGCTTATGTGATAAAATAGAGTACACACTTGTGATTATGAGTCTCGGCAAGCCTCGACTTCTTCGTGACAAGTGTGTAATATATATAATGGCCACCTGTAACTTCCCTATTAGTCCAGACGCTTGTGTCACGAAAAGTGGCTCTGTGGGATTCGAGGTTTTAAGATTTTTTGTGAATGGATTCTGATAGAGTATCAAAAGTTGTAGAACTAAATTTTTTTCTTGAGGTCGATGAACCGGTATTACCGGTAAAATTACCGCTTTAGTGTAAAACTAAGAATCGCTATAACTCGAGATAGAAGTGACTTGGTTCGGATTTCTTTTTTTTTATTAGAAAGGTACATTAATTACCTAAGTTTAATGGAAGAACTTTTTTTTGGAAAAACAAAATGGCGGAAATATGGTCTTTTTCCCTAGACACTACACAAAAAAACCGCTAACTTTGAAGCCATTTTTGGCCGGTGTCTTACGACCGGATTTCGTGTAAGTAGGCTCATTCGACAGGTACAGGTCTCAACTACAGCCAAAAAAGTTCCGAAAGTGATAAAAAAAAATTTGCCCGAGATATTGAGCAAAAAGTGAGGTTAATACACAATCGGATTTTTCTTGCACCAAATTACACTGTTTCCTTTCGATTTTCGAGACATTTAAATTTGAAATGAGCCGGAAAATGACAGAAAATTGTAGTACTAACGTTAATACATCCGAACCAATGCATAACAATTTTTCTATATGGGAATGGGACAGACGCGTCAAAAATGGTCAAAAATGTTAAAAATTGGTTAAAACCTACGAAATTTGAACTATTTTTTGCCGTTTTCTCAATTTTAGCGAAAAAAAAAACAATTATTAAATTAAACGGAGAATTAATTCCTGCCAATATAGATCTCATCTGGTACTCAGACGGATCAAAATTATATAGATCTCATCTGGTACTCAGACGGATCAAAATTCAATAATCTAGCTAACGCTGGCGTTTTTATGAAAATATACCATCTACTTTCTCCAACATTACAAAGGGAAAATGAACGGTACAATAGTGTCGAAAAATGTTTCTGGAGTTTATTCGGGATCTCCAAGGCATTTAAGCGAATCACAAATTTTTTATGTTGCGGAAAACGTTGTATGAATCTCGGTGCAAAGTACTATATTAGGGCCTAATATTATTAGGCTCACAATGTGTATTAAGTGTCATAAATAACTATTTCGTGCTTCGAGAAAAGTTTTTCATTTTTATAATGCGACTGAACTTTCCTGTCATACCAGTTCCGGTCAGCGCATGAACGGAAGTAGTGATCTTAATTTATTATTTTCACTGAGAAAAAAATGAAAAAATTACGATTTCTTTGAAAATTTCTGAATTTTTCTGTTTTTTTAATTGCTGCTGTTGATGTATCTTATGCGATATAAAAGGTTCCCTGACGTTCTCCGTTTAATTTAATAATTGTTTTTTTCGCTAAAATTGAGAAAATGTCAAAAAATAGTTCAAATTTCGTAGGTTTTCACCAATGTTTAACATTTTTGACCATTTTTGACGCGTCTGTCCCATATAGAAAAATTTTTATGCATTGGCTCGGATGTATTAACGTCACTACTACAATTTTCTGTCATTTTCCGGCTCATTTCAAATTTAAATGTCTCGAAAATCGAAAGGAAACAGTGTAATTTGGTGCAAGAAAAATCCGATTGTGTATTAACCTCACTTTTTGCTCGATATCTAGGGCAAATTTTTTTTTATCACTTTCGGAACTTTTTTGGCTGTAGTTGAGACCTGTACCTGTCGAATGAGCCTACTTACACGAAATCCGGTCGTAAGACACCGGCCAAAAATGGCTTCAAAGTTAGCGGTTTTTATGTGTAGTGTCCATAAAACGTAGGTAATTAATGTACCTTTCTAACAAAAAAAGAAATCCGAGCCAAGTCCTTCTATCTCGAGTTATAGCGATTCTTAGTTTTACACTAAAGCGGTAATTTATCGACCTCAAGAAAAAAATTTAGTTCTACAACTTTTGATACTCTATCAAAATCCATTCACAAAAAATCTTAAAACCTCGAATCCCACTGGATGACACAAGCGTCTGGACTATATGTGTAAATCGGTAACTATAGCATTTCGTGACTTCATCCCAGGATTTAGCATTGCACGTTGAGTATGAAACCAAATTCAGTCATCTGTTACCGACAACTGTCGACAAGAAATGAACAAGGAACTTTTTGACCAGTATGCTCTTAAATAGACCGACGCTATGTTGACGTAATTGAAGTAAAAGATTCTGCTTCAAACATAATGCGGTCGTTTAAACAAAGGAGGTAGTTAGTTAGTTAGTTTATTTATTTATGTCATAATATGAGTAAGGCCTGTGAGCCTTTTTTAGTACATATTACAGTAGGATGTCAATCAACGCAAGATTAATAATTAAATATAAGGAAAAATTCGGACTGCAAGTTCATAACTACAGGCAGTAAATCTAGCCAAAGTACGATAACAAACCGCTTAAGTCAAATAATAATAAACACAGTTGGGAAAGAGCTACAATAGAATCACATACAAGCATCGACACATTATTCGTGGACGTAGGCAAATAACTCAGTCACTGAAACGATGAAATAACGAAATGGGTACAACACATGAATCTTAGACACAAAAATGGTCCCTGCATGCAACCTTAAAGCCAGTTAACGATTTAATTTTTTTAATATTCGGTGGCAATGAGTTATAAGTCGAGACCCCACCCGCGAAAAAAGACCGCGACATTATGTCTCCTCTCACTCTCGGCATAACCAGATTAAAAGTTCGCGTATTTGAGGTGGGGGTTATGCGTTCATACAGGTAACGAGGCTCTTTAAGGAGTAATGTCTTATGCATTAGCACGCATGATAAGAAATCGAAATATGAGAACAAGTCGCAGCCAAGAAGCACATTGCTGGCTGCTGCGGTGGAGTCATAACGGCCCAAGCCACAAACGAACCTAATGCAACCCTTAAATGCCTTCTCTAGAACCTTCTTCGTCAAAGCCTGCAACCTTCCCATGACTTGCGAGCAGTACGTGAAATGAGGCATCAGAAGAGACTTGACTAGAGTCAGCTTGACGGATCTAGGAAGGTAGCCAGCATGAGGCCATAAGCATCGGAGTCCAGCAAAGACTTTCGACGAGACCGAAAGGGCATGAGCTCGCCAGTTCATCAGATTATCAATCAGAATCCCTAGATCCTTGACCGTGTCACTATAGCCGATGTGAGTCCCATTCAGCTCCACCTGAGGGATAGTTGACGACCAATTCCCAGTGCAGATCCTGATTGCCTGCGTTTTACTAGCATTAAGTACCAGACCGTTTGCTCCCGCCCAGAACGAAATAGCCCTAAGATCAGCGTTGAGGTTATTCACGTCTTCCCTGACATTTTCCTTACGCACAGACAAGTAGAGTTGTACATCATCGGCGAAAAGGTGCACACGGGAAAACTTTACTGTCGCTGGAAGATCGTTTATAAACACTGAAAAAAGTAACGGACCGAGAACCGAGCCTTGCGGGAGCCCGACCAATATGTCCGAGAAGCTGGAGCTGCATCCATTAATCATTACCTTCTGCTGCCTATTACTCAGGTAGCTCCAAATGAAATTAAGTGCAGAAGAGGAGAACGTCAGATTTTGGTCAAGTTTATTAAGCAAAAGACCGTGCCTAACTGTATCGAAGGCCTTAGAAAAGTCGAGTAACAAGAGGACCGTGGCTAATCCACCGTCAAGATCCACCCTTATATCATCCGTAATCTTCAGTAAGGCCGTAGCAGTACCATGGTTTGAGCGAAACCCAGACTGAAATCTATGTAACAGTCCAAATTCAGCTATGTACTCATTCATTTGACCCTTCATAAGCTTCTCTAAAGCCTTAGACAACGCCGGAAGTATACTAATCGGGCGGTAGTCCCGCAATTGTTTATCACGCGTATTCTTATGCCTCGGCAAGACCTTAGACAGCTTCCATGACTTCGGAAATACAGATTTAGTTAATGCTGCATTGAAAATGGTCGTAATCACTGGCAGAACAGCTGGTAGGATTAGTTTGATAAATGAAATCGGGATGCCGTCGAGGCCCTCAGAATTTGATTTAATGCTAACAATGGCCTTGCATACTTCATGGCTGGTAACGTTACGAAAATAAAACTGTCTACGGGACGTTGCGGAGTTCCCGGTCAATAGCCGTGGGGTATTCGACAAATTAATAAAAACTGGGAAGTCTGAATAAATGCCTTGAGTGAAATGGACGTTGAATTCCTCTGGCGTATACGGGGCCACGGCATCACCAGAGCCCCTTAAAAGACCCAACCCACGTAAGCTGCTCCACAGTTTCGTCGTAGGTATCAAAGACCCGAACTTACGCGTGTAGTAGCGACGCTTAGCTAGTCGGATGATCTGTGAGGCTGCATTCCTCAGTCTTTTAAAATGAACAAAGTTACCGTCGGTCCTATGACGTTTCCATGCTTCATATGCTAAATCCCTGTCAATCAGTGCCTTGCTAACGTCATAGCAGAACCACGGTGCTGAAGACTCTCGTGCTTGCATCGGTTCTAAAGGAGCATGAAAGTTCAGCAGACGCAGCAGCTCTACTTCGAGGTTACTCACTGATTCATCGACATCGTTACTCATCATGATACTGGTCCAGTCAACTGACATCGCATCTGAAACCAACTTCTCACCGTCAATACGATGAATCCTACGCCTCAATGTGACCCCAGAGTCAATGCACGACATATCACATTGTACTGACATGAAAATCATGTCATGTTTAGAAATTCCCCCCAGACTAACCTGAGAGAAACGAGCAACATCACTAATAGAGTTAGTCAGAAAGTGGTCAATGCACGTAGAAGAAGTCTTCGAAAAATGTGTAGGTTCCGTCGAAAGATTGAATAATTAAACGGCGAGACATTTGCCGCTTGTTTTGTTAAATAGTTGAACAATCAGTGTCTTGTACATCTTTGAGATTAACTCCGCCGCTGAAGTTGCATTCTCGACTTTGACCTAATTCGGCTGTACGGTGGACTCTTCGTTTTCACCATTTTCGTCACAATGATCTAAGTATTTGTAAACAAAAAGGTTAGTTAATCGATTTGAAAATGCAGCTAAATGACTTCTGTGATTTATCGACAAAATAGACTGACACGATACTTCAAGTGACGATATCTTGAATTTATTACTCGAGTCAATGGTTTTCGGTAATTTAATTTTCATTCTACACTCTTACAGACATAGGAAACGTATAGGGTGCATAATGTTAGGGTGCAAAGAAGAGATGAAATGTTTTACTTCTGTTATCGACATCAACGGGTAAAATATAGGAGGAGCGATGTCCATTGAACATTGTCGATTGTCCAATCTGTTCTAAAAAATGTCAAAACTAATGAACTAAAAGATTTGTGTACCAAACTGTTAAACACACTTCAATCAAATGGAGTAACAGACTCGCTGATTGTACTTGGTGATGTGCTTTTCGCCTGTGAAACTTAAACACAGACATTACTTCAAATTCGTGCGATTTCTATTCCATAGAGTGGTATAGAAGTTTGACCTACGGAGAGCAATTGTTGTCATTCTGATCAACCGTAGTCTTTGTGCTGAATATTAAGAAAAAGACCAACAATTATTTGAAACTAAACAATTTACTTTCGAGATTTCTTTCCATTTTCAACTTCTAATAGCTCCAATGTTACGTATCTCGAACCTACACACGTTGTTGTGCTTAGACAGACACAAAAAAACACTTAGGACAAGTACGTTATCTACATTCATTCGGTGCACTCAACATTTTCATCTTCCAACTCACTTTCATCATCTTCGTCGTCATCATCTCCATCGTCGTCGATTCCATCTTCAGCATTCGCTTCCCTGGATTCTTCTTCTCCTTTTTCTTCTTCCTTGTTTTTCTTATTCTTCTTACGCTTTTTCTTCGTTACTTCAACCTCTTCCTCCGGTTCTTTTGGCTCCACACCAGTTTCAGATGCATTTTTATAACCAGCTGGGAACAGAATTAGACATTCCTCATATCCAATTTCAGAATTTTGACTCACATGACAGGGAGTCATGTCGATTAGGCTGGCTAGCGTGTTACCAATTTTCTTCGCTACTTTAATGATGAGTTTGTCATTGCTGTAAAAATCAAAAATTTTATTTCTCTCCTCGTGTATTGTGCAAATAATTTGTACTGACATCGTCGGAGTTTCCAAATTGTATTTGAATGTCGAATTAGCGATCAACGTTGCATTCGGAATATCGTCTGAGCTGAAGTAGCCATAAGCCAATATTGCGTCAGCGTGCTGTTCAATAATTTCCATGATCTCTGCTCGCTTATAAGCATCAAATGCAACTGCAACATGGGGAGGCACAGGAATAGGATCGGGTGGGAGGAAAGTTTCAGTCAACTAATTTGAAAAGGATTTTCATTTAAAAAAAACACGTCAAGGGAAGGGGGTATTTTTCATAAATTGAGACTTACATGACGAAAATAGATGTAAACGAAAGCCGCATTAGCTCTGGGGTTCTTGGGTGTCCACATACCTGGTATCTTGAATTTGTGACCGCTGATTGGTCTGGTGATTTTTTTAGGCTTCTCTTTGACATTCGGATTCTCAATGCTTTTTGCTGTTGTGTCTTCGTTCGACGTTTCTACTGTGCTTTCAATGTTTTCATTTACATTTGCCTCACTTTCGTTTGGTTCGTTTCCATTCGCTTCGTTGGCCTTTCCTTCATCTTCATTTGCTTCGTTATCATTTGGTTCATTTTCAGTTTCGCCCTTAGTTTTCTTATCATCATCCTCAACTGCATTATTTTCAACTTGCTCATTATTGTCAACATTTTCGAGTTCCTTGTCCTTGCTACCATCATCTGTCTCATCCAATGCTTCAGCATTTGTCTCGTCATTCAGATCCGGCTCATGACTACACACTTCATCGTCTAATTCTTTCTCAATTGTATTATTGTCTACTGCATCTTCGCATCCCGCGTCAGCGTCAAACTCTTCCTCTTCAGTAATTTCACAATTGATCATATTGTCTGTAGCAAGGTCTGTCATACCCAACTCTTTCAATTCTTCCTCCGTCAAAACTATCGAATGATGTTTTAATAGCGCTGGCCTTTTAGCATTTTCGTCATCGGGAACCGGTTGATCTTCAGCAAGAAGTTGTGTCATTTCAAGTAAAATTGCTGAAAGTTAAAGGTGTTGAAGTGCTCAGCTTGTTAGCTTAGTTATTTAAAATCTCTCCTACTTGTAATTGGACGTTCCTCAAACTCTCCAGTCTTCCAACAAATCATGAATGCTTCCTTTTTCTTCAGAAGTTTGAGCACATAAGGTGGCAACGGGTTATCAATCTCAAAATGCAAAACTTCCAACTCATCGTCAGTGATCAAGGCATTCTTCTTGTCCTTTGCTTGTAGGCCAAATTTATCTCCTTGTTCGGTCATTCGTTTGAATAGGTCGCGCGTAATAAGATGTGGCATATAAATGGTCACCCCTAATTCCAGATGAGAATTTATAAATCAATAAAAAATCAAAATTTATTATTCAGACACCCACGAACCCATATCACCACCATGTTTCATAATTTCGTCGGTAACGAAAGTGATGTAGGCGCGACGCTTCGCTTCTGCTGCTTCTTTTTCTATTTTATCAATTTCCTACAAGAAAAATGTTTCTTTGAGAAACTGCGTATCTCTCCACATAATATGAGACGATACCTCGTCTTTAGCCTTTTTGGCATTAAATCTTTCCAGTTCAACGGAACACATTTCCGTTAGTTCGTAATAAATGCGTTCAGCTTGTCCATCACGACATTTCCGCTCTATTTCTAGTTCGTCGGCAATCATTGACATCAGTTTTGGTACATTCGATCCGAAGGCGCAATTTACAATTTTCTGTTTCTAAATACAAAAAAAAAACATTTTCGCTGTGGAAATCCGCGAAGGGTAAATAGTAATTGAATGTGGAGTAACCACTGACTTTGTGGAATACAATCTTTTTTGTAGAGTCAAAGAGTCTAACTGGTTACACCACTTCAAGTTGTAATCAATTTACTGAAACAAATAGCCAGGTTGGTTCGCACTTATTTCGAAACCTTTTAAGAGTTTCAATGTGGTCACATTTCACCTGAAAGAGAAGTCACTTCAAATGTTAATCAAAGCGTCAATCTCAATCAAAACAAACTAAACGCACCACAGCTAACTGCAGATCATCACCACCTTTCTCAAGTTTAATTTTTTTCAAACTACCAACCATTGCTATGCACGGGCCACACCATTCGGTGTACACATCCATGACTAAAATAACGAATCAATTGATCTTCATTGCATGTTGATAAGCACATTAACTCACTTATTAGCCCATCTTTGTCGAGAAACTTTGTCAGCTCTTCGTCTGTATTTATTTCGACTTGTAATTGTTGAACTCCACCTTTTTTCGCCATTGCAATGCAAATTTGAAAATAAAATTATCTTTATCAATATGTTCGCGGAGTTGGTTAGTTGGTTACCAAGCAAACAAACTGGTCGATAAGTATACGATACACAGTAGGGCGAAGAAGATAAATACTCTTATAAAGTATTCACAGAAAAGAAGCGACAGTATGTCGAATCTATTACATCTTTCAATTTAAATATTTGCAACCTTTCATATCCTCCAAGCTTGTTACTTGATTTGATCTAAAACAGTAAACTTTATCGAAATCTTTTACTTGATTAGTTTCTCCATGAGTTTCTATATAAGAGGTTATTATAAGAGAGAGATTATATTGTTTATTTTTGTCGTCGTTGCCGATAACAGATGACATAGCTGTTAACAATAATCATTTGAGCGAATTCTACATAATTACAGTTTACGGTCGTATCACCCGTACCCATCTTAGTATCATAAATTGCAAATAGAACGACGACACGATAAAGAGATAACTGCATCGGTTATCAAATAATTCATAAATGCATTTTATGCACTTCTTATCGCGTTTGGAATAGTCTCGTTGGCTAAATAGCTCAACAAATGCAAGTGCTGCTTGCGTTGAATAGTTTCGAGACTATTGCAAACCTAGGTTCGTTTTTCTTTTATATGCAAATTCATATGCAAAAAACGACAAGTTTTTTTTTAAGAAAATATTTTTTTTTTCAACTTTCTGGTACATATAAACTAAGTACAAACAGTAGTTGAAAATAATGGAACTAACGAGAGACAGAAAATAAATAGAAAGGGTGACCATTTGTTGAACATGAGCTCATATTAATCTAACATATTCATCTGCACCCATCAGCTCAGTAAATCTAGTTTATTTCATTAAGAAATTAGAATCGTTAGTCTAAAACAAGAGAGTATCGAAATCTAAACTTAGTAAATTAAAGTTTATTGTACTATGTGCAAATGCATACGCACTGCGACTTATTTAAACAAATCTTTACGCCTAAATAGTCTGAACTATCTGCAAAGTATGCAATCGCCTGATGTTTCACTATTTTTTTATTTTGATCTAGCCTAAGTCACACCTCACCCTAAAACACTGAATCTTTTTATATATGTTAGACATACATTGACAAGACAATTTTATTTAAAAAAAAGGTCGTTGGGACTACATGGGATCTTGTTCAATGGGCTAAATCAATTATCAACTTATTTAAACTTGAGCTAAGATGCCCTAGCTCACAAAAAAGCACGGTTGCTCCCCAACTTTTTTTTTTTCTTACATGTCATGGAACGACGATCAGAAGTACTCCTCAAAAATCAGAAGAAGCATTGTTTTGTATAGACTGTTACAGACGGCAAGCATATGACGAGTATTATTATCGGGTCTATTACTTCCATCCATCAAAGTATGTATTTTTAATTTGTTGATTTCAAAAGGACCATATTACCCAGAGCTTGTCATTATTTTTGTCGTCATTATCGATAACAGATGAATAGCCGTATGTGACAGGTTAAGAACCGAGTTAAGTCTTTCTATGAAATTTGAAAGCTACAACTTGATCAGTTGAATGTTGAAATAAGATTTTGTCGTTACTTTTCTCTTTAAGTTTCACTTTATGTTTCTCTTTAATTTCCTTCTGAGACTATGAATTTAATAATCTAACAACGACAACTTGTATGAAAATTAACGGTTAATATGTAATTACTAATTACTAATTAGGATAGTGCCTGTTTATTAATCGAAATAAACAAGAACAAAGTGACAAAGGATTTTTCATGTCGTTAAAAGTACCTCAAATCGACCAATTTCTATGGAATTTTTTATATCTCGTCCAAATGACTACCGATTTTGACTTGGGATAGCTAGTTGAACTGGTAGAGATGCTCAGAATTGGACCTGTTGAAGTTAAAGGTAAGAAAAAGTATCCTAAGGACACATTGGATATCTCATAAAATCGGCCACTCTTATCATATACTTATAAAATTGCGACGCATTAGCACTATACCAACATTTCAAACTTTATTTATATGAGAAATTTTGACTACTGCGTAGCGTAGAGGAGACCCCTCTTGAAAATTCTGTACTCTGTTCTCGTGCTTGGTTTAGTGCTATGACATCAATTGTAAAGAACGATATCTTCAAATCGACAGCAATGTCCGAAATGATATTAAATTGACTGTGAATGTGAAAACACACTTATTGATATCAAATGCAGAAGAATCTTTTTTGAAGCTGATAATGTTGTATCCTCCACAATCACAACAGATTCTCAAGTTAACAGCCACGTCCATACTACTGTAGTATCAATAAAATGCTATTTATTCCTAGCGTCATGACACTTCTGGTTTCGTTGCAAGTTTGATATCTTAATACAATAGCTTGCGACATGAAATGTTATATCATTTCGGTGACCTCACTTGTCGATAAAACCGATGATGTGTACAAGTAATATACACCCGTCCACCACATATATATATAAATTATAAAAATCGTAACCAATGTGCTGTTCGTTCACCTGATAACAAGAATATTTTTCATATTGTACTCGATTCACATGAACGAAAATCATCTTATCAAATTTTTGGCACAACTCTTGAATCGAAATTAGCAAAAAATTATCGCGACTAGTGTAGTCTCGAACATACCTGTTTGGTAATTGCGGTCTTGTGGTATTCGAGACCCCACTGGTTAGTTCGAAATCTCAATTTTATCTTTTTTTTTCTTTAATTATTTATTTTATTTTAATGTTATTAATAGACGAATTCGCCGAATTGCAATGATTATGCGATGTGCAATCGAAATTATCAGTTGTTCGAGCTGATTAATTTGTAACGGGTGTCCGTCTATATGTATTGATTTTCAGTGTCACAATTCGTGGACGAGTTATAATTTTTTGTGTGTTATACACACAAACGAAAACCTCGGTTTGAGAGAATACATTATAAATGCATGACTCGGTTTAATTTCATTTCAATATGAGCGGAAAGTGCATGGCAATATCTAATATTTTTTGCACTTAAAGATTTTCTTTAATTAAAATTGTTGTCATGGAAAATGTTTTATCGTTTCAAATTTCATATAACTCGAGCTAACGTTTAAATATACATAAAATTACGTTGCACGCTTGGATGTAAGGAGCGTGTAACATAACTCCGTCTGATATGATTTTATTAGCGAAACTTTTTAAATCGAACAAAAGAGAAAAATCAAAACTTTTCGTTATGAACAAAAAAGCGACTGTATTTTGTGCCATTCGAGAAACATCTTCTAACTTCGTTTAATATGAGAAAAAGTTAACTTAACGTTCCGTATTTTCACTCAACTTTTTTTTATTGAATGTAAATCTTTAACAACAAGAAAGGTGCACTCAATCAACAATATCGTATAATGATTTTGCCACTAAAAGTTGTAGCGTAAGCGTAGCTTTCATGGAAATATCACTTAAACAAACTACACAATTCGGAAAAGCATCTGGAGTTTAAGCCTGGCGAATACCCTATCTAGCAAACAAACTTTGTTTTGACGCTGTCAAAATACCACCTTATTTCTTTGTTTGTAGAATCATGATTTCTAATTTTACAAGTAAAATGCAAAGGCTACGTTGCATTTGTACCACTTTAATAAATGTAGTTAGATTGCTAGAGAAAGTATTGGCTTAACACCAATCATACTTCAAAAACAAGGATAGGGAAGTAAGAGGAAAACTGTCTATCGCAATACAATAACTTAATTTAACGAATATAATAATATTTCACTTGCAGCAAGTGTTTAGCCAGAGGACGGCTTTCCAACTTAATTTAGCGTTAGTGTGTTAGTTATTTATTTACATGGCGACTGACGAGCGAGAAGGCGAAAGGAAAACTTGACAAAAACATTTTCTAATACTTGACTTGACTTAAAAACTAAAGACTACAACTGACAGACTTAATTATACAAACAGGAGGATTAACTGGTGAGAGGACGGGGGTGGGAGGCTTCGCGGCATCGTGAAATGAGCGACTAGCACGTTTACAACAAGATACAATAAAAACAGACTAGATACACTAGACTTAACTAAACAGGCTGAAGATCATCGGATTTTCAGAAAACAAGCAACTTGAAAAAAGCGTGTCCGTCTGAGTCTTAATTGAATCTTTAACAAAGCTCACACATGTGTCTTCGTGTAATCTCAAAGTGGGGAAACAGTATGGCTTATTTGACACCATCTTGAGGCACTTATTTTGGGCGACTTGCAGCACCTTCAAGTGACACATTCACCCCATACGGGAGACGCATACAGAAGTACCGGCCGGAAAGAGCTTTTGAAAACAAACAACTTGTTCCTCGAACTTAACTTCGACTTCCTGTTGATCAAGGGGTACACCAACCTCTTGCACTTTTGTGCTTTTACCTGAGTGTGATTCGCATGCTCGCCAAAGGACAACTTTCGGTCCAGCAGTACACCCAAATATTTAATGTATTCAGACCAAGGAACGACTTTTCCATTCAGGCTGATTTCACGACTCGGAGAAAATCTAGCAGCACGTCTCTTCGAGAATAATACTGCTATAAAATTTTAGCTTAGAAACTTTTATTCTCTTTACTCATATCCCTCAGTTTCTCAATCCACATAAAAGACTTCGTACATGTTACGCATATTCATAGTGATAATGCTGTCTCGCGCGCATAAGTGTATTATGCAATCGAGCTATGTTTCAATATGATTTCATATGGATTGTATTTTTGGATTGACTCAACAAAAAGTATGTGAAAGTCGTGAGAGAGCGAGCTATCAACGAGGCTATCAAGCAATTCAATTTTGTGTCTCAGATGGAGTACTTTTTTGGTGAGTGGAAATCATGCCTAAGACTAGTGTACATATCCTTAAAGATTTTTTACCAACCTCACATGGAAAGCGCCATAATGATTTCTTTTTGAAAATCAATTTTGAAGACAGTTTCTGAAATAGTCAAAGCGACCTTTAAGCGCCGAAAACACACGAGTCATTTTGCAATGATGAGAACGACAGTTGAGGAGAGTTATGCACTAACCGTCACAAAAAGGCATTTCCCAAATATAATTTTTTCGGTTCAGGCACATCTCTCCTCAGTTATGCTGCGTTTTCAATTGTTTGGCGTATGCTACGAATCGGATTTCTATGGAAAGTGCATCGTTATGATCGATCTCATCAACGCAAAATTGATCGTGTCTTTTACGCCTCAGGTAGCCCTGCACACGTTGTTCTGTAAATTTGATTTTACTGACCGAAACATGATCGTTTTCACATTGATTCGGTTGTGTTACATAAAATGATAGCATCAAATTAATGAATTCAATTAGAAAAGTGTTTCTTTATCGCAAATATGTTTGAGTTGTTCGGCATAAATGCCAGCAATTTTTGATAATATTACCACTAGTTGAGTACGTCCGGCTTGGCTCAGGATTTATTGGCACGTCAAAAATATATGGAATATTTGGAATGTAAGATGACAACTCGTGATCTTTGCTTTTTCATAGAAAAGTGACGCCCTCTACAGGGTAGCTCAAGTGCCAATATTATTTATCAAAATTTTGTAAATATTTTACTTTAAAAAATATTTTTGGGAAACATATATTTTCCCGCGTCAAAAGTACGCAGTCCGTGAGAAAAAACCTGAAAAGTGCTTGAAAAATAGAATGTTAACCTGATGTAAACACCCATTTTCAAGCATTTTACATAATGTCATGAACTGTGTACTGGCCTTAAACAATCAAACAAATTTCCTAAGTAAGTCAAGTTCTTGTTCCATAGAACTTCTCCTCCGCCGGACTCCTACTGAGACAAAAAGAAACCAACAAAATAACAAACATTAAACTTTATATTACAGATTTCAATTCACATTCATATTTTACACGACAGACCGTTTGTGGAAATTAAAACCGAGTTCTGTACAAACTACTCAAAGGGGGAAACGGCTCGGGAAATAATTTGACAGCATTCCTACATTTGCTTTGCGTTTTCTTTACCTGGTTCGTCCTGGCATTTGCCACGACAGAGTAAAAATAAATAGGCAGGAGCGCTGATTTGACTAGGGACCTAAATAATCTAGTATTTTTTGCGAATAAAATTTTTCAATTTATGTCAGTGTTCATTTGAGTTCATTTTCATACAGTGTATTAGGTCCCTTATTTGACGTTTCGAAAATTAACCGCTCCTGCCTGGTTTATTTTACTCTGCCATGAATTTGCTTACCAGCATTTATTTCACTTTCACGCCGTAAGTGCGTTTGAGAATTTGAATTGCAATAGTTATTTGTTTATCTAGTGTCGAAATGTCACGACTTCGCCGGTCATTTCCGACACACTATTTTTACTATTTTTCTCTAACACATACTAAGAGGTTTTAGTTTTTAGCGAACGAGAGGTTTCCAGCACGGGCCGAAGGCGAGTTTTGGAATCGAGTTCGCTAAAAAAGCCTATTAGCATAAGTTAGGAACAACGTTTTGTTTATATTGTGTCCGAAATGAGCGACGAAGTCGCGATATTTTGACACTAGATAAACAATAGTTATTTGTGTATCTGTTTTGGACGATTGTTTTTAGGCAATTTCGCTTGTTGTAGCCCGAACGAAGTGAGAAAAATATCGAAACTCCCTCATTTTCGGTCCCGACACATGAAAAATAAATTTCAATGAGAATTACGACGTAGTTTTTGATTCGGGTTTGACTTTTCAAATTTTGAATTTTCAGCGGACTTACGGCGTGAATTCATTCAGTGTCTATACTCAGACCTACTACAACTTTTCTTTGGGAATGGGAAGAGTCATAGCGTTTACCGTATTCGTTCCCCCTCGGTACTAATAACGCTTAAAAAAGACGACCTTTCGGTTCTGAACCATGCATGCAGTGGCAGTTGTATTTTTATCAAGGGCATTCCGATCATACAAGTAAAATGTAACGTTCAAAGTGACAATAACGATTTCGCGTTCTGATGAGGTCACAGCATGTTGTATATGCCGCAATATGTGTTGCGTACAAAGAAAAGTAATTAGAAATCGGTGCTAGTACCGAACAGATTAATCACAATTTGGGTGAATTTAATGAAGACTATGAAGTGTCGTTTCATTTTAACAGTAAACAATATTTCGGCTTGTTTATACTGAGTGGGTTCGAAAATTTTCACGTACAATTTCAGAGTGGCGTGTGCAGTTTTATTCTATTATGCACGTTATATACATTGGAATTTCGGTATTTGTTGTCCAACAACAGTGAAGAGCTTCGCGAGCATTCCGTATGGCAATCCAAATATCATCACATCGCTGACAATGATACTCTATTGGACTTACAAGATTTCTACTATATAATGAACAATGTCTCCATATGCAAGAGTTCAGCTGTTGGTAGTTCGTCTTCGATAGTAATCATTGTTCACACAGCACGTTCGCATTTTATGGAACGACATGCCATAAGAGAGACTTGGGGATCCATAAAACTTTATAAAGGATGGAAATTTCATTTAGTTTTCCTTCTCGGGACCGATCCGACTGGTAACGATGAATTGGACTTGAGCCTCCGGGACGAATATAGACAATATGGAGATATGGTAATGGGGAACTTCGTAGACTCCTACAAGAATCTCACATATAAGCATCTGATGGGGTAATGTGTTTCAAATTTCAAATTTTGTTCATTCGAAGCAACAGCTTCTCTTTCAGCTACAAATGGGTGATGTCTTTTTGCTCCGATGCTAAATTAGTTTTGAAAACAGACGACGACATGTTCGTCGATATTTTCCAACTCGTAGAAGTTATGTTGGTCGAGCTGGTTTACTCAAACAATGCGTATGCTTGTCTGAATATGAAAGGCAATAAACCAATTAGAAGTGTAGACAATGTGTGGTACGTCAGTGAGGACCTTTACTCAGGAGAAGAGTATCCTGAATTTTGTTCGGGTACTGCTTATCTGATGAAAACACAGGTGGCAGCCAAAATATTCTCCGTTTCCAATCAGACGAAATTCTTCTGGATCGACGATGTATATGTAACCGGAATTTTGCGTGAACATTACAGCATTCAGATGAACTACAGTGACCATAAACGATTAGATATTTTATGGATGAACGGACGGTACAATTTAAGCATGAGCTGGAGAAATGAAATTGAATCCTGGTGCAACACTGGTTTAAATGAGCAATTTAAATACACTTTTGCTTTGTTAAACAAAGACAAAATTCTTGGTGACATGTTTTGCATTTGGAACAAAGTAAGATTACTGAAATTTGCTATGAACCATGCTTTTGAGCAACCCACTCCACAAACGGGCACAATAACATAACTTGAATAAGATGCCTCCTCGACGCAGTAGTCCAATATTCTCATATAAATTCATTATGTGCATCCGACAACTGAAATACGACCTATTTTGCCATGATTTTTCATTAAGAAATATCAGTTTTTCCCGAACTATATAGTGCGGGAAAAACTTCATTTCTTTACGATTTATAGTGCGGGAAAAGAATTACATGAATTTTTCTATTACTATACTATTGATTAAATTTAATATGGTGAATGTGAAGTGTGTATGTTTTCAAGTAAATTGATGTGTTTTGTCTATTTCAGTTGTCCGATGCACAAAACGTTGTTCGTACCTCGACAGGAAATGGATTTTTTCAGCACACGTCCTAATTTTCTTAGGACTGGTGCTGAAAAAATCGTCATTTCCTGTCTTGGTACGAAAAATACTATTTTTTTGTGTTGGTATATGTCCCTGCTTTTCGATTTCATTTCATACTCGACCGACCATATCAGTATCTATGATGTAGGCCAAGATAAATATATAGGTGGAGGTAATGCCATTCAGCGGCATAGCATATAAGTTCGATACCACTGACATCTTTTTTTTTAAATGGTTGACTACGATTTACTTGTGTTTTACAAAATGTTTTTGCTTTATCTCAACAGATGGCTCGATTTTTTTGCTTTTAACGATGGGATGAGATGGCGTTTGTATCGAACTTTCGTGTCACCGCACATCTGATTCGGTTATATATGACATTACCTCCACACTATATTTACCTTGATGCAGACCCGTCATAGTCATCGAAGTCAATCACTATAGGTTTGTTCCAAATAACTGTAAACCTGACAACACGAACGCCGACGATTTCATCCACAGAGATGAACATACCCTAAACGTCAACAAATTTCTTTACAAATTTTTCGTTAAAATTTTCGTAAACCTGAAAGTTGAGGTTAGGTTGCTATCTATGGATGAAATTTGACATTTTGTATATAGAGCAAACCTATATACATTGACAAATGTGACTCTACAAAAAGTGAAATGGAAAGTGTGCACCACGGCAGAGTAAAATAAGCCAGGCAGTAGCGGCTCCTTTTTTAAATGTCAAATAAGGGACCTAATACATTGTGTGAAAATGAACTCAAATGAACACTGACATAAGCTGAATTAGGTTTATTCGCAAAATATAAGGCTGCTAGATAAATCGGGTCCGTAGTCAAATCAAGCGCTACTGCCTGGTTTATTTTATTTTGCTGTGTGTGCACGGTAGCTCAATTGGTTAGAGCATCACCCAAGGTGAAGATTGTTGGTTCGTGGTTTTAGCAAAAGAAAAGAAGTGTAAATTGACACACATAACACACAAAATAAAAGAATGAAAAGATACATAATTATGTAAGTGAATAAGTGAATATCAAAAATTGTTTTATAATTTTTAAAGAAAAAGATTAAAAAGTTTAAAGTCTGTCTACATTAAAATTATATTTAAAAAGAAAAAGAACTTCAAATCTGTTAGTTTAAAAAAAAGGCCAAATAAACCACCTTTCATATTCATATATATGGTCCAGCGGCACTTTTAGGCTATTTTTCAATATTCTTGATACCACGAACAACTGAAAATTCATAACCGGAAATCGAACCGTTCTTGACAGCAGATCATTTCGAATTGCGAATGTTTACAAACAAAATCCTTCGGTAAATTTGAATCATGACTGATCCGTGTGTTACTAATACTTACAGTGAAAAAAACCCTTTGCGCAACACAACTGAGGCTGAAGCAAGAATCAAGTACTGTTACAGCTTCACAATCATCTTAGAGTTCTATTGAGGGTGAAACGGCAGGAGGAAATGTGAAAAAGCAGGTCACAGAATTTCATAATTTAACATTTTTTTGTTTTCATAGCGAACATATCAACCATTTATACCACATTCTTGCATACTAATTTTAATTCTCAAATGTTGACCTCATGCTTAGATTTGAACATGAAAATGTTACCAAATAGGTCCTAATAGGTGATGATTTTCGCCTTTTTTTATTGTCTTCGTCATGAAAGTCTGCAGATGTCGTTAGGAGTAACTGAACTCTATGATAGATTTGAGAATTTGTGTGGATGGATATTTTTCTCAGTATAAAAATTTTTCATTGCGGAAATCGGGGTTGGTAATTTTTCTGATTTCAGTGTGTTCATCTTTAACCTGTCCCATACGGCTATTAATCTGTTATCGATAACGACGACAAAAAAATGACAAGCTCTGGGTAAAATGGTTCTTTCTATAGTAAAATAATTTATTTTAAATAAATGTTACAAAAATTGAAGTACAAGATTTGAAATCAACAGATTAAAAATACTTTGATCGGTGTAAGTAATAGACCCGATAAGAAAGTTTTTTCTTACTCTACTCATCTGTTGTATGCAGACGATTTGAAGATCTTCAAAGTGATCAAAACTGTACTTGATGCTACTGCTCTTCAGAGAGATTTGAACAGGTTCTCACGGTTGTGCGAAGTCAACCAGCTTTATTTAAACGTAAGAAAATGCAATGTGATGTCTTTCACTCGCAAAAGGTCAAAGATTGAATTCAATTACTCTATCAACGATACTGTGCTGACTCGCTTGAAACTGGTGAAAGACTTAGGAGTTGCACATGTGCGTTCGTATCTGGAATATGCTTCGGTCGTTTGGCACCCGTATCAAGAAACTTTCATTGATAGGATTGAATCGATTCAGAAGAAGTTTTTTATGTGCACTCAGACGAACAGTGAGACGTGACGAGAACTATAAACTTCCACCTTACATTGACAGATGTTGCTCCATCGACATTGAACAGCTTGCTAGACGTAGGATAAATGCCTGTGCATTGTTACCTTTGACCTTTTAAGTGGTGGTCTTGATTCATCTGAAATAACGAAAAGAATAGACTATGCCAATCATATTTAACCAATGATGCCATTTTAAAGGTCATCAATAGTGGTGACTTTATCACTATTTTATTTTACCGGAATCATGCACACATTCAAATAAAAGCATTTCCGCCAAAAAAATCATTTTTTAAATTAACGGACAAAAACATTTCAGTTTTGTGGTGTCACTTACGACTATCTTCACAACAGACATGTCAAGAATTTTGTTTACCTGAATGGCAACATATTTTTGTATGTTTTCTTCACATTTTACCGACTGAATAGCACGAAACGTATTGCAGGCAATTTCTAGGCACATAAAATTAAGGAATTGAACACTGAATGGCACAATTCACACCAAATTACTTTTTAAAATGAGATTTTCACAACACCCACAATGTTTGACCAAATTAATTTGTCTTTAAAATTATTTCGGAGAATTTGTCCTAAATTCTGTTTAAGACACTAGCATGAGCACACTCGGAACTATTTTCTGTGCGAAATTTAAACTGAATCACTTTGTTTTACACGAAATACTGAAAATTTTCGACACAAACTTGTTTGAGATTTAAAATTTACTGTCCCGATTTGACATTTCATCAAAACAAAGTTCAGTGAATCAGTCAAAACTGGATGAACTGAGTGAACAATACTACTCATACTACTGTAATTGCAAAGTGGCAAACTTAAGACCTTATGTGGAATTTGGGTGGAAAATGGCGCAAATCACATATTTCAGGAATTTATAAAGTAAAAAATCTTTCCGGTTTCAAGTTTTTTCGTCAAAAGACGAGACACGGGTATCTTTATTTTCAATTTTTAGCTGCTTTATGTAAAAAAATTGAGAAAAAAACTCATTTTGGCGTAGTCTATTACTCTAAATCCCACTAAGTCCCACTCGAGCTGACTAAATAGCCTCAATACAAACAACACACACTCTACGGATAATAGCGGCAGAGTCGAAATTTTGCTTGATTTTTGCAAGTGGTTCCAGGTGGTTCCGGGTGGTTCCCGTGGTCCAATCGAAAAGTGATGTATGGAAGGCGCCTCTTATTTTTGATATGAACAAGTCGTCCATACATCATTTTGTCCAAAAACTTCAAATTTAGCCGATATAATTTTGGGCTATTTTGACTTTTGCCGCTTTTATCCGTAGAGTGTGTGTTGTTCGTATTGAGGCTATTTAGAGCTGACGATCTACTCATTGTCGATGAACACAGGACTAAGTATGGTTACCATGAACCAATACATAACATGTGCTTGGAATTTAACCGTTTCTCACAGCTTTGGTTTCAGGGTATGCCGCGGAACTCATTCAAAACGACTGTTAGAATGTTGAAGATTCCAATCAAATTGAATGGTAAGATCAAAATGTCATGAGGTCTCACGACTTTATAAATGGTCTCACGACTTTAAAAAGTGGTCTCACGACTTAACTCCGAGTCTTATCGACATGGGCCGAATCGAGCCTGTCTAGTCGACTGGCTCCCGCTAACCACTAACCGTTCATTTCCAGGTGGCTCAGCAAACGACCTAATGACGACTTTCTGGTTATTGGTCAAACGAAACGTGACTCACTCCTATGTGACGTTGGTGAATGTTTTTATTTGTGTTTTTGTTCTATTTTTTTCATTCAACTTGACATGTATAATCTTTTTCTGTTCTTTTATTGTAAAATTAAAAATGCAAGTAGTCAGGGGGCGGATGCCATTGACGAAATAAATAAATAAATAAATAAAATAATAATACTGGTCATATGCTTGCGGTCTGTAACAGGTCAAAGAACACAGTTGGCTAAACTTTACTTTAGGGGACAAGTCACGATCGGAATTTTTCTTGATCCTATAGTTCGAGTATGACCCACTGATGTCATAAATGAAAGAATTAGGCCGCGGAAAGCAACTTCCATTTTTCCATTTTCCTTGTACAAAATAGTGGAGACATAACTTTTTGACTTGTTGAACTAAATTTTCCTTATACAAAATGACAAAATTAAAGTTGCTTTCCGCGGCGAATTTTTTTTTTTCTTAATTTTGATTTCCGTCGATGAAATTTGCGAAAAATAAGGAAAATAAGGATTTTTTAATAAAATAAGAAGGAATAAGGAGGCTTTTATAAAAATAAGGAAAAATAAGGAAATAAGGAGGTGTAAGAGTAAGAGGCCTGAAATTATTATTTTTTCGATAATTATGAGAATTGTTTCAAGAAAAATATGGGACATCCTGTATTCATAAGTGGAAAAACACTTAATTTGTACAGAATTTCACGATGAGCAAACTCGCAACGATTATGATCTCTATGATACAAAAAGTTCATCAAGAAATTTCGAAGAAGCGTATTAAATTGCACTTTTTTTTTACAAATTTTCACTTTTGACCGATTTTTTGGCCCACCCTGTAATTTCTACAGAATGTTGGTCTACTGAGTTAAGATGTACAATTTAATATCCTATAATATTGCCGAAGAATTTGTTTTTCTATCTGTCGAACTTCATGTCCAAAAACACCGAAAACTGAAGAAAAACAGAATTTGGGCCAAAAACTACCCGATTACTCGAAAACCGCCGGGAGTTCAGCTTGGCACTCGAACTTTCCATAATCTGGGTACTAAGTGGGACCAGAATCAATCAACATATTCTCTGCACCTTTCATGGACACGAGTTGTTCTATGGCCACTAGACTATTTGTTCTGAATGACATATAGTAATTTTCACCCTAATTTCAATAATTGCAAATATAAATTTCCAGGTTTTTTATAGTTCAAATATTTATTTCGATAAGAAATCCTATTTCACAAACACATGTCAAATTGAGCAGCCCTATAACCCTAGAAAAAACGTTAAAAGAAAATGTTATCCGACCTACCCACAGTTTTCCAAACATTTTTCCAGCAACGGTACATTCTTCACTCTATCTCAAGCAGATGTCACTCCTAACTGCGACATGTCGGTTCGCTATACATAATGTGTTAAAACATACATCGACAACGCAAACCTTAACCAGCAACAAGAGAGAGGACTTTATTTTGGTGGAGAAATTCAACACACATCAAAGTGTATAAATGGCTGATATTTCATTAAACTTTACATAAAATGCACATACAGACGAATGAGTCGCGTAAAATCGATCCGTATATTAACATTGTAGGGCACGCGCCTATACTTTTCCAAACTACAACCCCATTCGTCTCTAAACAGTTTCTATCGTACGTTCGGTGAATATTCGCTTGTATGTGTGCGACATTTTCGTGGAAATTCTATTAGGGTTGGCCAGTCAGTATAGCGTGTGTGTTATTGGGGTATGTATTAGGTGTATGGATATGGATGATGTTATGTTGAGGTGCATTTTTGAATGCTACCATTTTTATCGAAATGGATTGTGGTTCGATTGTTATTCAAAAAAAGAAGAGAATTGACAAACACTTGAATGAAGAAGAAAAAAACGAAAAAGAAAATTGTCACTCATCTCAACCCTTACGTTATTTAATACCAAACGTATAATACTGTACGCTCACCATCAAACCTCAATGAAAATACACCCTTGAATACACATAGTGATTCAGTCTTACGCTAGACGGAGTTGTTTCATAACCTTTTGAGAGGATAAATTTTCGTTCCGTTTTTCGCTTACAAAATAAATTTTTGGTGGAAATCTCCAAACAGTGCGCAAAATGAACACTAATTCGACCAACACTAAATGGAAAAGGTGTGAAAAACGGCAAAAATTGAAATAAATCTAACGAAAATTTGAATTTTGTGTAAAATTTACTTGGCGGGTGCACTTGGAAAAGTGTTTTTCCAGCGGAAAATATTTCCCCTTGTACAAGAAAAACGTGAAAAAAGAAGAGTTTGAAGATGAGCTTTTCTCTGTTGAATGGTTCTTTTTATTCTAACATAAATGGTGCATTTCGGTTGTAGAGCTCACGCAAAAAAAAGTGAGGTTAATTGTTTAATGTGGAAAATTAAGATAATGTTTTAACGTGTGCTCGTACCGAATTTTCGTTTCGATGTTATCGCTAAACTCTACAATAAATGTCTAAATCAAATATATCGAAAAAAAAAGAATCGGATGTTTGGATAAAGCACATAATTATGTGAAATGAAAACCAGTTGAAGGATAACCAGCACGAAACATAAATTATATTCTAATGAGTTACGTTGTGTGCACACGGCTTTTATAACCAGTAACAAGTACAATATACAAAATAGATGATTGACATTTCGCTATCCGAAAACGTAAAGGTAATAAATATTATTAATATTAGCTTAGAGTTTGGGTAAACATTTTGATCAAATATATATGATATTATTCGTCCAAAAATCATCACATAACCTAATATATATAACCGAAAACCAAAATGAAAATAGAAATTACACAGCAAATACTTAACCGTCGTATACTATTCCGAACATTAATTGGGGAAAATCGATTAAACAATAATTAACTTTCCGTTTTTGTGCGGTTTCTAAAAAAAATGTTTTTCATGTTTTTATTATAATTGCCATGTATAAATGTGCACAAATGTATAATACACACACATATTGTATGACCTAACAAAAATTGATTATTTTTGTTTCGGAAAATGTGTTTCTTTTAGAAAAATGTAACATTCAATTGATACAGTGGCTAACTTTTAACAACCAGCCAGAATGTTAGGAATTTTAAATAAAGTCCTAATTCACTACACACAAATGGGTCTGCCAGCCAGCTATACGTCGAACATGTACGATATACATGTCAGGCGTTGGAATATACATATCCGAAGTAAGGCAGAAATGAAGTTGTCTGCCAACCATTTCATACATACTGGACGTATGTTGACGATTTTTTTTTTATCGGTGTATGTTCGTTTTATAGGAGCAGTCTAAAATTGAACTGTAAAGGGGGTGAAATGGTCCTGAGCGTTAAAATAAGACTATTTTTTAGAACTAAAAAAATATTTATGGGTCCGACCCCTAAAATACGTCTTAATATTCTAAAAAAAATATAGATGCCCTACTGACCATTTAACCACTTTGTAGTTAAATTTTTGTCCCCTGTAAAATGCTTGGGCCTATTTATTGGAACTAAATTTCCGAAAATTCCTGAATCCGTCACGTTTTATCTGTTTCTCTAAAACAATAATAGATCGAAGTGCCTCCGTTGTTTTTATGGCCTCTTTAGTTGCTTTTTATGTTTTTGAGCTAAATCCAGTACATTCAAAAGAAACCAAATTTCAGGAATTTTAAGAAAATTAATTCCCAAAAATTCTCGAAAAGTCTTAAATTATACTTTATCCCATATCTATTGTTTTCGTTATACGATACTTACATCCACACACTCTTCATTATATAGTCCACTCACAGAAGGCAACTTAACCTCAACTTACAGGTTGACGCGAATTGTAACAAAAACTTTACAAAGAAATTTGTTGACGTTTAGGTTATGTTCATCTCTGTGGATTAAGTCGTTGTCGTTCGTGTTGTCAAAGTTCGGATTTACAGTTACATATTTGGAACAAACCTACACGGCGCTGTTGTAGTTTGTAGGATAAAACTTCAAGAAACCACACTATTCATTTATGAAAACAAGGATTTCTCTTGTGGAGTTTTTAGGGTAAACTAGTACGTCCTCCCATCCCCTGTAGAAAATGTGCGATGCCTAGAATGAAGACGTAAATAATTACTAAAATAAACACCAACACGAAACTTGTCTGGAAGCAAATTTGGTATTATATTTGAAAAGGTGCCGCTGCGGCTTTCAGCTAGAACTTTCTGACAACTCTAAAAAAGTTGTGGAATGTAATTTGGAGTGGCTTCTTTTTAAAAGTTAGCCACTGTACTATTTCACGACCTGATATGGTCCGTATAATGTGTATGGCGAATATTTTTGTAATTGATATTTCCTCCTAATAAACTATTTAAAACACCAGCAACTTTTCCTTGCAAAATGTGTTTTACCACAAAACATTTTTTTAGAAATTTTTAAAATTGTCATTTCCGCTTTGTATTTTATGATGAAGTTATACGAATAAAAACGTTAATGGTTGATTAATGACTCGTACTTCTCCAGTCATTATACAAGATATTATTATAACTTCGAACATATAAATCAAAGGGTACCGCAAGGTCATTTGAAATGGATGTTATTCATTTAAGATTACAAGTCAGGGCTTATTATTCAGAAAAGGATGTTGAGTACATTAATAAAGACGGGTGCGGGTGGAAAGTTTCCATAAACTGCTAATAATTTGTTATAGACATCAGTGACATTAAGCGATAAGTTCCGGATAAAGTATGTAAAATTTTGAACCAAATTGTAAAGACTTGCAATTTACATGCAAAAATTAGAAATAATTGGTCAACAGTGCATGATTCTACAAAGGAATAAGGTGGTATTTTGACAAATCGTATTTTGACAGCGTTAAAACGAAGTTTGTTTGCTAGAGAGAGTATTGGTAATGATCAAATAACAGTGGACAGATCGGGGAACCTAATCCACCCAGAGTTTGAGTAGTCAGTAATACCTGGTTTTTGTATCCCCATGATTCAATTAATTCAATTCTTTATTAAATTCAAAGTGACAAAGTTGGTGAATTCGATCAAAATTTGACAAGTTAAACGATAATTACTTTGAGAATCGTTCGAAAAGGTCGAAGCTAGCGTTACGCATGACTTTCCACTTCAGATGTCGTGCGACGTCTGGCGCTTTGATAACCTGAAATTGATAAAATACTTAGTTAATGAGAATGTTTGTCGCAAACTTGAAATCCTGTCTAATGCACCTTCGAAACGTCTCCAGTCAATTTAACACCAGTAAAGTACAATAAAAGCGGATGATAAATTCCGACGGATTCACGCATTTTGGCCAAATGCTCGATGAATGTTGTGGTGACGACTCGATCTGATCTGAATGCGACGCAAAATCGTTTCAGACTACGTCCGAACCGTACGCATTCAATAATCGTATTTTCGTCACATTGCAGATCGACGTGAAATGTTTCGAGTTGTTTCAATTCGTTGGCGATATTAATGATCGCTTGTTGGTTGGGAATTTCATCAGGAAAGCACCAGCCAATCAAAATTTTCTTCAATTGTTTCATCGTTTTCAAAACGTCCAAAATATCATTCAGTTCATAAACTGTTTCCAAATACTCCGAAAACGCCAGCGTAGTCAGATGATGCATTCCGCTAAAGTCTCTTATTGCCTGCACACAGTTATCGAATACATTGGTTCTTATTCGCAGTTCTTCTAAACCTCTCAAATTGTTAGCCACAATTGCCAAATCGATGTACGTCGAGCTATCGTCATAAACGATGGTGTCAACGTAGAGTCGTCTCAATTGCTTATTCTGTCTGAGAAAGCATTCAAGTAAAGCGATTGGATAGTATTTGCCAAATGAATGAAACTCCAAAGCTTCCAAATGTCGGAATGACTTGTTCGGATTCGGTGCAAATATTAGGGCACAATTTTCGATGCTTAGGACTCGTAAATTGGGACATAATTGTGGTAAATCAATAAACGATGCAGCGTAATCGTTTGCGAATGAATTGTCGTCACTGTCTTCACAGTAAATAGACAGTTTTTGTAGTTTCAAAAAAGTTGGTGCCAGTCTCAAAATTGGAAAAGACGATATCTCACCACCACTCAGCTTAAGTTCACAAAATTGCTGTCCAAGCGAAACATTCAACAATGACAAAAATCTGCATCCAATGCCATTTGCCGCGTACACTTCGGGATCGATGGGGTAAAATTCCAAATGAAGGCTTCTCAGGTATTGTCCAATCTTCCGTATTATTTTAGATGACACCTTCACGTTCACTTCGTTGCCTATTTGGCATTTGTAGAACCGGTGTCTTTTGAAAATTCTTTCTGCAATTCGTCTTAGTTGCCTACATGTGTCAGAAATGGTGCATACTGACGTCAAATCGAGAAATCGAAAAACATGCTCCTGGCAGTCGTCATTCATGTCCATAAATTCCATTGTTTTTGCTTCGGTTTGACCGTAGACTTTTAGTATAATACTTTCGAAGTTTATTCACAAGTTTGTTAACGAGAACTCGACGATTTAAATAGAAAACTATACACGCCACGGACGCTACGCTTGAAATGACATTACAATTAACAGACACTGCTGGACTACCTGATTTACTGTGATCATTTGGACAAAAGATTGTTAAAATTGCTCTCGTCACTACCGCAAAACTCAGCGATGGCACTGCCTTCGAGTCGGTCTTTTTAGATACGAAATTTACAAATCAAAATCATTTGAAGGGATTTCGATCACATTGTCCATTTGAAAATATTGTTCGTGTTAAGTGACAGAAGTCCGACCTGCCGACAGCGTCAATCATTGACAGTCCTGTGAAGTAGTGTTCATATCCACAATCTATATTTGAATATGTTTCACAGGAGAGTGTTTGGAATGTAATGCAGAAGAATGAAGTGAGAACGCCCTGAGCAGGTTAACCCGGTTAACCGTTAACCGAAGCTGATAAGTTGTTGGTAATTCGGTAATTGGTGGTTGATCCATGGTGGTTGATACGTTTATTGAAGTATAGTAATTCATCGAATGATTCGATCTACTTGCCTTCTTTTGACTTAAATATTAATTGTTGCCCTGATTTAGTTGATGAAATTATGTAGAGAAATCAACGGTGACGCAAAAAATGCCTTAAATGTAATGGTAGCAGCGCTATATCTTTGACCTTACGGTTGAGGCTCCTTTCAGTTAATATTAGTGCGCAAAGCCTTTTTACTAGGGTGGGTCGATTTTTCCAACTTTAAAATCCACATCCATCGGTTTGTGTAGCTGGAAGAAACTAAACTTGTGGCATCATCACTTTTTTGTTTCAGCACACTTTTGAGTATCCCAGTGATGACCAAAGTTCGTATGAAAAATCGATTTTCCATATAAAAAATCAGGTTTTCAAATGCAAGTGGGATATTCAAAAGTGTGCAGAAACGAAAAAGTAATGATGACACAAGTTTAGTTTCTTCCAGCTACACAAGCATTTGGATGTGGATTTTAAAGTTGGAAAAATCGACCCACCCTACTTTCCACTTTCTAATAAAATTGAGTCCTATAAATGGATGTTTCTTCCAAGGTTTATATGAGGAGGTCACTGATGAGACCGTTATCGTAAACTTTACTGAAATTTACAAACAAAATTTTAAATCAGTTTCGGTTCAGTTGATGTTATGAATTACAAAGGAGTTGAAGTTACCGACATTTTTATGTGATACAGTCCCAGTCGAACAATAGTGATCTACGTAACCTCCTCACCTCACATCGTGTCCCAGTTTGATCACTAAAAGTTGGAAGTTAATGAACTAGAAAGGACCGAAATACTTCATGCTTTTAATGATGCATCAGAAATTAGATATTGGCTATTTGTAGCTCTGTTTGCACATACTTTGTACAGAGGTTTACAGAAATAGTTGTCATTTTAGTTACATTTTCACTTATGAGTTAAATAACTTCATGCCAACTTAAAAGGCAAAGATTTTAAGTTGTCTTTGAATGGTGCATGTAATATAAAGAAGGATTAAAATCTCCTTGTTTTTAAGTCGACTTTATAACTGTTATTAATGGTCTCAGCATCTCCTAAATGTTGTTCGTGAAAAATCCCTTCCTATTTTAAAGTGTTCGTTAAATCTTACTCGAAATAACGAATTTCCAACCATTTTATTTCATCGTGTCGTGATGAACTTTTACGATATTCTGACTTTACTTTCTCCCCGTGTGAGGGGTGGTGTTTTAGCCACCACTACGCTATTAGTTTTTGAAGTGTAATCAAATGAATAGAACATTCTCAGGTAGATAAAAGTGCTTACAAAAATCCACATTTTAGTGTCACCGAATTTCGAATACAAAACATAGTCACACCGAATCCACTTCACCTTATACCATACAAAAAAAAATAACGTTCCCTCTGGAGTACCAGGAAAATAAAATTTACATTTCGTTTTTGGAACTTCTCGATGGAAATTGCATTTATTGTGTGAAAATTTCCACTCGAAGCATCATTTCCATCATTTTGTGTAATGTAATCTATTGTTAAGTGGTGTAAGGAAATTACATGACACACCAGAGTGTGCGTACCGATGTCACTGGAAGCAGAAATTATATCAGGTGTATTATATTCCGACAAATTCTTTTGTAATCTCACCTTCTCCCATTTATAAATCTCATGTTTGAAGAAGCGTTTTGCGCACAACTTTCGAGAAACACAAAAGAAAGTGCATGGTAGGCTACCATTGGTAGCTTATATATATAAATGGATGCCATGGAGCTCGGATTTAAGTTCGAGACAGCAGAAAAGGATGTGAAAAATATTTTTAATTAATTTTCGAATCGATGTGTGTCGTGTAACAGTTTCATTTTTCGATTCTTTATCAACGGTTCGTCACAAACGAAACGAGCTCTCTTCAATTGTCCGTTGTAACGATGCGAAACGCTTTAATTTGTGAACCGAACACAAATAGGAGCTCAAAATATAAATTGCTTTTCTAATAAAACCAATTAGATTTGAGCGATCAACACACAACGACCGAAAACAGTGAACGGTAGCGAATAGACTGTAACATCGATAAATTATAGCAACCGAAACAAAACAAAAAAAAAATCTCCCCAATTAATAAGAAAGTAAGATTTTTACCACAATTAACTTGCTTAAATCTTTAATTCAGTCTAGCTTCTGTCTGGCATATAAAATTTATTACTTCACATCCTAATGAAAGTTTTCCAATGGCGATTACTAAATCAAATGGTGTGCCTCCCAACGAATTAAAAGTTGGTATGATGGTGTTCCATAAATGGGTGAGTGTTGTAAAAGAAATGAAAGCAAGTACCGAGAATATCATGGGTTTATTTGTGTATAAATTCTGTGAAGTGTAGTAATATGGGGTATATATCTGGTAGAAAACGTCGAAGTTTATTATACTCAACTTGTTAGGCATTAAGTCCCAAAAGACAATGAAAAGTTAAATAATCTTTTATGTGCTGAACTCATCTATACAATAGCTAGTTGTATATATTGTGTACACATACCCTGAGTACTATAATTAATTTAATTTAAGGTTGAGAACTTCGAAAACAAATTAATAAATGACAAATTGGCTTTCGAAGACAAGATTTCATTGTTCAGGCTACAGGGTGCCTTCTTTTTCCTAAAGACCGTAATTGAAATGGTTGGTCTGAATACACTATGTATTTAAAGCCAATTCGTTGATTGATCTCTACACCTACGCTTCTCGACTATTTGTAATAAAATTTATTAAAATTACTGCGGTGATGATACAATTTTAGTCATCAATTATACTAATTGCTTGGAATATTAATAATTCAATGTTAATGTTAAATTAGTAATTGAGTGAGCACCTATCGTAGCCACCAGCATTTTCTGTTACATCTACAAAATACAATGTGAAAAGTCGGAAAGTTAACAACCTAAGTTTTGTTTATTTGATGGTATATTTTCCCTTTAAAGTTTTTTTTCTCCCAGGATGTATATAATGACGTGATGTACATTTTATGCTATTCACCTGTTATCGACGACGATGACAAACGTAAGCGACAAGATTTGTGTAGTGTCCCCCTTTCATACCGAGATGAATGTTAAATCAAATGAAGTAATAGATTGTGTCAAACATACTTTCAACGAATACTTTCAAAAAAAGTATAGATTGTGGATTTGGGCACTATTTCACAGGACTATCAATGATTGACGCTGTTGTCAAGTCGGTCACTTCTGTCACTTCATCGAACAATATTTTAATGGACAATGTGACCGAAAATTTAATTTCCTAATAAATGATTTTGATTTTTAAATTTCGTATCTCAAAAGACCGACTCGAAGGCAGTGCCATCGCTGATTTTTACGGTAGAGACGATAACAACTTCCACAATCGATTGACAGAGTCAATGACTACGTTCAACGCACTCCATAACAGGCACAAGAACAGATTATTTTTAACTGTCATTTGGCTTCCTATTTTGTATGGAACGTCCGTATCGCAGTGGCCTATACCAACACACAAAAAAATTAATTATATGAGAATTTCGGACTACTGCGTCGTGGAGACCTGTTCTTGGAATGCGTTGCTATGTTCTGCACTTCATAACAGATACAAGAACAGATTTAAAATAATGGGTCTTGACTCGACGCAGCATTCAGAATTTTTCATATAAATTTAGTTTTTCGTGTTGGTGTTGGTCTTGAAGAATATGTTAAGCCACGGATAATTGACTGATCATCATCTGGATACGAAAATCATTAGTACGGATCTTTAGTACTTATCTGAATGTTGATGATCCCAAGCCTATAGAATTGTCAAATTTGAAAATGCATCTTTTATGAAAATGTCAAATTTTATGTGTGTCACCAACGGCTCTATACCAGGCAAAAGTTGACCGATTTTTAAACGTTGGATTCGTTCCTTACATCTGCCGCTTATACAATGACAACAAATGAATAAGGGTGATATGGATTTTTATTGTGCGCGAAATTTTTGAAAACGCAAATAATTTTTGTGGAATTATTTATTATTATTTTTTTTTTTAAACAAAATAAGTAAAACGTCGATGAAAGATCAAATATATAAATACCTAAAACCTGAAATACATTAAAAAAATAAAATTAAAAAAATTTCCAAAAAAATTATTTGCGTTTTCAAAAATTTCGCACACAATAAAAATCCATATCACCCTCATTCATTTGTTGTCATTGTATAAGCGGCGGATGTAAGGAATGAATACGACGTTTAAAAATCGGTCAACTTTTGCCTGGTATAGAGCCTTTGGTGTCACCCGCGTATCTGTATCTACTTGACCTCCCCAAAGTTTACAGCCTTGGGTGATCCTGAATACTGATGAAAGTTAATTCAGTTTAACCTGTCATCTGTTATCGATAACGACGACAAAAATAATGACAAGCTCTATGTTAAATGCCCGTTATATAGTAACATGCATGTTTAAAAAAATTGAAGTACAAGATTTGAAATCAACCGATTAAAATTAATTTGATCGATGGAAGTAACAGACCCGATAATAGTACTGGTCATATGCTTACCGTCTGTAGCAGGTTAAAAAGGGAAATTACTTTGACCAAGTACAAAAAAGTCAAAAATTCCAATGCCGATGACATACTTTGCGATCGACCCCCAAATTTTTAGTAATATTATTTTCCAAATTTGCTAAAACTTGCCAAAATTTTGCTAAAGTTTGTAGACTTTGCTAGTCGCAAATTTTGGAAACAATCGAAAATTTCAGCAAATTTTGAAAATCAGTTTTCCAAAAATAGGCCCTGGCTTTACGAACGCTTTCCACCAAAGTGTATCTGTTCTAAAAAGTGAAAGAAGTTGCCGGTGATAATTTTCAGAATTTTTTTCGAATTCTAAGAATAAGTTGGAAAGTTCTTGCATTTGTAATTAAGTGTTTCGATATGTAATCATTAAATCTACTATTTTTTGTTCAATTGATTGATATAAAATCTTGTACTTCACTTGTTTAACCATTAATTTTACCATATAAAACCACATTTACCGGAGGTCATCGCTTATTGTTGGCTTTGGTGTCGATAACAGATGGTCACTACTTTCATTTCATGATGGCGATATACTTCGGCTCGACCAATTTTCAGTCAAGCATCGAAAAAAAGTTTGGCTCACTGAATTCTCGCTTCGGTAATACAAAATCTGTTGAATACCAAAATTATGTACCATTCTAGCCAACCAATCCAACGTATGCATTTTGCACTTTAAACTGTTCGGAAAAACAGCAACAAAAAAAATATTGCTGCTCCCTTTCAATAACTTATTTCCCCTTTTGAAAAGATATTTGAAAATGTTACAATGTATAAGTAGCAACACTGTATTGTTGAAAAGAGAAAATCTTTCACACGAGATCGTGTAGTACTTGACTTAGTGTCAAGTACTATGTGTATGCTTTGAAAGCGTCGGAGCTTTGAGAAGAATTAAAGACTGATTGTTGCTTGTACTTTGGCTGCTGATGTTTTTAAGAAAATCGATTTTCTTTTTCATATAGAAACTGTACATTCATAAAAGATAAATATGAGAAAGGAAAGACAAGCGTTAAAGTTGCAGAAACTTGTACGATATAAATCGTCTACAATACTTCCTATTAATTTAACAATTTATGATATTATGAACCCCCTTAAGGCATATATTGGGTTCGGAGGATGAATGGCGATGTAAGACCGAGTGATGAAAGTGGTTGGTGCTTTGTTGAAAATATTATTAAAACGGCTTTAAGTCTACATAACTATTGATTTAAAATACTTTGGATTAACGTGAGTTTTGAATTAAACTTTTTGCAAATGACAAACGTAGCCAAAGTTTTATCTTTAAATCTGTTATTTCGTTTGTTTAAAGTACATAGCAGTGTTTGTTTGATATTAAATCTTTTACTTCGTTGTTTGTAATATGCAATTTATTACAATGGTCAATGTTTATAGTTCAGTTTTGTCGTCATTGTCGATAGCAGATGACTACTCTGCATCTTGTAGTTGTTGTTGTTGTCTGATATTTGTGGTGTAGTCCAGCTGGACCGTGTTTAACCAGTTCACATCCTTCTAATCTGTACTAAATTTTGAAAGTGTTACTTCGCTGATCGATAAAACGCAGTTATCTTTCGATACTTTTGAGTCCTAGTTCACTTCTTTGAGCAAGTCTGTCAGCGAATTGGTTAGATACATCACTGGAAACGATTGTCTCACACTTTGAAATTTTTCACATGACAACATGATGTGCTCCGCAGAGCCCGTGGAAGGTCCTAAGTCTGGTCAAAATTCTAATTTCGTTCTCGTTCAACTTCAGTCCTTCGAACAATAGCTTTGTTCTTATCTTACTCTGAACTTTGAAGTGGTCCTTTAGTCCTTGCCGACATTCGATAATCCTCCATCCAGGTGTCTAGGTGGATTAAATAAATAAATAAGTTTTTTTTTTTAATTAAATGCAGCCGTTTTACTGAGTAAAACACGCACGGTGGCCCCCGTTTGGGCCCATTGTGCTTCAACTAATAAAAGTAACTTCCAACTGACATCTTCTATTCGCATAGTCGTCTGCCATCGTATTTCCTTTGGATTTCCATATGACCAGGAATCCATTGTATGCTGAAGCTTTTCTCTAACATATTGCTAATGGTTTCTCTCTGTTTTTTGCACCAAATAATTGTCGTCGAGTCCTTGAATCAAACTCCCACATCCATTCATCGAGTGGATCATCGAAATAGTACATTTCGTACCTCAGACTAAAAGTCTTTTTTTAGCGTGTGAGAGGCTTCCAGTACGAGTCGAAGGCTTGTTCTGGAATCGAATATGCCAAAACAAACTTTTAGTCCGTGGTACGAATAATATTTTTCATATCCGACTGAGAAAAAGTGCGACGAGGTCGCACACTTTTAGTCCTAGTTATGAAAAATACCATTCCAAATCGAATAGTATAGGGAGGGTGATAGACAGCAAGGACGTAAACTTTGGGGAGGTCGATACAGATGTAGATAGGCGCGGCTGGTGACACTCGCCTTCCGTATAAAAAAATTGTGAGCTTCATGGTGTGACCTCCCCAAAGTTTAGCTTTACAGGCTTGATAAAAAGAGGAGAACGTAAAAAACTTCAATACTCCGAGAAACTTCACTTCTGAACGACCCCCTACTTCCGATTATAGAAATACCTCTGCCGCAGTTATATTAGACGATTTGTCAATGACAGTAAATAATTTGATCAATTCATTTTCCAAACACAATTTACCTACACATTAACACACACGGTTGATTCAACCGAAAAGAATGGAACGTTCGAAAACTTTTTTTTTTATTTTGAAATTCGCCAACTTGTTTATTGCGAAATTATAGCTGTTTGGTTCCCGAGGGCCAACCATAACTTGCGATTGCTTTTTTTCCCTTGTATGCAAGAACCATCGAAAGGATAACTGTTGATGTTGGTGTGTAATGTCAAACCAACATAATATAATGTTTGAAGAAAGTGGAAAATATATAGAAAAACAAATAGCGAGGGTGGATGTTGACTTAAATATATCAACAACGATTTTTTGTTGTTTTTTTTTGTTTTATCTCTCGTAAAATGGATGAATTATGCTCCCATAAAATACCTATACAGCGGAACGTTTAACGGTTGTTTCAGTTGGTATATATAAAGCATGTATGCGTAGCGTAACACCGTATACAAATGGAATGTAAGTAAAAATCTTGATTCTAAATCAAACAATTCATTTAGATTGCGTGAATAATATGAGTAGCTAAAGCAATGCTGTATTTCGGCCTTATATGCTGACTTTCTGATATATAAAATGATGGTAAAGTTTTAACATCTAGACTAGAAAGATGTCTGACGATTATCGACCATTGGGTGTACGTGTGGCAATTAGAAATTAAAATTCAGCGACAAAGTTAAAGTCAATTTAAGTGAGAATCAGACGCTACGACACAGTGACTCTTTTGAACGGTTGCGACAGAAATTACTCTCGCATGCGACTCGTAACTATATCGAAGATCATACCTTAAAAACATTCGTAAATCTTTCATTTTCCTATTTTTAATTCGAAACTAGAAGTTCCATAACTCTCGAAATGGTACCATGGTAGACTCGGAGCTCTCGAAGATTCATATATATCCAGAAATTTAAGTAGCGGACAGTGGTAATTTTCGACGGGTGGTACTCTCAAGGGCATTGTGTGGGAAATGAGCGTGTTGTGAAAATTGTTGTTATGAAAACTATTACTATGGAAATGGTTGACATGGCGACTGTTCAAAGACATAGAAGCAGTCACCTTTACCACTACTGAATACGTACTGGAAATGATCACAAAAATCCTCATTTTTGAATGTGATACACTAGTTCATGAAGTAGTTTCATGTATTCCTCAGCGGAAATCCTAATACTAACAATTAGTAAAATTAATCAAATTATCCAGTAATTCGAAGAATCAGGCGAGTATACTTTTACTTCAGAAGTTTAACGAGACATTGATACATATTATGTTAATTCTCACACGGAAGAAGGAAGAAAAAAATGTTTTCCCGGGATTCGAATTATATAACGTCTATCAGAACCCATCACCACCCATTGTCGGAAAAATAGAGGAGTATCATAATAGAAATTAATTTTCCGCAAGCTTGAACACAAAAACATTAACAAAGTTATATTCTCGTCGGGATTTTTATACCTGACAACAAATTCTACCTCTTGCTCGCACAATGGAAATCTTTCCTTTCTATTTTTGTTTCTTATGGTTTAAGAGTATTGTTCCTAGTTATACACTTAACTTTTGTGCACGTTAAAATGTGAATAGAAAAAGGAGTTGAAACGCACATAATATAAGGAGGCTATGTTCGCATTACGTATAGTCCTCCACTCGTAACGTACGTAACCGAAATTACAATAAAAACTTTTAATGATAAGTATGTTCTGTTTTTGTCAGGAATAAAGAAACTTTTTTCATTTATCATACCTTCATCTGATCCCGTTCTTTTGCGAAAATTTCTATTGTGTGCTATGGTTTTATAGGATTTTTCTTCGTATTCTTCTACTCTAATATTTCTGTTATGTTTGTAAGGAGAGAATCTATTTTAAGGAAGTTGATGGTATCCTCTTCATATTTTCGAATCACTTCATTCACTCAAAGACACAGCAAATATAGTATTGAATGTGGTATTGGTATCTATGACAAATAGAAGGTATTAACATACGTCGATACAACATTTAAATCTGTTACTTATTTTGTTTAAAATTAAAGTGATTCTTACAGTCAGAGAAAAGTAAAATTCTGATTTAGACACCATTTTGTAATAACCAAGTTTCTACCATTTATTAAATGTCTTTAAACATTAGGGCGTATCGAATTTTGCGAATTTTAAGGTTCGCTACAGCCTGTGTGTGGAAAAAGGAAGATCATCGAAAACTGTGTCAGGGCATGTGGTTGATGGATCCAGGGAAACTGGGGAAGAAGTCCCCCCGGACTACTTTAACTTTCCAATGGTCATAACTTGGAAAGTTGCGAATATTTTTGAAAAGGAAGAGACTATTGGCACCGGGTGCCAATAGTCTCTTTATTATACAAATGCTAACCGCACCGGGTGCCAATAGTCGCTTTATTATACAAATGCTAATCGCACTCGGTGCCATTAGCCACAGTATTATAAAGAGACTATTGGCACCCAGAAAAATTAAAATTTGAACAAAAAATCCGGATATTTTGAAAATTAAACTTGTTTTGAACACAATCCCAGGGAATTCATCTTTTTACGAAATGTAACGTAAAGGCGGTAGTTTGTTCGATATTAGTGAGTTCGTCATTTTAAGAAATACAACGCAAAGACGGGTTGTTCGATACTAGTGAATTAAACCTTTTACGAAATTTATCGTAAGTGCATTTTGTAGAATACAAGGGAATTCATCCTTCTACCAAATGAAACGTTAAGCCGTTTTGTTGGATCATAATGAATCCGTCCATTTACGAAATTTAACGAAAAGGCGGATTGTTCGATCCTGAGGAATTCATTCTTTTTACAAAATGTAAGGTAAAGGTATCGAACAATCGTGCCTTAACGTTACATTTCTCAATAAGATGAATTCCATAAAATCGAACAAACTACCTTTACGTACATTTCGTGGTGAAATCCTCAAGATCGAACAATCCGCCTTTACGTTAAATTTCGTAACAGGAAGAATTCTCTAAGATCGATCAAACTACCTTTACTTTACATTTCGTAAAATGGTGAATTCCTCAGGATCGAACAACCCGACTTTACGTTACATTTCGTAAAGAGATGGATTCCCTAGGATTATGTACAAAACAAGCTTAATTTTCCAAATATCCGGATTTTTTATTCAAATTTTAATTTTTCCGGGTGCCAATAGTCTCTTTATAATACTGTGGCTAATGCACAGACAAAAATCCTGGATTAGATTTAAATCTTTTTCGGATTACATATAGGACCAAATTTATTTTTGGATTGAAATCTAATTTTTCCAAAGATTACTTGCATTTAATCTTTCGAAAATAATCTGTCGATGGATTAGATCGAAATCTTCCAAGAGATTTCAATTTTTTTTATTTTGAAATTAAAAATTTTTTTCCAAAATTTATTTGAATATTGGAGTCAGACTTATTTGTTTTATTTATTCTGAAATTGGAATTTTTTTTTGTTTAATTGAAATTAAATGTTTTTTTTTTTTACTTACTATGATCAGGATTTGAACTCGTTCACCTCGGTATCTCCGTATCTCCAGTCCTGTACTTTACCACTGAGCTATTGGGTTCTTAATCTTAGCAAGATTATTTTCGAACTGTTGTTGCGGAGATTTTACTCTTTCAAAGATTAAAGAATAATCTTCTGAACGAAACCTTTGTACCAACTGAGGTAACCATCATAGAAAACGAGTTCAAATCCTAATCGAAGGCAACATTTTGTTTTCATTTTTCCAATTATTTAATTAACTATTATCATAAATCTGTATGAGCAACGATAAGAAAGTTGAGCCTGGCAAAACTATTGAAAAGTATCATAAGCGTATGGAAAATATTATTGCTACTATCAATTTTAGCCATTTTAACCCGAAGCGCAATCTATCGAAAGATTTAATTTTTGTAATCTTTGAAAAAAGATTGAAACGAAATCTTTCAAAATATTTAAAATATTCGTAATCTTTCCGTAGATTAAACATTTAATCCGACTTTTTTCTCTGTGTGGCACTGGGTGCCAATAGTCTCTTCATAATACTGTGGTGCCATTAGCCACAGTATAATAAAGAGACTATTGGCACCCGGTGCCATTAGCCATAGTATTATAAAGAGACTATTGGCACCCGGTGCCAATAGCATATTCATTTTGAAAACAATGTTCTAGCGGAATGTAGAGCGTTGAAAACTCTACAAAACTGCCGAAAAAACTGATGAACCAAAAGGTGCCACAGCCGAGATTGCCTAACATCGAAAATCTGACCTTTTGGTTTTTGACTTATATTTCTCGAGAGATAAATGATTATGTTTAGCTTGGGTACTCTTAAAAAGTCCATACAAAAATTTTGAAGAAGTGGTTTCAGGTGAATTGCTTTTTTCTGGTGAATTGCCTAGTGTACTGGTAGTGCTCAACGTCCCCTATCACCTCATATTACAAGCTAAACATGATCATTTGTCTATCGAGAAAAAGGTCAGATTTTCGATGTCAGGCAATCTCGGCAGTGGCACCTTTTGGACAATCAGTTTCTTTGGTAGTCTTGTAGAGTTTTCAACGCTCTACATTCCGCTAGAACATTGTTTTCAACTTTCAGAGTTATGACCATTGGAAAGTTAAAGTAGTCCAGAGGGAAAATCACCACAAACATTTAAATTTTTGCTGAAAACTAACGCCAAGCGATGGTCGTACTTTTTCGAAAAAAATTATCATCAGTCTTAACGACTGGGTACGATGAAAATAATTAACATTTCCTGCAACTCCCATTTGTGTCTGCTAATATTGGTGATTACTTTTTTCGCAAACGGCTGTGTGAACTGTTATCGACAATGCAGACTATAACAAACGATAGCCTATGAACTATTCGCTCATTAATGTTAAAAATGATTAATTTAGAAATTTGGTTTCAATCACTGGGACATAACTTATGCGATTAATTTTATTTGAATAGTGTTCGCTTTACTCGGTGGTAGATAATTAAATGTTGACGTTGGTAATATAGCCAATTTACCTAATTTAAAGTTTTTATTTTAAATTAGACTAAATGTGAGAATGTTTAATCAAAAAGGCAATTTTGTTTCATTTCAGGATACCGAGAAAAGAACCAGTGAAATAATTCAACAAAGTAATATCATCAGTATGACGGATAGACATTTTAATTATACGGAATAATAAAAACGAACATTAACCAGACAACACCAAAGTAATTTTTTTCTCCAAGAAAAACAGTGGAAATAAAACAGTTAAACCGCAAGAGATATGATGCTAAGAAAGCATACGAATTTGTGTTCGTTTTAAGTAATTAAATTGGGAAAAATCACCGTGAATTAGATACTTTAATTAAAATTAAAAACAAAATTCGAATAAGACTCGACTAACCCACCTAGACAACAACCACTAAATGATGATGCTAAACGTGTTTAATATAAATGTGAATCATGTGAATGGTTAATAATGAGTCCAACATCCTGCGGACCAGGTCCTCCACAATGGAGGTCCTATACAACTTTTGTTTGGATTTACGTAATATTATTTTTGTATACATACAGTAGTAGAGGTGTACAAGCCGAGGGAAACAAAGAATGTAAGTACATTTGAGCATCAGCGTTTTTTTCTCTCTTTCTCTCTGTTTTTTTTTTTAAAATAAATTATTTGCTATTTCACTGAAATTGTATGAATTGTGAATGATGATGTGTTATTTACGCTCGTGGTAAAACGTTCCAGAATTTCGCTGGTTATGTTTTTGTTTCGTAATTACATTTCCGCCATAACAACTAAGTTCATGTTTTACTTTGTTATAATGAAACCGCTGCCACATCATTGTATGTATAATTAAGGCTGTTAGAGGAATACCATGGGGACTAAGGTTGTATTTGTAAAATGTTTTCTTCGGCTTTGCATACAGTTTCAATATTTTTTATTAAATTTACTTGGGCAACGATGTTATTCCGGGAATTGCATCCAACGAGATTTGAAAAACTGTAGGTTTTGCTTCGAAGAGAATGTAGTCTGTAAATTCTACACTGGAACAGATATTCAAAAAATTTGCAATTTACAAGCTACAGTGAGTTCATCTTCAGAAAACACAATTTTAGATTTATCAAAATTTTAAAAGTCACTGATGTTCCCAGTCAATTAAAAGCTTGGCGTTTACTGGAATCACTTAATTGCTTGGGAGCATCGATGGCTTTTGCAACTCTTAAAAAGCTGTCAAATGTGTTTGTCTTAGAACGAACCAACTGTAAAGATTTCGATTGTTATGTCGTGATCATTTCAAAGAATTTTTTAAATTCCTTCAATTTTTTAGAAAGCAATATGTATGTGAAGGATCATTGAAGCTCCGACACATTTCAGCCCGGACAACCGAGCTGGGTCAAATTGATGCAAGCAAATCTATTTTTAAAGCGACCACGACATTTGTGGTCGTTATTGCTTGCGGTCGTACACTTTTCCAAAAGGTGTCTGATGAAAAGATACCATCAAAAATAATCTAAATTACAGTCTTCAGAAACGTCCAAATGTATGCTTTGCAGCAAAAAATCCATGCCTCTTAACATGTGAATTCCGTACCACGCCTCGAATTATGCAAGAATTCTAGGAGAAAAGTCAGGTGCTTATTTGAGATCTCACCGAATTGAAGGCTAGATATATGTATGCACTACTAGCGAGTCCTTCAGTGTGCAGATCATTGCATCCACCAGACACATTACAATTACCCAAATGATGAAGATATAGTGAACTTATGAACGTTTGAATCGCTTGAAAAATTCCTTGTGGAATCATGTGACACGGGGATCGAACTCCTGTCGTTTGAGCCATCACGCCCTAACATGGCATAGCTGGAATTTACTTTTAATTTTTGCGCGTGTGTGCTACTACAGTGAACGACATCTCAAATGTCTCACTGTCAAATTTTTCTGAGAATTTTATTGTGTCATTGCAAATTCACAATGACATTCTCTGAAAAAAATGACAGTGAGACATTTGAGATGTCGTTCACTGTACATTCGAGATTAGCAGACTATAATTGTCTCAATAGGCGATCTGATTTCACTTGTACAAGACTACCAATGAGAGCTGTAGGTCAGCGTAGCAACACAGCATATGTGTAAAAATAAGACACCAATTTAGGTGCGAGTGTATTTTTGGGAAAAATCTCTCTCGAACAATTTGCATTGCTCACGTTTGTACGAGTATATCAGATTCATAGTTTTTCGTTAGATTCGAAGGAAATTGAGGCAGGGAAATAATTTTTCGTTTTTACGCTAATCTGGGAGAGTCGAAAATGATATCGTAAGAATTCTAAAACTTTTTGTTACTTCATTTGGTTGAGAATATTAAGAAAACAAATCTTTTACTTCATTTGTTTTAAACACAAACTCTCCTCTAAATATTAGAACACCCGCCGAAGCACATAGCTTTTCTTTTTCTCTCGTCGTTGTCAATAACTGGTGAAGAACCGATTCTGAAAGTTCTTTCAACTGGCGTCTGCACCCAAATAAAATAATGGACAAATTTCACTGACAACGATATGCATGAATAATTTCCATTTTCACATCAAGACGAAAGCTTTGTCTATATGTTATGGTAATTAACTTATCGAGTACACATCAATCTGCTTAACAATTAAAAGCCCTTAACAATACCACATATATTTTATAGGCATCACACAATATGTCAGCTGTGTTAGCTGCTTGTACAAATACACGTTGATCGAAAACCACCTTGTCACCGTATAAGATTTGTCAATGTTCAAAATATAATTCAAACGATAAGCTTCTATTCAAAAAAAAACTATATTCAACTTTAAGTGTGTCACTACTTTCTGAAATGCCATTAAAATCCGAGTTATGTCGGCGAAGGCACATAATAAATGTTTTCTGAATGTAACGTTACTTGAAGGAAAGAAACAAACTTTGTAATAAATTCTTTCGTCTTATTGTAATGTAGGCGTTTCCATAGAGCGTATGCTAACTTACTGGTATTCAGAAGAGAGAAAAACCGTTAATTGGCTTGGCTGCATATACCATATTTTCATTATTGGCACATTATATCGCTGAATATAATCATAATCATAAACGAAAATATATGTCATCGTTTTCCGACCTTTTTGGCCCCCCTAGTATACACAAAATTTCGATATTTCGAAATCTGAACGTAGCGGCGCGAATAATATTTTGCCATTAATCATTCCATTGAGCTGACAAACATATAATGCATAATCGTTCAACAAATAACATTCTCTGATTAATTTTCACCAAACTAAAGTTTAATCATGTAAATTATAAAGCCAAAAATAATATTTTCACCCCTTAGAGTGGGCTCCCACTTTATGATTTTTTTTTCCGTCAGCCATCGTCGTCATCATTAATTTTTTTTTCTCTCCTCTTTTTCCCATTTTTCTTTATGCTTTGGTGTATTCTTGAAGCTAAGCCGAATTGAAACTCACTTTCCTTTTTTTCTGTTGTTGTAATTTTTTTTCCCACCCGGCATACCAGTGACTGAATCGAGGTGGAATATACAAAGGTGGAAAATTTATGCTCCTGTGTAGTTCATACCTGTTCAGTTAGTGATCTTTAACATTTTCACGCTATCACTGTTTCCAACGTCTTTTTTTTGTAAAAAAAGACGATGAAATGTTGAAGGAAAAATCGTTATGCGATAATTTCTGTTTTTAAACGAATTGACACTTTGACAACCTGGCTTTATGCCATGTTGTCGGAATAAGGTAATTCACAAAGGATTAAATTTGATTTTCGTATAGATTTTCATATGCTCTGTACGGTCTCGTTTTCCATGTTCAAGAGAACATTTTGTCGTTTTCATTTCCTCACGTGAATTTTTAAATCGAACGGTTCTGTTCGACATCCACACCCACACAATATCACTCTGGAAACTTTCCATTTTCTGAAAATGTTTTACTTGTTACCACTTCAAAAATCCGATTGAAGCAATTGTATCAGTCAAGAGTTTTTCCATGTAATTTAGACATTCCGATGAGTTAATAGCTTTTAAAAACCTTTGTCACAAAATATTGGCAGAATCAGTTTCATTGAGCTCATCGTTGAATGGAAATAACTGAAATATTTTGCTTAATGGAAAGACATTTACACATTTAAATGGAATGTCTGGCTAACAATGCATGACTACCTGAAAATGCAGTCAAAATTAAATTGCTAAGAAATGAATTATGGCTGCAGTGAATTGATGTAATTATTTGCTGCTACTTGGTCTTGTAGACAAATTGCTTCATGTAAGAAGCTTAACTCGTTATTTATTGCACTGTGTGTCTTTGTTCAATTAATTGTTATTCAGTGTGCACTGAAATGCCAGTTGCCTGAATAGATATGTTTAAATCTCGAACAATTAGAAGCTGGGGTGATAAACGAAATTGCGATTCGGTTAAGTTCCCATAATCAATTCCGTTTAAAGAGTAGCCAGTTCACTGAACCATATCATTTTCAGATTTCTTTCATTTTCAAAATTTGACATGCGGATAAAGTTCAAACTGTTGTAGCTCACCATTTTAACGTGCTGATATCTTATTCTCTAATTTGAACAAACATACACACTACTAGCAGCTTTTGTACCATGAGAGTAATGTAATCAGAGCATCACTATATGCTTACAAAATTGTACAAAGTCCTTAATAGAGGGTAAGCCATTTCCAATAGATTATGCATGTAACTAACAGCCTTCAAATGCACACGTGAACATATTCTGTAATATTATAAATGTTTTATGTTGAATAATTTTCGTATATCAGTTTTGTGATGCAATTGAATTATCCTGTTTAGATGTACTATACGCTATAAAATCGATAAATTTAGGTGGCTACTGCATGACCCAATACGAAGCGTTACCTATTTTTATGCATTGTGTTCGTATACCGATACAGGCGGTACATTAAATTTATAATATAAAAATTCCATGTCACAATTGACGATCAACATTTTCAGTGCCTCTGACAAAAACACAACCTTAAACTTTCCAAAAATGTTCAATTAACTGGTAAATTACTGGTAAACGGCTTGCAAATGAAACATGAAATGAATGAGTTTTAAATAAAGTTTCAAAGAACCAGAGTGTGAATAGTGACGGACCTACTATTTCATTATGTCTCTGCTATCTTTTCATTCTATAATTACTAACGATTCGAAACAATAGTACATTACTATGCAAGGGAAGTAAAGTTATATCACTTTATTTTCCGTGTGTAGTACGACGTTTTACTATGCGAGTGATGTAAATGTTATTGCCTATACATGTAATAGCCTTGTTACATGCACCAGCATAGTAAAATCTGTTACTTCATTAGATGAAACATAAATTTTGCTGAAGCACATTTCGAAGTTCTAACGTAGGTAGGTTTTTTCATTCAATTTTTCGTTGACGGTCAGCATACCATCGAGTCAGGGCCTATTTTAAGGAATTTAATTTCCAAAAATTTCCAAAAATTTCCAAAATTTCATTTTGACAAAAATTCTTAAAATTTCCAAATTTTGTTTTCTGTTAGGTCTCATTTCGAAGTAATCAGTTAAGCTCAAAGACATGAAAAACAACTAAAAAGGCAGTAAAAACAACATTTACGATGCAATCTGTTGTGTTTTTAGATGAAATGACGAAAAGTGAAGGAAAAATTTGAGAATTTTTGGAAATTTAATTTCCTTCAAATAGGCCCTGCATCGAGTGTAATTATCAAATCTTTTTTTTTTTTTTTCAAATAATTAGCATTTATTTAAGAAATTTGCATATACCAAGAAAAGGTGGTCAGGCTAAGCCTTCATCCCAACCTGTAAAAACTTGGATCTTTTCAGATTACATTATAACTAAAAAATTTCTTCCAAAGGTTTCGCCGCAGGAATTGTTCCCATTACGCAACTAGCATTGAAGCGTTGAATAGCCAACGAGATTCTTTGTGTTAGATAAAATTTTGATTTCTTGTCACCAGTTAATTCCTGCAACTTCGAACCAATAGTGTTGATGAAATTTTTTGATTCTGTACTCCAAGGACCCATAGTTTCTACTGGAAATGCTAAAAGAATATAATTATTAGATGAAGTCAAATCTGAATAATGTTTGTGTTTTTCAAGCGCTGCAAAATTTGCGAGTTCGCCAGCTTTTTTAGATGTTTTCGACAAGTATGAATCAGCGAACGTGTCTACGCAAGTCGCGTCCCAGACCAAAGGTTTTCCTTTAGACCATGGCGTCAAAGTTACTCCATCAGGTTTCTTTCCGTCATTTCTTGATAATCCTTTTGGTTCTAGGTGGTTTGGAATATGAAGGGACATAAGTGCTCGACTTATGATTTCATTCAATTCTATATGACGTAGATATCTGCCTGCACTTTTTTGGCAACTCAATCCATGCAGACCTCTTGCGGATACTACAGATCCGCACAGAGACGTGTGCACCAAACATATATCACAACCTAGTCGTAAACCAATGCAAATTCTTATCGAATTACTGTCCATAAAAGTTCCAATGTTTGAAGAAGGAATTGCATGAAGCCAAGCATTTGATTCTTTACACTGTAGTGCTTTAAAACGAGCCAGATCAAGCTTCGATGTAAAAACCAGTTCTTTCTTGATAATTCGTATTGTATTGATCATGTCCCAAGCTTTTTGCGAAGTCTTCAAAGATGGCTCTTCAACATTTAAACTTTTCCATTTCTCCGAAGCTTCATCAAAATTAGCAATGAAAGGCACGTCTTGAGAGTTTAGAATTTGAGAGACGTGACCACCAACACCAAATGACGAACCAAGGAAAGCAGGTAAAGAAATGTCTTGAAGTCTACTTATTCCAAGACCACCTTCGTTAATGGGTAAAGTCGCTTGCGTCCACTGCTTGTGATTCAAATCTACATTCAGTATTACTTCCAAAAGATCTTTAATTTCATAGTCAAATGCTGCAAGAAAATCTTCAAATTTCCACGCTGGAGACGTTCTGATTAAATACAGCAATTTTGGGATTGCAAAACAGTTTCGGAGAAGGAATAATGACGTATGCGAATTTAAAAATTTCAAACGCTCGAACATTACCTTCACTTTGCACAAAACTTTTTCTGCAAATTTCTTGAAACCTTCTTCGAAAAGTGGTGCGCCAAGCAGACTTAAATCTTCCTTAGATACAACCCTGATTCCAGGACAGATTGCATTGAACTTTATATACGTTTCTTCGTCAACTGAGCCCGAACAGAAGAATAGCTCGCATTTCGATGGATTAATTTTGAGACCAATCTTCTCTGCCTCGTTGATCACACATTCAAAATCATGATACACTATTTCGGGCTCATCGCACACACTGCCGTCATCGAGGTACCATACATTTAATTCGCTTTGCAGACGCTGAATTAAACGATGAATAGTTAAAGCAAACAATAAAGGACCCAATGGATCGCCTTGCTGAGTTCATATTTGCGACAACAGGGAATGTTCACCGAAAAATAACAGAGAAGAGTTCCTGTAACATTGCCAAACGTATGGATACAGCGACGGAAATGTACACTTCACTTCGTTCAACATCACGTCTCTCTCGATTGAATTGAAGGCGTTGCCAAAATCTATTTTCAAAAGGATCTTAGACTTCCCTAAATTAACTGACAAAAAGCTTCTCGTTGCGTGAACAGCTGCTTCACATCCTTGTCTTATCCCGACACCTAATTGTCGGGGGTAGAGATAATTACCAACTTCAGCATTAACTTGGGAACAAGCCACTTTGGAGACCAATCGTCTGATAGAAAGACCTACGGCAATAGGGCGGATACCTCCGTCTTTCTTCGTTAACGCACACAATGAAGCACCAAAAGCGTATTTGCAAATTTCATCATTCACTTTACCACGAAGAATGAAGTTGCACAGTTCTGTTATGACTGAAAGAGATTCTCTACCAGCGTCTAATGCTGAAGCAGATATCAAATCTTTAAAATACTGAGGGAAAAAACCATCCATACCTGCAACTGAACCACTACCAAACGACATAATAGAATACTTTATATCAGCTTCACTTACTTGAAGGCGAACTTCATCTCTCAAATCTTTTACTTCGTTTGACCTAACCATTCACAAGAGATTGACACAAAATCTACTACTTCATTTGTTTTAAGATAAATTCTACTTCCGTAGCATCAGAAAAACATCGCAGACAAGTATCAAGTCGTTCGTTTTGTTCAAAAATTCAATTTACGATGTAGTTTAAGAGCTTACAGTTTCACAGAAAAATAAAATTCTTGACATTGTGACTGTACAATCCACATTTTTCGTTTGTGTCCTTTGTGAACCTAGTCAATAATCGTCTCTTTTACATTTATTAAAGCATACAACTCAGACAATCAACCAGAAGGTAGACATTGAAAAGGAATTCTAAAACAAAATTCTAAAAATTCTGCATACAATTCGCGCAATATGAATTTCAAATTAAAGACAAGTTTTATTTACTGATTCATGTCATTGTTTGCATTTTATTTCTAAGCTTTTGCATTTCCAGTTACTGCAATCTGCTTGTATACAACACAGAAGAGAAATGTATATATCAAAAGTACAAATAGAACGCATTTTATCATAAATATGTAAGCAAAAGATGCTTTTATTCTACACGGAATCCGAAACAAAAAGAATAATATAACAAAAATTGTCTCTACCATAAACAAAAATGACTATTGTTTGTTCAAAAATAAACGAATAATAGTTCTTAGGTTTCACTTTGATGTTTTATTAATGAAAAAGTCTTCCAGAGAATTGAGTGCTGCGGCTATTTTGAATGTAGACAAATTTCAATTAGTAGTTATTTCAGCACAAATACTTCTTTTTGCGGCACAAAATAAGAAGATTTTAGTTTAAAAAAAATACTAACCACTCATGCATGGTGGTGCAAGAACTGCGATTTCTCATAGAGGTGGATTAAATAATTCGAGACGAAATCGAGGAACCACCATTGATGTCGGCTATCATCAACGGCCATTTTCCCAAGAAAAAAAAAATCTTCAGGCAATTTCACACGGTATGCCATTTTATAACAATTCAAGTATCATAGTTTTGCAGTCGAGTATCTGAAAGTTTGCTGACTATACAATTTAACCTGTTTGACATGGCTTGTAGCTGTTATCGATAAAAACATCAAAATGTTAAAAAATTTGAAGTAATTGTAGATTACATACTTGTGCGGAAAAACGTTGTTTTGAAGAGTGTGGAGTTTGTATGCTGAGCCGAAGGCGACACTGTACGGCACTGTTGCCGAGATATATAGCAAATGTGGTGTTGTTAGAAAGCTGAAACTACCAGCAAAACAAAATTAAGCAGTTTGGCTGCGAAACGTTATCATGAGTGTGACTTAGGCGTCGTTGAACTATGGCCAAAAAGGAGAGAAAAACTTTGGACCACTGGAAAGTTGCTATGTAGAAAATTTGAAAGAGTATTTTTTTTGATATTGGTAGAGCTAATGTCCCTCTACTTGTACAACTAATTAAAACCTTTTGTGTCTCAAGTGTCCACGCCAGTAGAACCTTTCAAAGATTGTCATTTTCAACTTTGATGAGTCGCCACCATCCAATCTTGCACCCACGGCAGCAATTTATTATAACATGTCTATCAGAATTCGATACCTTATCGATTGCAGCCCCAATCAATTCTATCGCAACCACAGAGCATTCTAGGGAGGCTTCGTCCGGGTGCTCCGGACTGTACGGATGAAAATCAAAAAATTTTGTGGAATGTGGTTCAGGGTCACGAACAGACTAAGAATATCGAAAAAAAATGAAATTTGCGACAACAAGTTAAATTCAACTCCATTCAACCACACCGTGTTTATGTTTGAAGGTAGTCGCTCGACGAATTTTTGAATAGATTGTTTTTCAGTGTACACGATTTTTCAACACTTTTCAGATGGGCACGTAGACACAAATGTCTGAAAAGCTAATTCTATTAACATTGCGGTCCTTCAAAGTTGAAATTTTATTTCTAACAAAAAGTTCCTCAACTTTCAAACGAAATCTTGAAATGAAGATGCACTTTGACCTGGGTTAAATTAACCGAAATTTGAGTCTTAATTTCATAAAGTTATTAAAACAAAGGAGTTTTCGAGATAAGGTCTACTGGGTTGGTGAATGTTTTTGAGGAATCTTCAGAACTTAGAATTTATGTTGTTAAAATGAAAATTTTCCATTGTAAGTTGAACAAGTCCGAAAATTTAGATGAATTGTGGAAGGTAATTTGTCGCACAAAATGTTTTGTTTTGGAAATAGATTGTCCTGCACTTTGCTTTGCGATTATGATGAAAGTAATGCAGTACTTTGACAAACATTATTCATACGTAAGAAAATGAGAGAAACATCATGCCGAACATCATAAGCAAATGAAAACTGCTCCCATATGATGAGAACCCAAATTAATATCAAATTTATATTCATTTCTTAAATACGATTAATATAAAAGGAACACACAATGCTTTTAATTAAATACGTATGAAGCCTAATAAAGTGGAATTTATCTAAATAATTACTTAAGGTATACGCCGACTTATGGATGGATGTATACAATGTTTGTTTAGTGTCTAGAAATACATAAATTATTGGATGAAATTGTATCTGTTGCGTTCAAGATGGAAACATTTAATTAAATATGTTAATTTTGTTAATTGCTTACATCACTTGAGGCTTTTAAACGCTTTTGTTATGCACGAATTGAGTAATCAGAAATCTATAATAAAATTCAATGTTCATGATTTTATGCTAATTCGTCAAAAGCTTTTTCCGCCCACCATAGTATTTTGTGTATTTACAAAAATTTAACGTTGTACAGACTTATTGATTTAATTGAAGCGAGAGCTAAAAGCCAACAACACTCTATGTGAAACCAAACACATTTAAATTATAAATTCAAATCTATTAAATCTATTACTTTTCCCAGCGGCATTTCCATGTTGAACAGCAATAGATATCCGCTGTAACAAGTAATCTAGTAGTTTAGGAGGTTCGCTGGAACTTCCCGTTATCAACTTGTCCAACTCTTCTTCTCTCAAAATTCTTCGTTTCCGGCCCAACCGCACCAAATGACTTAAATGCCAGTGTAGCAAAGATGTACTGGGAAGCCCACTACAAACGCAAGCGTGAGCTTCGTATATTTTGTTGCCCAATCACAATGCTGCCACGATTTTTGTTTAGTCGTTTTCGAAGTCCAAGAGAATGTCCAATTTAGCTTGCGGCTAACCCTCGTTCCTTATTTTCGTTATCGTTATCGCTTAGAGATGTCTAGCCATTTCTATCTGTAGGCAAATTGATTTTCATACACAAAAGCAGCTGAAAAATTTTCTAGTGGCTTTTCCATCGACTTAGAGGAGGACGTTTAGTGTCCTAAAGATTTTATATCGAAAAAATTCCATTGAAAATAAGGAAATATTTGGAATCCAAATAATTTAAAGGCTGGTGGTTTCGCCGGCTTTATAGTTTCGCTTACTTTAAAGTGGATATTTTACGTATTGGCAATGTGAGATGTGAGCTGCCCTATTGCAAATAATTTATTCCATTATTATGAATGCTACCTGTAAAACAATACCCCAATCTAGGATTTCAACAGAAATTTTTCGTGTGAAATTGCAACACGGAAAATCCAAAATTAGTGACTATGTGAAAAAAAAAAACAAATTTCCATTCACATTGTGTTTGAATGGAACATTATAAATCCATCGAAACTAGATATTTTCAAACGCTTACATAATAGCTTTCCAGAACTGTGTGTAACAACCAGCCACCAAAAATTATTAATTCGTTTCAATATTTGTTCGTAATTAAATGTAGAATTATGAACGAAAATTGATTCAAAACAATTTAATGAAAATTAATCATGCATTCGAACGAGCTATTAATTGTTTGGGCACGTATCCTACATATATATAGAGTGTTGTTAGTTGGTATAGATTCGTTCCGTTTGTGGAGCGATAGTAAGGGGTTTTCCGTTACAGTGTGTGTGTAAGTTAATTATAATTAAATCAACGAATATGTAGACTGGCAATTAAATATCATGGTCGTCCGTTAATCGAGGTTTTTTTTTTTAAACTCAAAATTCATTTTAAACTAACTCGGAGTGATGAAAGCAAGTTAAGCGGAGCAACTTCATTATTACAGCGATGCTATCTGCCACATCAGCATATATTTGCTTACCGATAAGGGAACTTCAAAGCACATAAAGTGTGTGTGTGCAGTTTGCAGCTTTGGCAGCTTTAAAACTGAACGAACAATAACAAGTGCGCAACTTTTGGGTTGGGTTTCAAACAAAAAAAAAACTAGTTCAATTCCCTGTTGTGCATACGTGTTGATGTTGATGTTATTAGTTTTAGCGTACACGGTTTTGTTTTTTTTTTCTTCTTGTTTTTGTTTAATTTACGATGAACCCAAATTTATATCACAAATTATGTACAGTGTGGGTATGGTACAAAAAGGGGTTAATAAAACTAATTCCAAATCAACTGAAACATAGCCACCTTTCAACTTTCCTCACACCCCTCTCTGACAGCCAATTGCCATTGTTCGAAGTTTATATTTAAAATCAATAACGACCGGGTTGAAAAAACAACGTTATTTTCATTTTCTACATTCTCATTTAATTAATGTTCCACAAAAATGGTGGCCTTCAATTACGCATAACATCCCATTATTCAACCAGAAATATTACCTACTTTTGTGCTTCGAATGGGAAAAATAAAAACACAACAAAATTCTACCTTTGCAAACCTTTTGAAGGCCTCCCCAATTGGTTGGGTATTGAAACATTGTTTGTGAAATTTAATTCCGTATTCGAGGCACGGGTACAATCACGATAATAGGGCACATAGCAGAAATACGTCAACTCACAGTCACTGTACAAATTAATGTCCTTTCATCATAATCAATGTGCTTTTCAAGAACTGACATCGAACGTGGTTCTGCATTAAAAAAAAAGTTGACATTACCGTTTCCTGATTCCCGATGCCGATTATTTGTTTTTTACCATTTTGTTAAGGATAAAGTATCAGCCTCTTTAGATGGAAAGCGCGCTAACAACTACCTGGAAATTTAATTTCCCAGATAGTGGAAGTAAGACCAGAGAGGAAGGAACAACGGATCTTTGAACTTCAACTTAGTTTCTGTTTCTCAAGAGGAAGCCTCCTAAAACTCTAATCTACAGTTTATGCACCTTCAGTAAACACAGTTTTGGATTTATCAGAGGTGGCTTCACAGTCATCCGTTTTGCCTCTGTACACATGACTGACAGGTGACATCGAACAATAGGTACGTCATGTGCTAAATTTTTTGAAATGTCAACTGTCACGTACGGGGAGGCAAAACGGAAGCAAAGCGAATGTCTGTGAATTCAGACTTAAGGTGGCCTCACAGTCATTCTGTTTTGACGCCGTGTACGTGACAGTTGCCATTTCAAACAATGTGCTCTAACGCAAAACAGAATCATAACGGATGACTGTAAATTTAGACTTAGGCTTGATTTCCACTTACCAAAAAACTACTCCGTGTGAGAGACAAAATTGTTTTTTTTTCTTCAAATTTTGCTTTGTTTGCTTGACAGTTTGCGCTCTCACGGAATACTTTTTGCTGAGTGGAAACCATACTTTAAGATGGCCTCAGAGTCATCCTTTTTGCCTTCGTGTACGTGACAGTTGTCGTATCAAACAATGTTATCTTTTGAATGTAATGCCGACTGTCATGTACACGGAGGCAAAACGGAATGAAAACGGACACAAAACGAAATGACAGTGAATTCAGACTTAACTAAATGTCAATTGAGTAATTCTTAATTTATGATATTTTGGCGCCAAATTTGAATTCGCAACCTCAATCTCAAATATGTTCAGAACTGAAGAGCACCCACCGTTATCTAAAGAGCTTTTAACGATAAGCATTTTTTGTTTTTCTTGTTACCAAGTACATTCTGAATATAGAAATTGCTGCAATGAATATATTTCACGTTCTTATTCAAAATCCTAGCGAGCTGGAAATCAAATCAAATCAGCTACATAATATTGGTTTCCATGTAAGTAAAATCCAGGGGTGCTGTGTAATATCGAATAAAAATTCCTGTTATCTCGTTTTCCGAGAAATTATAGGCACAATACGAATTCCATTCAATTTCGCTGCGTATTATAACTGTTCCTGACAACATATTTCAAAGTAAAGTTTTTCAATGACACAAATTGACACAACATAACATTATGTGTATATGGAAGAAAATAATTTGCTATACAAACAATATCAAAAAGAAGATATGGGAGTGAAATAAAAGGAGAGACGAGAGAGAGAAGAAAAAAAACGTTGAAGAAAATCCAGCAAACGATGGCATTTTATGATTGCAAATATGAACCTAAAATAAATTAAACTTTGAATTTGAATCAAGGATAAAAAAGGATGAGAGAGAAAGAGAAACAGAAAAAGTTGAGAACAGTAAAAAGTTTGCTTTTTTGTATTATAATATCCTATGTACATATACAATGCGCCTCGATGTTTATACACAGGAAGGATACCGAACTTTCTTGAATACGTGATTTAGATGGTGAGGAATGGGTCAAAGTTTTTGTTAAATTTGCAGTTGTTGTATTCAAATTATAGCATAGAAAATATTAAAAAAGTTTTTCTTTTTTGTTCCGAACGAAGAAACGTAACACTAAGAAAGAATGCACCTTATTCAATTAGTTCAGGTTAAGAAAAATAGATGCTAGCTATGGTCTGGTGCTATGTACATTCTGTAAAAGTTTTTATTTTTATGCAAATTTTGTTTGATTTTGTTATCGTGAAACAAGATTTGCTTGAGGCAAAAAACATTTGCACCGTGCGGTTTCCCAGTCTGCGATACTAGCATTTACATGTACATTGTTGTATGTGCATGTCGATTTATGAATATAATTTCGTATTTTACGTCGACTGTTTTTTCAAGTTTTTGATGGTAAAACATGAAACAGAATCTGCATTCACTGTTGTTTTTGACACCACCGTTACATTCCTGACTAAAGGCTTGCTAAGGGTTGTGCTAAAGTAAAATTAAGTAATGAGATCTCGAATTCCATTTGTTTGCATTCAATTTATTAATTTTCAATTTCAGTTCAAACACTTATAGTTAGTTTATTTCTATTAATGTGAATCGGTTGATAGCTATGTACGGAACTAGGTGGAAACAAATTAATTCACATGATTTGAATTTGTAGTCAACAGTGCTTATTATCGCGAAAATATTTTCTAAATTTTCTAAAATTTTCACAAACTTTGTGAATTTTCATAAATTTTCATGAACTTTCTCAAATTTTTACAATTTTTTTAAAATTTTCCTTAATTTTCACAATTTTCTTGAAATGTTTTCGCGAATATGATGAACAATGTTGAACATTTTGTAACTCTCGAGTTGAGTATGAAACCACTTGAAAACAATTTTTTGCATGCGACGGGGACGATATGGTAATTTAATCTTTCAGAAACAGCTTACAAATCACAATATAATCATTAAATCTATTACTTCCGTTGATTAAAGCAATGTCTTGAGTAGCAAACAAATCTTTTACTTCGTTTGTTTTAACTCTCAATTGGCTACATAAGAAGAAACTACGTAAAACTTATCATTTACATTAGCCGTCCTTAGCGACAACAGATGTAGCCGTTTGTAAGAGGCGTAAATCGATAGTTGAAGTTCTTCTGTTACAATTTTTTTTAATGGTTGATACAAAATCATTTACTTCGTTTGTTTCCACACACTGTCTTTAACAATACAAATTTAAATGAATAAAAATTGTTCGATGATATACTGTCAAGTCAGTTGTTGTCATAACTGGGAACGCTTGCATCAATGACTACACAAATATTTTCTTAACCTAAAACTTTCAGAGGGATTTGAAAGTGAACCAGGCTCCGTCGGAGCTATTTTTTAGTGACTCTTTGTTTACGTGCCCAGATAGCCCTTCACCACAATAGTCTAAAACCGCAGTCGTTTAATTTAAATATTCTTTTATTGGCTGGGGAACATCCACCAAAAGTCGAAAAAGGGTGTTTTTTGTCCGTGATTTACTGCCGCTACAGGCTATGGACATACATGTGTGTGGGCTCATTGGATAGGTATTGTCAAGGAGATACGGGGCAAGCACATATATCTTACATGCCCTTTACCATTGTTCGAAAATGACAAAAATAATGTTTCAGTCAAAGGCCGAAAATTTTGATGAACTTTAAAAGGTGATATCTCGCACCTGGCGAATCTTAAGATCAGGGGATGCCCTGATAGAAGCTTAACCTAGCTTTAGTATGATACCCCACTTGCCATAGAAGCCATAGAAGTGAAAGGTTCAGGATACTTTTTTGGGTACAAAGTGAATAGTGTTCCAACACACGAAAGCAACATATTAATTTTAGAAAAATAAACGAATTATGCTGGTCTTCATGTCTTCATCCACTGATCTAAAGATAAATATTCGCCAGGTGCGAGAAGTTCATCAAAACTTCCGGCCACTTTCAAAAAAATCCTTTTCATATTTTGAAAATTCGAAGACATAACGTTAGTAACAATTGGGTTTTGTAATATGCAGGCATTTGCAATATAGTTTCCTACCATCAACTTCTGTTAAATGCCACTGCAAAATGCAAAATTCAATAAATCTGAGCACTTTGCTACGGAGTGTTAACTGCCTACATAATTGAATTTGCGTTACTACATGCGCACATTAACTGATAAAACTGTAAGTGTAGTTAGTCGACGAAATATTGTAGCATTAGTCCTGATGAGGATTTTACCCAGCGCAGCGTAGAGGAACTACTTGCACTTTAAAATATTTTAATTTCCTTTCGATGGAACATCGAATCGTTGATGCGATCATAAGTCTTCGTCGATTTTCTAAATATTTAAAAGCCCCGATCGATACTCGTCTACTCTTCGAAAGCATATTCTATTCGGTAAAACACCTTTATATTTATGGATTGTGGCGTTACTTTTTTACGTACTGATACCAAAGTATAAGCACACTCTACACGCTATTATACATGCTAGCTTTTCTCAAGCAAAAAAAATCTTCGCATAGTAAACAACGTTAAACAACTGCACACCAGTAAGAACCCCCCTTAAAAGTTTACTTTTTTTTGTATTCATAGCTGAATGTATAGCTGCATGTACAGCACACATATATTCTAAATTTAGGGTTGACAATTGGATTACGTGAAATTAATATTTTAAGAGAATTCCTCTCTCTCTATGTTTTGTTTAGGTTTGAGAATTTAATAAACGGAGTAAAAACATACGACGAGTCTCACTAAGTCGTTGTGTACGTACCCGTGTACATAGTATCCACGGAATGTATTAGGCAAAAACAACCCAAGCTTGCCATTTACGGAATACAATTGGCCGAAATAACGAGAGAACGGAAAAAAGACCAAGAAGTTTCGCAACATTATTAAATAAACGAGCTTTTCGCAATATTTCACTATAATACACCCATGTGCTAAAATCTCTTTATTTATGTAACGCTTGTGAATGTGGATACACTTCACAGCAGTATGGGCTGTACGTAACGTATACAACACGAGTATGATAAATAATCAGACATAATTTTCGGATTATTTGTTTTGAAGTTTTTATTGAAAAACTTTCGCATAAAGTGCTTACACTTGTACACATTTTAGTTTTATGTTAATTGAAACCGATTTACTTCAATAGACTCCGTTTTTCCCGGAGGGTTTGGTGAATCCTCACAAAATAAAAAAAAATAAAATAAAAAAAAATGGAAAAACGAAACCACTTCAGACATTGTTATGGATATTGTACGATGTTCTACACGAACTCAATCACATCACACGCACATAACAGCTTATACAACATAATAATTCCCCACATATTGAACAAATAAATGTTAAAGCTTACGTAGTCGCGTTAAGCAATCTATAGGTTTATGCTCACGTTACTGCCGTATAACATTACTTCATATATGCGATAGTTGAGTTTGGTTCCACTTTCGAAAAGAAGTCGATGAATTCGAATGGGACAACACTCGACACAAATCTTAAGTGCTCGGAAAAGAAATACTTTTCTTGATTTGATATGTCGCTACTGAAACCGGTTCTTTTATGTCCGTTTGAATACATTTTAGGTTAATCAGCTTTTACGAATCCGGAGGTCTTACTATTATGTTCCGTTTAAAATGGCATCATCAACAAAATTTCGTTATAATTTTCGTACATTGAGCCCAACCTTTACAAATGTACCAAGAGCATATGAGAATAATATATGTGTAACGCTGGAACACCTCACCTCATTAATATTAACCCTTTATTTAAACGCACCCTTTTGGAAACATAAAATCTTGAACTTGTACACTTATTACGTTATATTATTGTTTAAGTAGATGGGACATTGTAAACTACACTTACAAGAGAGAGCGGATAGGAAACGTATGTTATGTTAAGTAACTCAGGCTAATGGAAATTTTCTTGGTTGACTTCTGTGTTAGAATATTCGTAATCCGCGGTTCTTTTAAACAAAGTTCATTTATCAAGCTACACTGCCGTCATTTTATAACTTTAATTCAACCGAATTACCAAACACAAAACTAATTGTTTTTCTGCGACATTTTTATATGAATTCTCTTTAACAGAAATTATACAAACCAGAGACAAAGTACCAAACTGCAACATTTACGAATGATATAGCAATTCTACAGTTGCAACTTCCTTTACGACTTAGTCTCCATCATTTTACTTTATTATGCAACGCATCATGTTTTTGGATTTTTTTTTCTTCATAATTATCCCAGAAACTGACGATGACTTTAGATAAAAGCTGGTGGAAAACATTTTGACATAAAGTTTTCGTTTTTATTGTAACCGAGCATCCTGGCCAGGGTCGAAGCATCATTTCCGGTGCGATGAGCACGAACTCGTTTCCATCGTTATTTTTCTCATTTTATAACACTTTTTCCACTTTCTCAGTACAAAAGTGAATTATATCGAAGATCAAGGCAGTCCTGGAGGCGGTGCAAATCTTATTTTCTTAGAAGTGTTGGATGTTTGAATTTAGCTGATATTTCACACACACACAAGGTTTCTATTGCAACAATTAAATCTGCTACTTCATTTGTTGAAAGAATGTCTTTGATTGAAAATCTACTACTTCATTAGTTTTAACGCGGCTTTGATATATGTTAGAGTCAAAGCCAGAGCTCATTGACTAGTTTAGTCTTCGTTTTCGATAACAGATGATTATAGCATAGCTACCCTTTTCTGATGCGTTACTGATCACAGGTAATTCGACTCTGTGCTATCTTAAAATTATCACAGAAAGTTTTTCTTCCATTTTCTATATACAACAACAACAACAACAAAATACGAATAGTAAGTACAACAAAATGAAACGCAAGCAAATATTAATGTAAAATTAAAGTGCAAGGAAACCGTTCTAAGCCGACGGAAAGTTCTACGATGAAAATTATTCTCTTTAGCTCTAATGAAATTGTGCTGTCGTCAAAGAGCATAGTATGCACAAGTTCGTTTCAGATAAAATAAATTAACAATTCGTTCAATCATAAACTAAAGCAATATTAATAGTAACTGTGAGTAAATTTGCAGTATTGAAAACAGTTGGGCTATTCCACATGAATCCTCGACTCCTTGCCACTACACTGTCTGTAAATCTCTCGATACAGGTGTGCAACATAAAAGATAATTTCACGACCAGTGAGTTACACCACCGATCTTTTTTACCCTGTCCATCTCTGGAATTGTACCGAAAAGAGAATTTTATAGATTCAGCATTCGCACGGTATAGCTCATCTGTCTGGGAAATGTCTTTGCAATAAAATGCCATTTACGTTACGATGCACTTCAGGTAAATATAAGGAATGGAATTGGATTCAGAAAATGATTTTTGTTTTTCGGCTTCGGGATATTGCTCGCAATTTGAGGCTAAAATAATATTATAAATAAACGTTGCTGTTCGGTGGAAATGCAAATTGTCGTTGAAATAACGGTTTGATTATTCCTCTTTTTCTACTCATTTATATCCAAAGCCATATTTCGGTTTATAGTTTACAGTATTAAAATCATCGCTGCCTGAATTTACTCTACACACATAGCTAGATAGCTTTGAATATTACATTTCGTTTGTAACATCAAGCCATCGAAATCATTTTTAAATTTAATGGCGAACTCTGGAGCTACTACTTTTATTTAATACTTTCCAAGAAGCAGACAAATCAATTTACTCTACGTTTACAATGTAATCTCATATTCATTGTAGATTTCGATTCGTGATTGTGCAATGCACAATGTGCATTAACGTATCGTTTCACTCCTGTCGTGATACATGAACATGGCAAGCATTATTCCAAGAATTACTTAAACTTTTTTTTTTTTGAAATGTCAGCCATTCAGACGTCATTTATTGTGTATGGATGTAGGTCAATCGGTTACTATGTAACTAAAAGTTCTGATGTTTAAGAGGAATCTACACATGGCTAAATTGTTGCCTACATTTCGGGGCAAAATTATTATTATTTTGATGATAATTTTGAACTCGTAGTCTTTTTCGAATAAGTACAACCATCGTTTGGTGCTAAAACGTGTTAGCTTTCAGTAAAAATTTAAATGTATGTGACGATATGTAACCTAACTCCGAGAAAACTCAATATTTCACGAAAATTGACACATATTCTGAAGAATCTTGAAAATGTATGGAAAAAGTCGCTTTTTCACAAATCGACTATGGGGAAGGATCTAGCTGAAGACTAAGCAAAGTGGCTTTGAACTCCTTTTAGGTCCTAGCACTCGGATCAGAAGTCATTTTTTGGGTAACCTTCAGAAAAACTTTATTTTTGTTAAGAGACATCGTGTGCTTAGACACTACACTCTTCCTTCACCTTTCACGGATCATCTGTTATCGACAGCTATAACAAAAATAAATGAAAAACTCAAGACTTGTCCGGTGTTATCATAGCGAAATGCATGCTAAAACTAATGATGTAATAAATATTATGCACGTATGACAAAGCGGACGAGGCTTGCCGAGACGGCTTGTCATACGTGCATATTCTTTTTTATCGCATAAGCGAAAACGAGACAACAAGATATGCGAATGACACTTTGACAATTTACAGAAGTATAATGTTTGTTTATATATCCTAGGTGAATAATTTTTTCGGGGAATCACACCGCGTATGCGATAAAAGATTTTGCATCAAAGCATGAGATGAAAAGAAGTAACAGATCACGACATGCATGCTGTATGCTGTATCTGTATGTAAATTGAATTCTGCTTTCTCTCCTCTTCACGAAAGCAAAATTTACTTTTTTTTCTACGTTGATATGTTCTTCGAAATATGTCACATAGCACGTTAACAATATTAATATTTAACACTGACCGCAAGCATGTCGTCAACATAGAGTCTTCTTTGTCTTTTGATCTTAAGATCTTCTATCATTCTTCTTCGATCTATCGATCTTTTACTTCATTAAGAGTGAAATCGCGATCCGGATTTTTGAAGTGTATGGTACCCATGAAATCCTTGGTATATTACAAGTTCAACGATGTATAATTCGCCTCTCTCGAAATTGTCGTTTTCGTGGTAGAAATGTGTGAAAAATCGGTGGTTTCAGGTGGACATTTTTTCACGCTGATTATCTCTGGTAATAAGATCGACTTCGTTCAAATTGTAGGGGATTGTAGTGCTATATTAGGCCGATCACACGAGACATCAAATACGTCGGACCGTTTGCTGTCCTAGATCCAGTGACTGTATTAAGAAAAATGTATCTCTGACCAGTGACGCCTGCGTGCATCAACAAACCTGGCCGTTGAGGTTTCCATAAGGTAGGCTTTATACTTCCTAAAAGTATAGAAAATTGGGATGGAAGGTCTATTGGCTATAAGAAATAGAGATACCTCAGCTTTCCAATGATATTTTTCCGGACTTTACTTCTTACAAAAATTTTGGTTTAATTTTTCTGAAACAGCAGAATTTGTGGTTGCTTGGATGCGTGTGATAAATGCTCTTCGGACCTTGGGCTTCATTATGGAACGGTTTGATGTATCAAGAAAATAAAATTCACATGAGAGTGGGTGATCAACGTTCCCGATGGTCACTTTTCACCAAAATTTTTTGGTTTATTCTTGTAAAAACGGAAAACTTAAATGTAAAATATTGTTTCCGCCGACCCCTTATTAACTGAGATAATCCGGGTGAAAACCACCCATTTTTCAAACAGCTCTACCATGAAAACTACAATTCCAAGAGAGGCGAGATTATACTTCGTTGAACTCGTAATGAAACGTTTGAATTAACCTCCATACAAATTGTTCGACGAATTCGCAATTTCACTGTTAATTGCGAATATACTTGTCATCAGTATTCCGAGAAGAGCTTAGACCAATCACACAATTTGTGTGAACATAGGACGGTTCTGCACCAGAGTATATTTTTGAAAAAATATTTTCTTGATTTTCCTTTTTTTCGAAATTACCAGAAAATCCATGAAATTTCATGATAACCCTATGCATTAAGATGAATGCAATGACACTGCACAGGTGACCCCACTAATCCCACTTCATATTTTAACTTATAAAAAAAGGAAACAGACAATGAAATTTTCAACCAAAAAAATCCAGAGATAATTTATTTGTCCCACTGAACAATTTAAAGCTTACAAACATTCAGTCGACGTGGAAACCAGAATGTGATAATTAACCCTTGATCACTCTATAGGACCCACACACATACCCGAACAAAAACAATGATATACCGAGGAGTATTTCTTGCTCACATCAAACCATAAGTTAAATTATAATGTAAATGTTAGGTTCTGACAGATGATATAATGTGATAACTCTTAAACCCATCGTAAACCCATCGCTAATGCATTTTGGCAGTATGCCTAGAATTTATTTACGGAAAGAAAAGGTAAACTATGTATGGATGTCGGTTTGTGTGAATGTGTATGCCATGTATATGCAGATGAGCTAGCACAAGTGTGATTTAGAAACTGACATATTCCATTTTATAATGGAACACCGATCTACATATTCAATGAGATATTCTGTAATGTGTTTGGCTAATATATATATAAGTTTACTCCATCCATATTGCATATTCAGTGATATTCAGTTCTATATATTATTATCCAGGCTCCGGTTATATATCTATACAAAATCCGATTGACAATAAACTAACCAGCCGTATGGTGGTCGACCACAATATTCAACTAAGTGTCTGTTTTCAGGTGGCATTAAAGAATATTTTCTGGTCATAATATTCGTGCATATATGTTATGCATTGAGCCAGGACACACATATAATCCGAAGCCATATACGAACGTATAGGAAACTATTTGTTTATTGTGTTTTAGCTAATTGACTATTTTAAATGAAATTCATATTTGCATTTCATAAGCAAGAGAGTACACAACAGCATATATACAGTAGAGGTAACCGTATTTTTGGGCCGAATTTTTATCACAAACGAATATTCACAAAATAATTTTGTTTTAACATTAAATATATATATGCCCCATCAGTGTTGAAACCATTTTCATTTTGCCGGCTGTATATATGTATACATACGTACACGATTATTTTATACTAATTTTATAATATTATATACCCGTGTACGAGAAGTAAGAACTGTAATACCATGTTCAGGATTTATTTCATATATTGTACATTAAAACAGGAGAAAACTGTTGAGAACTTTTAGTTCGTCGGTATTATATATGGTTCGTATCAATTCCTACATTATACACATATATTTTAAAGCTCGGAAGTGGTTATTCGTTTGCACAATCTTTACGATGCAGAATGTCTGTTATTTATATGTATATAGAAAGAGAGGTATGTTGTATAGGAAACTAGTTTAAAGTTGAATGCAATAATACCGGTCGGTGGTACCTACAGTTGAGACTTCCATTTTCAAGAATCCAAACTGAATATAAATTATTTTCGTATATAAAACCAGCTACGGCGTGCAGATATATGGAAAATGTGTAGCGTCGTCGTCGTATTGGGCTGTGTTTTGTGTATATATATGTTTATCCTTTGTTGACCTATATAAATATATGTATCTAAAATGTGCGCTCCTTTTTTTTCTATTTTATTTTTTTGTTTTTCAGTCAGCACAAAACTTGCATTTTGTACACTTTTTGTATTTGTATTTCGTTCTACTTTCGTGTTTTCTGGGAAAAAAAACTTTTTAATAAAATTTTTCTATAATTTAATGATAGTAGTTACAAAATGCATTTTTTCCCAGTTTAATGTCGTGGTGTTTTTCTTTTCCAATCCACTTTTTTTTTGGTGTCTTCTGGAAAACACCATTTCGGTTAAAATTTATTTACCAAGTTTGTCATTCGGTTTATATATGCGGTGCAATAATTGTGTTTCTATGTTTATAGTTCCAATTTCAGTCAGAGAAAAAAAATAATTTTGAAGTTTCTTTGAGTAAAAGTTTTTGCTTAACAGGTCTGCATTGGATCAACATTTTTTTTCCCTGCACATTTTTTGCACTAGCAACAATTGCTTGGTTAGCTTTTATTTGTCGATTCCACTTTTCCACGTATATAGCGGAATAGAAAGGGAGATTAAGGATAGTGAAAGGAAGAACTAAAACGTTTTAGAAAATGGTAGTCAACTATTATCGATAGAAACGATACAAATCGTGGGCAACATCAATCAGAGGCGTATCTCCGATATCTCAGGAACTTACTCCCTTACTTAGGCGGGGAAAACAACCAACTATTCGTTTCGGCCTCCTCCAGCAACCTTCTCTAATCAGACCTATTCTGCGCCAACGTTCTCCAGTCGCTTTCCATCTCGCTCTCTTCCTGGTCAGCGACTACCATCGGGATTGGTATTTAGCAGTTTCAGTGGTACACGTTCCTCATTCATTCTTTGTACATGACCGAGCCATCTTAATCGATTGATTTTGATGAATTTGACTATATCGGACTCCTTGTAAAGCTAATACAGCTCAAGGTTGCATCTTCTTCTCCAATTGCCGTTCCAAAAATTGATCGAAGAATTCTCCTTTCAAAAACCAAATTTGTCTGTTCGTTACTTTTTGTCGTGCACCAAGCTTCTGATCCATATGCTACAACTGGATCTGTACAATTCGCACTTAAGGATGCGGTTTTTGACCGGATGAGTTTTTGAAGACTGTAGTAACTCCTGGAACCAAGCGTTAACCTTCCACGTATTTCCTCTCCGATATCAATAGATAAAGCTGTCGACAGTCTCGAAGTGTTTTCCATTCACCTCCAGCGTATGGTCCGTTGGTCTGCCATCAGACAATAAAGTTGTCATGTACTTGGTTTTTCTCTCACTGACCTTGAGACCGAACTCAGCACCCTTATATTCAATTTTCGTGAAATTCTCTTTAACGATGTCAACGTTCCGTCCAATTCAGTCTAGGTCGTCAGCATAATCTGACTCAACTTTCTGAAGATTGTACTGCTGGTTTCCACGTTGCTCTCTCTTATCACCTTCTCAAGAACAATGTTGAAGGATAGAGCTGCCAGTCCATCGCCTTGTCTTAGTCCTTCCAAGGCTTCAAAGGTATGAGATATATTGTTCCGAATTCTGACCTTGGCTCTCACTTGTGACGGAGTCATTCTAGCCAAATCAATAAGTTTTTTGGGGTAACCAAGTTCCACCATCGCATTCCATTGTTTCCTCTGTCATATGTCGTTTATCTCAGGAACTACTGAACCGATTTTAGTAACCTATTTTTCACTGGGTACGAAAAGACAATGAATTTTTTTATGTCGGGCTCAAAATTATTGTTTACTTCCTTTCAGGAAAAAAAAGTTTATCAAAATCGGTTCAGTAGTTCCTGAGACGTCGGAGATACGCATACGCCCTTTAATTCATCTATTAAACATCTATCAAACATCTATTGAAAAGCATGCTACATTATACCTAAATCTGTAACTTCATTTGATTACCTTTAGTCTAGTGTTTGATATCAAATCTCTTGATTCATTGGTTGCAAACGAAGTACCAAACATTTGATCTGCCTGAAACAAAGGCGCATATACTATATACTATTATTTATGTCGGGTCAGTATTCGGTATGACGAATTTTCAACATTGAACATTTCATTAATATTTTGCATTAAAAGTTACATTGCAATTTATATCTTGGCCCTTATTTAAATTGGACTCAAAATACATTTTAGCTCTGAATGTGACCACTTAATTCCAAACAGTAAAAAGCAAACATTAGGACTGTCACTGTGCAACATTACTTAGCCATAATAATGATCATTAGTAAATTATACTTTCATAATATGAAATCCAGAATTATTATCTGCCATCGGATACATAATAACGTATGCAATAATCGTATATATACCATATCCTCAGTAGAATTCGCATTTTATAGCTCAATAACAATGTGTTGGTGTAGTTTTAGCATTGCTTACTCAACTCCACTCTGTAATGTTGTAGACTTTGTAGTGTGCTTAAAAGTTTTCAACTATGCGGAATTTTAATTAAGTTTTGATTTAAATTTGGCTCTGGAATGATGCAATGGAGAGGGGAGGGAGTGGAGAAGGTGACTACAGATTAATTTACTTTTACATCCATTGTTTATTCTTCTATTGTAGCTACGTGTTCGCTGCATATGATAGGTAGCTGTGAATCTGTAAATCTTCCAAATAAATTGGATAAACAGACATTTCACTTGGACAGCATAAGTAGTGCGGTGTATACGATGTTGAGTGTTAATAAACTCTCAATAAGTTTTAATTTTGAACGTTCTATTCAGGGTAAGCTCTGAAAGGTTGACAAAAGGATGACGTTTGATTAGCTGAAGCTTATTTTAAAGTGAATCTTCTGCTCTGGCAATGAACTCATTATGCGTTCAGTGTCAGGACCTATGCTATTTTGAAAAAGAGTATTACGTACCCACTGATGAAAGTACTTCCACATTATTACTGCCTTCAATTCACAATCCAAATATTTCCAATTCAAAGACGATTTATGAATGTGTGAAGATTGTGTGACGACTGGGCTCTTTTGCACACGGAACCGGATCAGGTCGCTTACCATTCACATTCGAGACATTCGATTTCCAACACTTATTATGATACAATTATGATGCGTATTCATTATTCAAACTATTCCTTTAGATCTGTCTTTCATTGGTCAAATATTTTTCAACGAAGGTATCGTCATGGACTCTATATAGTCATCGATAAAAAATTCCCTTTTTTGAAATTACGCAAAAAAAATGTTTGCAAAATAATTAAATAAATTCACAATTTGTTTAATTTAAAGTGACACTGTGTCACATATATAAATCGAAATCATATTTTTGTATAATTCTCAATCAAATTAATTGAATTTTTAAAATTAATTCGTTTAATAAGAGGAGTCGGAATTTCGAAATTTTATGGATTTATTCAATTTTATGCAAGTTCTACCCTTTCTACTATATACAGACCAACTCAATATATTTACAGCCATCCGAAAAATAAAACAGTTTCCAGATCAAATTTATGGATGAGAATAAATCCAGTAATTTGAATTGTTCGGGCGTTCTCAACCACAAATCATGCTTTCGCCGTTTACTTTCCTAATCGGCACAGCGGAAATAGTTATCGAATCTATCGAAACGGTTTCAACTGAATTTTATTCTAAGATTTTGTTTTTAGAATGTTAATGGCGAATACATAAATTTGTGTTCTTTCGTTATACAATGGGGTAGTCTGTTCATTGACGAGTGATCACTGGTCAGATATTTTTATAAATGATCTGGATTGTCGAAAAGATTGTGGTCATTCGATTTTAGGAAAATTTCGACTTAAATTGAATTTAAAATAACAGACACTAAAGGTAGATATTCAGTGAATATTATTCACATCACATGAATAAGTGTGAAATCCTAATACCGGAGAGAAGTATATGTACGTAAGTATGTTTGTTCGAGCCGAAGGCGAGATAACACGTACATATGTAAGAATTGATACTGGGATTGAGTTGTTCTCCATGTGATGTACAAAATTTTACTTTTCCTTCACTAGGGAAAACCCTTTATCTCGCTCGTTAAGTAAAATAGCATACTGCACACGGGAGTAAAAGCACCTCGGGCTGAAGCCCTCGAAGCTCGGACACATTTACTCATCTTGATACGAGATATCAAATTACTTCCCTGGTATAGTAATCTACTATTGCATGTGTAAAAGATACAAAACTGGAATAGCGCAGAGAGAGAAAAAGAGTTTGCCCAACTTTCGTATCCATTCAAAAGGAGAAGATCATTTTCACGCCTTGGAATGTTTGCAATAACCTTGAAGATGTTCCCTCCAAAGAAACAATGGTTTCGCATAATTTTCAGGACGTGATCCAAAAATCTGACGTTATGTTTGGAGAAGAATGTCTGTATTTAGAATGTCGAATTGTTAACATAATGTCATTATTATAATCTGTTACTTCATTTGTTCAAAGTATAACAACTTAGTGTTCAATAGAAAATCTTTTGCTTCATTCGATTTAACATAATTACCACTACATAAGACCACCTTAACTGGAGATTATTGCTTTCGCTAACGGATGATTAAACTGAAATTTATCGATTTTAAAGATCGTAGTTTTAACAAAAGTAATTTCCGGTAATTTTTTAGTCGTTGGTGAGAGTCTATAAGTAATCCGTCTCTGTACCACCCTAATGTATACGAGCACTTCCAGAAACGAGTTGAAAATTTATCAATATTTGCACGTTTTATGAATTGAATCTAATTACAGGTCCTGACACAACGAACGTATTATGTGATACAGTGGAACGTTATATACAACAATATGGTTTTTCTGTTCCGTCGGAGTGCATATTAAGCAGACATTTTATTTTCCCGAACATTTATGCGATTTATGTGATGCAACGATGCATGTTTTCTATTTATTCAACAAATATGATTTCCATTGACACGTGCATGAATTAAATTATTGAATATTTTGTATCATAAAAATATTTTCATGAATATACGGTTGGTTAATAGGTTTTGTAGACGTTACTTTTAAAATTCCGGTCGGTTATATGTACGTGAACTCTTGCCGTAATTTATGGAGAATTTTTAGTTATATGTAAGGGTTATATTATGGTTTGCATTAATGTGTGTTATACGGGACGTTTTGTATTAGGTAAATGGTAAATTGTTTAATGGTCATTGGGATAGTTTGACATATTTCCAAGCCATGTACAGGTACAAACAATGAAAAATCAATAATGACAAGAACGCCCGGCGAAAGATAAAATCCATTTTCTTTTCAACTGAAATTTATTATTAAACAGCACAAGATTTCCTCGGGCCTTTCAATATAATTACAAACTTTTCATTATCCTTATGCTTAATGGTGTGTATTTGTCCGTTTTATCCATCTAACGCTTCCCACGTTGTAGTTATATATTGTAGATATATATATTGGTGTCGCACATTTATATACTAAATCCTTTCCACTGTGTGACTATGCGGTTAAATGTTCAATTCTTTTCTTAATAATAAAACGGCTCCCATATATTTTTCCTATTATTAAATACTATTAATTCGCTTGGAGAGCACGTTTATATTACATCATATATCATATCCAAGGGATAAACATTAAAACTGCTGGAAAAGATTTATCAAGAAGTTGCAAGATATGGCTGGCTGGTCTTCACAATGTGCATATATACATATAGATTTTATGAATCATACTCAAGTATATGATTATGATGTCGCTGTATACACACACCATCCAGTTACGAAGATAAAGTATAGAAAAGTTTTTACTATAAAACCTCCATATATCTCTTCATTATTTTATCATCATCTTCGTCTCCCGTCGATATATATTGCTCCCAATCCATAAAACATTTTATGGGTGTATATAGTATGTATTGATTTATACCCCCTTCATAATTGATATTGTGTAATATTAGTTCTTTTCTTACGACGTCTTTTCCCAGCAGCGAGGTAAAATTTTTTTTTTAATTATTTCGAAAACTAAGTGAATAATTGACTTTTGATGAGTTTAATGTGTTGCTACTCTTAAAATACATTTTGTCTTAATAGACTTTTGCTACGAAAATGTGTTAGACGGGGAGCCTGGGTGCATATCGATGTGAAAGATAATTATTCTTAGAATTTTATTAAAGGGACTGCCGTGCCATACTAATTGAAAATTCGAAAATTTGACTTGTTTGGCAGGTCTTTCAATAAAAACTTTTTTTTGTATTGAATTTCACACTCGGTAGCAAATGTTTTCGCGTTGGATTTTCTGCGATGTTTGACAGTTGACCATACTGATATTAACTGTACTTAGTGATTTTCCAAGGGGTAAACCGGGAAACTACGCCAGAAAATACTAAGATAGCCACCAAGAGACGTCAATAGCCTCCAATAGACACCAATACTCACCAATATAAGGAAATAGTACGTCAATACATACTAATAGTCGCAATATATACGGGTTTATCGGCATATATTGGCGTAATATTTCCTTAATATTGGTAACTATTTGCGTCTGTTGTCGTCTATTGGTGACTATTGGCGTCTATTGGTGACTATTGGCGACTATTGGCTTCTATTGGTGACTTGGTATCGGTTGGTGTAACAACATATCAGGCCTCTTTCAGACTTAATGAGAGACTGCTATGCACAAAGGCTCTCGGTCTAAATCTTATCGCTTAAGGTATTGCTGCTTATTATGTGTACGTACTACGAACATAATAGCATCGATTCAACAACGTTTAACTCAAGGGACATTCAGTTTCAGTTCTTTTTATCGCTCGTCGATATTCTTCTCAATATTTTAATTAACATTTTAGTTACAGAACATACACCATTGCCCACTCTATTTATGTAAAAAAAAACGCAACCAATGATCATGATTGACTGGTTGGTTGGTATAAAATTGTATGGATTTCTCTCTAACGCTTCGAGCATACTACATGTATCATTTTACCGTTTCTGGTTTTGCCATTTATCGACGAATAAATGAGTTCAACATTCAATTAGTGCATTAGCTGATTAGTTATCGTCACATTTCTTTTTAAAAACCCTCGGGAAATCTGGTATCCAAGTAAAAATGTCGTCGCATTCGTATTACATAAATGTAGAGGGAGGTTGCTTAAAGGGTTTTTTTTTGTGTGTAAATTGTTTTATGTATGCTCCAGCAGCGCAGATATTTCATTTTGATGATGTGAGCAAGCAATGAAAAAAAAACGGATTTCGATACTCTTCGGTTGTAATATTCGCTTTTAATACGGTAGTGAGGACAAGAAAATCATTCATTTTGGGTTATCGATGATTGATTGGGATGGATTGTGTTGAAAGTTGCGTAATATTGGTTAAGAAAAATGTCATTTTTAGATATTTGGACTCCTCGCTCCTTGGACAAATGTAAAATGTTTTTAGATTTATCGGTCTGGGGTGAAGGAGCAAACCCGATCACGAAACACATATTTTTGAGGAAAGAAAACCTCACGTGGAGCTATCAATTTATGAGTATAGAACACGGGAGCGCAGTCTTATTCCGGAATATAATTGTGATAATTGTGGTTTCGTCATACTTTTGAAACAATGAGATGAACTTAACCATGACGGTATTTAAGAGTAGCAGTAGCTATAGATGAAGAAGAATTATGTGGTAGATGTGTGTGTCCCATCGTGATTGGTTTTAAAACTAATCTTTGGCATTCTGTCTCCTTCCCTTTCAATCGCATGAATTTGAGGTACACGCCATCTTGATTGGTTTCAAAACTAATCTTTGGCATTCTGTCTCCTTCCCTTTCTATCGCATGAATTTGAGGTACATGCGAGAAAGAGAGGGTAGAATGCCAAAGATAAGTTTTGAAACCATCGTCACGATTGTGTGTTCGTGTCCGACAGGTGCAACAATTTTTCCTCTGATGGTCCGTTGCTAAAGCGTAACGTTAAAAATATCGAATGACAAAATAGTCATAAGAATGGGCTGTTGCAGGGCTAAGGTCATATCGCTTTAAAAGTACTGATATCGAACAATCATGGTATCAAAGGTATTAAGGGACCATTTCACAGCCACCATTTATCAATGAGTTTGCAGTCGTCCCAACATTCTATTTTGTTTGCTCTTTGCAGATGGCACAATAACTGCATCTATTACTTCTTTCGATCTAAGTATTTTCAACATATTCAACCAAAATCTTTTACTTCACAAGTTTTAACATGCATTATTCTTCGTAAGACCATCTTAGGTAGAGCGCAGTATTTATTTCTGTCAATATAGGATATAGCTAGAGGATATAGGATATGGAAACATATAGTTGAGTGTGTTACTATATATTCGGTGACAAATGTGTTGGCCTACGTGCACTGAGGACACTGAGACTCAAAGTGAAAAATTATTTCGCATTTTTCTTTTAATTTGTTGGAATTTGTCATCTGCACCTGTTGTTTGAGTATTATTAGCATCTCATGCCAGTAAAAAATTAGAGCAAAAGACAAAATTCTCAAATGCGAAATGACACAGTTATATGACAAAACGTAGAGAACATCTAACAAATTCCCTTGTGTATTATAATCGCAACCTCTTCAAAACAATTTATTTCCTCTTATCAGTCACTTATCGCACAGTTATAACATTTTTCGTGTCGGTTATAGCTGCGAACGAATTTCCCTTACCAAAAAGCAATATATCTCTGTACGAGAAAAGGGATTTTTTTATATAGAGAGATATTTTCGCACCCCCGAAGAAAGTATACCTGTCGCTAACGCTTATAATGCATTTTAAATTGACACTTAAAAACGTGGTTATGTTCGGAAGAAAAAGTTTTTCCCTTTTTTACCCGAAAGATGTTGTTGTAACAACGATATAAATTTCCTATCTCAATGCTCAGGCACATACCGAACCAAAGTACGAGTGAAAAGTGCCCATAACCAGTCAGATATTTAAACACCTTTTTCACTTATACAATTTTTTTTACCTCTCTGCTTAAACCTTATCATAAATACCTCGACTCTGAAATGCCATAACCTAGAACTAGATTATCGTCATTTAAGAGGTGAACTAACTTTCAGATGTGCGTCGCATATACTTTCCTCTTGTTAAATGTGTATACCTATAACGACCTACAGCTATACTATACATAACATTCGACGAATGTTTAACACAATTTCGAGATATATCGAGAAAATGTAATATTTATTCATGATAGCTTATGTAGGCTTCGAAGAATAAACATTTTCTTTTATTATTGATGAATGAAAACCGAAAAGTAGATTGGAGAATTAATTTTCGTTTGTGTGGAATGTTCACGAGTCGTTTCAATTTTAGCGAGAAAATTTTCGTGGAAAAATTGGCCACAATGTCGGAGACGTTCCGAAATGATTGGGAAAAGTTTTTTTACTTCCTTGGATGTTTAAGTTTCGAAAGCACTTTACCTTTTGTGTGTTGCAAAAAAATCGAGTTTTTCATTTCCATTATTTCCATTATGTTTACATATAAAGCGGTTGAGTGAATAGTGTGCACCTCTTGCATGTAATATTTATAACACGACATATAAGTGGTTGTTCTAATTTAATTATATTTGTAATACATTTCCTCCATTCCACGCTGCTTACGTGATTACTTTACAGAACCTGCTTGTCGTAAGCAGATCATCTTAAATAACATTTTCTGAACAAACTCCAGAAAAAAAACTTTTCCAAATGATTCATATGTTCTCTGAATTTAAATTTGAAATAATGTTCTGTGCACAAGAGCACATTTCATGCGCGCACAAAAGTAAGGCATAAATGTGGAAGAAATCCAATTACACCAGTTCAGTTAGAGATTTAATAATTTTCCTATGTTTACTGTTAGTAAATTAAAAGTTTTGAATTTAATTTGTAGAAAGTAAATAATGTAATTGCTTGTTCAAATTTTGTTTATTGTAAGTATTTTGCAAATGAAACGACTTAACGTCTAATTTGAGAGTAACTGATATTGCATTTGAGAGGAATGATTGGACTCAGACCTATATCGGCACCTAATATGCACCTTTTTTAAGTAAATAATTTGAAAAGTCCTGTGGGCTTGTTATTCGGAATTCTTTCAATTTTTAGAATTTTTAGGACATTTTAAAATTCCGAACTTTTTTAAGAATTTTTCTATGTTTTTTTCGGAATTATTATTAATTATCTGATTAAAATTCTCTGAGATAGGCGCTGTTGTGTCTCAGGTCTTGTGTCTCATTATTTTCCACAAAATTCTTTAAAAAACACTATCTAATAGCTCATTATAAAAAAACGATTCTTATGTAGTTCTACAGACGTCTAAGTAGGGACTACATTTTAGTAAAAAGCGTTGTTTGAAAAAGAAAGGCTCATGTGTTGTACCAACAGTTCAAAATTGGATTTGAAATAAAAATGTCCATGGTAGCTCAATTTGTTAGAGCATCAACCCGGCAAGTTGAAGGTTGTGAGTTCGTGTCTCACTTGTGCACATCAAAATTTTTATTTCGCATATAATTCGATTCTAGTATTTCTAAGCTGAAAAATAATACTTGAAGACCCTTGAAATACTCCAAAATTCTGGAAAACTGATTTAAATAAAATCAATAATTTTCACAGATTTCAATTCTCGAAAAATGCTCTAACGACCAAAGTTCCTAACAACGATCACTCTTCCCAATAAATTTTCAACTTTTCCTGTCGCACATATTATTGGTAATAGTATATTACTTCCGAGGTTCCAAGTTGCGTATTTGATAAGTGGGGTGTTACAGTTCGACCCAAAGAGGATTCCCCACTTGTCAATAACATCTTGGAACCTCGTAAGTACAGTGCTTTACGTGATTAGGCAATGTAAATGAAAATGAAACATGCCGTAACACGTAAAAGATTATTACTGAAGTAGAAACAAGACAAGTTGTCGCCAGATTTGTAGAGGATCGCAAGGGCTGTTCAACACATTATAATATCAATGGAAAATATTCACAGTGAGTCGATCTTAGGTCCTGGTTTTAAGAAAGTTCATTAATGATTATTCCTGGCCAGGACGTGTATTAACTACGTACAAAAATGTACAAGGGGCCATTCATAAATTACATCTACTACTTTTGGTAGATTTTAGACCCCCTACTCTCACATTGTCACGCAAACATGGTCAAATTTAACACAATTTTGTTAGAGCCGTCACGTTTTCTTCAGTTCCCCCTCCCCCCAGACCGCGGACGTCATTTATGAACGGTCCCCAAAGGGTCGAACTGGGTGCGTTCTTGTAAAATGTAGGAAAAAGCGCTTGAAGGGTTGATAATGCGCCAAAAAACACTTCTCCTCAATATCGTAAATTGAAATAAAAAACGCACTTGTGATTTGCCACCGTCGCCACACACATTTGGCCAGTTTGTTCCTGAATTTACATACACTTTAAACTATAGTACTATCGGAACGTATGTCGGACACAGTTAAGCAAAATTAAGGCAACACGCCAAGGGTCCTCATCCTCATATAGCACGCACGTGTAATACATCATGTATGATACATGCGTTCGGTTCTACCCTAGGTAGTATTTCTTCGAAGTATATGGAATGGATGCATTGTAACGATAACAAACGAAAAACACTTTTCTAAATTTTCAAAACACGAAAAATTGTCTGGCTCAATACAATAAATAAATAGCGGAAACATTTTTGCGAAACCTTTTTCTTTACTTCCAAACCAACAATCAAGCTGTTGACAATCCAAAGCCACGACATAATCCATACAACATCAGACGAGGAAAAGAAAAACGATAAAGAAAAAAAAAACTGAAATCGTGTATACAACCGCAGAACAACCTCTTTTTTTATTAAAATGGTTAAATAGCGCCGCTTTTATTTTTCTTTCCATAAAAGTATATTTCAACACAAAGATCAAACATTCATTATGCTCGGCAGGTTTTCCTCATACATTTTCCACTATATTGCTCAATGAAGGGTGATAAGAAAATTCTTATATATATGTAAGAGGATGAGTAATCGCTCTCGCTCTACATCATTTCGATATTATTTTGTTCTATGCGAAAATAATATATATGTATAGATGAAGCAGAAGCTGCTGAACTGTCGGATGTGGATGGATCGATTATGTCTGTTATAGATTTTTATTCTTATTTTTCCAAATTTTTTTCCCTTCTATTTAGACTCCATTTTCATTGGATTCAATAAATTGCGGTTTAAAGTTTTATTTTGTGTAAATCCACGCGTCTAGTTTCGAAAGTGTGGGAATGCACGAGAAAGTATACGAACTCAAGACCATGTATAACGGTGGGTTACAGACGAAACATCAATTTTATGGATAAGTAAATATTGTAAACGCAATTTAAAAAATTGGATTACTTGATAGATGAATGGTTTATTTAAGAAAAATGAAAATATAAAAAAGGTTTATGGATGTGAAACAAACAGATTGCGATAAAGCGTAATGGCAGAGATTTAACTGAGGAGAGTCGATGAATATTTCGACCTGCCAATGAACTGCAATAATTAAAATCGATAAAATATCGTTAACTAGAAATAGTTATTTGTTAACCTAGGGAAGACAGGCTGGAAATTTAATTTCAAGTGTGTTGAAAACGAAATCTCCTACTTTTCATCCCTTCAATATTCCGAAGTTACAAAACTTTATTTTACCTGAAACACAACGTTTTTCATGATAGCAGAGTTACGAAAATCCTTATTTTTTTCCACTATTATGCGTTGTAAAAATTGCGTTTTGTTGTTATTGTGAGAGGCTTCATTTTAGGTGAGAAAATAATCATTTTCTCCCCTAAAATGGCGGGTTCAGCCATATTGAGCGAGAAACAATTATTATCCGTCAATATGTCATAATAAACATTTGCGGAAGTACGTATACTCTAAAGTGATGATTAATCATTATCTATCAGAGATGGTATTAAGAGTCATATCGCCAAGACTTCAGGCGATTGGGGAACAAGCGGTCTCCGATTTTAATGAGTGATAGCTCGTTGGATTCGTCTTTCAATTCTAGCAAACACTTATCTTTCACTTTTTCGAAAAAAAAATTCTGTGAAAAGTGTTTAAAAGTAAAGACATGTCAGGTGGTAACGAAAACAGTTTTTCGGCAATAACTCAAGAAAAAATTATTTTAAATTATTGTAATGTTGCACTAATGTTGGCCTGGGAAAGACCTACAGGTAGAGTATACGGACTGGCTGGTGCAAGCACATCCACGAGAGTTATGACTAAAAATATCGATTATCGAGTATGGGGTGTTGTAGGTGACCTCACCTACTATCGTTCCACATATGGATGAACCAAGTACTTTTGTGTTGCAAGCCTGTGGAAGTCTTAAAAAAATGGCGGGTTCAGCCATATTGAGCGAGAAACAATTATTATCCGTCAATATGTCATAATAAACATTTGCGGAAGTACGTATACTCTAAAGTGATGATTAATCATTATCTATCAGAGATGGTATTAAGAGTCATATCGCCAAGACCTCAGGCGATTGGGGAACAAGCGGTCTCCGATTTTAATGAGTGATAGCTCGTTGGATTCGTCTTTCAATTCTAGCAAACACTTATCTTTCACTTTTTCGAAAAAAAAATTCTTTGAAAAGTGTTTAAAAGTAAAGACATGTCAGGTGGTAACGAAAACAGTTTTTCGGCAATAGCTCAAGAAAAAATTATTTTAAATTATTGTAATGTTGCACTAATGTTGGCCTGGGAAAGACCTACAGGTAGAGTATACGGACTGGCTGGTGCGAGCACATCCACGAGAGTTATGACTAAAAATATCGATTATCGAGTATGGGGTGTTGTAGGTGACCTCACCTACTATCGTTCCACATACGGATGAACCAAGTACTTTTGTGTTGCAAGCCTGTGGAAGTCTTAAAAAAAAAATCGATGCCAAAATACAGATTTTTTTCTTCTTTCTGGGGGCTCTACAGCTGGAACAGCATCTGGGGTAGCCACGGTAGCCATTTTTTATGGTCTCATATTATTTTACTTATCAATAGAAAAACGCTTTATTTCTTATTGTTTAGGCCTTTCTAGGACTTACAACTGATACTCAGTCCTCACTAATCATGTTTTGTAGGAATCGTTATTCTCCGGTGATTGTAATTGTAATTGTAATTGTAATTGTCAGAAAGCGAGAAACTGTTTCATAAAGTAGCTGCAGCTTCTTGATCAATATGGTAGAAAACCGTGAACCTCACAGAACCTGACCTGATCAGGCTAGCCATCTGTTAGCGAAAACGACGACAAAAAGAAGCAGTGAACTCTAGACTAAGCTGAAGTAAAATTTATGTTAAAGACAATGAAGTACAAGATTTTGTAGTAAACACTGAAAAATTATTTGAGGGGTCTTCAAGCAGTCGACTATACAATACATTGTTGAATCGCAATTGCAGGATATTGCAGTAAAAAAAAACACAAAATCCACTAAGTGCCTTGGAATGGAATGAAACATGTAAATGCTACACTGAATGTCCATGAATGGGATAAAAAAACTACATTACATCATGTACACAAAACGTATTCAATTCTGAATTCTTGGCCGATTTACCTTGTTTTTCTTTACCGCACATCCTTTAAATGTGAAATGCCTCTATCTGCACAATGAATGGTAACCACTCAAAACATTGAGGAAAAATATGATTTTCGACATGGTTTTCAAACTGTACCGTAAAGGAAACGAGATATAAAACAGTCGGAAATGTTCATTATATCTTTGTTACATTCAACTGACGAGAGTTTTTCGTTTGCCACAAAACAAAATTCCTCTTGGTCTATATCGTACACATTGAACATTTAGTATCATTTATAATATAGGAACGGTGAAGATAGGGAAAATATTTTTGGAGAACATAATCACCAGCATTGAACATTTTATATGTTGGATGTGTGTGTGTGTGTGTGTGTGTCGTGTGTATATGTGTATGTCATTGTAGGAAGCTAGAAAACATACATGTTTTAAAACTATTTTGTAAGACTCTTTTTTCACCGATCCAACCTCTTACTATACATAACACAAACGTTATACGTAACAACAAAAGCTCGTAAAATGTTAAAGTGTGTACTTTGGTACGTTATGGATGGTACATGAAAAGTAGTGACTGCGAGGTATAACGTTTCAAAATGTTTTTTTTTTGGTTTTCTATAACGGCACTCTTCATGTGTACAACTTCATATAAAATATATGGCTAATTTGAGGCAGGCCTTCCCAACAAACCACAACGAAATGTCAAAAAATTCGTTACACATGCATAGAGGAAAAGGGACTCTGTGTGCAGCATATTAAGGGTTTTCTCTATTTGATGTTTGGTGTATTATTTATGTGGAAACACTACGGACACACGTATACATAGTTTATATGAGACAAACTTTGTATTGTGCTGGGCATAAAATGTGAACATTTTTTTTCTCCCTTGTCTATTGTGTTTTTAAGGTTTTGTATGAGAGAAACATGCCAATAATAATATATCGCCGCACATTGTGTTGAAAGTTTAGAGTTTTCATTACCTCCGTTCAGATTCAGCACAGAGGCTATTAATTTATATTTTATGGCACAAACTGATAGATATATTTATATACAAGCGGATTTTGCTCCGACTACATTCTATGTGCATGCATAATTCACCATAGAGTTTCACTATATTTATTGACGCCAATTTTTGTAGACAAAAGAGAAAAAGTGATGCCTCAATTATCACCTATACCATGATGACCGTTCGCGTTGTAGATATAATCTACAACGCGAACGGTCAAGTAGATACTTTCGGGCAGTCGTTTGCAGTGGCGGTAATCGTAAATTTGAGTGGTAAAGGATTTTCGTGGGCTGTCCGAGGGTTTTCCTAGTTTGTCGGAGGTTTTTCTTGACTTGTCATGGGATTTTCTTGGCTTGTGAGAGAATGGTTTGAGTGGTGAAGGATTTTCGTGGTTTGTCCGAGGTTTTTCTTAGTTTGTCGGAGGTATTTCTTGGCTTGTGATGAGATTTTCTTGACTCGTGATGAGATTTTCTTGGTTTGTCAGAGGTTTTTCTTGGCTTGTGATGAGATTTTCTTGGTTTGTCAGAGGTTTTTCTTAGCTTGTCAGAGGATTTTCTTGATTTGTCAGAGAAGTGGTTGAGTGATAAAGGATTTTCTTGGCTTGTAGCAGGTTTTTCTTGGCTTGTGATGGAATTTTATTGGTTTGTCAGAGGATTTTCTTTGTTTGTCAGAGAAGTGGTAAAGTGGTTGAGTGGTAAAGGATTTTCTTGGCTTGTCGCAGATTTTTCTTGGCTTGTCGCAGGCTTTTGATGGCTTGTCATGAAATTTTCTTGGTCTGTCAGCGGTTTTTCTTGGCTTGTCAGAGGATTTTCTTGGTTTGTCAGAGAAGTTACTTGCTTTGTAAAACAATTTTCTTTGACTAGTTGTCAGGATTTTTTCGACTTTCGAAAGTTCCAAGTTTCCCCCCCACACTATTCGTTCCATAGAAAGAAAACATCGGTGAAAAGTGATATTTTCCGAGTTTCAATTATTTTTCTCTTCGAAAATTGGAAAAAGTGTTTATGTCCATCCATTTCAGCAGCAGTAATTTACTTCCATTTAAAAAGTGAATTTAGGTCAATATTTCCAATAGATTGATTACTTAGTCGTTCCTTCCACAAACGATAGTACTGATTCTTTCGCCTGGTTCATTTTATAATAGCTTCCGGTATACAACACATTTAATAGCGCTTGTAATAAATTTCTATTACAGGAAAAAGCCACAGTTATTTATCTGTTCTTGTTTAAACACAAAGGAAAGCAAAACCGGCGTGGCGCGTCTCGTTTTTGAATTGGTGGTTTTTTTTCCATAAATTTTCCCCATTTTCAATAGTTTTCCTCTAACCACCATTATACAATATTGATATCCGTTGCAGCAGAAAATTTCGATATAATTTGAAATTAAAAAATGGGAAATGCTATGGTTGTTGATAACAATGGAAGTGCATTTTTATGTGCAAAATAAAAAAATCCTCCTCCCGCCCTATCCCATTATTGTGTGCATTTTGTGTGGACTGTATGTATATTTGAGGCAAATTTTCCGTATTTTGCGAAAATTTGGAGTTGCTGAAGTGCATTATGACAAAATAATTCTTTGTTAAGAAAATCTGAATGTTAAACTACAATGAATTTTTATGTGGTTTCCGAAAAATCTACTAAATATTTATGTGTACAGAATATAATACGGTCAGCAGATGCTGCAACTATGCAAAATAACAAAATTGCAAAATTCAAAGAAAATCTGAATATTTCATTGAAAAATGTGTAAATTCGTGTTAGAGTTGGTGTGAACCGTAACTCGGCTAATGCACTACAAAAATTGTTAATGCAATGGCGGCAGTTGCAAAGGTTATAATTTTCGCTTCTCAAACTAAAAAAGTTTATTTAACCATGCGGCAGAATGCTATTTAAACCTTTGTTGTAGTTTCTAGCTTTTTCGAAATCTATTACTTCATTTTTTTACGTTGTGGTTTTAATTGTTGTATGACTTCATTAGCTTTAGCCCCATTTTGCTATAAATAAGAGAAGTCACAGTTCATCGGCGATGAATAAAAGCCTTTTTTTGCGTCTTTGTTAATAACAGATGATGAACGTGGAGGATAAGAATATGACAAGATTTTAACAGTTTCGGTATAATGGTTGGATTTAGAGTTACTGTTAGGAATTAAAATTATCGTTGAAAAATCATTGATCCATTCAGGATTTTTAAGTGATTAAATGAAAAAAAAAATGAAAAAATTATAAATGGCATGAACAACCGATGTACGAAGCCTCAATATGCTCAAACAAGAATTAATATGAGATGTTTAGTTCTACACACTATGTAATACACAGAGACATCGAAATGACATTTCGCTGGTTCGGTTAACCAAAATGTTGACTGAATCAACAATATTTTGGAAAACGGTGGTGGAAGCACCAAACCTCCAACTGACCAAACGTACGTGGCGTATAGAGAACATTGCTAAATCGCATGCGGTAGCATGTTGACTGATGGAAGGGCATATAGTAATTTCACTATCAAATGAAAGTCAACCTACATTTTGTTTATGATTCGCCAGAGGTGTGCATGTAAAAAGGTATGGCTGTCTGCTAGATGTTTGTCGTTTCTTTGCAACTGTCGATATGGGCCGATGAGCAAGTGGTATTTTTGAACTGCACATTAACGCAGAGCGTCCAAAGACGAACTTAATACTTCTCACAGGAAGCAAGGGCAGGTACCATTTGCTATAAAGTCACGTTGGATGAATACTCGGAAAATTCGTGAGCGAAAAAAATTGTCTACTATTTAGACTTGTCAGCTGTTCCGATTTTTCTCTCCATCGAGCGGCTTAAACATATTCGGCAGCTCAAATTTTCATACAAAATTTCTTGTCTTCGCTGTCTCACGCGTCCTCCACTGTTCAAATAAACCTGTACATTTTTCATGTACAATTAGTTTTTCAACGCTGATTGAGTTTTTGATCATTTTTTCTGTCTATATTTGTTCTGGTATGCAAAATTACATTAGCGTACAGTTACAGAAAAATAGGACCTCACCTATTCAGCGTTTATGTTCCAACTTGTTCCACATGCAATATCCACGTTATTAGGCATTTATTTCTATTTGTGTGGATAGTAACGTGGATATCGAATGTGGAACAAGTTGGATTGGTTGGATTATAAACGTTGAATAGGTGACGTTCTATTTTTCTCTGCCTGTAGAAAGTTTAATTTTTCTTTTGCTAAGATCCGTCTGGCATTATGAGGAAAATTCGTAAAATTGTCATATGTTTTTGATGATAATTCGTACATATTTCATAGTCGACTCTATTTCTCTTCTCTATTTATCTTTGCAAAAAACAAAATTAAATTTTTCTTTTTTTTTTCTTTCCAGGTAAGTGAATCCTTCGATAACTTTGAATACGATTGGTTGGTATACACAGAAAAAAACGATATTACGTAAGATGTTTCCAGAATTATGGAAGAAAAGATAATTTCATATTTATTTTGCTGCAAATTTTTTTTCCCTAAACTTTCTTGTATTTGCTAACATCCGAAATGCATATCATCATACATATACATTATAAGTTATACATATGTATCCCAGACGCTGAAAACTATTTACCAAAGAGCTACACATTTAAGTTATTGCTGAAAACATAAAATTCCACATCTATCCAAGATGTTATCGTGATAACATCGTCTTAATCTTTCAACATAGAAAAAAATCCGTGCTTTTCAAACGAAAGCAAAAAGTACCTTACACAAGAAAAATTCAAGAGTTTTTTTTTTACTTCGGTATTTATTAAAGTACGGGATGCGAAATTGAAAAATTGTACGACTCATCGTGTATAAATGTATATGAAACACATTTCAAACATGGAAAAGTTTTTAATTAAGTTTTTATGAGTCGAGAGATTTGTTTAAATGGATTTGTATGAATAAGTGTTGAGTGTTTGGATGGTAGTAATTGAGGTGTTGCAATTTCGAGACAAAAAAACCATGTCAGAATGGTACCGCTTCGTTTTTTGAAACGAACGTTTTTGACGTGAAGATCAAATGTTTTACAATAATTTGATGTTATAATTTCATTTAATTTACATTTAACATTAAAAAGGCGATAAAAAGGTGGTTCACATTGAAATAATATTTAAAATTCGCTAAGTTCGCTAAATTTTTTAGTTTAAACACGGCATAGTAAAATAAACCAGGCAGTAGCGATACATTTTCGAAATGTCAAATAATGGACCTGATACACTTTCTGAAAATGAACTCAAATGAACACATAAATTGAAAAATGTTATTCGCAAAAAATGTGGGGCTACTAGATTATTCAGGTCACTAGTCAAATCAGCGCTACTGCCTGGTTAACTTCATTCTGTCGTGGTTTAATCTATTACTTCATTTGTCTTAAGTATAGAGTAGTGCTCAACACAAATTCTTTTACTTTATTTGTTTCAGCATTCATTTAACTATGTAAGACCTTATTACCCGTAGATCAACGCTTACTCTAGTCGTTTCTGTCGATAACAAATGATTAGCCGCTTCATATTGGCTCACATATGGTTTTTAATTCAGTACGGGAAATTTGGCGAATTATTTCAATATTTTTCTTAAGATTACGTACGGGAAGACAATATTTTATTTGGTGCCAATACCAGTAATGCCGGAATTTTCAGTAATGGAAAGAAAAAATTTGATTTCTACGTTTTTTTAGGAAAATCAATACTCTCTCTAGCAAACAAACTGTAGCATACAAACTACTTTTATTAAGGTGGTGAAAGTGTCAAGTAGCCTTTGAAATTTACATGTACATTACAGCGTAGTCAGTCAAAATGTAGAATAGTGTTTGTATAATACAAAGAAATAAAGTGTGAATTTGACACATAGAGCAGAGAGTTTGTTTGCTAGACCTTTACTGGATTTAACTTACATTTAACGTATAAAATCTTGTACACACGTTCGTAATGACGTTAGGAAACGTCAATATTATCTGTAAACAGAAACGCTCTAAGATAGCACAAGTGACGCAGCGTTTCCTCCGTAATCATTTTTAATAAGAACTTTTCCGATTGCGAATATGTGTAGGTTTATACGGTAAAAACGATTTTCGAAAGCATCGCAGAGCCGTAACTTCAACGCTTTTGTGAACAATTTGTCAACAATAAACGCAGATGAAAAGTTATCATTGAAAATATATTTTCGCACAAATTAGCGTTGTGTCAATTCTTCTTAACTGCCGTAGCTTTGTAGTATACTTTACTTTGTATGCTATGTGGGCTTGGTCATTTTGGCCAAACGTACTTCTGATTTTTCGGTATTTTGTGGCCAAAACCAGTATTCGGTATCGAGGTTTTCCGGTATTAATACCGGTTTTGAAACTTTTATCCAATCTATTTTACAAAAAGCTAATCTAAAATAAGTATCTGTTAAAACTAATGAAGTAATAGATTGTGCACAAATCTATTGATAAAAACTTTACTGCAGAGATTTTATTTTTATTTATTTATTTTATTTACCATAAAGCCAACCGAAAAAAGCTTACTGGCTCATCAAATAGTACATTTAAAGATAACTCAAGGAATTCACACTATTACTAAGCAAGTGAATTCAGGCAATGACCGGAGGTAAGTTGTTAGCCCAGTCGACCCGTCGAAGCATCCAACCACCTTTGCCTTGTTACTGTCTCAAACTGTTTCATCGTCAATACGCATCACAACCCGTGCAAAGCCAGCAGTGTTTATCGTCCATAATCACGTCGCATTCATGTGTTGATGATGAATATTACGGTCCACCGGTGCAAATGAAAAAGAGAAAGAAAAAACGTTATATAGAGGCCGTAGCCAGAGAGGAGATCCAGATCTTCTGATATGCTTGCGGTCTGTGAAACGAAAATTTTTCTAATTTTTCTATTGGCAAAAACTGTCGAAAATTTCAGAAAATCGTTCCATCAATCCTATGGAAACCCATAAGGAACCTGAAAATACTTTAAAAAAATCCTCTCTCATTGTTTCTCACGAGCCAAAAGCGAAGATTGCACTAGGGTGTAGCGGTTTTTACAAAATGTCTTAGTTCTTTTAAGGCTCAGCCGGAAATCCACTCAGCTGGTCCATCTAATCATTTTATGGAAGAAAAAAAATTTACAACTTTTAATTTTGTGCTGCTGCCAGATCGATTTTCGAAAATTTCGTCGTTTTCGGTCCACGTCACATATATCGATTTTTTACGGTGGGCTCAGTGTACATAAAAAGTTGAGTCAACATGGTAATCTAATCCCCACGTTTCACAGATTATTTTATAAAAAAGATCAAGTCTAAAAAATACAAAAGATAAAAACAAAAAAATATAAGATATCACAGAAAGTCGGCTGAGAAACCATCTGCAGAAAAACATCACAGATCAATTAACAAACACAAAAGGCGATATCACGTCATAAACAACGCTCTCCTGCATCACTTTTAACTTAACTTTAGTGCGAAATGTCTTAAAGGAAGTCGAATGCCGCGTCACACTGTCAACACGGTTAAATTCGTCGAAGTCAGTAGCCGTTGCCGAATAAACGTTGAAGTTATGGATCATAGAATCACGTCTGGTTGACCTTCCGTGCACATTTGCGTTTGTATGAAATCGAAAATTGTGCTTCGTCCGAGAATTCACCAACTTGTAGACCAAACAAATCCGTTCTACCTTAGCTAATTCGGTAACAGGCATAATCGAAGTGCAGCGTTTGTGTTCCTTCATCTTATACTAGGCACATTCCCCATATATTGGTAGCATGTAAAGGAGATGGATCTGAACATATGAGGCGTACAGTTGCCGACGACTCTTCACAGGAATATGCATTCACAAGTAACGTACAAAATATTACTTGCTGAGTGTAACTAAAGCCACATTTGACAGGGTTTTCATTAAACTTGTCATTTTCCCCTTACATTTTTCGTGCAAGTGAAATTCGAATACATTAGTTATACCGAATTTACTAAATTCAATTTACACAACCAAATTGAATTATTTCAGTTTTCATCATCCCAAATCTTTATCGATTCATGCTTTGTAACGAAACTTTAATGTTTAGTTTACTAAACGATTTCAATCGCTTTTATTTTGCTTGTCAGAGCAATACTGATGCAAACACCAAAAGCTTTATGCATCTGGATTCAGAACATTTAAGTAAATGAACACATGGAATTCAAAGGCATTCGTCTTTCGAAAATAGATTCTGCATCAACAGTGCAGCTCTAATATTTAATTTAAAAGGAAAAGCATAACATTTCGATCAGAAATTCCTTTATTTTAATATGAAATGGTTTTGTGTAAAATGATTTGACGTTAGACGCATTTTAGGACTCGCTTCTAAATAATTACTAAACATTATAGTGCTTGGTCTGAGGCGGTTCACACAAGAAGGAAAGCCATAAAATTTGGTTGGTCAATTTGTCACTTGTCTGCTCAAAAGACTCGTTATTACTCAATGAACCAGTTTGAAATTTGCGGTTATCGGCTTGGATTTCTTTAAAAATCTCAGTAGCTATTCCGAAATAACACTTCATTATTAGAAAATAATATAAATTGCAAGCAACACCCAACAAAGATACACTCGAGCTCTTTTCATATACACCGCACATATGAGTTTGTTTACGTCTCGTCTGATAACAGTTTGGGTGAGAAAATGGCTATTTTCATCCCTCTTGTTTTGACAGGGAAGAAAATTGACATTTTTACTCACTAAGCCCCGGAAAATGAGTTTTACCGCTCATGTCATCGACTCATTTACAGTTACTATTTATAAATTCAATGCCATTAAATGGCTCCGATACAGTTTGGGAAATGGTTTCAAATTTCCCCATATTGACGCGTCTGCAATCCATGCATAAATATTCTCGAATTATATTCATTTTCTGTCTACTTATGCAGCGTGAATATGTTAAAGAGAAAAGCGTTGCTTCGGTGCATATGTACATATGAGCGTCTTTTCTTACATTATCCGGATGGCATCCATGTACATACGAAATCTAAATACTTTTATTAAACAAATATTTTCCATTCACATATCACTACAATTCATTGTATACCACGCAGACAACATGATCCCGAGGAATGTTGTCTGATCCGTGTGTGCCACGTATGGATGTGCAAATTTAACCATAGATATATTTCCTCTATGCATACGATCATCCATACGTACATGATATATCCCGTCTATGTTTGTGCCGTATTGTTGTTTCGTATGTTCAAGAATATGGGGTAAACAGTGAAGTAAACAATCGAATAAGCCGACTTTGAATATAAACATGATGAAAAGGCAAAAATGTCAGACTTGCATATAAAGTTATGTTTCATTGGTTACGGATGGGTAATGTATGCCATTCTTAACGGCATACACTGCGAGGGTGTGTCGTTTTGAGATGAAAAGAAATCTGCATACGTATGCTGTTGTATGAATAAAATACAAACTCGTTATGTGTCTGGCTGTGTCTATAACACTGAAATGTGTTAGATTCAATAGCTGGGTGTAGCATATAAATCAACTTTTTTATTTGATATAGTCGTCTACCTGCCAAAATGTTCTGCATCAAACTAAATTTTACGCATTGAACAGTACTGCCAGCTGGACCCGTTCAGTGATGATAGCATTCTCTGGTTTTTATGTATACATCTCTCTCTCTCTCTCTCTCTTTGAGTTTAGTTCTAGTTACTTACTCTTCTTATCAGCTTAACAATTTTTAACGAAAAATAAAAGTGCAGCGACTTCGGTTTTCCGTATTGTCATCTTGGTTAATGATTCGCGTAATCTGTTATCGACATCAGCGATAAGAATTACCATGACCTACGGTTAATGCTCAATTTAGCGAAATGTATGTTAAAACAAATGAAGTGAAAGATTTGGCTCAAGCGATAATTCAAACAACAGGAGTTAAAGATTCAACAATCGAAAAGCAATTTTATTTACATTAAAATCATATGTTCAAAGACACATTCTCACCTCACTACTAATTAGTGTACCTTGGTGCTCAAAGGCTACACCACCAATACGCCTAATACGATTTTACAATCCAACCCTCATTTTACGTCATCAGCAATATTTATCCTTGCAACTCGTTTGTTTTTCTGTTTAATTTTAACATTCTCTTGAATCTCGTTTCATAATTGAAAACTTTGGCGATGTCATTCCATCGTAAGTCTTCTCTTCATAAATAGATCTTCAAAACAAAAAACAATTTTTTGATGTCAACAGTAACAAGTACGTACGGAAGAGAAGAAAAGTTTTTTTACAATTTCATTTTTTTTCCTTTTTTAAATGACAGAATAGACATAATTTTCGACTTGAAAAAATGTAAATTAATTTTCTGTAAGCGGCGTCAATCTTTTTCATATTATTATCGCCAGCTAATTTTTAACGTTATTCGATGTTTAAAGACATTTTCTTTTCATCCTTTGCCATTTCAATTTTCTGTTAGAATTTTAGCAAAGCTCATTATATTGTCTTATTGAAAGCGAATGAATGTCCGGATATATACGTATAGATACTTACAAGGCACATTTTGTCATTCCCCTACATTCTATTACATTACACAGTTTTCTACTTATTTTCTGAAAATAAGTTAAGACACATATCAGTCTACCTGCTGTTCTGGATGAGCGTATATCCACACACTGTATAAATGTATGTTACCTTCTGCGCCAGTTAGGGCAGCATTTCTCTTATGGCAAGAAGACAAGTTAAAGAAGAAAACAAGAAGTTGGCAATTTTACAAAAAAAAAAGAAAAGAAAAAAACGAAAATCACCAAAAAGTGTAGTCAAAGGCAATAAATTACATAAGGTTTCTCTTTAGATATAGGAAGTTCGATTTTAGTTTTAAATTTGACAAAAATATTTTCAAAAGAAATGAAAGAAAAAAAAGAAGAAAGGAAAATGGATTATCTATTTTCCAACATGAAAATAGAAAAAAAAACTTTTTTTTTCGTTCACTTAATCTGTGTGTTGGATGACATGAATAGCGAGAAAAAAAAGGAATTTATTTCTACGTTTATTTATGAGACAAAACTATGTCAAACTTTAAAGTTTAATTATGAGAAATGGGTAATATTATTGAATAGGGCAAGTATTGGCAGTAATGACATTGGGAACGAAAAGTTTTCAATTTCTTTTTGTAATCATTTCGGACTTACGTCTGTCATAATTTTCGATTGGTAAAATGAGTCGTACAACCTTTTTCTTCCTCTTTTACACTTGATGAGGTATAGCCACTCGGTTTGCTATATACAGTGAAGTAGTCTGTAGAAGTTAGAAAAGAGCTATGGATGTGCAGAAAAATTGATGAAAATAATTTATTTTTTTAAGAGTGATATCGCCAAAACTTGAACCAATTTCAAAACAACGGCTCAGCGATTCGGGCAAGCTATAGCTCGTTTGAATCGTCATTCAATTCTGAGAAATAGGGATCTTTTACTTTTTCTGTTAGTTTCCCATTTTCGGAGTGAACACGTGAAAGTAATAGCATGTCAATGGGTCGTGAAAACAGTTTTTCGGTGATAGCTCGAGATAGAAATCTTTCTAAAATGTGAAATGTTGTAGGAATATAGGCCTCTAGCAGACCTTCAAAACGAGTATAATCATCGGTAAGGACAGCTACCCGTTCTGGACTTATGACTCAAAATATGGTGAATGTTTGGACAGTGCTGCTGGCTTGCAACAGAACTTTTCCGCGGAACTGACTATAGGGTGTTGTAGCTGGACTTACCCTCTTTCGTTCCTCGTATAATACACCCCAGAAAAATTGTGTTGCAAGCCACAAAGTTAGTCGAAGTAAAATGTCGCTCCAATAGACCCATATTTTTCAGTGTTTTCAACTTGTTTTTGGTGTTCAAACAGGCTGGAGCGATAGGAATGAAATAAAGTAAATCAAAATTACATGTTCAGCTCGAAATTGTGCTGAACCGTGCGATCATTGTCCTTGAAAATGTTGCTTTCCTCCTACTTCGTAGTAGGTGGAAAACATCATTTATTTGACTTCATAAAAATATCAGGAACTCAATTGCTTTCACCGAATATGGGCTTTTTGTAAAGCAGAGATGCGCATCGTTCATTTACAGTCAATAAATGGTCACCCAAGATTTAATTTGTACTTCACAAGAGGTCACGACCGTTCCCAGCTATAGAAAATGTGTCAAAAATCCAGTTTTTTTCACAAAAACAATTGTTTTAAGAATACATAGCTTAACACCTTAACTAAAAGCAGTTAAAATCTCCACAGAAAAAATATTTTTGTAAAAAAACTCGATTTTTCATACATTTTCCATAGCTGGGAACGGTCGTGACCTCTTGTGAAGTACAAATTACATCTTGGGTGACCATTTATTGACTGCAAATGAACGATGCGCATCTCTGCTTTACAATAAGCCCATATTCGGTGAAAGCAATTGAGTTCCTGATATTTTTATGAAGTCAAATAAATGATGTTTTCCACCTACTACGAAGTAAGAAGAAAGCAACATTTTCAAGGACAATGATCGCACGGTTCAGCACAATTTCGAGCTGAACATGTAATTTTGATTTAGTTTATTTCATTCCTATCGCTCCAGCCTGTTTGAACACCAAAAACAAGTTGAAAACACTGAAAAATATGGGTCTATTGGAGCGACATTTTACTTCGACTAACTTTGTGGCTTGCAACACAATTTTTCTGGGGTGTATTATACGTGGAACGAAAGAGGGTAAGTCCAGCTGCAACACCCTATAGTCAGTTCCGCGGAAAAGTTCTGTTGCAAGCCAGCAGCACTGTCCAAACATTCACCATATTTTGGGTCATAAGTCCAGAACGGGTGGCTGTCCTTACCGATGATTATACTCGTTTTGAAGGTCTGCTAGAGGCCTATATTCCTACAACATTTCACATTTTAGAAAGATTTCTATCTCGAGCTATCACCGAAAAACTGTTTTCACGACCCATTGACATGCTATTACTTTCACGTGTTCACTCCGAAAATGGGAAACTAACAGAAAAAGTAAAAGATCCCTATTTCTCAGAATTGAAAGACGATTCAAACGAGCTATAGCTTGCCCGGATCGCCGAACCATGGTATTCATTTTCACCAAAATTGGTTCAAGTTTTGGCGATATCACTCTTAAAGTGTTTCGATTATTGTAAAATGTAGAGATTAGTTGCTTCTCGGTAGTCGGTAATGACTGACTCTTGAATGTACACAAGAAGAGGGCTTACAATATCGATCATATATGGTTGAATGTGTCCACTAACATGACAGGGATAGAATAGAAAATTTCTACAAGAGCGAAGCGAGTGCCTTACTACCGTACAACGAATAAAAACCTTAGAGAGGCGAATTAGTGAGAGAAAATATATGAAATTCTCTCACAAAATCGCCTCTCTAAGGTTTTTATGCGTTGTACGGTAGCATAGTTCACCCGAATTTTATTGTGTACCCTCTCTTTTGGTGGCAAAAGAGAGCGGAGTCAAAATAAACATTTTCACCAGAGAATTGTCATTTATCAGATGGAGTGGAGAGAAATACTAAAGAGAGAGAGAGAGAGAGAGAGAGAGATGCTAAGTAATTAACTGCGAATTATTATAGTGAAATGTACCACACGAAGCAAACATCAAAGGTATGAGCTAAGTAAATTTAAACATCTTCTAGCTAATCAGCTGGAATGAGGAAGAATGCAACACATAACGACCGTGAATGCAGTGAATTATCCCTATGTTAGCTAAATAATCCATCATTGACTATATGTAATCGGGTTTATTTAAACACTCGTTGATGGCTGATGGGTGATTAAGCCGGCAATGTTATGAAATACTAATAAGTTATACCAACCGAAATTTGCATAACAATTTTTTTGTTTTCAGATTGTGTGCTGTACTAAAAAGGAAATAAATTGCTCTGGCTTTTATAGCCATCAATAACCCTGTCAAAAATCTATTTTTTTAGGAACGAGATTTTAACGTAATTTATAAGCCATAAACAATTCGTAAATTTAGCGACTGACTAAGCGATGATAATCTGTAAATAGCACCCGCCATTGTTTTATTAAATTGACAACAAATCATAAGTAATTACACCCAACATACCATATTTTTTTCCAAGGTAAAATGTTGGCAAATTTATGGCTACCAAAATGCCATCGAGTTTGTTAGCTTTTGCGTAACCTCGGCTTAAACTTTAAACCTGGCTGCTCAAATCTACAATTATCAATTTGTGGAAGGAACATATAATATTATACAAACGGAACCGTAGAAGAAATACCACAAAGTTTCGATATTATGTAACCCAGCCCATGTGGGCACATAAGTACACAAATCTATTCAATAGGAATAGGAAGAAAAATGTTATACGAACATAAAAAGGTCGTTTTTATATCCCAAAACATTATAAAAATCTACCTTCTTCTGCTTCTTCTTTTCGGTTGAAATGGCTGGCGTCGCAAGTAAAAATCAATTTCAATATCCCAGATGGGTTCGCTCTGTGTGTTCTTTTTTATTGCAAGATTTTGATACATGAGAAGTTTTTAATTTAAATTATTTGTTGTTTTTTTTTCGGCTGCTGTAATAAAACCAACGTGAATGTATATGGTAGGCATAAATTCTGATAGGAGCACTCCACTCCACCGAAATGTTTTACCGATGTTCCATGCCTGCAAATATAATTTATTATTAAATTTATTTATTTTTTATTTAAATTCACTGTGAAATGTTTGTGTAGTACTATCACTTTAACAGAGTGATGTATTACCGATCCATTGACGCTATAAATCTATGACATTTTGCCATTTTCATTTTGCAATTTGTGAATAAATTTCGCAGTTGATCGAAATTTTGAATTTGACATGCAGTCAATAGAACGAGTTTCGGAATCTCGTACATCTCACTAATACCAGCAAACGTATCAGTATCATGGTTATAGGTTATAGAATCTATTACTTCCTTTGATCTAAGAAAATTGTTTTGCAAATAGCAAAATCTTTTACTTCATTTGTTTTAACATTTGTTATGCTTTAATATAAGACCATATCAGCGAGAGCTCGATGTTTATTTTTTTAAGTAGTTGTTGATAACATATGAACTTATACCTACATAACACTGTTAGGCTAACCCCCAATCTGCTTCTTATGTACATGATTCGCCTGCAGGGCATGATTGATTTCATAGAAATATAATTTGTACGCGCCTGAAAAAGCATTTATCAATAAAGGCCGACTAATTACAAGATATTATATTCATCACCTTCATCACGGTTCAGTGGCCATTCACAGGCACTTTAAACTTTTAAACATAATATTGGTCAAATGTAAATGAACACCCACTTACTCCCCGAGTCAGTTCATATGAATTTTCGTTTCGTTGCCGATCCTCCTGTTATATACAACACACATTTATAAATTGCCAGAGTACAATGCAGCAATTTGTAAATTCTGTAACACTTTGCACAACTCAACAAAACTGTTGCTGCTTGGGTTAATTACCTTTTCGGTGGTAAGCATTAAAATGGCTAAGAAGTTGTTTATAATGACCAATTATGTACGTAACTTGGTGCCTAGCACATCACTTAAGAGTACATTACTGCCGGCAGCGTAAACTTTAAAGCTTTTCCGTGTATATTTACAAACATGTAGCATCAAAAAGTGGAAGAGCAATAACGAGGTCACCGAATTCAGCGCCAAGGAAAAAATTTGTTCATTATAATGTTATGTGAATGAAGTATATTCATATGCCAAGGAAACAGCTTGTGCCATTTTACGGTACACTGGATGTACAACTCAATATCGTTGAATGCTAACAACTCATGAGAGAAGGACGTTTGCTGGATAAGTGATAATGTTAGAGTCTATGAATTGAATTAACTTCAGACACTTTAGCAGTCTCGGTTCGCATTTTACGTTAAAAGGTTTGTGCTTGAAAATTGGGAACGTTTTTTTCTGAACGGATAATTATCCGTAAAACTTTAGTACGGGTTCCGTTGCGACGCGTCACGCGTGATATTAGTCTTTAGAGCGATGTTTTAACGTTTTATGTAAACGGTAAATAAAATTCGCCAATTTGAACCAATCAACCATTGTGGCTGTTTATGATTTTAGTTTAAAAATCCCAAAATTCACGTAATGATTGCTCCTCGTCAATTTTCGCTGGCATTTAAATTGATGACTCCCACAAGTAATAGAAATCACTAGGAAAAAAAATTATTCATTTCGTTTTATCAGAGAAAAACCGGAAGTTCGGAGAACAAAATCAATTGAACTTTTCTTAACGAAATCAGAAACTTTTTTCGTTCTTTGGCTGCAAATCCAATAAATTATGAATCATTGTTTTTGAAATTCGAAAGATATTATTTTCGGATGGGGTGTGGGTGGATATTTGTATTATTATCAATTTGGTCGCTTGCTGTTCGGTGAAGAAAAAAATTTAAAACGAACAAGGCATCAGAACAGTCGGAGCGTTTGCTGCGACTTAGCCCCGTACAACCCGTAATCCTATTTCGTCCGCAACCATAATACGGCCGTAGCCCTAATAAGCCCTAATAAACCCTAATACGTCTACAACCCTCTAATGCGTCTGTTAACAAAATGCAAGTCAAGTTGGGCATTGTCAAATTTACTGAAACTGTTCATTTTTAAAATTGCGCATAGCGCAATTACGAAAGCCCGTACGAAGTACCTCTCAAATAAAACCAACAATTTACGACATTATTTTAGAAACCCAAAATTTTTTGCCAACTTTCCAAGAGCACTTAGGGCCGAGTAGCGGCCTTAGTGCAAGGGCCCAAATTTGAAACTTTTTTCGCCATCATTCTATTCGGCATTGAATTATCTCTCAAATGAAACAAAAACTAGCAAAATCGGATGAGATTTACTCGATTTTTGTGCAAAAAAACACTTAGGGCCGAGTACCGGCCTTAGTCCAAGGGCCCAAATTTGAAACTTTTTTCGCCATCATTCTATTCGGCATTCAATTATCTCTCAAATGAAACAAAAACTAGCAAAATCGGATGAGATTTACTCGATTTATGTGCAAAAAACACTTAGGGCCGAGTAGCGGCCTTAGTCCAAGGGCCCAAATTTGAAACTTTTTTCGCCATCATTCTATTCGGTATTCAATTACCTTCCATAAAAAACTAAAACTAGCAAAATCGGATGAGATTTACTCGATTTATGTGCAATAAACACTTAGGGCCGAGTAACGACCTTTGAGCCCTCCCAACAAGCCCACGTTGCATCTTACCCAAAAACAATGTTCAGCAACTTTGTTCTACTCGTCAATACCTTTCATTTGATATATCACAAGCAGCTATTGCATGCGTATTTCGGTAGATATCGTCGAAAGACTGAAAAACACCTATAGGGCCCTAGCTCTGGAGGCGCCGACCCTACCATGCCCATTTTCGAACTTGACCTTACTTTTGTCGATACCAATCGGGGAAAAAAAGAATTTTGAAAAAAGGTTGTGATTTACTCAAGCTAGAGGGGTCACGGACGGACGGACGGACGGACGGATGGACGGACGGACGGACGGACGGACGGACATTTTTTTTATTGCGGATTCGTCATCTATGAACATAACCAAATGCTTTGCCCTTACTGTCTGCTTCCAATTCGACGTGTTACAAACGGCATATTAATCTTATAAGCCCCCAGTACTTCGTACGGGGCTAAAAAGAAAGAGAGAGACAGAGAAAATGGAAGAAAAAAACCATGAAAATTAAGACGTAATCTACAGTATTTTCGTGAATTATATTGCCTGGGGCAAATGAACCAAACGTACTTCATCTGATCGAAACATGCAAAATTCAATCACATTTCTTTACTTTTAACATTTTCCCATTATTTCCCTATCCCTATTAGAACCACGGCGCACAAATATTTTCGCTTAAGGCAAATTTAACCACCTCAATTTATTAAAATCCAACGTGATTAAGATAACGTCTATGTGTACATAGCCAGGATTTTTTTTTCTGTTTGTTGGAATATATGGAAAGACCCTTCTCTTTCTCGTTATATAAAATGGTATGTCTGCCGTACAATGAATATATAGCAGAGAGTGTCATTGAAGGATACACACATATAGACGTTATGGGTTCTGGCTATCTATCTATAAATGGAAAGCTGTAAAAAAACATTTTGTTTCATTCTTGATGCTTTCGGTTCAGAGCCTAAACCATCTATGACAATTGAGCGAGGGATATCTTTTAACGAAATTATTTTTATCTGTTTCATGGGTTGAAATAAAGAGATTAACATTATTGTTCGTAGTATCCATCACAAGTTAAAGTCTTCCAATTTTTTGTGTGTCGTATATAAAGTACAAAGCAAGAATTGCGTCGTGCCCCACGCCCCATAGAGTTTGCACGAAAAAGTGCGTTTGGTATTGTATACATCAAAATGAGTCCTAAAATGAGAACAGTGGCTTTTCTTTGTCATAATAAATAATAATGTACTGGTAGGTACGCTGTTAAGCTCCCTTTTTAGCCCCGTACGAAGTACTGGGGGCTTATAAGATTAATATGCCGTTTGTAACACGTCGAATTGGAAGCAGACAGTAAGGGCAAAGCTTTTGGTTATGTTCATAGATGACGAATCCGCAATAAAAAAAATGTCCGTCCGTCCGTCCGTCCGTCCGTCCGTGACCCCTCTAGCTTGAGCAAATCACAACCTTTTTTCAAAATTCTTTTTTTCCCCGATTGGTATCGACAAAAGTAAGGTCAAGTTCGAAAATGGGCATGGTAGGGTCGGCCCTTCCAGAGCTAGGGCCCTATAGGTGTTTTTCAGTCTTTCGACGATATCTACCGAAATACGCACGTAATAGCTGCTTGTGATATATCAAATGAAAGGTATTGACGAGTAGAACAAAGTTGCTGAACATTGTTTTTGTGTAGGATGCAACGCGAGCTTGTTGGGAGGGCTCAAAGGTCGTTACTCGGCCCTAAGTGTTTTTTCCACATAAATCGAGTAAATCTCATCCGATTTTGCCAGATTTAGTTTTTTATGGAAGGTAATTGAATACCGAAAAGAACGTGGCGAAAAAAGTTTCAAATTTGGGCCCTTGGACTAAGGCCGCTACTCGGCCCTAAGTGTTTTTTGCACATAAATCGAGTAAATCTCATCCGATTTTGCTAGATTTTGTTTTATTTGAGAGATAATTGAATACCGAATAGAATGATGGCAAAAAATGTTTCAAATTTGGGCCCTTGGACTAAGGCCGCTACTCGGCCCTAAGTGTTTTTTGCACATAAATCGAGTAAATCTCATCCGATTTTGCTAGATTTTGTTTCATTTGAGAGATAGTTGAATGCCGAATAGAATGATGGCAAAAAAAGTTTCAAATTTGAGCCCTTGGACTAAGGCCGCTACTCGGCCCTAAGTGTTTTTTGCACATAAATCTAGTAAATCTCATCCGATTTTGCTAGATTTTGTTTCATTTGAGAGATAGTTGAATGCCGAATAGAATGATGGCAAAAAAAGTTTCAAATTTGAGCCCTTGGACTAAGGCCGCTACTCGGCCCTAAGTGTTTTTTGCACATAAATCTAGTAAATCTCATCCGATTTTGCTAGATTTAGTTTTTTATGGAAGGTAATTGAATACCGAAAAGAACGTGGCGAAAAATTTTTCAAATTTGGGCCCTTGGACTAAGGCCGCTACTCGGCCCTAAGTGTTTTTTGCACATAAATCGAGTAAATCTCATCCGATTTTGCTAGTTTTTGTTTCATTTGAGAGATATGAATGCCGAATAGAATGATGGCAAAAAAAGTTTCAAATTTGCGCCCTTGGACTAAGGCCGCTACTCGGCCCTAAGTGCTTTTTGCACATAAATCGAGTAAATCTCAACCGATTTTGCTAGTTTTTGTTTTATTTGAGAGGTAATTGAATACCCAATGGAAAGTTGGCAAAAAAATTTGGGTTTATAAAATAATGTCGTAAATTGTTGGTTTTATTTGAGAGGTACTTCGTACGGGCTTTCGTAATTGCGCTATGCGCAATTTTAAAAATGAACACTTTCAGTAAATTTGACCATGCCCAACTTGACTTGCATTTTGGTAACAGACGCATTAGAGGGTTGTAGACGTATTAGGGTTCCGGGCGTATTACGGCTACGGACGTATTATGGTTACGGACGAAATAGGATTACGGATCGTACGGGGCTAAGTCGCAGCAAACGCTCCGACTGTTCTGATGCCTTGTTTTAATTCAATTCGGCTAAATGACAGCTAATGTATTAGTGTATTAGTTGAATGTAGTACCCGTTTGTTGGCTTCTTTTGTTTTTCAAATGAATAGCGAGGACAAGGATATTTATTTCTGGCGAACATCGTGCGCTATAATAGTATATTGAGGACCGTATAACACCAGGTCGATTTTTGTAGCACTACCCCTAAGTTCTCCATCATACGAGCGGAGCGAGAACTGTCAAATGAAACAATGTGGAAAAATGACATTTCAATGACATCTGCCATCACGAAATATGTCGTATTTTGATGAACTGTTGCAGTTAGGATAATATGTTATTGGTTTGGAGATTACTATTCTAACAAGTATTGCATTTACAGCTCGAGCTGCAGCCACCTTAGTCGAAATAACAATCTCCAAACCATTACGCAGGTTCTTTTTACTTGTGAAGACTTGCGAAAACGAGTTCTAGCGCTAATAATTAATGACGAGCTTTCTGAGATGTTGCGCTTAAGTTCATTGTTTTGTGAATACCTTCAAATCTTTATTAATAATCTTATACAAACCGCAAGCGCGATGAAGATCTTAAATCTGATCATTATTTTCTTCAACATGCCTTCCTCATCATAGAAAATCTTGTACTTCAGTAGATTTGACATAAATCTAGAGGTCACCGCTAACTTTTGTTTCCATTATAGCTAACAGATAACAACCCATTCTGAAAGCTCGGTCAAGAGACGAATGAAGTAAAAGATTGTGAGAATCAGTTGAAAGTACTAAAAATAATGGAATGAACAGACTAGACAAAACTAGACTCATTGAGCACGTCTCGTGACGGTACAGATTGACAAAAATAGTACTAAAACATGAGTCAGCGACTATTTTTAGGAAATTATTTTTGGTCTAATCAGAGAAAATTTTGGAAAATTTTTGAAACGCTTTCCACGAAATATTCCCTAGTAAGACATTTCATCAGCCCTGTTATCCTTAATGGCTCTAGTTTTCTAAAGTGAATTGATCCGGCTATTATTCAAATTGCATTTCAATCAGATTCGCTTGATTTGCAAAAATGATGAATTGAGCATAACTAACATTAAATATCCCTTTCTTCAATCGACGTCGTTCCTTGTTACTTTTCGTTCGAATGAAAAAAAGAGAACTTCAAAGCTCATTGTTCCTTTGAACTGTTTGCCACAAAAATGATGATAGCAAAACATCAAATGTTCCCGAATATGTGTAGCAGATATACGTGCAAAGTACGCTTTTATAACATTTATTATGACATTGCCACCAAATTCTTATATATACGTAACGTTGAATACGGTATTCCACATGAAATTTATTTTTCGGTTGAATTTTTCGAATTCTACAAAAGAAACCAGCACAAAACACAATAATAGCAAAGAATGAAATCTGTTCTTCAGTGACGACGAACATGGAGAACTGAAAATAATAGCATTAAGGTGCACTCGGTCCTTTGTGTCACGTTTAAATGGCTGTAGAGCACTTGAAGTTGTCGTAATCGGAATATATTTTAATTGTTCTCGATCAATATCATTAGCTATTGTTATATCCCAGACTCAAGACATAAATATTCATTTCAGACGACCTAAAATTCAAAAGCAAAATCGATTCAATTTTGTACAGCAAGTCGTTCTATAATTTTCCAACACAATAGGTGTTCATCACGGAAAATTTCAGAAAGCTGTCTCGAATGGATTCACAAAAAAATATGGTTTTCCCATCTCTTGATAAAATATTTTGAATGTGAAAAGTTTGAGTTTACCTACAGGACCTCTCGTAAAAAATCTTCATTTTTCCATATTTCGTTTTTTCCGTGAGTTACAAACTGGACGTCTATAACGTGCACGCAATACCAATAATCGTATAACGAAATTTCCCGTCGGATTTGCCTAAAAATAATTTTACTACTGCTGCTGCTGCTTGACATGTAATGTTCAATTTATTATTGTACGATTATAGTCATCACATCCTCTCACATACTGGAACGGATGAACATTTTAGTGTTCCGTATGCACACATAAATTTGCTGATTTTAATATCCGAAATATACGAAATGTATTATTATGGAACCGATTCCGACAAGATAAGGCGTACGTATATGGTGGAAATTTAAAAATTCCGGCTTTGCTACAATACACAGACCGGCTACGCAAGGCACCTACGCATGATCTAGAATTCGGACAGAACGATTCAAAGACAAATGTCTTTGTTGGGTTAAATCAGCATGGTAGGTTCACACTTGAAAGTCATCAACACTTTCTTGTATGGTAATGAAATGAAATGTTAAATTTCTTTCATTTCGTTTATGATTCGCTAGATGTTTACATGCAAAAGGGAATGACTGACGGCTTATTATTTCTTTGTCACTGTCTCGTGATGTGGTGTGAACTTTTATACAAAAAATGCAGAGCGTCTCACAGATGGTAATAGTGACAGAAACCATCCTCTGTGGGAAGTGAGCTTCGGGAACTTAGACCACGATGTCGATTTTTTGTTTCTCTTCATTATTCCAATGCAGAATATGTTCATTCACTCGAAATTTCCATCATTTTCGAAAAATTTCGACTAAGCACGTGATGTTGTCGTCAACTCCCTCATCGACGGATTTAACTCTTTATCATAAAACAGTCTAAAGTTAAGCAAACGCTTATATATCAATTGAAAAATTATGAGAATTAGCGCAAATTAACGGAAAAACGATTAACTTCGCTGCTGTACCCTTTTCCTTGATTCTCTTTTTTTTTGTTTAGCTAAGCATGACTAAGTATTAGTCGTAGCTGTTTCCATCAACAGACTTAATACAAAGCTCATTTCCAGATTTCAACCTGTGATTAATTGAGATTATCATAGCTCTCTCCATTCCACTTAATTTTCTATTCGCCTCACGTATCACTTATTTTTCCCATAAATGACTGCAATGTCATTGATATTGGGTTTAATACCTCTCACCTTCTTTTCCTCAAACTTTTGAAAACTTTTTTTTTTGCTTTTATTTTTTGCTATCGAAACGATGAAAAAAAGTCAATTATACGGCCCCTCAAAATAGGGACGAAGGAAGAACAAAAAAAACGCAAAGAAAAATATCGCGAGAGACGCGAGAACTTGAAGTTGAGTAAAAGAAAATGTTGTAAAATTGATTTATTTTCTACATTCATCAGCCATGGAAACAATGAGGGGAAAACTTTTAATTTATTGACAAGTGTATTGAGAGGTTGAAATTTGACGATTGATGAAATTTCCCTCAACGTTCGGTTATTACTTTTAATCAAAAATCTAATGAAATTTGTACCGATCCACCGCTGTTCTACTTTAAGGAAATGTTAGCTAACAGTGGTTCGATGCAAGGAATGGTTCCAAAAGTGCACTTTACTTAGAAATGTCTAGGCAGATCGAAGACTTTGCCTTGTTCACCAACTTCCTTGTTCAACTGGGAATATTACTTCTTGCCCGCCAATGTAATCTCAAATAAACACACGAAAACATGATGCTGAAATATTGTACACATCCTATTACCGCTGGTCCAGCGTCATTCCGGTTAAACAAGAACTATCAATAAGCGTGGAATGTCGAAAACGGCATTTTATGTGAATGGTTTATCGTTGCACATCACAATTACTGTCGGCAATAATTCAACTTTTCTCATTATCATCAACAGCACTACAAACTGCACATTATCAATTTCGTTTAATTGTAGTTCCCTCTCGTAAATTATCTGCAATAAAACTGAATTTTAATTAAGCCATGCTCAAACTTTCCATAAATTTATAATCTGGAAACCATAACCGAATATGTGTGCCAACTATTCACCATATCGTTTCACATAATGTTTTATACAAATCACGTACGAGTGGACTATATGTCGCACATCCTCTAATGCATTTTGATTATGAAGAAAAGTCTTATAGCCGGTCGGAACATGATCTGAGCTCTGTTCATATGTTACTAGTATGTAAGGCGATGTGTAAGGATAGAAAATGAAGCCGCATAGCGTTACACTTGCTGATTTGAATTACATATTTCGATGAATAACACTGTACAATGCACATGTATAAGACATTTGTTTCACTAGTGTTAGCAACTGAAAATGACACACAAAAAAGAAAAAAAAATTGTGAGAAAAAAAGGAGACTGATGTTTTGCATCGGAATACTGAAGAAATAAGTTTGCAAACTTCGGTCGAAGCTTTTCAACTGCAATCTATAATTAAGTTCTTCCATTCTTTCCTTTTCAACATTCCGTTATTCCACTGCCATCACGTTGCTGTTTCTTTTTTAAATTAAATGTCTTTCAATGTAACACAATCTACTGATCTTAATAAACAGCTTTGCTGATCGGAAAACTCTTTTCGGAAATTGTGTGTTTCTCTGCAGTTTATAAACTAACTTACTGTTGCAATCAAATGAAAAGTTACAGTGTGACCATTTCAGGTTGCACTTATTCGGATGTTTATGAACAACAATGCGTTCACAGACGCTTTCTTTTGATCTTAGTACTTTCAACAGATTGATGCAAACTCTATTACTTCGTTGGCTTTAACAAAAAAATCCAATATAATACCTCATCAGTTAGATCTGATGGCGCATTAGTGCCCCCGCTGTCGATAACACATATCATCACTATTCTTACACTCAATCTTATCAATGGATCGATGAGCTGTGCCGCCATCCGAAAAAACGTTTGTTTCAAGATACCAAACAATTATGCATCGCTGAATTCCATACAGACTTCCCTATTTTCATGATTTTGAAGCATCCTGCAAAAATGTATTCGACTAAAAATTACGATTTTCGTAATTTTTTTCAAAATGGGTCCGATGCACCGTTCTAACTTTTGTCACATACATTTACAGTTACGCACAACTTCAAGAGGCACTGGTACCTAGCTAAAATTGTAGTCTATATTTGCGTGTTTCGTATTGCCTTTTTAATGAAATCTTTCCATTAGAATCCTTTTTCAAAAATGTACGACCGCGATTCCGACGACGAAGATGTTAGCTTTAAATAAAAATTAGTTTTGCTTCCAATCGTTTGACCAGCTCTGAGAAAAGTGAGCAGTTTAACGAAATGTTCATAACTTATGAATCATAAGCGACTCACGTTTCTCAGAGCCGGTCAAACTACTACAACCAAATGTATTTTCTGTTGAAAACTACCACATTCGTGGTCGGAATTGTGGTCGTACATTTTTCAAAAAGGATTATGATGGAAAGATCTCATCAAAAGTAAAGTAAAAATCCAGTATTTAAAAATCGCCCTAATGTATGCTTTTCGGCAAAGCACCGATGCCATATCAGAATCCTTTTTAAAAATGTACGACCGCAATAAGGACCACGAATGTGGTAGCTTTCAACAGAAAATACATTTGGTTGTAGCAGTTTGACCGGCTCTGAGAAACGTGAGCAGTTTATGAAAATTTCGTTAAACTGCTCACTTTTCTCAGAGCTGGTCAAACGATTGGAAGCAAAACTAATTTTTATCATCTTCGTTGTCGGAATTGCGGTCGTACATTTTTGAAAAAGGATTCTGATGGAAAGATATCATTAAAAATGAAATATGAGGCACATAAATGTAGGCTACCATTTTAGCTAAGTACCGGTGCCTCTTAAAAGTTGAAATGTATGTTGTAGGAATGTTGGTCTCTGAAAGTCGTACTGTAGCATAGGCTGTAGCATAGATTAAAATCGGAATATTGACTTCATATCCAAGAATCTCCCGTTACGAACAAATGTTTTATTAAGAAAAGCTCAGATTTAAACTTTTCTTTGTATCTTATCAACCTCTGCGAAATATCCGATAGCTTTACCATCAGTTATTTCATGTGCGGTGATATTTGATAGTACTATCTTGAATAAATGTGCACAGACTGAAGAGGGTACATAGCTGATATATATTTCGAATCTTTTACTTATCTTGATGAAAACATTTTCAACAGATTAAAATTGGGATAAAATCTTGTACTTCTTCTGTTTTTAACAAATATTTATAACACATCATATTATCCACAGGTCAGTGCGTATTTTTATTTTGTAGCTAGTGACAGGGAAAATCTGTCTGCAAAAGTATAGTTGATGACAATTCAAAAAAAGAAACCATTTATAGAGGTCAACGACAACGAATATACTAGCTACACACAAAATTTCATGGAGAAATCAATAGATGCAAGGTACTTTACGTTTCTTCTTCAAAGTAAATTTTGTGAAACAAAATTGACTTCTCTGAGGTTTACAAACATGTCCGTTCGCCTCATATTTTATGTTGTAATTTACATGATTCATTTTCGGTAATCACATAATCAATCATCTGTTCTTTGTTTATGCATGATATTCCTTATCCCAAATGTCAAAATGTCATTAGATTTGTGATCTCGTCTCTCTTTATATGGTTAAAATTTAGAAATGTTTGCATTGACTACTCATACAACTGAACATAAAGCTGAAATACAACACTGCAAAATAATTCAATGCAAATAGGGAATGTATTTACCCTTTGATTTTCAGATAACCGGTGAACGGTATTACCGAAATTTTCAACAACATTTACCGGTTATTTACCGGTTAGTTTTCAATTTTTCTTCACTTAGTTGACGACAAAGAAAATGCTTTTTTTAAAGGAAAAAGGAAAAAGTGTGTTTTATTTAAGAGTTTCTTGTTCCAGTTCCTACTGGGGTGGCCAAACGGTTTTGCTAGAATCGAATTGTGAAGAAAAAAGGTGATTCAGCACTATTCAAGCAAATTCTTTACATATGACGAGTACTACATGAGGCGACTTCAGAATACACATTTCCGATGATTCACAAAAAATTACTCAGACGAGAACTAACCCGCTGGACAAGGTTTTCTTTTCAGAACTTTCGTCTGGTGTTTCACTTCTACGTGGCTAAGCAATCCCGAATTACTGCCAAATTACTGCCATTACAAATCCTGCATACTGCAGTTATATTGTCCTGTGCCTTTTCAAAATACTTCCAAACGTCTGCCCTTACATGTTCAGCACTATTTTCGTTTCGAGTGCCATGAGCTTGACCAACACTTTCAATTTGAACAGTCTCTTCGACTTGACGCACTTCGTAAATAGTGCAGTCGAAAACAGTGGTTGTGCATTTTCTTCATGACGAATATGAAAATAACCGACGGTAAACAAAATGTTGTTAACCGGTAAATGGCATTACCGGTTATTTACCGGTTATTATTTTACCGGTTACATTCTCTAAATGCAAATATCCCAAACGTAAAATTTCTTTTTTGATTTTTCGCAATCAGCAGATTATATTGAACGCTAAGACAGGAAAGACAGACTGTTATTGTTGCAAGGTTATATTATTTCCTCCTTTTCGGAGTTGGAGTTATTGAGATTTGCTTAGAAAATAAAATCTTTCGGGTGAATCATTCACAGGAAGGAATAACGTTACGTTTGAATTCAACCGTGTTGAATTCCGAATTACTCCGGAAAAGTGGAATGAATAGCTGTCCATATATAGTCATTCCAACAATCTCAGTATAAAACAATTGAGTGAATAGTCAGACTACATACACTACATAGGGTAGGGTATACATTACAGCTCTGTCGAGAATACAATTGAAAAGCATGAAACTTGCAACATCTTTCGAACATTGCTGGTCGGTTGGTAATGCGTTTGCTTACTATAGTGTAACGAATTCGAAAATCCATTCTCCCAGTAGATGGAATCACTCCCACAAAATGATTGAAAATTATCGCATTAACGTACCTATAACTACCTACCGAAGCGACTAAGATCAGTTCTACACATTCATACATATTCGTTCACCCTTACTACGTGTACACACAACTCGCTAAAAAAAAGCGCAAAAATTATAATGGAAAATCAAACCAATCAAACACCAATTTAAATAACATCCTTTCCAATTTTAGACACCTTCACCATTAGCAATCGGAGGTATAGACAGACAACGTATTTTTTTACAGACATTGCATGTACAGTATACGCAGACATTTAGACCGAATGTTTGCAGACGGATGATTCCATTGAATATATATAAAGCCAGCGAAGAGCTGCTCAAATCCCCATACCAAAATTTTGTTCCTCATCAACATCCTCTTCCATTCCGTCACATTCATTTAATACCTAAAGCGTTGTCACCATTTTACTCCTCCGCACTTAAACGATCCATTTATGTAAATTAACTGACATACAAATCATACGAAATGAGAATTGAAATAGGAATTGGTTGACTGGATACAGACGTTTGTGTCTGATTGGTGTGAGTTTTTGTTATTGTGTGGATACGGCTTAAAGTGCACGGATGGTATAGATTATCCGTTCCACTGTAAAATGTGGAGATATGGCATCATTTAGAGGTGTACCCGTCTATACTTAAATGTACAATTTGGAATGATGAGTATTGGGAATACGGATAACTACACAGTGTTTAGCATATTTAGTCATATTAAAAGTACATTTCTGTGGTTTCGAATCCATTTTATGCGGTATGCTGTTGTTACAACACTGTGTACCGTATCTACCTCTCTACATACATTGTTCATTTAAAGTTTCACCGTTGTGGCGAACATCGAGGATGCTATTTTAAAATCGAATGTGTTGACTAAAGCCTTGTCTTGTTTGAATATGTTCCAGGTGAAGAGGGAATTTCCTAGGTGACATAAATGTTTGAGGAAACTTAGTTATAGAAACTCAGGAACAGCTGATTTCAACTAAATATGGGATAGTAACCACAAACCACTGAACAAGAAGTAAAGACCAACACTAAGCGAAATTTCCTACGTGCTATGCGTATATCATTCGTGCCCCCTGTTAAAAAGTGTGGTAATGTAGTTATACAGCCGGCTCGAATATAATACGTGCGAGAAGTATTTCTCTTCCACAAAGATTTAAAAATATGAATTTTATTGAATTCATCTACGGTAGACACCATATTAGCAGCTTATAGTAGTTATTATCTATTTTAGCAGCTATTGGTAACAAATATCTTAAATTAAAAATTGACTTCTTTGGGAATTGAACCGGGGACCTCTGGATCATGAGCCAACGATCTTTCTAATGTTGCAGTACAGTAGTGTTGGTTGACATTTCTTATTGTTGAAGCGTACTTTAAAAGCCATATACGTGTGTGGCGTATAAGTTACGCATAGAACGTTATAAAGTATCGCACATAAATAATTATATGTCGTTTTTTAACATAATTGAATTTAAGTCGACTTGATAGTTAGATTATCAAAATGCTTATAATCAATTTCAGATAATTCCAACTTAAACAACTTTCTGATATGATTACGAAATAAAACTACTTCACAAAAAATGAAATTATTTTGTCGAGATTTCTCTAATTTACTAAAAAACAATTTTGTAGTTGATAAGAAATATAAATAGATCTGATCCAAATTCAATGTTTAAGACCAACATCCACATAACGCACATAACGTATGTTTAACGTATATAACATACGTTATGTGCGTTAAATTTCCGTCCCACCCGTAAGTTATTCATATTCCTCGTACATCACTACAATCCGTAGCACATGAATGTTCAAATCTGACAATCAAAATACGTAACTACGTTGTCAACGTGTCCCACGTATAGAAAACATTGTCCATGTATAATATATGTCAATGATGTATATCATACCGTTTCGATGAATTTTACACATACGCGGAGTATTGTCTGAAGTTTCTTTTTCTGGGTGAAGGCGGTATAGGTACAGATCCCCTTGCAGTCACTATGTTCTCTACCATTCTTTGTAGATCCGCTCAATATGTCTCTCTGCACCTAAAAGTTCTCAAAAAAACGTGTTGGATGAATACGAACAGCAAACATACCGCCTCCTTGTTTTTGTTGGAATTTTACGGATAAACGTTCAAAGTGTAAACATCGGAGTTTTATTAGAAGTCCGTACTAGAATCGGTGAAATTCTAACAGTTTTAATACCTGTCACATCTGTTATCGATAACGACGACAAAAATAATGACAAGCTCTGGGTAATATGGTCCTTAGTATAGTAAAATGAATGTTAAAAAAAATTGAAGTACAAGATGTGAAATCAACAGATTGAAAATACTTTAACCAATGGAAGGAATGGATCCAACAATATGGAATATGGTCATATGCTTGTCGTCTGTAACAGATTAAATATCTTATTTCCTTTCAAAATCTTTTACTTCGTTTGTCGCAACATATGTTTTTTCCTACATAAGAGAACCCTTGCCATGGTTCAATGTTCATTATTGTCATTGTTGTCGGTAACAGTTGATGAGTCGTTTCCAAAGAGGTTCTATGTACACAATTGAAAGCTTGTTGATAAACTGAGAACTGAGACGTTCCGACGAAAAAATCTTCTAGCGAAATTTCATACGCTCCGGCCTTTCGTCTCGGCATTTCGGATGATTCATTGTTACCAAAATGGGTGCTATTTATTATTTTCGTTTAGTCTCTGACCACATCATCTGTAAACAGCATAAAATCCCACCATGATAAATATTTATGCTTTAGATGTGTATAGAACGAGCATGATAAACAAATATGTGGCCTGTAGATATATACGTATGTGAAAGCCCCATAATATCTTTAACGTTATTCCGTCATAACATAACCGTAGACAATGGCCGAAAGGAAAACCATACATCGTCAGCATTGATCACACATTCAACGATTTAACATCAAAACCACTTTTACTCTTGGTCGTTTGATTATTCTTTGGCACTCAAGTGTATTTGTATGGTTTACATAACGTTGCCTTTATTTTCGCTAGAAAAGAAAACCACACCACCATTCCATATTTATGAATCATATTAAATTGATGTTTTTCTTGTTATAGACTTGGGGTATTATAAATGTACAAACCATTATTATAATGTTCGCATTATACATAAAAATAAGATATTATGTACACGGTGGGTACACAGCATAATATATCAAGGAGAAAAAAATAAATTCATAATACAACAAAGTACTAGGACTTCCGTTTATTTGTTGAGCATGGGAGGGCTAAAGAAGGCAAAAATCAAAAGAAAAAGCTTTTGACAATTCGGTCTTGCTTGGCTTTGGTGTTTGAGAACCAAAATACATGATTCACCCAACAATACGGTGTGTGTGTGCGGCGAAGCGCGACTGTATACATTTAAACTGCTGCGGTTTTCGTTTTATATCGAGCAGCCTCAGCAGCCCAAGCAAGTAGACGTGGTGTGGGCTCGTGATACATACTAAGAAAATCACATACATTCAGCCTGTGTTATAAGCGGAAACAATCTTCAATTTTGTCTTCTTTTTTCGTTACAAAAACATTGAGGGTGACTAACTTTGTCAACAATTTAAGCAGACAAAATTATGTTTATATGATTCGGGAGTTTATATGGATGTGTTTTTTTTGGGATACAAAGAGGATTTCAAATTAATATTCGATCGTTTAACATATAAGTAGAATTTTGTGTACGAGAGATTTCTTTTCTCTTGTTTTGGTTTGCATGTTTGTTTTTGTTGAATGGTCAGTTTAAATCTGGACCATCTGATGTTTTGGTTTTGGTATACTTAAATACGCCTCGGTCGGTCAAAGTCGCTTTTGAATGTGAGTTCATTTGTGGTCGTACCGAGGGGCTAAGCAATATTGGTATTTAAAATCTTCTAAAAGTTTTACTTTGGCGGTACGCAGTTATTTTAACGAATTTATCAAGTTTTGTTATGAGTAGAATTTGTTGGTTTTTAGTAGAAACCAACGCACAGACACAGAGTTCAATAAATCTGCTACTTCTTTTGTTTCAAGTTTCGCCTAGTGTTCGACGCAAAATCTATTATGAAGTATTCTAACGCACATTTTACTATAATATTATGGGACACTAGATAAATCCTGACGCTTACAAATGATTATAATGTGTAGCAGTGCCTATATTCGAGAAAATATTTTCACGAATTTTCTCAAATTTTTGCGATTTTCTCAAATTTTTGCGATTTTCTCAAATTTTCACAAAAAGCTTTTTGCGAAAATTCACGAAAATTTGAGAAATTTGTGATAATTTGAGAAAATATTTTCTCGAATATAGGCACTGATGTGTAGTCTTTATTGTACACTACGAGATGCAGACCTCGCAATGAGGTGTATTTAGCCATAAAACACCACGCTAGCTAGTGCGGGTTGGTGACTGTGGACCACATGCTTTACGTGAAATCCGAACCATGCCTTTTAGCAAGTCTTTAGGATTTTTCGTCTGGTGCTAATTATACATGCGCCGTAAGTTCGACTTCAGATATTTTTACACACAATTCATTGTGAATTGGTTACATCATTCATGTCATTCTTTTATGCCGATGGAATGCCAGTACGTTACCACTGAGCCAACCCGTTCCTGTTTGTATAATATTTATCTATACTACAAGAACTGTATCGGCTTCGACTCAAACCATTTACCATTTCTCGAACATAAAATACCCTTTACAGTTTTTTGTAGAATTTTTTTTTTTATTTATTGAGCGCTTAAACGCACTTTATTTGACCAAAAACAAAACACACATTCTGTACCTTTAACTAAGTACATTTACAGTTTAACTATAAAACTTATATTATACTCGACTATAAAGCTAATGTATTGGCTAATATATATTGCAAACAGTGATGTTTATACGCGAACCACAAAGCCTTCTTTGTATCAAGGTTTGCGGTACATTTTTTAAGCGAGAAATATATGATAAAAAGCTAGCTCTTTGCAAAGTTGTTCCTGTTAGTCAGGCAATAATTATTATCGATGTACGATGCGTCACCATCCTACTTGGGTCCTATTATTTGTGAAATTTAACCTGTTAGAGACGGCAAGCATATGACCAGTATTATTGCAAGGCTGTAAACTTTGGGGAGGTCTTGCAGATACAGATACGCGGGTGACACACAAAATTTGACATTTTCAAACATTTTCGTAGAAGACGGATTGTCAAATTTGACAATTTCATAGTAGGTGAATTCTGTTTTGTGTGTCACCTCGTATCTAATAAAATTGCGGTGTGCGTGACCTCCCCAACAGTCACCTTGTATTATTGTAGGGTCTATTACATCGTTCGATCAAAATATTTGAAATCTATCTATTGATTTCAAATCTTGTACTTCAATGTTTTTAACACACATTTTACAATATAAAGGACCATATTATTCAGAGCTTGTCATTATTTTTGTCGTAGTTATCGATAACAGATGAATAGCCGTATGTGACAGGATATTCAAAATTTTACGACGTTTTGCGGGAGAAGATATTCTATCCATAATAAGAGAAAAGACGTTTTCTGTTTGAGAGTTCAGGATGAAATGATTTTATTAATAATAAGAAACCGTCGAGAAGCCAATTATATAGAAAGCCAAATAGTTGGTAGCCAATGTCAAAAACGGGGAATCCAAGGAGTGCCAAAACTTGAAGTGTTTAATAATGTCCTATCTCATTTTTTAATAGAATTAAAAAGACGAGCATGAATTTCGCGAAATCCTACTTTTAGAGATTTTGCATGCGAAATTCACGAATACTTTACATCACCAACGGAGTAAGGAGGCTGAAAAGTGTTGAACTAACATAACGTAGAACCTAAAGAGCACCGAATTCGGTCAATGGATCGTCAATGTCACACATGTCTTACAAATTTTCGTTACATGCATGTGAACAGAATTAATACGCATCAACAGTCGTTATTAAGTTAACCAATAGTTCAGATTATACTAAAAATAATTGGTCCTGCCTACCTCGTAAATACACGATCCTACAAGTGTAACAAACGATCCTATACTGCAGTAGGCAATTATAGCTTCCATATATAATTTGCACACAAAGGGACCATCCTCGAAGGACGGTGTTCTATTTTGCTAGACTGTTCTTCAAAGAAAGTTTTAAAATCTTGGTCTATAAGTGATAATTGGAAAACAAAATAAAACTAATCGCAAAGAAGAATGCTTCTAGGGCACAATATTTTGTGGAATTAAATTTAAGTATTCCGAACTTATTACCATTACATCCATAATTCAACGCAATGAATTCATTACGAGAAACTTAATTTTGATTTATTACATTAAGAGGACCGGTGTAATTAACAGCGATATCACCATAAATTTCTTTAATGTACTGGAGTATACTGAATTCACGGTACCGCTAACCTTCGTAATATTTTAGTTTCCAATGTTCTTCAGCAAAATGTTAATTACCTCGGTGGATTATTAAGTCCTTCCCAAAGAATAGTGCAACGCTGTTATAGAACCAAAATTTATATAATTTTTTTATTATTAATAGACGTTCATAGTTGAAGCATGAATGGGTATAATTTCAGAGAAGTTTTCTTTTCTCACTCTGTTTTTTCTACAAAAAAAGAATAAAGAAAATCATCATCCATTAACACTTAAATGTTATGTTAAAGTTTTTCCGTTTCTAATATTAAAACGTGCAGCTTTCATTCACAATAAATGTTCGTTACTATTTCAACACTCGTTTGAAGCATTCAACCAACTACTATGTTATCAAACAATATCCTTTAAAATAACAATGCATACAAAGCGCTCTATAATTTTCATTTGTTTAAAATGTTTTAAAAGACCATCACGTGCTGTACGTATACAATAAAAATTAGTGTTCTACACTCACTCGGCATTGCCATGCAAATCTATATATATGAATTTCTATATGAAACAAAGCCAATTTCGCAAAGCTCCATTGCATAATAATGAGTGCAAATGATTTGTTTGAGTTTCTATTTAGTGTTGCGCAAAGTTTGTTATTAAATTTCTTGAAAAGAAATTTTCCCTCTTTGGATGGTTGTATGTTATATAAATATGTGTCCATGTAGGTAGAGTCATTATTATAGGGATGTATGCAAATGAAATGTTCAATAGACCCATTGTGTGTCCGTATGCTTGACAGAATTTATTTAAATACGATGACGGTACGGTTTAAGTATGGTTTCCACTAAACAAAAAGTACTCAGTGAGAGAGCCGTAAGAAAGCAAACTGTCAAGTAAACAAAGCAAAAATTGAAAAAAAATCAATTTTGTCTCTCACACACTGACCAAAAAGAGTTGAAAATCTTACCTGTAGCACACGTAACTTTAACTACAGGTAATCTCGAATAGCTGCCACAGCTGTAGCGCCTTATACAAAAAATATAGCTGTAGCAGCTGTTCTGATTACCTGGAGACAAAGTTACCTGCTACAGTTAAGAATTTCAACTCTTATTTGTCAGTGGACGGAGTGCTATTTCGGTAAGTGGAAATCAAGCATTAGATTAATAATATTATTTCAAAATAATTCGTTCCATGCAGCTCTCTATCTGTTTTTCTTTTAAATGTCTTTCTACCCACTACCAGACGGGATTACATCCCCTAGCTCTTTCTATTTTTTACGACGTTTCTGTGATTCGTTACTAAAACCAATGTAGTTTATAACATTGGTACCTACCAACCGGTATAATTGAATCCCAGTACTAGATCTGTGGCACATAATTTGAAATCCGTACACGCGTAAAAAAATGTGCCCCCAAAATCCGTTTTACCACGACTGAAGTCAAGCAAACGCTAAGTTACTTTGTGAAAATGTTATTCCTTATTTCAGGTGGAAAGCAACGAAATTAAATGGTTGGACATGTCTTATTTACACTCGATGAGATGGAAGGTGAATAGATCCATTATTTGATCAAATGGGAGAAAGATTTATGTAATATTTGATAGATTCGGTCGGTAAATTAGATCAAATCGGTCTCGGTACAACAGAAATGTGTTCAATCCAGAAAAGTTGTCCATCATTTACGCAAATTGATTTACTTGGTTCATTGATTCTTCGATGTATATTATTTAGGCTGTCCAACACACATGTATAGACATACCTGGTGTTTGCTACATTGCCGAATTATCATGTCGAACTGGAGTGTTGCCTTCAGTCAATAAAAAAAAGCTTTGATTTCGTCTCCTATCAACGCACTTCAAGTAAAAGTGCTGCGAGTGACAGCTGTCAAATAGAGTACTACTTTGTATGAAAAAAAATTCCAATACATATACATTGTCAGTTTCAGTACCTTATTTAGAGTACCACTCATGCTTGAAGTGCGTTGCTCCTATACATAAATGAAGCCTCCATCCTTTCAAGTACATATATTTCGGATACCTCCTTTTCATGCTGCAAAATAATATCAAACTGTAAACACCATTGACAAAATATTGACCCCTCTCTAACAGTCTATAATTTATGTTGAGATGTACAAGCCAGACGGAGCTTAGATGATCATCAAACTTTTGCTCGTGGATAAGCCAATGCAACAACAACTCTACAAAACTGTGTGTGACCTTATATATGTACACATTTTATGAGTGCTGGCTGTTTTTATGGAATACACAGCTACGACGCGACAGAAAACAAACATTACTACACAAACAGTTTCGTTAACCCATTTTTTTTAGAGAGAAAAATAAGCTTTAGCATGATGATTTTTCGCTTTTCGCAACGAAATAACGAAAATAAACCTCTAACAACAGGACCATCCACAGCATAAAGTAATTCACTTTATGTAAATTGCTTTGAAGAAGAAGAAGAAAAAAAACCTCGTTACATACACACACAGTACTCTCTCTCACTGTGTCTGAAATACAAAATATTTTTCTAAAGTAGACGATAACAAATTGCCATCATTGCATGCTTCGTTTTACATTTGTTGAACAATTTGTTGGAGTTTAGTCAACACATCACAAACTCCCTTTTCCCATTGTATTGTGTGTATCTCCATAATTCCACACTATATACACCATGTACCACACCAAGAGTGAAGCACCCTGCGACAACGTCTACAGTCGTCGTGTAGTAATTTAAGAATTGTGTTATACGTTTTTCATATGTATGATGCACACCATTCCTACTTTTTAACAAGCTGTGTCGCAGCGTACACCGTTCTCGTTCGTTGAAGAAGAATGTGTGACAGTTCCCGTACCCACACCTGATACGGAACAGTCAGCCTGGCATTAGTACTTCCTAAAATACTCCAAATTTAAAAGCTGTATAATGAACGCTCATTTTCGGCGAATTAAATAGTTGGAGCATATTTATGCTCGAAACATTTTCGTACAGGTTTCTAAGGATGCAGTCTTTGCTCTAGATATTGCAAATTTTACATTCTCTGCGGCTCTACGCTGTAACCGAAATTGCATAGGTGAGTTTGGAAATGAGCTGGAATTGAAGTAAATATCTTATATTTCATAGTGTACCATACACACTTATGTGCACATAGATTCAACCGGGGGTATCTACATGATATAATGAATATGTGGGGTATTTACCGAACTGACTGGTGTATACTGTTATGTAGTTAACATTCAACAATCCCGCTGACAAATTGTAGGGTAGCTGTGATTTAAGGGTTGATTATTGGGATACGATTCCATTTGTTATAAATGCAGACCGTATAATTAATTACTTTGTTGTCATGTGGAATAGCATGAATTTAACGTATTAGAATTATTCCGAACGATTCACGGAATACAATACAACAGTATCTCTGGACACGTTTGGTCTTCGTTTATCCTTGGTTTATTGGCAATTTTATTTTGAAATATAAGAACGACTAGTATACACGTTGAGATTACAGAAAATATTGAATACGAAGTTTTCTCTGGATTAATGGAATTTGGGTTGAATTTGAAAAGTATGCGTGCGGGAATGGGTCTACAAGTCGTCGAATATAAGTGAGTGAATTTTCGGTCTAACGAAATTTCAACATCTGGGTCATAGTAGCCGCCTTTTCCAAATGGGCAAATGTCCGTGGCGCCCGAAGCGGAGCAGAAGCTAAAGGGCGGCACTTATGAGCCTTTGGAGATTTGCAGAAATTTCGAGAACCTACCACGTACTAGAACTGACTACCGATTTAAAGCTACGCCATTTTGAATATTGTATAAGCAAATAACTGTCATCTGTTATTGGCAACAGCGAAAAAAGTAAGCAATGAGCTTCGCCTAGTGTTCTTTTATAGCGAAATATATTTTAAAAACTAACGAAGTAAAAGATTTCGAAGAAAACCTTAGAAAATAGTTCAAACAACAGAAGTAATAGATTCAATAAATTTTAGATTTATACTTTTGTAATCTGGTCAGGGCATAAAATAGCCTCAGTACAAACAACAGACACTATACCGACACTATTGTTGGTCTATTTTCGCAGGTGACATTTTGGAACATTTTGACTCGGTCTCAGTTATCTGATGGTTTTGATGCTATTTAGCCACAATAATTGATTAAGAGTGATATCGCCAAAACTTGAACCAATTTTGGTGAAAATAAATACAATGGTTCGGCGATCCAGGCAAGCTATAGCTCGTTAGAATCGTCTTTCAATTCTAAGAAATAGGGATCTTTTAGTTTTTCTGTTAGTTTCCCATTTTCGGAGTGAACTCTTGAAAAGTCATAGCATGTCAAGGGGTGGTGAAAACAGTTTTCTTGTAATAGCTCAAGATATACATGTTTCTAAAAGTTGAAAATTTGTAGGAATATAGGCCTTTGGGAGACCTTCATAAAGAGTATAATCATCGGTATGGGCCGCCACCCGTTCTAGACTTATGACTCAAAATATGGTCAATGTTTGGTCAGTGCTACTGGCTTGCAACAGAATTTATCCGCGGAACTGACTATAGGGTGTTGTAGCTGGACTTACCCTCTTTCATTCCACGTATAAAAAACCCCAGATAAATTCTGTTGCAAGCCATAAAGTTAGTTGAAGTAAAATGTCGCTCCAGGAGACCCATATTTTTCAGTGTTTTCAACTTGTTTTTGGTCTTCAAACAGGCTGGAGCGATGGGAATGAAATAAACTAAATCAAAATTACATGTTCAGCTCCAAATTGTCCTGAACCGCGCGATCATTGGTCTTGAAAATGTTGCTTTCCTCCTTCTTCGTAGAAGGTGGAAAACCTCATTTCTTTTACTTCACAAAATGAACAGAAACTCAATTGCTTGCTACGAATATAGGTTTATTGTAAAGCAGAGATGCGCAGCGTTCTATTTCTTAGAATTGAAAGACGATTCAAACGAGCTATAGCTTGCCTGGATCGCCGAACCATTGTTTTCAAATTGGTTCAAGTTTTGGCGATATCACTCTTAATGTACTTCGTATTGAACAAAGTGTTTTTTGGGAAGTAATTATACAAGTTTTCAGAAATTTACTGCACTTTACCTTTTATGGCACACGTAATAAGATTCCTTATTGGCCACGTAGCTCGTTGCACCGGATTCGAACATCCATTGTTTCATCCATTGAATTCATTGAAGCTGCCTTTTCACTGATTCGACTAGAATTACCCAACACAATGTCGTGAGAGGGAAACGCATAATTAATTTCCGAATCTGAATCGTCTGCTTTCTGTTCAATGACCAATTTTGCCTTATTCTCTGAATTCTTTGCCTTTTCTCCTGCGTTGCTTTTGTCCGACTTCGATAACCAGTCTTTGTATTCTCTGCAATCTTTCTTTAAGTGATTTCGTTTGTGACAGAAATAACAAGACATTCCTCGACTTTTGGGTCTTAACGTTGATTCTGGCTGTAACTATTGTTAGCATTCAAATGACGTTGATATTCTGCTAATTTCTTTTGTTGAACGAATGCAGAAGTCAAACCGTCTTCTTCTCTTGCTTCCAATGCGGTGATAAGTGTATCGTAGCTCCTTGGCAAACTACACAACAGTATTGCAACATTCCAGGAGTCTGATAGCGCTTCCTCGCCAATATAAATCAGTTTTTGAAAAAGCTCACTCATTTAATTAATGTGTACCTCAGCATTGCCATTCTATTACATTTTCAAACTGCAAATCTGTCGCATAATATGTACCTTGTTACTCAAAGCGGATTTCTCATGATATTCGCGAAACGCCTCCCAAGTGTCCCATGCAGTCGTCTTTCGGCGAATGTGTGTGTGCTGATCGTCCTCGACCGCTAAGCCAATCAATGCTCGGGCTTTGTTGTCTAGCTTCTTCCATTCTGCCAATTCCGCCGCCGCTGCTGCTACTGCTGCTACACCTGCTACTGCCCCTGCTGCTTCATTTTGCACCTCTGGAGCTTTCATAACCTTTTCCAAAAGATTTTCCTTTATCAGAATCAATTCCATTTTGTATTTCCATGTTTAATAATTGGAATTGTTCAACTTTACGATTCTCGTTTCTTTATCTGCCATTCTTTGACTTGAATATGCTGGGCGCATAACCTGTTCGAGATTCTGTACTATTTGGGCTTTACAAGGATAAAGATTCGGGATAAAATAATTTGTACGGCTTTATTCGGTGGGATACGTTTTAGTTATGAACAATTATTACAGGCTAAGCTGATCAAATACAATTGATTTAGTCTGCTTTGATTCATAAAATCATTGAGTGAATTGTTTAACGTACTTCGTATTGAACAAAGTGTTTTTAGGTAAGTAATTACGCAAATTTTCAGAAATTTACTGCACTCGAGCGCGGTAAGGGAGAAAAAACTGAAATTCGGCATGTGTTCTGATTTGGAAGTTTTGTGGTTTGTAAATCTAGATTTTAGTTTAGTATTTTATTCTTGTTGCGAGCGTGTGCCTACCACAAATGTTAACAAAATAAAAATCTAGATTTTCATATGTTCAACGAAATTCTTATGGAATTTCACTACCAGTCCAACATTTTTTCCGATTTGGGAGTTGTTGTGGTTTGTTATTGTGGAAACCATTTTATTCCACGTTCGTTTAAAAATGAAAATCTAGATTTTATATTTTAGCGTTTCGTTGCGGTCGAGAGCAGAAAATCCGAAAATCTAGATTTAAATTTGTTAAACGATTTGTACAATCAATGTTAAAGATGTTGTATCTCAAGCACTACCAAATCAGAAAATATGTTGGTATCCACTCCTCCACAAATGTATAAATTTAGCGAAATTTGGCATTTTTTTCAACCAAATTTTATTTTCCATAAATTGGCCCTGATGTAGAGTAAAAACGTAAGCCGTTGAAGTTTCCCAAAGGATTTTTTGTGTGCAAACATTTCGAACATTTCCATAGGAATCCTGCCAATTAATCTCTAATGGAAGCCACTCAATGAAATTCTCCTCTCTTATTCAACTTATTCGCCTCCATATCAACAACAATCAGCGCTAAATGCTAAATGTTCGTAAACTTTCAAATGATGAAAATTTCAACAATTGTTGGTAAATTTGTGTAATCGCTACTAATTCACTAACCCGGATTTTAAAATGCTCTTCAACAGTCCGAATTGTATGCTTCTCTTGTTTCACAAGCCGTTCCGTAAACGTTAAGTGTAATGAAATTTACGTTTGGAATTTTTATTATCCATTCAATCGTTCGGCGATATGGGAGATATGTGTTACGTACCGTAAATCTACTCCAATTAAATTTAAAGAATGATTAACGCAGAAAACAGCAGCTTCCGGCTAATTAAGCACAATACGAAACATAATGAAAATATCAAACAAGGACAACCATTAATTAAACCCATAATCATCATAAATAGCTCGCTTTTGTGACAATTGAGACGATTTTGCTTTGTGCATTTCACAACTACGTGTATGATATACCGTGACGAACATTTCATGTTATGTGACTCTGGTTGTGTAATATGCGAAAGCAGAACGGAACAGTTCCAATTGATTTAAAGCCGTGAAAATATCGGACAGGACATCATAGAAAATTCTTCGCTTAGAATGAGCACCTGAACAACCTTTTGTTAGCAATTTAAGAGAAAATTACAAATATTAACACGGCACGTAATTAACTCCATCGATTCAATTTCTTCAGTCACTTGAAAAGAGATTGTAATATACGGTTGTATCAGAACTGAATACGTCCTGTGTGCCATATATACCATGCATGAATCTGGGATAATATCATCTGTATTGCAATTGCATACAGGACGGGATAAAGTGTATATGGTTAGGTTATATTAAATTTATGCCGAGACAGCCCATGGAGTAGTGTGGCTGTCACTAGCCCAGACAGATGACTCTTATGGTGACATACTGGTTTTATAAACTTAAAACATTTAACATTTTGCAAAATTAAGCCAGAGATTCTAGTTATGCTCGAATGAAATATGAGAGAAACATTTTTATTTATTTTTTAGAAAAAAAAACGAACTTTTGTGCACGAGATAGTATACCGAAACCCGACCATCAAACACGTTGTTTAACAATATACTGAAGGATTTTTTAATTACATTAAAATTATTTGTAGCCAACGATAAACTTTTAGAGTGTGCTCATGATAACGTTAGTGAGGAAAATTAAACACAATTTTGAGGATCCGTTTTGCTGATTACGACTAAGGATAAACCCATACGTTAAACAGCTTTTGAATAAGTTTTGAGCAATTAATGGAATTATTATCGCAACTTTATATTTCAGTCCAGTTTGTTCTGATTCGGAGAGATGAACACGGTATTTGAGGGGGTGTGCATTAGAGTGAATCCCGATTGTTTGAAAAAAAAATATTGTGGCTATAAGACGATACCAAAAATATTTTTTGCAAAATTTTCTGTCTTTTTTGTTGGTCTAAAAAATTGGGAAAGTTAAATGAAAATTGGAAAATGAATGGAAAATTGAAAACCTTCCTGATTTTTTTAGACCACTAAGTCACGTCGGAAAATATTGCAATTTTTTTTTGGTATCGTCTTTGAGTGCCACTAGGCCTGCTCTGACTCCAGGGAGTGTGGGATATTGGGCTCAATGAGGTGATTTTCTGGTCCGGAAGGCTTAAACATTGGACCCATATCTTTTTTTAGAATTTTAAAAAATAGTTTAGGCATGGGGAGCGAGGCGTTTGTACAAATGTACGAAAGCGTTGGGTGTATATCTTTTTTACAGAATCCACACAGAATCCAAATTTTACCCATTTTTTCTACTTCATACAAACGTGCAAACTACTTACAATAAATTTATCTCTATTCCATTATGGAATTTCCATGCGCAATTTGCATCATGAATTCCACATGCAGAACATGCCGATGATACACGCAAGTGCATTGTCATGGGGGAGTGATAAATCATAGAAATAATCCAAAAAAGAGGGAATCTTTTGAAAAACAGTCTACTAAAATCGGACCGATTTTTTAGTGGAATCATTTTTATGCGCCTAGACTCGAATTAAGCCCTACAATTCAAAATTTTTTCCGGCCATTGTTTCGTCAGTACGAGAGGACCGAAATCTGAAAAGTGCTTTTTAATTTTAAAACCAATAAGTCCCTATTCGGCTCAATAGTACGTGTGATTACCTTTCTTATGACAACCCTGAACGGTTCGTGTAACTGGAGAAATTTTTGTAAGAAAAGTGCACGTTTTCGGTTTTTGATCACCTTTCACCAGCCACACAAACTTCGAAGAATTTTTTTGAAAGTCCACTGTAAAATACGTCCGATTTCGGTAGGCTGTTTTTCAAAAGAATCCCTCTATCTGAGGTCATGTAGTTACAGGCCAACATGGGTTTTATATTGGTCGGCGATGTCATTTACAGTAAGAAACATCACTTTGAAAAAATGACGATTTTGGGCTCAAATGGGTGAACTTTGCAGGGCGCTGTAGCTCTGCTAAAATAAAAAAAAAGTCTTCCCGAACAGTACTCATAATGGTGCAATTTCATTTTGAATTTGAAAGACTTAAAAAAATAAAAGTTTGGCCGATCGAAACTCGAAACAAATTCTAGTATATTCAAGAGTATTCAGAGACGATGAATCAAACGATGAATGAGCAATGAGCATGTCACAAACAAGTTGTAAAAGTCTTTGTGAACTCACGTTGAACGAACGTGAATTACGGTGCGCTGTTTGCTTCTTAAGTACTGATTAAGGAACATAAGGTTAGATTGCAAAAACGAAAGTCTTTTTCTTTAACCCCAAATGCAAAATTTATTTCGACAACAAATCCGAATAACTTTATCCGATCCATTGTCGTATTACATCCGGTGTGCATACGTCGAAACCACATTTACATAGAGGCTGCGGACAATATTGACAATTTGCTGGTGTAACTGTAACCGGCACTGGTGTCTGTCGTGGGTAAATTAGTTCGCTTGTACCCGGGAATACGCAAGGGCATTTATCAGCCGAACAACCTATTACACATTGTGAGCAATCCGGTTGGGGCAATATGATAGTATTAACTTTCAACGCGTTGGTGATGATATCGCCTCCAAAAGCCATCTATCGTGTTGACGATATTGAAATATAATTTTTCATCATTCGCAGTTTTCATATCGTATGTAACATTATGACTCACCAAGCCAATTAGTAAACCGAAAATAGGAACAGACCTCATTTTTTATAGTTAACGATACACGTCGGTATGAACACGTATGCAGCAAAAAATGAAAACTGACAAAATACGTGAAATGAACAGATACTTTTATAGTCTGAAATTGTTAATTAACACTTGCGTAAACATACAAAAGTATTGAGATCCTCATTGGGATTCCCCAAATTAGCACGGAGCAATACACACTTATTACACCGAGAAAAATGGTGAACTGAACGAATTCGATAATTAATTTTTTCAATCAGAGACTGGAGAGAGGTTATCAAAAACTGACACGACCAAAATCAAAAACGTTCCTCTGTAAAGTCTAAGGTCAGTTCGCTCAGTTTTCCGAATCTTTTTATTTTCTGTCCTTAAAACGGCATTCAATTACGGTAACGAAAACCTTTGTGCCACAATAGTTACTCCCCGAACTCATACTGAAAACCTCTCATTCGCAAAAGAAAACTTTTAGCATAAGTAACTAGTATTGAAATATCGCGACTCCGCCGTTTCGACGTTTCGTTTTGCATACAACGAATAAATATCGAAGATAATTGTGGCGTGACGTCAGTCTGCGTGGCTTTTTTCGAACTAGTACGATAAAACAACTTGCAAATCCTTTATCGCACTTGTTGCAAGTATCATCACTGAGTTGCAAAAATGACTATTACAATTGACAACTACAATAATGACAGATTATTTCTGCGCGTTCGTATCGATAGGACTGTAATAAACCAGCAGTTATTACATTGTAATTTGTCAGGTATTCTAATAATTTTGTCCAGAGACAATAAAATACCTGACAAATGTAAAACATACCTGACTAATTGATTAATATAACTGGCGGTTTATAATAATCCGTATCGAAATGACAAAATACTTTTCCTCACTCGTATCAAAATGATATTTGTGTTGATTGCGTCTCAATTCTTTTTTTTTTTAATTATGTTACCCACGTTTGTCTATTGTAGTCATTATATTGTAGTTGTCAAACGTGAAATCCTAAATCCTAAATTTCTATACTCGCTCCGCTCTTACGGATACAGAGCTTAACACTAGTGCTACATAAATCGATATTCTGCAACACTGTGCACATTCTGCTGTTGTATCACCAGAAATTAAAGTGTCATGTCCAAGTCGCTAACAATACCTTATTAAACTCGTTGTATATATGAGTTGTCACCACATTATTCTTGAGCATTGGACTGTGCATTTTTTTTTAATTTTGTGCACTAGGTTAGGTTATGCCTGCTCGTCTCTAACACGCGAGCTAATTACCCGAGTCGGTTACCCCTCGCTAACACGTTGTTGAACAATATTCGGACGTATTTTTTAATTAACTTTGAAACAAGTGTAAGATACGACCTAACTCTTCCAGTGTGCTTCTGATAACGTTAGTGAGGAGTATTATACATCATTTTGAGGATTCGTTTTGCTGATTATGACTAGGGATAAGCTCGTGCATTAAACAGCTTTTGAATAACTTTTGAGCAATTAATGAAATTTTTATCGCAACTCGCAACTTTAAATATTTCAGTTCAGTTTGTTCTGAGAGAAAAGTTCGTTATTTACGGGGGTGGATATAACCCGATCGAGTAAACGTCCACTGGAAATCAGTTTTCATTTTGGATTCTGTAAGGATGGAAAAACGTTCAATTTTCATCAACTCGTTTTTGCATTTTATTCATATTTTAGTAACGTATAGAGAGGACCGCACATGTGTGACACTATGTACGAACATTTCCATTTTTTTGTGTGTCATTTTCCTCGTTTTTATTTGTCTCCATTGCTACAATAAATCATCAGCACTTTTTTCTCTATATTTTTTTCTCGATTGTGTATTATGCTCTATGCCTCACCGCATTTCCGTTATTTATTGCCATTCTAACTGAATAAATCATCATTTTAACAGAAATTCGGACTTTTTAATCAAAAATATTGAGAGAAGAGTAGTTAGGAGGATGTATATATGAAGAATACAAAAAAAGCGTATCCCATTAGTTTAGTTTTTATGGTTTATTAAATCATGCTACGTGTTCTTCTACGTAGAATTCAATGGAGTCATTACGATTTGTACGTGAGCATATATTTCAATTTTAGTAGCTTGAAAAACGGAATATAATTTTTAAACATTCGTAATACATCAAATCCGGAAGATACCGTATCTGGTACATACCCTACTTCACCACAATTATAAAATTTTTGAATTAATTAAATTATTCGTGAGTTAAAATCCGTAGAATAATTGGCGCTATAGCTTTTGACCTTTTTTTCGAATATAAATAGGAAACTATAGCAGTTAGCTAAATGCATATGACTGTTACGAAACGCAGGGCAAGTAGGTTTGGTGTGTTTGTATTTTGGAACTTCGCTTCATGAGTAAGAGTTTTTTAAAAAGAACTTACAGGCACTGTTTGTGACAGTGAAAATGTACGCGACCGAATCTTTTTTAGAATCAAATTTTAATTCCTTCAGGGATTGCTTGAACTTATCCCCAAATGAATAATCCCCAGAGGAATTAAATTTTAATCTTTTAGGCCCGGATTTTTGAAAAAATCTTCTAGCCCTTCCCACTTTTAAATAAATAAAAAATAAACGAATTTTTATCGGATATGTTGACACTAAGTCTTTAAGGTGTTTTTATCTAAACGTCTGATATGATCAAAAACTTGTTGGTGATTTTGGAATCACAAATGTTTTATTAAACGGAAATTACTTCCTTTTATTTACCTGACGAGATTCGGACCCGGGACTTCCTGCACTCCAGTCGACGATCTTACCACTGCTGCAATTTGTTCTTAATCCCAACGTGGCTTATTTTCAACCGTTGTTTCAAAGAAACTAATTCCTCGTGGGATTAAAAAGGGGATTCATTATATTCCACTTATTTCCTATAAAGTAAACCAAGTACATGAATTGCGTTGCTTCAGTATGCATTAACAATAATATTTTCTCGAGTTGATTGTGAGATTGGTTCGGCTAGGATCAGTATTGATCATGAATAAAAGCAGCAAAATTTCTTGTTTCTTTTCAGCATTCAAAGGAGCTAGAAACGGTTAAAATGCTAATTACCAGGTGACAAGATCACCAGTTCAAACCTGACTATTTTTTCATGATTTTCATTTTTTTATTCTTCTGTAGTTTTCTACTAAATTAACACAAAAGCGTGACAATCAAATTATAGACGGAAAATTATAGACTCGTTCGGTAGAGCTCACACTTGCCAAAACAAAAAACTTAAAAGCAAGGACGTAAAATATACTATTTTGTTATAATTGCGAGAATTAAAAAAACCAACAATTTCAATGAAAATTGGTGGTGTGTTTTCGGCTTTCTTCATTTCACATATAGACAGGTTTGGACTTACCCATGGGCTAAGTGGGCTGAGCCTAGGGATTAAGGATACTGAGAACTTCTCAGTGAGAAGTGACTAATAGAACGTTTTGAAAGAACAAAATTTACAAAACATTTCACTCGCTCCGCTCGCGATTGTTCACTTCCTACTTTATGTCAACAGCCCAGAACGCTGGAATTGTTAATCCGGCCCTGCATATAGATGTGGAATGTATACACACATACGAATGTTTCGAAATGTTGTTCTCATGAGGTGCGTTACAGGAAAAAATAGTCTATTGATTGTGTTTAAGAGTCAATTCGCCAATTCGTCAGCCAAATTTTCAATTTTTGAAACAAGCTATCTCCGATATTATTGAGTTATAGCTCATTCGATTCGTCGTTCCATTCAATTGTTTCCAAGTGGTTGAAAAATTGGCGAATTGACTCTTAACCAAGAAGATATCAGAACTCCACTAACGCCTCTCAAGGTATCGTTGGTGAATAGAACATTTCGCTGAGTAAATGTAAATTACTTAGAAATACATCTAGTGTTATATTCCAGCTAAGAGAAAATCGTTATACGTGGATTTTCGGTAAGCAGTTCTTAGAACTAATTAGGAACGCGTATCACACAAATCCTTATTCGGATCCTCCAAAGCATACTTCTGGTAATATGAACACACCATAAAAGTTCATAATCTATATTTAAGAGCAAATTCCGTCTAAATGAGTGAACATTTATCACTCCGAACAGACTGAAATGAATCATGACAGAACTGTAACGATATTTTCTTCTCTTTTTTTCGCAGATCAAATGCAACAACTGTGTAAGAATCATTTTCTTCGTCAACTGTACAGAAAAATCGATGGTGCTGTTTTATTGTCGCAAAATGAACGGAATTTAGATTGCGTCATTACGTTCCAAACACATTCGATATTACAAAGGTTTATGTTACGATTTGATATGCTTAAGATGGGTAATTTTTTTTCTGGAAAAAGGATCGTAATAGAACTGTAATCATGCTGTGAATTTTCTTTTTGTTCATTGTTCAAACTAGATTGCAACGATCATTTGTATGTGTATGATGGTGCCCATGCTGTAGGAGCACACAAAGTAAGTAAATGAAATTTGAATTGAAATTTGTTTTATTTTACATGGGTCAGCACGGAAAAGCGTTGAAAATCAGTAGGAAAAACGACACGTAATAGAGCAACAATCGCTTCCTCAGGCAGTTTGCTTTATCGCTATAATAATCATTGAATCTGCTACTTCTTTTGTTTAAAGTGTTTGATACGAATTCTGCTACTTCATTTGTTCTAACACTTGCTTTGCTGTATAAAAGGACACCAACCAAAGTTCATCATTCATTTTTGTCATTCTTGTCGATAACACATAGATGATAGAATTGTACACATGTATGCAACTGTGTTCCGATCTCTGAAATAGTTCTAGATGTATCTTTTGATGCTTTGCATTTTTCAATATTCTTCAAAATCAGCCCCCAGATGTCAAATAAATGACCAGCTTCTAGGAGATTGTACTTTGTTGGGTCAATGGCTTTCTACATTTTACTGGTAACGAAATAAACGTTTGTTATTACTAGAAGCTATCACCTTATAATTCGATAGAAAGGCAAAGTTTTTCTATTAAACGGAATGCTTACAACAATTCGCTTGATTACTCTATAGGATATAATATACATCATGTACATATATAAATTACATTATGTACTGTTTTGTGTACACGTTTTTTATTCAATATCCTTTTAAATTTGAGAAACATCGAAACAGGAAACAGTACATTGCTGGCAGACGTGTCGCAAACCGTACGACAAAGTACTACAACAAAGTAAACTCGAAATCAATGAAAAAGTTTCACCTCAATTCGAAAGTTTACCACGAATGAAAGAGTAAAGTTACATTTTCGAACCCAGAGATAAAGTGCCTTTACGATCCTCTTTATAAAATATGTTTTCGGTCCTTTTAATTTTGTGTGCATATTATATGAAAAGGGAGTTGTGCTCGTTGATTATACTATATATACATGAGAGCGAGAGGAGTTACATTCGGAGGTCGTAAATTTCGGCTAATTAATGAGAATTTCTGATTATATCATTGTAATTATATTTATGGAAAAGTTTGGAAATTCCTTCCTCTACTTTGTCTTTTTTCATTTTATAAAAAATCTTTTCGTTGGATGTAGACATTATGGAATTGCTTTGTTGTGGCCTGGCACTGAATAGCTTTTCACTTTGTATACTAACAATATGTATACGTATGTGTCGAATAGGGTTGGAAAGTTGGGGTGACTGTGTCTACTGTGAAACTATATGCTAGAAGACGAATTCTATCCTATCGTGAGAACGAAGCCTTTTTATTAAAATTTCCGCTAGTAAACTGTAATTAAACCGTTGGATATTTCGATACAATAAAGCGAAAATAGTAAAAAAAAAACGTTTGAGTTATTCTCTGATGACTTAACGGTACAAAGGGTCGAGTTTCGTAAAAAATAAGCATTCCCTCCAGGTAATCTATATTATCTGCCGCAGCTGTATTTTTGTATGGGGCGCTACAGCTGTGGCAGCTATTGTAGATTACCTGGAGTCCTGGAGACAAAGTTACCTGCAACAGCTGAGTTTTTCGAAACTTTTTATTTCAGTGTTTCGCATTACGTTTTTCGTAGCCGGTAAAATCGGTGACGACGGAAAATATTGAAAGATATATGAAGGTTTCTTGAGCACAATAGAAATAGACCACAAATCCACTCAACACATATATCACAAATGAAGTACGTTAATTAATTAAATACGAAATGACCATCTTTTCTCCGAAATCCAACACTTTGATAATGAAAAGTGGAAAGAATTAGGGGATGTCTTGTGGATAAAAATGAAGATATTGGTCCCTAATGAAGAATGCAATTACAGTTTCTATTGGAAGGTCTGTCGGGCCAAATAAGTGATAAGTGATAATTTGTCTGACACGACAGACCGCATACATACACTCAATAGTTATTTGTTTCCCTATCCCATCGGGAATAGGAAATTTCAACAAGAGCGATGTTTCGCTCGAGTTGGAATTTCCTCTTTCTCTTAGAGGTGAACAAAACGTTTAACCGTTTTATTCCACGAAATGAAAACATCGATTCGCCAAATCATTTTCGAAAACACGAGCAAAGTGACAGTTCGAATGAGAAAAGTTCTATTTTCTCCTCATGCGAATGTCATTAGACCAGTCGTCAAGAAAACACAATTTTCTCATGGCCTATTGAGGGGAGAAAATAAAGGAAAACCATAGCACTGTTCCTGTTGCCTATTTTTATTTTTATTTTTTGATAATCATTGTATGAAAAAGAATAGCCAATTTTGATTGTCCCAGCCCTCTATTTAAGTGAAGTCAAAGTCAGCTTCGGTCCTTGAGAGTGCTATGGCAAAACATAACACACCCAAGAAGATTTTCATTTTTAATTTTTATTCGACACTATTGGTCCGAATAGCTTGATTTTCACAATAAGTTTTACATTTCGTAGTTGGGGCCGCACTTCAAGTGCTCAAAATTAAACGTCGCATAACAAATGTTATTAATTCGTTATATTTGAGGGGCTGATATATACACATACTCTCGGCCTATGATTATTATTTGTTACCTGATTATCAACACGTGCACTTACGCTGTACGCCACACCACCGACCCGCCAACAATAACATTAAAAATATGTTTCCGACTCGGATTTGGTCCCTTTCTTTTTCCGAATAAATAAACGCAACTGCGTGTGTCCTCTAATTTTAATTATAAATAATTTGGACATGGTTTTGAGGTAGAGTTTTGGTTGACAGATTTGCCCCAAATTTCAATTAGAATTTATTTAATTTATCGCGTCAAATTCGACACTTTAAGATTTTCTTTGCGTTGCCGGTTTGTGCAAGCCAAACAGTACAAAACCACGGTAATGAGTCTGCCAAACATTTTATTTACGAAAAGTTTACAACATCTCATATACATTCAAAAACAACAACAAGTTCATGTTGCTTACAAATTCATTATTCCAATGGAAAAGAAAGGAAAAGAAATTAGGAATAAGCTTAAAAGGGTTTGATGGGGTTAATGTTCCCTTTATTTTAATATTTTATAATTCACAACAACAATGCATGCATAGTACATTACATCACAAGGATTAAAAAAAAGTTCGTTTTTAACCAGCTAGATTAAAAGTTCAGTAGCCCAGGATCACAGTGACTTAAACGAAAGTCAGTTCTTTTTGCGACACGCTTCGTATATGTAATTTATTATCCATACGGACACAGATTCAGATTTTTAATGTAATCAAATCAGGGACGAAAGAGGTGGGAAGAGAAGAAGTCCACAGTTTAATATTGTAATTCATACTTCCAGTACCCATTGCGCATAAAACAAAAATTTAGTTTTCGATTAGGGCATGAAAAGAGTAAGGACAATGTTATCTATCTCCTCTCCATCCACTTCACCAGCCATTGTCATTATTAGTTTGCTAACCATCTACACCAATGACGTAACATAAACGACATAAGAGAAGAAAAAAATTACTAGCGCAACAAGCCCTTTCCCTTGGGTACGTGCGCGTTAGTTTATTCACAATTAGATAGGCTTATCGTTTGCCCCATTTCCCGGCATTATTTTTTGTTATAAAAAGGGATAACACTGAAGTGTATCTGGGGTGGGCTAAAAGCTAGAGGCAATTGCAACTTTTCCATCGTTGTTCCCCCGCTTCGTTTTTTCGGGTAAACTCATTTATCACAACGGGAATGTCAATGTTTGATAATAATTAGTTATTGTAAAACTTAATACATTTTATACCGAAATGGAAGTGAAGTGAAACATCATTAAATACATTTATTTCCAACATTATAGAGTCCCGCACGCTGTATAAATTATGTGACTCTATGTAAAAAAAAATCTTCGCTGGGTGCAGATGGTGATGGTTATGGGTTATGTTTGTCGATTGAAAAGAAAAACTAGGTCATAATAATCATAATTTTCAAAGGATTTGCATACTAAATTCCCTACAAGTTATTATTCACACTTTTAGTGGGGAAAATTGGATTTTATTCAACGGTAAATTATATAATTTAAGTGTACCACGTTCCATGTGGCTCGAAAGTTTTAGCATTTTTTTTTTGCGAATATTGCTGACACTTTCGTGAGGTTCAGAATATATTTCGAAATGTACTGAATAAGTAACCTTCTATAAACGACTAGCGTGCCTAGCTAGTTCAGGCATTTCACTAAATTTCATTTAATAAAATAACACTAACTGGAGCTCATTCACCGGCTCCCACTGAATTCACTCCTCTAAAAACTGTGTGAGGAGTTTGGTTTGTTCCTATTTCCATCCTCAAAACTACCTAAGGAAGGAATCTAGTTTGTTTCTTCTGAATTCATCCTTGTAAAAAATGTGTAAGCTTAGAATATGCTATTCGCATATTGGACGATGTTATCACGGCTGTACATCTGTGATCGATAACGAACTACACAAATAAATGATAATCTCTGACTAACACGGTCTTTTGTAGGAATAAAATATGTTTAAACAATTGAAGTAAAAGACTCGAAATCAATCTTTCGAAAATACTTTGGTCGAAGTAGACCCGATAATAATGCTGTTAATATGCTTGATGCTTGTCATGGTTAATAGCTTCTATACGTGTTACGTATAATAATTTTCTATGAATTAAGAATTTGACTCGTTAGTAGCGTATACTGCTCATAGCCTTAAGATTCTTTTAGGTAGCCTGAATTTATTGTGAAATCTTATTCTTTGTGATAAGTTTTAAAACTTTCAGTTAATTAGACATCCGTTTCAGAAGTGTAGCGAAAGAATTAATAAAAGTTTCTCTTTTGACAAAATTGAAGAAAGTCGTGTCAACAATCCAAGACGTTATTTCTCTTCGTTCATTAGCCTCACAATTTCGATGTGATAAAAATAGTTGTATAACAAAAAGCTGATTATTTTTTATTTAAAAAAAGGCACCATTCTAGGTCTTTCCAATCCTACCCTGTCGTGTTGCTATAGCAATAGTATGTCTGTATGACGCTGTTGAATTTGAATCGGGAAACTTCTGCTGAATTTATAGAAAATTTTAATTTATTTTGTGTGTATAAAATTGCCGACACATACACAGGAATGGGTTTTAAGTTTTTTATCCGTTAGAGCTGTTTTTAGCAATAAAAACGTTGGAGAAAACACTAACAAAAAAACTCTTAATGGTTTTTGGATTTAGCTTGTCAGAACTTTGTCAAAATTTAACTTGTCACAGACGGCAAGCGTATTAAGAGTTTTACTATTCAAACTATTACTTCATTTGATCGAAGATTTTCAGAGATTGATTTTACTTCATTTGTTTCGAACATGCTTTTTGCTATATAAGACCTCAATAGTCAGAGATTGTCGTTTATTTTTGCTGTCATTGTCGATAACAGATGACAGCCGTCTGTAACAGGTTTTTACAAACGATTGCAAAAAATTGGTCTGATTCATTTTACAAAAACGGCAAGCATTCACTCTGATACTTTGGTTTGTTTTAAGTAATGCTTGATTAGAAATCTTGTACTTCATAAGTTTAGACGTTCGTTTTGCTTTTACAAGAAAACCCCATCGCATTGCTTATTTTTGTCGTCGTTATTGCTAACAGATGCCGTTTTGAAAGAACGTTTTGAAAGAAACTATTTGTAGTGACATCTCTCAGGTTATGAGGAATAGGTGGAAATAATTAAAATTTTGAATCGAAATATTTTGAACTTTCCATTTTTCCTCCCAATTAATCTATCTATCGATATTTCATACGCCCTTTTGATCTGATATGTGAAGGCAAAAGACAAGATCACGTCATAATCAGAAATTGAACACAAAAAAAAAGGTTGACAACAACATAATTTATTGATTCATAAATATCTCGTCTCTATCTTATTCTGTCAGTTCTCGAACAACCACAAAGATACGAGCCGTCTTTTTTTTGTTGTTGTTCATCTTATCCATGACCTATATCATTTTTCCTATTTTCTGCCTAAGTATGATAGCTGGTTGGTTACTCTCTCTCTCCTGTGTGTAATACGTAGCGAAATCATGTTCTGGGAAATTTTCATGTTTTTTTTATAGAAAATTTTAAAATGAGAAAATATGTCACAAACATTATGTAATGCCATACATTTATGAGAATATTTTTTTTTAAACTCATGACATCGACATAAAAAAATGAAATTTCTGCAAGGAAAAACGAAACGAGTTTTGATAAAAAAAAGAATGAAAAATATACGAAGATGATAATGATTGTTCCAAAAATATTCGCTTTCACATAGAAGACGGCAAAAATGACAAATTGAACTGAACTGATGATATTTAGTAACAATCCATCAGTGGAGTGTTTAAATGGTTCGCTTTAGAATGGGAAAATTTTGCAGTATATGGAAAGGGGGAGGCTTTTTTTCTGCACCCGTACACAGAATGGAAAAAAGAACCCCATAGTTGGATCCATTACATATATAGCTGTCTGAACGCGATATTATACGAGCAGACAGAAAATGTACTTTTTTTTCTCTATTGAATGCTGGGGTGTCGACGTCATTATAGAGCTATTTGCTAAACGGAATATTTGTACAAGAGATCTGCCAACCATATTCTCTGTAATATATCTTTCCGACAAATTTTTGAAAATGCATTTTATGCGGTATAATCGTGTGCGGTTCTATGTTTTGTGGTGTAGAAATTGCGGTTGGCTGGTACACGACGGTTTTGTGTGTCGGTTGAGATCGATGGAAAAATGTTGAGATAATTTATCTGGGATGTCGGATGTAAAAGTGAAGTGGTGTGTAGATATGTTCAACCGTCACAATGGAGGAAAAATGCCATTTGTGCTGAACATTGGAAAATGTACGGTACGAGTTGGATATCACTCCACTCTGTTCGATGCACAAAGTTTGACTTTGACAATGGCACAGTCTCAAGATTTCTTTTTCAGCTTAACGACGTAGTTACAGAAGTGAAATGTCTTAGATGCTGGCTGTATAACAAATGACTTAGCTCATTGTTACGGTATTGCGATTTGATTTAATGGGAACCGGGTACTGGCAACTGGCGCATAACATGATTATTATGCTCTCGTTCGTTCGTCATTCCTTAATAGCACATCAAAATAAATATTAGTTTTAGTCCGGAAAACGGGAAGCACAAGCACACTGAATAAGCTCTTTATAATTAATCGCAATCATACAGTCTATTGCACATTTCAATAACCGTGGATATGGAGTATGTGTGTATGCAGCGCAGCATACATTCTTCATGAGAGAATCGAACAGAAATTCAATCGAAAAATGTTTCCCATGGAATACACCTCCCCGTATTTCAAAATACAACGTCGTTTTCATGCTGGATAGATAAATATGTTAAGAGAAATCCATTAAACTGTGAAAATATACATTGTGCCGACACTATTATTATTATTCGCGAAGGTGTGAGTATATACCTTCCAACACCATTGGAATGATAAAACACATGCGGTATGTTTTGCATAAAAAGCTGCGGTAACGTAGCCGATTATATTGACTTAAGATGCGGTACTTCATTGTTCCATAATTTCACCGAAATAAAACGTAATAAACTTAATGAACGAACTCATTATTTCCATTGTTGTTTATGATTATGTTTTTCGAGTGACACATACACACATAGAGAGAGGGAGAGGGGAGATAGTCAGCCACCAGGCAATGGCATAAATATTCTGGGAACAATGAAATATGCGGGGATGTGTGTGTCTGAACATTAACTAAGAAAAGTAAGAGAAATTGCGTTCATTTCCTAGGCCCCGTAAAGAATGTAAATCCACGCTGTATAGAGCTAAAAACGGATAGGACTCCCACGTAACAATGGAATAACATTTCCTTGTCGCTTCCTAATGTTAATGGATGATAATTATATTTCTTCCACACCATTTTCCGATAACATCCAATGTAGAGATATAATGGAAATACTGCAGAGGGTAAATAAGAAACAGTGTAACAAGTGTGAGGAGTTGAACTAACCGAACAAAACTTTGGGTTGTCGCTTCAACGACAATGAAGCATCGTTCAACGAGTGAATTCAATAAAACATTCGTTGAACGAGAATTAATAAATTCCGCAAAGACAACCTTCCTCCGTCTATAGTTAAAAATAAAATCGACAGATTATTTGCAAACGCTGTTAAAATGAATAATTCAACAGTACCGTAGTGAACAGTGTTGTTTCAGCGCTTCGAAAAACCCAATATTTTATATTGATTTCGATATTGCGAGCATTCTTCTTCGATTTCATCAAAATATAGTCGAATTCGCTTAGGACGAATACATCCTCTCTCTCTTCAATATTCAATTGAATTCTAGAGTTACAACCACACAACGAAACGTGTGTCTCTAAAGTGCGATTTATAACCACCGCTTTTCGATTATACTTTGAAAATATGTCTGGAAAATTGATTGAGTGTTTCGTTTAGCGATTGCGGGCTCATGGAAATTGGTATACGTTTAGCTTCTCATTCTAGTTTCAGTTTAGTCAGACAAGATTCAGTTACCCCGTAAGAGTGTGAACACCCGAAGAGAAACTATGCGAGCAAAGACTGGGACACGTCCTATTTGCTATTAGTACCAATTTGTGTCGATTGACATCTTTTGGTGTCTATTGCCGGCTATTTGCATCTATTGGTGACTACTGTCAGCTATTGGTGTTTATTGGTGACAATTGTCATCTATTGGTGTTTCTTGGTGACAATTGGCATCTATTGGTGACTGTTCCGAGGAGAGAACTACGCGGCAAAATACTGGGACAGGTAGTATTTACTATTGATGCCAATAGCCTTAAATAGCCGTCGATAGACACCAATAGGCGTCAAGAGTTACCAATAGGCGTCAAGAGTTACCAATAGACGCCAATAGTTACCAATAGACGCCAATAGTTACCAATAGACGCCAATAGTTACCAATAGACGCCAATAGTTACCAATAGACGCCAATAGTTACCAATAGACGCCAATAGTTACCAACAGACGCCAATAGTTAACAATAGACGCCCATAGCTACGAATAGACGCCCATATCTACCAATAGACGTAAATAGCTACCAACAGACGCCAATAACTACGAATAGGTGTAAATACTTACCAATAGACACGAATAGGCGCAAATAGCCACCGATAAAAGTAGGTTTTTTCATCGAAGAAACTTCGAATAAAAATCTGGTATCGTAAACCGTCGACTGCAATATTATCAATTTATTATTATCAAACATGTAAACCATTCCAGTCCAACTGTGCCAGATTCATAAAATGACTACATCTCCCATTGCAATGCGAAATCAAAGAAAATTAATAAAATTCTAGCACAGATCGTGATATTATTACGACAGCATATTGCTCATTGGGGTGTCCCATATACTCTGGGTAAAAACAACCGGCATTCTTATGTAATGTTAAACTTAAAGAAATAGCTGATAAATGTGATAAATACGAGAAGAGACACTGCCGACGATTCAACGAATATTTCATATCTTTCAGTGTGTCTGTGTTAGTTTTATCGATTCGAAAATATGGGTTTTATTCAATAAAGAACTTCAATAATATAGAGTAAAATTAATATTCGCCCATAGTCGTATAGATATCCGGATATACTTTTTTCACATTTTTATTTCTGTGTGTTCTAGAGACATCTTATAAATAGAAGTTGTGAGGGTGAGATTCGGACACTAGACTCTAGAGAAGACACATGGACGTTTCACAAATGTATATGCCAGCTATCAAATCTTTTACTTGATCTGATACAAGTATTTTCTCAAGTTTATGGAAGGTGAAAAATTCATTCTAACATGCGTTCATGGACGGTATTGATTCTATTACATCTTTTGATCCGAGTACTTTCAACGGGTTTAACGGAGTTTTAAATCTGTTACTTCATAAGTTACAATATCTGCACGTATAAGACAATACTGGTCAATACTCATCGCTTATTTGTGTAGGCATTGTCGAGAACAGATGACTAGCTAAAATAGATGACTATTTGTAGGTCAACGTCAACATGTTAGAAGTTCCAATTTGTGGCGTGTAATAGAAGCACTGATACAAAATTGATGTTTATTCAACGACCGATTCAAAACGAATGAAGAGAAAATTTCCTTTGTGCAAAAGTCAATGTGATTGATTTTGTGCCAATTAGAATTTATGATAATTCCAAGTCTACTACTTCAACACAATATTCAACACGTACATTTTGAGAGCAAAGGAACCTTTGCAAATTTGTAGCATACATTTGTTTGGAAAGATATTTGTTTTTTTGATTATATCTTTGAGCCAAAATCTTTTTTTTAAGTAAAATCATTTAAGCACACAATTTAAATTGGTTTGTGGGTGATAATTTTTTCCACTTGGAGAAACCCGTGCAGATTGTGTAAATTTATGTAATCTGCACAGGTTTCTACATTTGGGTTGAGTTATGATTCACAAACCAATTTTTCCTTCAAAAGTAAAACATTTTTGAATGTTTAAATGGTTTTACTTTTTCAAAAATAGATTTTGGTTCAGAGAAGTCATCAAAAAACGAACATTTTCCCGCCTAAATGTAGGCTACAAATTTGCATAGGGTACATTGCTCTTAAAGAATATTTTACAGCTAATGTTAACCGAATTTGAGCCTACATTCAGTTCAGTTGTTTTTTAGCTAATCCACTCATATAATTATACTGTTTATGCCGAGGGGTGACGCACTTCCATTTAATCCATTTAATCCATTAAATCCATTAAATCCATTTAATCCAAAAAAAAATTTTTAGTTTTGCCGAAATAATTAGACCACCCACCTGAAAAATTTGTAAACTAATTACGAAAATTAGATTTGCATGATCCCCAGGTCGCTTAAGTACTCGTAAGGTATAGAAAATTTTTTTTGTTAAAAATGGTATTAAATTTATTTAATCCATTTAATCCACTTTACACCAAAAACTCCTAAAAGTGGATATTTTCGCTTTTTAACATTGTAATATGAGTTGTAATACGTGGTTCGATCAAAATCAACCATTTTTAAGACTTTTAAAGTATTTGGTAAAATGAACTTTTTTCCTATTTAATCCATGTAATCCAATTTTTATTCCATTTAATCCATTAAATCCATTAAATCCACTAAATCCATTAAATCCATTTAATACCATTTAATCCATTTAATCTAGAAGTGAGTCACCTCTCGGTTTATGCAAGATTTTAAACTCGTTTAAAAACGTTTGTTTTTAATACAAGCTTTGTATGAGTGGTGAAAAAACTGGGACATACGAACTCAGACACTAATATTGACATTAACTGTATTTGGTACCCCCTTTCTCCTTTCAATTGATTTAGTTTTGAAGACATTTTGGGAAAATTTGGAAAATTTCCAAAAATAGTTCCTGTCAAAGTACATTTTCCATTTATGTTGATCCCCATTTCACTCCAGTCTAATTTCTTAAAAATACTCTCCAGAATCGATGTGAATAACTTAGGTGATATGGTGTCACCCTGTCGTACACCTCTGCCAATTCTGAATTTTTCCGTGCTTTTATGGAGTTTTATACACGACGTAGCGTTTTTATAGACGTATCGAATTGTGTTGGAGTATCTTGAGTCTACTCTGCACTCGTCTAATGAGTCCAATATCGACCATGTTTCCACTGAATCAAAAGCTTTTTCAAAATCTATGAATATCAAGACCACAGCAATCTTGTATTCATTGCATTTCTCAATTAGCGTTCTCATAACATGTAAGTGGTCGTTTGTGCTGAATCCTGATCAAAATGCAGCTTGTTCAACAGGTTGATAGAAGTCGAGCTTCTTGGTGTTCCTCTTCGTAATGATTTTCATGAACAACTTGTACAGTGTTCATAAGAGACTGATGGGTCGATAGTTTTCCAACTTTGTTATGTCTCCTTTTTTATGCATCAATGTAATCACTGCATTTTCCCATGTTTCTGGTACTTCTTCCCATTGGAGACATTGATTAAACAAAATCGTTATTGCACCCAATAATGAGTCGCCACCTAGTTTAATGGCTTCCACTGGAACACCATCTTCACCGGGAGACTTTTTGTTTTTCATTTCGGCTACTGCAGCCTGTACTTCCTCAATAGTTATGTCAGGCATATCTTCTGATCCTACATTTCTTATTATTGGTCTATCTTCAGTGGTATTCGTCGGATCTGGTCGAACTGATTAGAATAAACCTTCGTAAAATTCCTTTGCGATATTTAATATCGCATTTCGGTTCGTTTGAATTGTTCCTGTTTTGTCTCGTCATTTGAAGATTTCTTTCTTTGCGTTCGTCATTTTTGACCGTAGGACCTTCATGTTGCAATTAGCTTCAATTGTGTTTTGAGCTAGTTGGACATTATATTTTCTTAGATCTGATTTCACTGCATTTCCACAGATGGACAATGATGGACTAGATTTTTGTTGTGTAAAATTAAATGATTCAACCTGTCACATGCGGCTATTCATCTTTTATCGTAGACGACGACAAAAATAATGACAAGCTATGGGTAATATTGTCCTTTTTATAGTAAAATACATGTTAAAAAAATTGAAGAACAAGATTTGAAATCAACTGATGAAAAATACTTTGATAGATAGAAGTAGTAGACCTGACTGGTCAAATGCTTGCCGTCTGTAACAGGTTGAGTTGAAAAACGCGATATAGAGTTTGTATAAAACCCGGCAAATACCCTTTACAATGATACTCATTCATTTCAAATGCCTAATGCAAGGCGGGTTTTATACACAGTTTTCAGATTCACTCAAATTCACTTTCTGGAACGAAAGAATTTTGGAAAACGTTTTCCAATATTTTCTGAAAATTCCTATTCCTTGATTTTCTCAACGTAGAAAATATAGCGAATATTTTAGAAAATATGGTGAAAAAGTAGTTCCTGGTTAAATATTACAGGTACATTAGAAAACAAATTTTTACTAAAATTCCGGTTCTTTTACTAAAATACATTACAGTCTTTGACATTTCAAATGTCTCACTGTCAAATTTTTCTGAGAATTTTATTGTGTCATTGCGAATTCACAGTGACATTCTTTGAAAAAAATGACAGTGAGACATTTGAAAGGTTAAAGCCTGTAGTCCAATTTTGAACTGTTTATCCCTAATTCTCCGAAACACGGCTCCAAGCATTGTTCCTTGTCGATGAGACTTTGCCTTCCGTTCCCGTTTTATTTATCGTAATCCACTTCCTTCAATAATTCTTTTTATAAAAATTGATTTATCTCACACAATGAATAACCGTTCCGTTTTAATATTTTCTTCTGAAAATTTTTCTATTATTTCACCGCCAATATGAACCGAAAAACATATTCGGTCATAAATAATCCGAAAGAAAAATATTAAATGAATCCAATACACAAAAACGAAACATTTTTGCTATTATTCTCGGTTGTGTTTTTCATATTAAAACTTGAGGCACACTTTACCAATTGTGTGCACAGGAATGTTGTACTGGCTGGCACACACAGAGAAAAGGTTATTCATTCATATTACGTTACGATACAAAAAAAAAACAAACCGAACGAAACTTGGTGCTGGGGTAATTGCATTTTTCTCATTTAAAAATGGCTCTGATATTTTCTCTCTAGGAAAAAGCAATATATATTCCTTGACATTATTTGCCGTGTGACTTTTAAAGGCAATACATCATTTTCTCAAATTGTTATTGACGTCACGATCTGTAAACATCCATCATACTAAAGCATTTTATGTTAAGACGATGTTATATTCATTCATGGTACATATACAATACACACTTTTACGTACTCGTCTTACTTGGCATTAACTGAAGCAGTTTTTTTTTGGTTATAAGATCTGATTCGGTATAGCGACAAATAGTTTTAAAAGCTCAAAACGATTTTATTTGTAGTAAGTTTAACGCTCCGGTTGCATACGAACTTGCATTGGAGCTGTGATTTCTTAGTTAACTAGTTGAATAGTAAGTTTACAGGGACAAAAGGCCTTTACAACTATCGAGTCTGTTACTTATTTTAATGTGTAGGCATCCTGTACGTTGTATTTACATTGTCTGCGATGAGAATGTAAATGAAACTTACATGTTAGGTTTTTCGATGATTTACATGCTATGCGCGATCATTTACATGCGCTGGTCGGAAATTTTTCGATGATTTTGTTTATGTTTTCACTTCACACAAACCACGACATAAATTAGAATCTACACAGGCAGAACTATTTTTTAGTACACCTGCCATCGATAACATTAGGAAAACACTAAAATCACACTGAATATATAGTTTAAAACAACAAAATCAAAAATTTTGCACTGAAACTGAGAATGACAACAACAAAGAAGTCAATTAAATATAGCCGAAATGGCGTGCACAACCGATGCCTACTAAATGAATAGTAAATTTTAGTGCAAAATGTTTAGGAGTGAAAAGGTTCCGAAATGTTTTTTTTATGCAAAATTGTTTCGTAGTTTTCATCTTAGACAATATAAATACAACGCACAGGATGCCTACACATTAATAGTACATTACATTCTAGCTTGGACATTTTTTGTTGAGGCGTGTGGGAAGGTTCTATTTCGAGCCGTAGGCGAAGGCCTTCGGCTCACACGCCACAAACATCGCACACATGTATTACTCATTTACATAGGCTCTGCTGTAATCTACTATTACTCTTAAGTATTTTCAATAGATTAACGAAAAATCTTTTACTTCGTTTTTTCAACATAAATTTTTCCGCATGTGAGACCGTACCAGGCAGTTTCTGTTGACGGCATAGCCGACCATACATAATATTTACTAAGTAGTGAAGGTTGGCTGTGCTCATGAATTAACTAGAAATAGGCAACTTACGAGGCAATTAAGTTGCGGAAAATTAAAAAAAGATGTCATAATATTACCGAACTTATACGTTTATAATATTGCGAGTTCTCACGACGAACTCTTTAATATAATTTAAAATTATCAAAAATTCGAAGGATTACGTTTAGAGCATCAAACTTAATATGGATGTAGATATCACATTTTCTGCTCGATGAACGACACGATCCACGCCGGGTAAACATTAAAAAAACACCAATACAACAGAAACGAATCCAAATTAAAGACTGGCAAAATGTAAAATGTGAAAATAAGTAGCAGTTTTGTTGAATGTGAACGAAAAACTCAATTTTTTTTTCTAATTTCACAAAAACGTAGTAGTGTATACCGTTAGCGAATCTTACTATTCTGAGGCCCTAAGGTAAGTTACAACTGTGATTTTGGTGTGCTTTAAAAGAGCTCGAAAAGATGTACTAAAACAACCCAAAAAACTTGAAAAAAAAATTTGGTCCATGGCATGCCTGAAAATTGCGAAATTCGCACTGTACCTGGAGAGCCTCAATATTTACAGAGTGAGCCTAAGGCCATGGACCATTTTTTTTCTAGTGAATGGTGAACTTTAGTGAACTTTTTCATTCTCTTTTACAATATACCAACCTCAAAATTTTCACTTTTGAAATAGCTTCACAAATCGTGCGTATGTCATGGTAAGTTTTGTAACGAAAAACGTCACACGATTACATGTGTAATGTCACAAGATTACATGTGTAATGTCACAAGATTAAAAAATGCATCTTCGATTTGTGAAGCCATTAGGAAAGTGCCATTTTTTTAATTGGTGAACTTTGAAAGAGCATAAAAAAGTTCACTAAAGTTCATCTTTGAACCCAAGGTCCTAGATTCGCTCCCCTAACCTTGCGTTTTTGGTATAATATTACGTTTTTCGCAAGGTTCAGTGAGCGAATCTGGGACCTTGGACCAACTTTTTTTCTGGTTCAAAGGTGAACTTTTAAATACTCTTTCAAAGTTCACCAATTAAAAAGTTGTCACTTTCCTAATGGCTTCACAAATTTAATCCGCGTTTTTGGTGTAGTAGAATTTTGACACGTTTTTGTAATTTTGTAATGTTTGCATTACAAAAGTCACAAAAACGCACGCTCGATTTCTGAAGCCATTTCAAAACTTACAATTTTGCGGCTTGTATATCCTGAAAGAGCTCCAAAAAGTACTCCAAAGTACACCGATAAACCTGACAAAAAGTAGAGCTAAGGCATTAGGCGCCCCCTTTGAACTTGTGTATGCACGACGGGTTTTCACAAATCTTGAAAAGTTGTTTAAGTGACTTGAACGTAATATTTTGTTGGGTTTAAAGGTGTACTTTGGTCAACTTTTTAAAGCTTTCGAATGACACCACTCTCAGCTATATAACTTATCTAATGGTCTTAAAAAATGAAGACTTACTGTCAGTAAAAAAGTATCTTTATGTGAAATTTTTGCTTTTTGTTGAATTTTTCGATGTTTTTCAACGAAAACACTTTTTATTTTTATTTTCATTTTCTCATTTCAAAAGTCTCCTTAATTTGGAAATTCGTTGTTATTCTGGCTCCATAATGATTACCCGGCATTGTTCGTGGAGTACAAAATTTAACGTATGTTACGATTCTTAATTCGACTATGGAAACGTTAGTTGGAAATGTTGGAATTTTGAATAATTTGAAAGTACATAATAGAACAAAAAGGAAACATCTTATTACAATTTCCCGCAACTTCAGCTTACCGTTTGAATGCGTCCAGCCGCTTACAGTCGTGACAATATTTCTGTGACATTTTCTTGATTTTCCTTATTCATGAAAATAGAGAAAACTAGTGGGTATTGTCATGTCGAGCTGACACTAACAGAAACTATGATCTACCAGTTTTATCTAGAGAAAAATTCATTCAAACAACAGAAGCATCAGCTTTAACAACAAATCAATAGCAATTTATGCTCCAAATAGACCCAACTAAAATTCTCTTGGCATTGCTTCGTTTTTTTTAGAAACAAAACACAAAAGGACATCACCCAATTTCATTAGCGCCACATTCACGTGCAGTGTTTGATATGGCATCCTATGTATGTACAATTAAACGTATAATTTTCCGATATAAAATTGTTTTCAAATGCAAATTTTCGATGATCAATTGAGTTTAATTTGTACGGTATCTGGGGTTTGGGGTTCATATAATATGCTGCAGCAATGTGTGTGGGCACTGCATATGTGCTGAATGTGGTTTGATTTATCATTTATTGCATCAAAGGTCAATCATATCTACAATTAAATATTTCATTTTACATCCACGATTCGTATGCACAGCACACGGTATAATACGTACGGTACGCGTATAAACCGAAAACTATAAACAGGAATCGGTTTGGCTTTTATTGGCTTTTGTGATGCTGACCACATTATTCGTTGCATACGAATGGAGTTGTTCGGCGCAAATTGTTTATTGAATAGTTCTTTGGATTGAATAATATCGGTAAAAATAAGGGGGGTTCCTGATGGACCGTCAAAGTTTAGAAATGTGTACGGTGTTATGGAACGAAAAACATGTTGGAACCCGAACGTTAATTAATTTTATGTTTCTTTTCCAGTCTGAAATAACATGTCGGAACACAAAGCAGTCAGTGGGTGCGATATTTACTCGCACCAATTTTATAACATTAAAATTTGTTACCGACGGATGGGGTACGGATACAAACGGATTTAAATTAGTCATCACAGCTGTCAAAGATCCGAGTGAGTAATTCATTTTTAAATTTAAAATAATTTTTTCATTTATAGGGCTACCAGTCTCCGGACATGTATATGAGTGGTTCGTTTATTTACAAAAAATTTTATTAATGAGATAACAATAGGTGCCCCAACTAGCCATACATGTTCGAAGACTGGTACGATGAACATATCTAAATTAGAATGGGGTAGCGATATCCCTGACCATTATCGATTGCATCTCTTCGTTAGGTTGTGTTGTTCGTATCATATGTTTTGCACAATGGTCGAACGCAACTACAATTTTAAAATGATTAAGAGTCATTGGAATTTAGCTGAAATTGTAGCCTAGATTTGCTTGTCTTGTATTTCATCTTTCATGATATCTTTTCATCAGAATCCTTTTTCAGTTTATGAATATTTCGTTAAACTGCTCATGTTTCTCAGAGCCGGTCAAACGACTACAATCAAAATTAATTTTTATTTAAAGCTAACGCTTTCGTGATCGTTATTGCGGTCGTACATCTTCGATAAGGATTCTGGTGAAAAGATATCAAAAATGAAATGCGAGACACGCAAATGTAGGCTACAATTTTAGTTAAGCACCGATTTCTCCTTAACAAAGGGCCCACATTTGGCAAAATATTTGGCAATAGGCAAAATATTCGTTTTTTGATGATATGTTTTCATCAGAATCCTGTTTGAAAAATGTACGACCGCAATAACGACCACGAATGTGACAGTTAAAAAAATTATTTGGTTGCAGCCGTTTGACCGTCTGAGAAACTTAAGAAGTTTAACGAAATTTTCTTACAAAGAAATCAAATTTTCTGTTGAAATCTAACACATTCGTGGTAGTTACTGCTGTCCTATATTTTTGAAAAAGGATTCTGGTGGAAAGATATCATCAAAAGTAAACTAAAATCCATTATTTAAAAAACGCCCAGATGTATGCTTTTCAGTAAAGCATCGATGCCTCTTAAGTTTTCAAAAAGTTTGAGCTAAAATGGGGTAAAAGATAGATTGAAAAATCGGCTAGAAATATGTCACTAAGTTCTATGGATCTTAAAACTATTTCACCTTCGAGTAGAGCTGAACCTTCAACGGTCTAAACTTCTGAGAATGACTAGCATCCCAACTAAATTCACTAAATTACTGGAAAATTCCACATTCAGGAATTGGCTATACTGGGCGATCGGGCGATGCCCGATGCGCCTTTTGCTTTTGGTGCTCATCAGACCAATAAAGTTTATTTAAGCGCCTCTGAGCCCTTTCAGCCGATGCGCCTTTTGGTAGCCCTGTCCGCATTTACGGCATTTTACCGACCCCATAGTGTTTCAAAAATCCGAAAAAACGGCGGGAATCAAGCTATTCAAGCTAATCAAGCTCGTGGTTCTTTTTTTGTTGTGTAAGGAATAGATGGGAGTATAAGATAGAGTACACAGAAGTCTGATACCCATCATCACGAAGCCGGTACTGGCCTAAACTCAAAAAATATTTCGAAAATACGAAAACCATCCCCATTTGTTAGACCATCCATTAATTTAATCGTGTTTAGTATCAATCGAAAGGTAATAGCAGATGGGGCTCGTTTCAAACCCACTAAAATTACCTTTCGATTGATACAAAACACGATTAAATTAATGGATGGTCTAACAAATGGGGATGGTTTTCGTGGGTTCGAAATATTTTTTGACTTTGGGCCAGTACAGGAGAATTTGAAGAATATTTCGGTTGTCTTTATCAATTGGATCTGTGGTTTATCACAAGGTTCCCACACCCAGACAACACAACAGGGGTTATTTTTGTGATAACATATTTCCACCTTTTGCTAGATTTTCCTGTATTTTCCAAAAAATATTTTTGGAAACATTTGGAAAAATGTAGTTAAATACCGGAAAATTTAGGACAATGTTGCAGAAATAGTCCCTGCAAAACAACCCACCTAAATTCGAACATTTTTCAATTTCCTAATTTAATTTTAGAACATGCCTGTAAGGACTTCCGCTGCAATTCTCGAGAGTTTTGCATTCATCCTGATCTAGTATGTGATGGAGTCAACCATTGTGGCGACGGCTCTGATGAAATAGCAAGTACCATATGCCAAAGTAAGAAACCGAATTAGCTCATCAAGTATAGAGCAAGTTGAACTAAAATAAATTTTTCCGTTTAGATGAAGACTCCAATAAATTTCTAGGAATGGAGTTGACATGGTTTGTATTGATGGAGGCTGTTTCGTGAAAACCGAATTCATACCCAATTCATTTACAGGTTTGTTCTGTTAGGTGTAAGTAGTTCATTAGTAATATCAGCATGTTTGGTTGGTATAAGCATATGTGCATGCCGAAGACGAACAGGACATGCTGGCCATCCCATGAATTCGATGCAATGTGAGTGACTTTCAATTAAAATCCAACAAAATATAATGACCAAAGTGTAATATTCATCCCCCTGCCAAAATCGAAAATCCGATCCATTAAATCCGAAACTGTTGAAATTGTTGCTTGTTCCAAAATCAAACCGTAAAGTGCACCAAACAATTGAATCGAATGGTTCATCGAAACATCAGCATGGCACATTACAACGTGAAACAATGCTGCCCACGTCGGGAAACTGGCTTCGCCCTGCGGGACCATTTCAAGGGTACCTCCGCATAATACACAAATTACCGATGGCCACAGTCCGTCTCATATGGTGCCTGGAAAAATAAGACAGCTCGGTCCTGATTTATCGCAGACAACCACACAGAAAGATGAGTGGTTTGTCTAGGATCTGCTTGGCATTAATTATGAAGTCAGTAGTATAACTCGCATAGATTTGTTGTTCCGGGTTTGCAGTGGATAATTCTATTTGTTTCTCTTTTTCTGTAGGACTGTCTTGGAGGTCATCACCGCGCAGGGTGTATGATAAAGACTTCAGTACCCGAAGTCTCTTTTTACAAAATAGGTAAACTCGTTTATCAAATTTCTACCAGAGAATGTTCCATTGATCATCAAAAGAAGAAGAAAAACTCAAAATTAAATTTAATTAAGAAATTGACAAAAGAAAATCTACATGGGAAAACGTTAAATAAAATTAAAAATTTTAGAAAATTTTCTCCAAAGAACGAATTCGACCAACCAAAACAAATTTTTGTACATAAAGTGAGGTGGAGTTAAGCGTTAAGTTAAATATATTTACAATTGAGAATCTCAATTTTATTAGAATTTAAGAAGAAGAAGACAAAAAAACGCAAACGTAAGTGTAATGAACAGAGGACATCCATCGCATTATAAACTGTGACTCTGTGTTATATGTGGACGAAACTGTTTGTTACAACTACGACCTAGGATACCATTGATAGGGAGAAAGTTCTTACTTGACTGTCTTAAAAAGGATCCTAAGACAAATTGGCTATTGTTCGTTATATATACGGCTTGACGACTTTTGATATTTCAAATTTTTCATTTCGATTCTACGACAGTTTGAAGGTAAAAACGAAATGATTTTATTGGCTGGAGCGCAAGATATATTTTAACGACAACGATATCTTGACCAATTGAACTGATTTTAGATGTCTGAACGAACATATTGATGTATTGTAAATCGAAACTCATCAAAAAGCGATTTGGACGAAGGTCTCGTCTTCTTTTCGATGCCATCGGTTCCAACATAAATGATTCGATTTATCGTTTCGATATGTCCATGAATTTTCGACAAGTAAGCATAGTGCATCGACAATAAATAAACAAAAAAATCAATTCATTTTGTCACGCTTTCAAATTGTCCGATCGAGAATTTCTGTTCGTTAGGCCAATGTTGATGTTGGTTTTGGAAACGTTTACCGAAAATAATAATTTCGTTTCTTTCGCTTGAAAGTTTATTTTTTGAATGCGTGGTGCAGGTGGACGTTGTTTAAAGAACTCGTGAATTCGGAGCTAGAAGTCCAGAACATGAATTTGTGCGATGAATGTACAATTCTCTTACATCTGTCGATTGAACGTTTTTTGGTGTTCGTTTGGAAATCGTTTACTTCATTAGTTTCTACACGTACACAATGTGCTATATAAGACCATTTTTGCCATAGATCGTCACCTATTTTCTTGGTTGTTGACAATTTGACCGTCTACTCGATAGTGATTTCTTTAAGAAATCGGCCCGCGGTATCGATTGACAATCTCAACATCTAGTACTTAAAAAAAAGCACTTATCACTCGGTGGCAGTGCCCATATTCGCGAAAATATTTTCACAAATCTTCTCAAATTTTCGTGAATTTTCGCAAAAAGTTTTTTGTGAAAATTTGTGAAAATCACGAAATTTTGAGAAAATTTGTGAAAATATTTTCGCGAATATAGGCACTGATCGGTGGCATAAATAACTATTTTTGGCTACTATTTCAAGGTCTGCTCATACACTTAATCAACAAACTAACAAAAATTTAACACATTGAAATTAATTGCGGCTTGCCAACTTTCGGCACCGTGGACTTTACTTAAATAGTCGAGGAATGCCTCCAAATAAATTTCTAAAAATCCAAAACTGAATTCTAGATTTTTAGAAATTTATTTGGAGTCATTCCACGACTATTTAAGTAAAGTCCAGAGGGCCGAAAGTTGACAAGCCGCAATTATTTTGAATGTGTTAAGGGCTGGCCAGACAAAGTTCGGATATGATATTAGTTAATCTGTCACATGTGGCTATTCGTCTGTTATCGATAACGACAACAAAAATACTTTCATCGATGGATGTAGTAGACCCGATAATAATACTGGTCAAATCCCTGCCGTATGTAACAGATTCACCTCTAGATTTGTAGCCGGTATCTTTAGCTAAAGAGTTGAAAAATGGACTAAATTAGATCAATAGATGTGAGTTCGAAAACTGAAACAAGCATTTTCATACATTCATTGACGATTTATGTACAATTTGACATAAATGGCAACCGTGTCACGTCAATATGATATTTTTAGACATTTTAATCTAGAGCTGTTACTTTTTTTGAATCGTTCTGGATTCAATGAATGAAAAATCTTTTACTTCTTTTGATTTGATCTACGTTTTGATATATCTAAGAGAATACTACTCAGATTTCATCTCCAATTTCGGTGTTTGATGTCGACAACAGATGACTAGACGTTCCTGAAATTCCAATTACGACTTCTAGCTTGAATCTGAGCGAGCAGAGCCTATTATATTAGGAATCTTGTTTACTAAAGAATTTTTTAGAATTACCAGATGAAAATTTGGTAGATTTCTGTAGATTTTTAGTAAGAACGTTTCCTTAAAATAGGTCCTGCGTCTGGTAGACTTAAATTTCAAACTTTCACGTTCTGCACCTCAGTCTTTCGTATTCATGTTTCGGTAAAAATATTCTGCTTTAAACTTTGCAAACCGATTGGTATATTGTGGTTCACGCGTAATTGAACTTTTTAAAAGTCTAACTTTGATTTTACTGAATAATCTAAACATTGAAAAGAAAGAAATGGAAGAAATAAAGAAATTATAATTGTTAACAGGTTTCGCACTACTAACTAAAAAATATTGTTTCTGTTTTTCGATGCTTTTATTTTGTAAAAAGGAAAATATTTCACAAAACGGAAAGTTTATCTAACTAAAAATATTTAAAAGCAAATGAAACTAACAAAAAAGAAAAGCTACAAACTATAGACTGTACATAATATACAACACACAAAACGCACTTAACAAACAACAAAAATTCAATCTTCTAACTGAAAAACGGTTGATTTTAATAAAGAAAACATTTTATTGATAATAATTACAACAACAACAACAAAACATTAATGGCAAAGAAAAATAATAAAAAGATTAAACGACAATATAATTCATAAGCGTTACATCATACACATCCCGATACATATATACTCATATCGAGTGTTCAATTTGGATCAAACATTTTTACCAATTTTCTTGTTCATGTCAGATGAAAATTGACAAACATTAATTAATAATCTTCCTCCATCTATATACAGTGTATATGTATATTATACCCATTCAGACAAAAAAAAACGTTTTTGAATATAATCGAATTCACTTAACGTTTCATTTAAACGTTTTTTGTCTCAAAACAAAAACATCCCATCCTTTTCGAAAAGTCGGAGAAAAAATGTCGGACCAACATTGTGTAACACGCATATCTAGCAAATCATTACAATATCATGTTTTTGTTAGGAGTGATAAGAATTTATTTTTACAATGGTTGTGACAACCAATTAAGAGAGAGGGAGCATCACAGGCTGCAGACGAACGAATTAATTTTGTGTTGCATTTAAATTTTCAACAGACGGAACCATTGAAGACAGGGTTAGTGTAGTCAAATGGCACATTTTTTTGTTCCTGAATGGACCAGATTTCAGAAACGATAATTTACAATAGTGGTTTGATGCGTGCATATCAATATGGTGGCATGATACCGGAAAAAAATTCAGTATCGAGGAATCTGGCACAAAAGAACGCACTTTTAAACTACGTAAAAGGTGAACTCGCACACGCAAGTCATGTTATCGACTTAATGACTCCTTTTACAAAATTTTGGTATCGAAAAATCGTGTGCGAGTTCACCCTTTACGTGGTTGAAAAATGCGTTGTTTTAGCACCGTGTGCCAAATTACCCCACGCCAAAAATTCGCCGATTGTTGCGATGCGCGCTGTTTAAAATATAGCCAACAATGTTTGACACAAAATCTTTTACTTCATTCGTTTTAACAATACATTTTGTTATGTATATCATAACCGGGGTACATCGTTCACATTGGTTTGTCTATCGATAACAGATAATTAGAAGTTGAATCAATGAAATACGATCGATAGTTCACTGAAATTATTTTGCCTACATTTGTGGGAAAGGTTAGCCCTTCGGTAAACTGGTCACTTATGGAAATTTATTCTAAAATTTGGTTTTCTGTCTCTCTCGCTATACGTATCATAGAATGAGTAATGAGATCACGAGTCTTACACACCTCTATATGTAAAAAGTTCCAATGAAAAGTCATGTGCAGCCGAAATGAAAAGTGTAAGCTCAATGTTGATTGTTGAATCTCACTGTGATATACACACAACTGCAGACCACAATATCGGCGTTCTGTCCATTGCTTTTATCAATTCCTATTCTTTTGGTCATAACATTGCAACACAAATTCCAACGGGACAAACAATTGTCAGTACTGATCAATGCAAATTTTGGTTTTCCATTTACCCGTTCATTTAAATGAAACAAAAAACATTCGCCGCACATTCATTAACAAAACACAGAAAAACCGAAAATATTTTTACAATTTTCCAAACTTTTAGCTTTTTTACTATTATTTATTAAAACAGCCGAAACAATCAGACAGACACTATAACAAAGAAACTATAATTACTAAACAAATGCATTCAATTACAATCTAAAAGTAAGTTTTTTTATTCGAAAAGAAAAATTAAAATAATTTTTGAAATGACGACGCTTAGTAGGAGGAAGTAGGATGAGACTCAACAGGAGGGGGAATGGTCGGATTTAATGTTTGAATTAAGTCAGTCGATAAATTTAAACAAAAAAAAAGCAATTGAGAAAACTGAAATATAATTCAGATGGAAAGTCGAAAGGAAGATGATGGAAAAATTGTGAGAAAGGAGGAAGGTGGAACAGTGGAATGATATGATGGAAGACGGTGAAGTTATATCAAAAATATTATAAATGTAATTTAGTTCTCTTTTGTATTTTTTTATAAAGACTAAATGAGAAAATTAAAAAAAAAATTAAAAGAAAATTAAGAATTATATGAAGTATATATAACGTACGTATTGTGTAGTTTAAAAATATTTGATAGAAATAAATAAACAAAAAAAAAATTAAGAGAAAATTAAGAAAAATGTATTTAAAAGAAAGAAACAATTGTCGCCATCCTTTTCTATGCAATTAATTCTGTTTTAGCTAATTAGAGAGACGGGAAATAGGAAATTTAAATAAATAAAATTAAATTTAAAAAAAAGTTAGAGAATTTAGCGAAAAAAGACTAGAAAATTTCGTTTTATTTTGTAGAGTAATTTGTTTCCTTGTTCCTTTTTTTTAGTCTTTATCAATATATGTTTGTAATAATTAAACCTTTTTCATTAATTTGTCAACATTATTTGAATATGCGTATACCACAAAACATTCCTATAAGTATTGTGAACAGAGTGACTGGAAGAGCAAGTCGATAGATGGCGTTAGTTGAAGCTAAATTCTTCGATAATAAGATCTTATTGATTTTAATTTGACAGATGAGTAGACGAGCAGGGTTTTTGGGATTTAATTTCTGATAATTCCGAAAAATTCGGAGAAAGTTTCAAACATTCCTAAAAAATTCGGAGTTTTCTCCGAATTTTTCGGAATTATCAGAAATCTTCCCAAAGCTTTCCTGTGGATAATTGTTTTGTTCTAGTGAATTTCGGTTATACTCAAATCACCTCTAATGAGTTTTCTGACGAGTATGAAAAGTTAATATCCCAGACGAGTGAAATCATACAATCAAAGGACCAGAGTGAATTTTCAAGACTTAAAGTTGTTAGTGATTCTCGAAAGTTTTTAAAATGTAGGGCCATACAAATCACGACAAAGTATAGAAACCTTTCGAGAAAAAGAATCAACTAAAGGTAGTCTTCCCAACGAACGTAATTCTTTCAGTTCCAGTCTAGTGAACCTAATCGGCAAGGACGACGTGCCATTATGTATTGGCTTCTTTGATGGGAAAAGTAGGATAACATAGTTCTTCCTGTACCTAATGCCCCTATGACGAAAAGAGATAATATTTCTTTGGGTCATCAGTTACATACCAAGAATATTTCAGCGAGAGTTAGAATGTAAAGTCGCTTTCATGATCAATAGATTGAGATGACAAAAAAAGTCGATTATCACGAGTCCTAATTTCTTAACATGACGACAATCTCGCCATAACAAATGAGCTTCGAACCATACTATCTAGTGGCACACTTTGCCAGTCACTCTACTCATAATAACTAGCACAATGTATTGTGGAACCATATGGATTCAAACAATGGTTGACAAGTAAAAAAGTAAAAAAAAAAAAATTTTATTTTTAACATTTTCAATGACAAACTATAGACGAACTTTTTGACTTAAATGCTTTTTTTGTAAGGCATCATATTTATTAAAGAAACAATTAAAGAAAAAAAAATATAAAAATGAGAAACAGGTTATTTCCATAATGCATGAATCCGCGATCGTGATACGATTAGTATATTCAGTAAATGCATTTTTTGGGGGAAAATAAAGTCAATAAATGTATAAAGGGGAACGAATGTCACAAATTTAATTATACTATATTAAATTTAAATGAATGAAAGAAAGAAAACAGAAATTATAAAATGTTGAACTAAAGAAACAAAAATGGCATGCGATATATAGCAGTTAATGTTACAATATTAACTACCAACACACAGTGTACATTTGAAATGGTTCAATTCTTAATAAAGACAAGACAAAAAGGAAAGAAACTAAAATATTTAAAAAATGAAATTAAAATCAACAGAAACTATTTGATTGCAAAATGTTCACGTAAAGAAAGAAAAAAAAAATTAAAAGAAAAATCGTTTATCGTAAGATCGTAAGAATTTAAAACATGTATAAGGAAAAAAAAGATAAAAATTGTCCGTTTGTGTGGTCAAAGAAATACATTTTCTTTAGCAGAAAAATACATATAAATTACTAAGTACAATGAATACATCCTGTGTTGGTTTCATCCACTCGTAAGTCCGTAATTCCGCATCGATCTGTATACAAACCTTTAACATACGGTAAGCATTGAACCAGCAGTATCGTCAATCAGTCAAAAACACTCAAAAGAGTAAAAGTGACGCAAGTCCCTGTGCATACTTCCAAAACAACTGATATCGCTGGAGGTGACGCATTCTCCGCTTGTACGCAAAAACTGTAACAGCAAAAATTTGACCAAAGAAATTCTAGAAACAAAATTTTACCAAAAAAAATTTTGCGTCACAAAGTGGCAGATGATTCGGACGTATTAGGACGTATTCTTGCCTATTTTAAAAAAATTCTTAAAAGTACTTTCCTCAACATCTGCCACTTGTGACGCAAAATTAGGCAAGCAGCCTAAATAATTTCATCAGCCGGTGTGCCGCTCTCAAGCAGTTAACATCTCTACCACCTCTCTATCAGCATGGTAGTCAAATGCCAGTTTGGTAGTCAACTACCAAAAAATCAAGCTTTAAATAGGCAATCAGGCAGAATAATTAAGTCAGTTGGTGCTCAGTTCTCGAATAGTAAGCATCTTTCGTGTGGCCATTCGAAGGCTGTATTTTTTACGTTACAATTTGGTAACGAGCTAGGCGCAAATGCATAATGCTCGGACTGGCATAACTATGAATAAAACGACATTAGCACAAATTTATGCAATGATCAAAACAGCAACTCGTTTTCTATAATTTAATAAAGAAAGCAGCTTTCCGTTTTTCATCCGTTTTTCCATCAGTGATGGCCATTTTTCAGTAAAATCGTCGACTACTTGTTCAACGTTGGAAGCAACTGAAGATGAACAGTTCTATACTGTTCTTAGACCACCATCACATTCGGAGGTCGAAACAGCGTCTTTGTTTCAAGTTTATTCACTAAACGTGCACCATGGGAAAGGGAAAAGCAAAAAGCTTTGTTTGTTCTTGAAGTTTTGTCTTTTATTTTAGCTCTTCTTCTATATATGCATTTCAGCTGGGAGGTAATTTAAGTGATTCCAAATGTCCTGGATAAGGACGCAACGATTTGATCTACACTGGATCTTCACTCTTCAGTAAATAATAATATAAGGCAAAGGAGCGTTGTGTTTTAAGAGTGATATCGCCAAATCTTCAGGTGATTGGGGAACAAGCGGTCTCCGATATGATCAAGTGGGAGCGAACGGTTTGCCAAACTCCTATTACGTAGCAAATATTGGTCCAATTGAAAAACTAATTACTGTTATGGAGTCCTGAGGTCATTTGCTATACGCTAACACTTTATTTGACTAAAATCCTGCGAGAAAAATTTGATAATTTTGCTCTTGATATTACTAACACAGTTATTGTCAAAAAACTGTTTTCGGTACCCTCTGACATGTCTTCACTTTTGAACGCTTTTCACAGAAAACAATTTTTTTTTAGAAAAAGTGAAAGATACGTGTTTCCTAGAATTGAAAGACGAATCCAACGAGCTATCACTCAGTAAAATCGGAGACCGCTTGTTCCAAAAGTTAAAAAAATCACCTTGAAGATTTGGCGATATCACTCTTAATGTCTCGTCTGTGCTTTCCCTAACTAATAAACTAGGTCCCACCTGTTGGGCGGGTCGGGTCCCTTGACTGATAATTTTTCCAAAATAATTAACCAATTATATTACACTATTATAAATATCTTAATTTATTTTAACTGATTTTTTCATCTCATATCAGATTAATCGTCTACAACGTGACAAAGAAGCGCATCCGATAAAGGCACAATGAAATTCTATTGTGTTTTAAAGCCTTTTTCAGTGATCACATTTTCATTGAAAGAACGTTCGTGCATATTTTTCAAATATACGTTGGCTCTCATCGCAATTTTACGAGTGTAAAAATCTTACCAAATCAAAATGACATTTGACACCGCCAAAATTAACTGCTTTATTTTTTTTCTATTACTCTGCTTGATACTTTGCCGCAAACTGCTCGCTCGTCCGAGCTGTCTAATATTGCAATACGATACCGCAACTCGTGTGAATTGCGACCCTCGCTTCGCTCGGGCCGCAAACTTCACACTCGTCAGTTGTCTAATATTAGGTTTGGTCTAATCGCAAACTTCTCGCTTGTCCGAGCTGTCTAATATTGCAATATGATACCGCCACTCGTGTGAATTACGACCCTCGCTTCGCTCGGGCCGTAAGCTTCACACTCGTCGAAGTTGCCTAATGTTAGAATTGCTTGACTTTTGTAATACTATATACTCACTGTATAGATATATGCTGCTTGTTAATTATCAAATATAAAAATCAACTATCAATTATCAAATACCAATAATCGAATATCAATGATATTGTTCATTTATTACATTGCATTTCTATTTTTTGGGGTAACTTCCGAAGCGTTGATCACACATAGCTTATCGTCGAACTTAACCTTCCAAATGTCAGATGTATAATTTTAGGAACCAAAATTTTTCACTATTTTCTGCCAGTCAAGGGAATAAGACATTAAATTATCAATTGTCAACAGAGTAAAATCCTGTTTTTCTGGAATAGTTTCCAGATACTTAGGCCCACATGACCTATCTTCCAACTATCTTTGTGTGGTTACAAACATTTCAGTGAAGGGAATTATCAATTACCAATAATTATCAATTATCAATTATAAGCAGCGTAAAATGAATTTTTCTGGAATAGCTTTCAGATCCTTAGGCCCGACATGGACCATCTTTGAATTCCATTCCTCGTCGATTAAAACAAATTTTATTAAAATCGGTTAAGAATGACTCAAGCCATCTCAAGTCGTGACAAATAGATTACAAACAATTACGTTTCTCATAACATTTCATAAAATGTCACAACACATTAAATTATCAATATTAATTTTCAATTAACATGTATTATCAATTATCAACAAAGTAAAATCCTGTTTTTCTGGAATAGTTTCCAGAACCTTATCCCGACATGGCCCATCTTTGAAATTAAACTCAGGAATCCCATTCCTCGTCGATTAAAAAAAAATCATAAAAATCGGTTATGAATTAATCAAGTTATCGTGATTACAAAAAAAAAGGTTACAAACAATTACGTTTTCCTTCACATTTCATACATTGTTAGGTTACAAACATTTTCTGGCGTAAGACCCTTGACTTTCAGCCAAGGGAACAATATTATTATTACCAATTATCAGTTATTACAGTTACATTTTATATAATAATATCACCACAACACATTAAATTATCAAAATATCAATTATCAGCACTGTATTATCAATTACAATTATCAACAATTAAAATTATGAATAAAATCATGTTTTTCTGGCATAGTTTCCAGAACTTTATCCCGACATGGCTCATCTTCGAACTTAACCTCAGGAATTTCATTCCTCGTCGATTAAAAAAAAAATCATCAAAATCGGTTAAGAATTACTCAACTTATCGTCGTGACAAAAAAAAATATTTCAAACATTTAAAGTTTTGATAATTTTTCATACACTGTATGGTTACTAACATTTTAGGGTATTTTCTTTCATAAGACCCTTGACTTTCAGTCAAGGGAATTAATGGAAAAGAGCTGCTATTTTGGTTCTAGAATAAATTTGTTGAATAAGAGGTGAGGGATTCTTTTGAAAAACAACCTACCGAAATCGGACGCATTTTCCAGTGGACTTTTTTATAGGTACCTAGAAAGGACTTCGACCCTAGAACCCAAAACCACTTTCAAAAAAATTCTTCGAAGCTTTTGTGACTGGTGAAAGGTGATCAAAAACCGAAAACTTGCACTTTTCTTACCAAAATTTCTCTGGGTACACGAGCCGTACATGGTGGTGTGGAGTATCATTTGAAAGGTAATTTTATGTGCTTTTGGGCCAAATAGGGTCTTATGGGGGTTTGAAAGCATCTACGATGAAATATGAGAAGTTGAAATGTTTAAGTCCTTTCTAGGAACCTATAAAAAGTTCCACTAGAAAACACGCCCGATTTCGGTAGGCTGTTTTTCAAAAGAATCCCACGGTATTTTATTCGTAGTTGAGCCAGTCCGAGCAACACGTATATGTGGGTAGCCCGTTGCCAAATTGCAACGTAAAACATAGCTAACGCCGACCCGTACGAAACACCTATTCGTATCAAAAGCCTTTAATGTGAAACTCTTCATTTCTCTTACTTCATTTTCTTCTCTGCTGAAAAACTATTCTTCCTTTTAAATCACTTACATTATCCACTCTTTGCCTTGTTATCATATACAATTAAATTGCCGGAGGCAATATAGACAGCCCCGTACGAAGTCAAATTTCATAAATTCCTATTTAAACAGCTATATACCGCTATATTTACCTATATTTCACTGTAAATAAACATTTCACAGAGGAATATGCTATTATATAGCTCTATATGCCTGTATATAGCTCAATATAGCTGTATATAGGTATATATAGATGTCCATATATGGAATCCCTGAAACCCCTCACACTTAACACATTATTTCCATGTTAACAGAAACTCTCTAAGCATCATTTTTCCCACTTTATATCGTTTTACTAAAATCCAATATGGCCGCCGGCAGCCATTTTGTTAGGAGACCGGAAATAGTACCGACGCTTTACATTTGTTAATACCTTTCAAACAAAAAAAAATTCATGAAATTCGGTCAAAATTTACTCGAGATATTGACAAAATACTCCACGTTCACTGTACGGCCGAGTAGCCAGATAAGAGCTCACTCCAAGAGACCTAGCTCACGCTCCGGAGAACATAATTTCATAAACTTTTTTTTCCCTGATTGGTACGGTCAATACCTATCTATGGCCGACCTACAAGCAAAAACTGCTTGCCGCCCTGTGCCTGTTTCACACCAAGGGGTCTAACTCACAAGTCGGTCATCCGATTTCCATAAACTTTTTTTTTGTCGATCGGTATTGTAAATATCTTTCATTCGATGTATCATTTACGAGTATAGCGTTTAAATGTCCGGAGATATCTTCGAAAAACCGTAAAGCACTTATTGGGCCCCAGCTCAGGAGGGGTCGATCCAAAATCACTCATCTTCGAACTTAGCCTGTCATTTGACATTACCAAACGGGGAAAAAAGAATTTTCAAAATCGGATGCGTTTTACTCAAGTTATCGTGCAGACAGACAGACGGACGGACAGACTGACATTTTTTTTCTTGCTGATTTGGCATCTCTGGACAACCACAATAGGTTTCCCCTTACTCAGGGAGTCCAATTCGACGTGTTACAAACGTATGCGTAAACCTATAAGTAGGGATGGGAGACGTTCAAAATTATCGATAATATCAATCGAAAGAAATTATCGATAATTGATTAATCATATCGTTATCGATAATTTAATAATTATCGATAATTATCAAAATATCGAAATTCGATAATTATCAAAATATCTATATTTTGATATTTATCTGAAAATTCATGACAATATACCGATATATCGGAATATATCGATAAATATCGGATTTTCGGACCGAAATATCGATATATCGAATTATCGATATCTTGATAATTATCAAAATATCAATAATTATTGATTATCGATATTTTTTTGATAATTTTCGATAAAAAAAGTCGATAATTATCGATTATCGATAATCGATAAATATCGATAATCATTATCATTATCGCCCATGCCTACCTATAAGACCCCAGTACTTCGTACGGGTCTAAAAATGCAACCTTCAAATGGTTCCAATGACGAAAATTACGTTTGGTAGTCAATTATAATATTGGTAGTCCGCTACCAACTACAAAATTTTCGAATTGCAGTATCAACTAGAAGAAAAAAGACCCACAAAAAATTGTCTTGATGATGCGTTGTTTGACTTATTATCAAGGATTCGATGCACCTAATGGTAAATGAAACACAGACACGTCTGAAACATAGATATATTTTCTTAGTTATTTTCCAAATTCATTATCTATCAGTCAACATTTTTACATATTTTTTTTTCTTTGTATGTGTGTGTGTGTGTTATGTAGCGGACAAGGGTTGTAATATAACATTTTTAACTTAACAATGTCTTCAACTTTGTAACCAGCCAAATTAGTTAAAAAAAGAACTTTTTTTCGTTATTCAAAAACGACTAACTGAATTTGGCATTTCACTTTTTTCTCGTAAAACTAAAATGATCTCATAAGTTCCACCGACTTACGTAAATCTGAACATCGATGGGTATTACACTAAAATGAATCTAAAAATTCGAATTTTTTTTTCTTGTGTTCACTCTTCACATCAGAACACATAGTGAAAGGTCGCAGAAAACTATTAATTTACCTATCCAATGAAACCAAAGACCGTTTGAAATAAATATTTTTGAAAGAAAAATAACCAGCGTCGAATAGTGTTGTAGTTGTTGGTGTGTGTACGTTAAGCGTTTGTGTCTTTTTCTTAAACGAGACGAGGGTATACGGAGTGGTTTTAGTAAAACTTTTTCAATTGTTCGTACGTTATAAAGAAAATGATGTTCCAAGGACCCTGCAAATTGAACAAGAAATGAGAAAAAAAAATCTTTTTGCTTCTTTTGATTCGTCTTACCATTCGAACCCATGTGGGAATGAAACCTTTGTAAAGGGCAGCGAAACCTTCGTTGCGCACTGTCTGTAAATTAATTAACGGTTGAACGTTACGTAAATCCATGATTGAAATTTCGATAACATACCTGGACCGCACAGTCTACACTCCCATTGTAAATTGTGTGAGATGCTGCCGTTAACTGATTCCCTGTGCTCGATAAAATTTTTTGATTCATAAGTCTCGTCTGTGAATGAATTGAATGGTTAGCGTTTCGATTCGGTTCGATTGTATGTAGTGACAGGACTTACTCTTATCACATCTATGGGGGTCGAAGCAATTGCACTTCCTAAGCTAGCTACAAAGCTTGATCTGAAATGGAAATTATTTATTTAAAAACTGTGACGTTGCGTCGGTTGTCACAAAGATTTGCTCACATAAAATGGTTGGCCACATGATCGCCAAACACTTCCATCAAGTGAAATTTACAGAAATCATACACGGGTAGTTCGACAGCTGCAATTACGGCGGCTCTTTGTGCGGTTGGGCCAACTCCCTGAAAATAAAGGAAAGAGAAAATGAATTTAAAAGAAACGAACGGAAACAAAGCTCTCTTGGAACTCGCTTTAACAACAACACCTCTTCTGAAAGATCGCATCAGATTAAGGGATTAAGGTAAGTGTAAATACGATTTTCGCATAGTCTTTGTCTTCGCATGGCAGAATACCTAAAGACTTTTTTCATACTGAGACATTTGGAAAAATGTTGATACAAAGAACCGATTCTGCTAGCTAAAGAAGCTTCAAACTATTACCGTGAATTGAACTCTAAGGAAGTACTAGATTCGATTGAATGCCTCAAAAGATTGTGACGCTGCCTGTGACCAAAAGATCATTTTCTGGATAGTAACACTAAAAAATTGGCATCTTCTTCTTCTTCTTTTTCAGCCTGTTTCTATCCACTGCTGGATGTAGGCCTCTCCAACTTCTTTCCATTTCGTACGATCCATTGCCATTTGCTGCCAGTTTGTACCTGCAATATTCTTAATTCCGTTTGTCCATCTCTCTGGTGGTCTACCTATAGCTCGTCTTTTATATGGTCGCCAGTTCATGATCTTTTTGGTCCAACGTTCGTCTGTCCTTCTTGCAATATGTCCCGGCCAGCTCCATTTCAGAGATGCTATTCTTTCCATGACATCAACGACCCTGGTTTGTTGTCGAATCCATTGATTCGTCATTCTGTCTCTGAGTGTTATTCCAAGCATACTCCGTTCCATGGCTCTTTGTGTCACTCTCAATTTATCTTCGGATGCTTTTGTTAAAGTTAACGTTTCCGCTCCATAAGTGAGCACTGGAAGGACACAAGTGTCGAAAACTGCGTTTCAGACTATTATTCATTTTGCTTTTGAAAATTAGTCTGAGTTTTCCGAACGCTGCCCATGCAAGACCAATCCTACGTCTTATTTCTGCAGTTTGGTTGTCCAGACCTAACTTCAGTTTATGTCCTAGATATACATAGCTGTCGACTCGTTCAATGACAGTGTCACCAATTTTGATTTCTCTATCGTCCCCGATGTTGGTCATGACTTTTGTTTTCGATAAGTTCATCTTGAGGCCAACTTTGCTCGCCTCTTCACTTAACTGTTGTAGCATAAGCTGAGCCTGACCTAGATTCGCTGCTATCGGTACAATGTCATCAGCGAAGCGGAGATTGCTCAGGTACTCTCCATTTATCTTTATTCCCATTTTACTCCAGTTTAACTTCCTAAAAATACTCTGCAGAATCGCCGTGAATAATTTCGGTGAAATGGTGTCACCCTGCCTTACACCTCGGCCAATTCTGAATTTCTCCGTGCTCTTATGAAGTTTTATACATGAAGTAGCATTTTTGTACACATATCGAATTGTGTTGGAGTACCTTGAGTCTACTCTACATTCGTCTAATGCGTCCAATATCGACCATGTTTCCACTGAATCGAAAGCTTTTTCGAAGTCTATGAATAGCAAGACTATGTCGATGCATTGATGAATTGGCATGCAAATGATAAAAGAGCCTTGCATTGCATCGGAAAGATTTTTAAAGGAATTTTTGAGTACAGACAACGACATCTCAAATGTCTCACTGTCATTTTTTTCAGAGAATGTCATTGTGAATTTGCAATGACACAATAAAATTCTCAGAAAAAATTGACAGTGAGACATTTGAGATGTCGTTCACTGTACTAAAAAATTAAATCTTTGCTGAAGAATTCAGTGGGAAAATGTATGAGATAGCCGTGCAGTATCGCCAAAGTCAAATCGTTAAATTTTGTTTGTCGATTCGTCACATTTGGCGTTTCTTTACTGGCTGTTTGTATTGTTGATTCAAATAATTTGGCGTTTTTTCACACTCTACCGATTTTTCTTGGCAATTCATCCTTTATGGTTGATTTGTTAAGTAACCACGTAAAATCCGCAGAGTGTGAAGAAATTAAAAAAAAATTGCTGAAGTGTGAAAATACGCCAAGAAATAACGTCAAAGTGTGAAAAAACGCCATAAATACAAACTTTCCATTTTTTATGTTTCTTGCGAAGTTCTTACACTTTGCGAAGTTTGACTTTGACGATTTTTCTCGGAAATATGAAGGAGCAGGAAGTCAGTTTCGAAACTTTGACTAGGCCATCGATAAACTTAACTTCCATGTTATCCACCACCTTCCATACACCTACTGCCTGCGTATTTTTCGTCTTACTAGAGTTACTCAGATCGTAGAGAAATGCAGAAATGGTTACACCAAAAAACTCATTCATTTGGCTAGAATGACTCTTATCTGTCACATGTGAGAGCCAAGGTCAAAATTCGGAACAATCTATCTGATACCTTTGAAGCCTTGGAAGCCTTGGAGGGATTTAGACAAGGCGATGCACTGGCAGCTATATTCTTCAACATTGTTCTTGAGAAGGTGATAAGAGAGAGCGACGTGGAAACCATTGGTACAATCTTCAGAAAGTTGAGTCAGTTGTTAGGATATTAATTGGACGGAACGTTGACATTGTTAAAGAGAATTTCACGAAAATTGAAGAAAGGGGTGCTGAGTTGGGTCTAAAGGTCAGTTAGAGAAAAACCAAGTCCATGACAACTTCATTGTCTGATGGCAGACCAACGAACGGACCATATGCTGGAGGTGAATGGAAAACACTTCGAGACTGTGGACAGCTTTATTTACCTTGGGTCGCTGGTCAATAGAGATAACAGCATCGGAGAGGAAATGCGTAGAAGTGTAACGCTTGGTAAGAGGAGTTACTACAGTCTTCAATAGTACATTACTATGCAAGGGAAGTAAAGTGATATCTCGTATCCAGATGAGTAAAAGTAACCGAGGGCTTTAGCCCGAGGTACATTTACTCATCGTGATACGAGATATCACTTTATTTTCCGTGTGTAGTACGACGTTTTACTATGCGAGTGATGTAAAGGCCTATGCCTATGCATGTAATAGCCTTATTACATGCACCAGCATAGTAAAAACTTATTCGGTCAAAAACACTCAACTGCAACGTTAAGAGATGTAAAGATGTAATTGAGTCTGATCTGAAAGTACTAAGAGTGAGTAACTGGAGAACATTGGCGTGGAATAGGTCCGATTGGAGAAGATTGCTGGAGGAGGCCAAAACCAATAGTAGGTTGTAGTACCCGCCTAAGTAAGTAAGTAAGTAGAGTTACTCATAAAAGCATTGTCTTTGCTTGGCTTTGAATGTTCAAGAAATAGAAACGGTAAGTAAGCCCCTCCTCCACAGTGAAACTAACAATATAACTTAATCGCGCTGCTATTCGCTTTTAGAACATTCTCACGAATTACTTCAGATAAGGAAAACCTACGTACCCTCCACAATCCCGTCACGCCTTCAATTCGATAAATCTGCCTGAAGCAACCGAACAATCCCATTTGTTCGGTACCCCGTCCATGCACTTGCATACGAACTTTGAGCACATCTGTCGGATTGGCAATTGCACTCGAAATGGCACCGGCAGCCACCGCACACAAAATATTCCCAATCACTCGCTCATCGCCATTTTTGTCCAGCAACAGTCCTCGTTCGGTTACAATCGATTTCAATGTGTAATACGTTCCGAATTTGATCGTTCCATATGTAGCCTGTCTTAAGACAGCCGGTGAGATTCTGGAAATGTGAAAAAATAGTTTCGTGAACAAGACCAGACAAGCGGTTTGGAAATTGATTATTTCTTACCCGGAATACAGTGCTCTCACACCTTCCTGTTGTGATATTTGATTGAAGGCATCTATCATGCCCCGGTACTTGAGTTTCGTAAATTGTTGGTCGATTTTCTGTCCTTGAATTTGTAATCGTGTCTTGGTTGTATCTATGGGAAACGTCCCTGAAGGAAAATAAACAAAAATAAATTTGCAAAGTTTCTACGGGTAATAGTGACATTGCTGACTATAGTGCAATTGATTTAAAATCGTAAAACTAATGGAAATCGAATCAATTAAGACTCCTTCGTCGAATTACATAATTCTCAGTTTACATTTCATCAGATAGAGATCCTTATGATCCCGGTATAAATAAGAGAAAAACATAACTTCGTTGAGGTTATGTCATTACATACCGAACTCTGCAAAAATTGATGCTACACCTCCATAAATAAATGGACGCCAGTCTCTATCACCCATTCCACAAGCTAATCAAGCAGGCTGAATAGTTGTCGCGTGATGGAATTACGTTTTTATGGGCAAAGACTCTGATTTTTATTGTATGTTCGACTCCAGTTTGTTGACTTTGAAACTGACATTACTTGAATGTCAAACCAGCTGAGCGAAAACAATGAAGTACGATTCCGACTAAATTTCGAATTTTCGCCATTTTCGCCACAAAATCGGAGACACAAAAACGAAATTTTTGTTTGTGGTGCGGCATCTGTTAGTTCAATTCAAAACTACCTTGAATAACGGAAATCATTTCCAACGCTCAAACGTTGGTGTCGTTTTTCAAAACTCGTTTTGACCGTTAAGTGCCCATTCCACTGAAAAAAAGTACTCCGTGAGAGAGCCGTTAGAGAGCCGTCAGAGAGCAATCTGTCAAATAAACAAAGAAAAATTGAAAAAATTCAATTTTGTCTCTCACACGGAGTACTTTTTTTGGTAAGAGGAAACTAAGCATTACGGTCAGTTGCATGGATGTATGTACAAAAACACAGGAAGGAACTGAATTGATTTGGTACGATTCAATAAGTGATTTCTAAATTTTATTGTGCACTGTTGTCCAATAAGGTTCAAATCCTAAATTAAATTTTCCTTCTACGACTTTTGCAACTACTTTTGCGATTACTTCAGGCGAGTCATGCACATGCTACCTATGATAGATTTTATGATTGGTGTGCAGTACCAGCTCTGGTAGAGCAGAATTGGAATCCATTCCTTTTATTAATTACTCGTCAGTTGAAGCTTACCATAGCAGAGATCAAGAACATGGTGGACGATTAAACGTTTAAATTCGTGATGGAATTTTTACAACGAATGATAAACCACGAACGAACAGATTTGGGTAATATAAGGCAAACACAGGCCTTTGTGATAGTGTAGCCAGAAGACTGAGTACTGCTAAAGTGTTCTATTATGGGTGGCAATGTTTTTTCAAAGACATCGCAATGACGAAGCCATTGGGCATACGTAAGCTATATACAATGGATGCAGTGCATGAGTTCTCTACTCATGAATCTCGCTACATTGACGAGATTAATGAGTCTTGTGGTTCGAGTAAATCAGTCTTAAATGAGGTTTCAACTCGTTCGGTACGCTCAGTTTCTGTTCATGTTGATCAGTAAATCGCCGCGCAACAGTCCACTACTTTACAACCGATTTCGTTGAAAACGAATGCTGAACATCCACCTGTCACAAACGGCTGTCATCAATTATCGACAACTACAGCAAAGAATAAACGACAAGCTCTGACTAATGAGATCTTATATAGTAAAAAGCATGTTCAAAACAAATGAAGTAAAAGATCTCCAAAATCAATCTCTGAAAATCTTCGATCAAATAAAGTAATAGTTTGAATAGAAAAACTGTTAATATGCTTGCCGTTTGTGACAGGTTAAGCTACTTAAGCTGAAATATCGAAAAAGCTGTATAGATAGATATAACTTTGTTTTTTTTAAATCTTGTTTTATGAATGAGAATGAAACCGACGCACTTCAAGCAAGAGTCGTTCTAAATAGAGTACTGAAACTGGACAGTGTATCATTAGTGTTTAGCGTTTTGTAGCGCGCCAGCAATACTGGGAACAATTCGGAACCGTTTTTGCATAAATTCTGTGAAAAGTTAAAAAATAGAAGGTCAACGAATCTGTAACCCGGTGAAACTTTACGTCGGGTCTATATTGAAAGCTCTTGAAATGAGCTACGACACCACTATATTGCCTTCCAGTCACAGATTTCACAAAGCTTTAAATCCAGAAAAATTCTCAAAAAGTCATGGTCGGGAGGGAGCTCTTCTTGTAATTTTTTATCGGTGAGTCAATTTTTTAAAAATTTTAAAGTATGCCAAATTGAAGCCACGGTCGCTACGAGTAATTATCATATACACTTATACACCATTCTGCATCGAACCTACCCACAGGCCTTAAGAGCGCTCACCCCTTGGCAAATTTTTAGCCTACATTTGTGCGCAGAGATATTCGTTTTTTGATGATTTCTCTGAACCAAAATCTTTTTTTCAAAAAGTAAAACCATTAAAGCCTGCAAAAATGTGTTACTTTTAAAGGAAAAATTGGTTTGTGGTTGATAACTTATGCCACTTGGAGAAACCTTTGCAAAATGTGTAAATTATACATTTTGCAATGTTTTCTCCCAGTAGGTTTTGACTCACAGACCAAATTTTCCTTGAAAAGTAACACATTTTTGCATGCTTTAATGGTTTAACTTTTTCAAAAGAAGATTTTGGTTCAGAGAAATCATCAAAAAACGAATATTTTTGCGCACAAATGTAGGCTACAAATTTTCCTAACATCCGCCGCTTATACAATGACAACAAATGAATGAGGGCGATATGGATTTTTATTGTGTATTTTGTTAAGGTATTTCAGGTTTTGGGTATTTAGGGTGATATATATTTGATCTTTAATCGACATTTTACTTATTTTGAAAAAAAAATCCACAAAAATTATTTGCATTTTCAAAAATTTCGCGCACAATAAAAATCCATATCGCCCTCATTCATTTGTTGTCATTGTATAAGCGGCGGATGTAAGGAACGAATCCGACGTTTAAAAATCAGTCCACTTTTGCCTGGTATAAAGCCTTTGGTATCATACAAACATAAAACACTGTAAAAACATTTTCATGTATAATAGAGTACTTTCTGTAGCTGACCACTATGATCACTCATGCTTGAATTGCGTTGATGACACACAAAGAAATGTGTTAGTACATAACCCGTTAGAATTTGTAACCTGTGTCTAAGATGTGCAACATAAAGAATAGTGCTAAAAAATTTCATTAAATTTATTTTACTCAACACAGTTTGCGTCTAGTCTAGTTGCGATAAATATGACGTTGCTCAAAGCAAGCATGAGTGTCTAAATAGAAAAAATAGTATTCTATTTGACAGGTGTCACTAAGATCACTTACGCTTACATTGTGTTGCGTTAATTTATTGTACCAAATTTTTGGCTTGTTATTTGTTACTTTGTTGAGTACTTTTCTGCGAGGTAATTTGTTTATGATGTGGATTATTCTTTTAACGCCTGCCGTCTTTCACGGTAATTATCGGGTCTATTACTTCCATCAATCAAAGTATTTTTAATCTGTTGATTTCAAATCTAGTACTTAAATTTTTTTAAACATCCATTTTACTATATAAAGGACCGTATTACTCAGAGCTTGTCATTATTTTTGTCGTTGTTATCGATAACAGATGAAAAGCCGTATGTGACAGGTTATAAAAATAAGCAAATTTCACAGTCACGCAATGTACTAATTCATCCATCTTATGTTGATCCAAGATTCATCGCAAATCTCATCAGTCTCACCTTGTTCCACATACAGTACATATCTCGAATAAAGTTCTCATCGTCCAGTAGAACGAAGTGATAATTTAATTGATTTGTACTTAAGTCTGCGGAGCACCAATTTATTAGCTCTGTCTTTGCGTCCAAATGATATAGATGATCGAAAGATAAAATTTCCAAGCGGGCATTGCTCCCACTATCGGCAATTTCATCGTATTTTTCACGTAACACCCCCGTAACGAACACATCGTCCACCCAAAAAAATTTGGTTCGGTTGCTTATGGAATAGATTTTCGACGCATCATCAGCTCTCATTAGGTACGCACTACCAGAGCAATAATCTGGGTAAGTATCGCTCGGAAAAACTTCTTTCGGGATGTACCATCTGTTTCCCATTGTTCGGTTCGGTTTAGCACCCCACATGTTTAAACAAGCATACGTTTTCCTCGCATTTATAAGCTCCATCAATAGAACGTCGATTATTTGGAAAATGTCTGCGTAAATATCGTCGTCGGATTTTAAGATAAACTTTGCCGTAGGGCAGAATGTGCTCACCCATTTATACCTACAAAACCAATATTGATCAAAATAACATTTTTCGGTGATACATTCGTCGTTTACCCCATGAGGTGTTTATACGTGAGATTTCTGTATGAATCGACAAAGTTTCCCATGACCATGTCGCCAAATTCTTCACTCTCGTCCCGAAGTCGTTGTTCTATGTGACTATTGGGATCAGTGGTCGGATCAATTCCAAGCAGAAAAACTAAATGCAGCCGCCATTGCCTGAACAATTTAACTGAACCCCATGTGCTTCTAATTGCATATCTGCGATCGAAATGATGTCGTGCCGTGTGAATCAGAACGACTATCGCCGAATGCATTACCGTGGTTTTTGAATCGAAGCACAGAGAAGCATTGTTCATAACGAATTCAAAGTTGTGCAAGTCTTGTAACGTGTCTTGTAATTCCAATTTGTTAGTAGACGGCAGTACGTAACCTTGTGATTGTCTGATGCTATCGTGCGTCGTCTCGTGAGGAAAGGTAAACCAAAGTAAAGTAAGGCAAAGAGTTGTCTATCATTCCGGAAATTAAGTAAAAATTAAACCGTGCAATTTCCAGTTTTAATACCATCCACTTACAACGACACACCACCATTTTTTCCCTATTATAAACGTAATGCCTCGGCATCTATAATTTCAAACAGAAAAGAAAAAATGCATTGAAAGGAACGCTTACAATTAAATAGCCTGGAATGAGCTTGTTGATCTCATTAGAGTCTTGAGTGGCTTGGGAGGGTTTGCTCAGACTGAGATTGATCTGTCCAACGCACTTCGTTGACCTGTCACATTTTTGGTTTTATGAGACCTCACTATCAACCTTTTTACGCTTATGCTTATGTGGTAAGACGCATGTTAATAGTGACGAAGTAAAAGATTTCGAATCATCAATGCCTTGAAAATTGCTAGATCAAAAGAAATAATAAAAGCAATGCTTCTACACTCCTAAATATGCTTGCCGTATGTGAAAAGTTAATTAGAGTTCTTCTAAAATTGTATGTGCGGTCCTGGTTCAAAGATTATTATTATACACACGGTACAAGATAGCGCGTCACTGTAGAAGCATGAGTAACACAATGAGATGTGAGTTACGCGTTAATTACCTCAAGAATACTTGGATAATTCGAGACTTACGCTTCTACATTGACTTGTACCGTGTGCATAATAATAATCTTGGAACCAGGACCGGACATACAACTTTAGAATAACTCTGTTTAACCTTTCACATTTGGCATATTTAGGAGTGTATAAGAAATCTTCTACTTCGTCACTATAACATGCGTCTTACCGCAGCACTGTTCCTAGCATGAACATTAAATCGACAAGTGTGAAACTTGGAGCCTTTAGTGATAAGAGCTGCCACTTAGGATTGTTTGTATTGTATGTTTTAACTCATACCACAAAAACAAGTCTTCTATCTGTACAAAAAAAGCGCAGTGCATACTGTGATCTCATCAGTCTTCTAATCATCTTCTAAACTCATGCTTGAAGCATTGCTATAGTCTCGTGTTCTCACTGTCAATCGATTTTTTAGGTTGTTCCAATGACATAGTAAGTATAGACTGGCCCTTCATAGAAATTTTACTGAAACAAAAGTTCACTGAACGACATATCTGTACAAATGTATAGATAAAGTTTCACTAACACATACATATTTATGGATCTCACACATACTGTTATATGTGAACTTTTGCTTCACTTTTCCTATCAAAAACGTACCAGGAGGGCCAGTCTATACTTTCTATGTCATTGTGTCATTCTATGTTCTCCTCAGAATTCATTAAATTATTTTCGACAACAACTGAAAATAATCTGTTTACTTTTGTATGTTCGTTAAAACTAAATAGCCTCAATACGAACAACACACACTCTACGGATAATAGTGGCAGAGTCAAAATGACCAAAAATTATATCGGCTAAATTTGAAGTTTTTGGACAAAATGATGTATGGACGATTTGTTCAGTATCAAAAATAAGGGGCACCTTCCATACATCACTTTTCGATTGGACTGTGGGAACCACCCGGAACCACCTGGAACCACTTGCAAAAATCAAGCAAAATTTCGACTCTGCCGCTATTATCCGTAGAGTGTGTGTTGTTTGTATTGAGGCTATTTAGTTAAAACTAGAACCACCAAATAAATTTCCTTTCGTATTTCGTATTTCCTTTTGATTATGTTCTTGTTATTTGTAATTTCTTTTTTAATGTTAATTCTGTTATTGGCTGTAACAGGCTGTTGAATTGATTCAATAAATAAATAAATAAATTCTTTATTAAATACTAATTACGCCTTAAGCAATGCACTTCAAGCATGAGTGGTGCTCTAAAAAAAGAGTACAGAAATTCGACAGTGTATCATACAAGCGTAAAAACATTTACATGTAGCTGATCACTATGACCACTCATGCTTGAAGTGCGTTGCTTAAAGGCAAATGACTATACCGAAATCGAATGTCAGCCATTGCACAGTGATGACGGAAGAGAATCTATAATGATTAGGGCACGATTGGTAACTCAAAACGCTTCGTCTAAAAGATTGAATTTCGCACCGAATTTCATTTATGAAACGTCTTAGCAATAATTATACGTGGTGGCTAAAAGCCAATGAGACTCTACCGTGATACCTTATTTAATCGAACCGCAAACTGAAAGTGATCGACATTTTGAATAGTATTGGCTGGAACTATGCTTTTTATTTCCGATCAGTTTAATCTTGTCAATCAGTACACGCAATTAAAATGAAAAACATAAATTCTATCATTGCGTTGATAAGGAAAGGCAAGCTTTGATGTAGAAGTATCCGATGAATTGTGTAATAGTAATAGTTAGACCGTCACGAACGTTTGCATGGATGTGCCTACAAAAGCATAGAAAGTAGCGCGCGGATTCGTTACGCAAAAATGGAATGGAAAAATGGAAAAAGGAAGCAAACAACCAAATACATCGCAAAAATTGAAACAAAAGGCGAAATTTTGTTTTCTTTGATGATTCCCATAGAAATGTGTAGTATCCTGGAAGTATTGTACAAGATAATAAATAAAAAAAAGTGTTTACGGTAGTGAAATGGAACTGCCTGTATTTGTTGATAGCCTGCTATACTACACTCACAGTAAGCGTTCGCACCTTGTTGAAACTTCTGACCTGGTTCTATGATGTGCTACGCAAAGGACAGTGACGTACGACATTACATTTCATTTATTATTTACACGGCAGAGTAAAACAAACCAGGCAGGAGCGGTTCATTTTTGAAACGTCAAATAAGGGACCTAATACACTACTAATACACTATATGAAAATGAACTCAAATGAGCACTGACATAAATTGAAAATTTTTATTCGCAAAACACCAAGGCTATATATAACAGCTCCTTAGTCAAAACAAGCTCGCCTGCCTGGTTTTCTCTACTCTCCCGTGATTATTCTATCTTTTTCTTGTTCCAATAAGAATTTCCTGTTCCAACATTTCTCTAGTTATTTTTCCCTCAGCAAAATAAGTTTTCAAAAAAGGTTTTCGTAGGGTTTTTTGTAACCAATTCCATTTATAGAACATGAGTTCCTGATGTCAAACGAATTGTTAACCAACTCAATAAACTTCGCCAATTTCTTTGCATTTTCATCAGAGGGAAATCGTTTTAAGAGAACTAGAGCTACTGAATGTCAGACCAGCTCTGATGCCATTGAAAATGTTGGTATTCGAGCAACGCACTTCAAGCAAAAGTGCTATTAATGACAGCTGCCAAATAGAGTACTACTTTATTTGAAAAAAGGGTCCGAATTTTTTCGGTAAGTCTATAAAAATTGGTTGCAACCACGACAGAGTAAAGTTAATCAGGCAGGAGCGCTGATTTGGCTAGGGACCTGAATAATATATATTTTTTGCGAACAAATTTTTCAATTTATGTCAGTGTTCATTTTCGTCCAGTGTATTAGGTCCCATATTTGACGTTTCGAAAATGAACCTCTCCTGCCTGGTTTATTTTACTCTGCCGTGGTTGCAACCAGTAACGGACGGCAAGCATATGATCAGTATTATTATCGGGTCTATTACTTCCATCGATCAAAATATTTGAAATCAGTTGATTTCAAAACTTTTACTTCAATTTTAACATGAATTTTGCTATATAACTGGCATTTAACATAGAGCTTGTCATTATTTTTGTCGTCTTTATCGATTATCGATTTTTGTTTTAATTTCACTTTATTATCATCCCTTTTTTGAAGTGTGGAACACAATCAGTAATTCAGATGATGTATGGGACAGGATAGATAATTGGCCTCTATAAACCATAACCGTTTGCATCTGTTTATTTCGACCCATTATTCAACTTATGAAGGCGGGTGACACTCAAATTTCTCGAGTTCAGTGTATTGATGAATTGAATAATTTCAGATCAAGTGTCGCCTTGCGGTGAAAAGTATTCTCAGTGAAAAGTTGAAATGCGCAGAATGTGAAAAGATCTTGTCCCTTGATCTCTCGAGCATTGAATATAATACGTTACTTTTCATGCAATGTAATTTTAATGGTTTTCATTGGTTAAATGTTATTGGATAACGGATATTTATATTATTCATCATACTCCCATTTATACGCTGCAAGGTCCGCCACATGCATAACAATGACCTGTTGAAGAATTAATACAGTGAAGAGAAAACGAATTCTTTCTTTCTAAATTCTTTAAAGTTACCGCATTCGTCTTTCGATGTACAACTAATATATTTATAGCTTTGCGAAAATGTTTTCGTTTGCCAGCACCATTCAGGGCCATCTCCATCGAAAACTATCAAAAGTTGAGACGATAATTGACTAATTTAGATTTTTTTCTTTTTTAAATTTTAATCTACCCAGCACTCCAATGCCACCTCTGCAATTTGACCAACAACGACCTCTCAGACAGCCATATGTCCATCCACAGTTGTCATTTAGGCTTGCAGCAGTTTCTTTGGCTGTGGCTTTTTCCTCTGCTTCGAGCTGCATATCTGCGATGTCATTCCATCCTGTAGGAACTGCCTTGGCCCTGGTTGTGGTATCTTCGACTGCTTTGAGTTGGATATATCTGCGATGTCATTCTGTCCTTCGGGAACTGCCTTGGTTTTGATGTCTTCAACTCCATTGATTTTGATATCTGCCCTTCCGGCGGTTACTTTTAATGCAAAACTACAAATTATGCATGAAATCAACAGAAACTGTAATTTAAGTAACATCGTGCTGTTTCAAAATTTGGTTTGAAATGTTCTATCCAATCGGTTGCTTTTATATACAGTAATTATGCTATAAATCGAATTGAATGACATTTTGTTTATCGAATTATGTTGACAATGAAATGTTTGGAAAAACTACATTTTGAATTTATATTCAATTGAATTTATTATTCATGTGTACACTGAGAAAAATTGAAAGTGAAAGTTGTGTCCTTCTGAAAACTGTACGTTGAAAGCTTTAAAATTCTTGTCATTTTGTAATTTGAAATTTTTGTCATTTTACCAATGTTCTGAGTTCGGTTCCTCCATCACAATATGTTTTGTTAGTGCCTAGATTCAGACTCACTTGCTGATTTTGCTGATTAAAATGTACGATCCGCTGACCTTTAAGCCTCACATTAGCGTTAAAGTTGCGAAGGCATATTCTATACTGGGTTTCGTGAAGAGAATATGTGGTGATTTCAAGGAAGTGAAATGTTTGACGAGTCTCTATAATGCGCATGTCAGGTCTCATCTTGAATATGCTTCCGTGGTCTGGTCCCCTTCTGGTGTTGAGCTCAGCGACACCCTTGAGTCTGTACAGAAGAGGTTTGTTTCGTATGATCTAAGGCACTCGGTAAGGAGAAATCGGAACTATGAGCTTCCCCCGTATGACGAGCGTCGGAGGGTTTTGTGTCTTGATCGGCTGTCCGATTTTTCTTGTATGATGTGCTGAAGGCCAGAGTGAACTCGCCGAAGTTGACTACAATATTTGATTCATATCGTCATATGCCCGACCACCCTTACGGTTTGCATCACTTTAATGTTTTTCGTCATCCTAGCCATAGAACGAACGCTTTATGGCTATCATGAGCCGATTGCTGAGGCATGTAGAGAATTTGAAAGATTTATAGACGTTTTTAGAACCAGTGATTCTCGTGAGATTTTTCGTTCCAGGGTGAAGTCCTCCTCTCGATGAAGGATCGTTACTGGCTATTCTTGTCGTTGCAGCAACTCATGACACGCAATTCATTTGTTCATAGGGTGAATTGCAATTTTGACGGGTCGACTGGGTTGCTTCCACTTCCGGTTTGCTTCTTCGTGCTACATCACAGTTAATCGATGTTGGCACCGTAATGATTTTATCAGTCTGATTACTTGGTTTTGTAATCTTTTGATAAATGAAATGTTTCAAATCAAATCAAATCAATAGTTCATAGTTGAGAGAGAATGTTTTAGCGGAGATGTTAACTAGACAAGCGTCACGACTTGACTGATTAAAATTTATGATCCTCTACTCTTCATATTATGTGATTTCACAATTTTACCATCAATTTCGAATAGCAATTACAATCAACTACGAAATGTGTGGAAATATTCCGAAAAATGTAGTTTAGGAACGTGCGAGTCTATTGATAACACGCCGCGTCAATCACCTCTAGTTTTTTTTTTGATAACCATTGTATTAAAAAGAATAGCCAACTTTGACGTCTATTTGAGTGACATCAAAGTCAGTTTCGTTGCTTGAGAGTGCTTTGATTTTACTCAAAATGTCATCCTTTAATTTAACCTTTTTCCACATCCTCAGCTTGCAGCCATCTATTTCTTGTAACAACTTTTAATTTTTTCTTGACCTTTATTTCCTGAAACCCAAATTTTTCCTTCTATAAACTAATTCTAAGGGAAGCTAACCCCTTAACATTCGTTCGAGTGCGAATGGTCTAAGAACTAGCACGCGGCAACGAATAGCACTTACCGTAATTTTAAACGTGATAAAGAACGTTGTTAAAAAAATAAATAAAATTAAAGTCTAAAAAATATATAAAAAAATCGATCTAAATGCAAATTAAAATTTCTAGAAATTTACACATGATAGTGGCCGCCGTCGACGCAGCAGACATTCAATTTTGAATACAAATTAATGAAATGTATAGTTTCTAAGATTTCTGAAGGAAATGAGCCCATCGGAAAGTTTTGGTTGGAAATCTATTAATTTATTGCCAACTGTGTCACTTAATCGATGGTTTTAGTTGATGCTACTATCGTTGGGACTGAATTTTGGATTCATTCGTCTTAATCATTCCACATCGTTTGTTGTAGCTCCTTAGAATTGTAACGCTACGCAATGCGATTAGTTTAAGAAATGGTTTTTGGAAATAAATGAATTTGAAAATTGAAATTGAAATCGTTTTCCATATGACAGCATACATGTGTCGGTATAGGTTTGTTCCAAGGCCATATGAATTGTCAAATTTCATCCATATAACCATAACCTCAATAATACCTCTGTGTAAATCGCGTAGGCGACGTTGGTCGATTTGTCAAAGTTCGTGTTTACAGTTACTTGGAACAAACCTATACTGACAAAAAATAGTTGGAATTCTTATCTGTAGCAGGTAACTTTGTCTCCAGGCAATCTAGAATAGCTACTACAGCTGTAGCGCCTCATACAAAAAATACAGCTGTTGCAGCTATTTTAGATTACCTGGAGACAAAGTTACCTGCTACAGGTAAGAATTTCAACTCTTTTTTGTCAGTATATGGCAGAACACATGTTCCACACATTTGCAGAAAGTTATGCGTGGACGTACATGGAGGTCTCAAAGTAATAGTGGCTATGAACGAAGATTACTTCCTGGTAGTATTGTACAAGATACTAAATGATTTAAGTATTTACGGTAGTGCGGTAGAACTTCCTGTATTTATTCATCCATCTTACTTTGATTCTACGTTGATCCAAGATTCATCGCAAATCTCATCATTCTCACCTTGTTCCATATGCAGAACATATCTCGAATAAACTCCTCATCGTCCAATAGGATGAAGTCATAATTCAATAGATTTGTACGTATGTCTTTCGAGCACCAATTAATTATCTCTGTCTTATCGCCAAAATGATGCCGATTCTTCAAAGATAAAATTTCCAAGCGGCTGTTCCTCCCACTATCGACAATTTCAGCGTATTTTTCACGTAACACTCCCGTAACGAACACATCGTCCACCCAAAAAAATTTGGTTCGGTTGCTTATGGAATAGATTTTTGACGCATCTTGAGCTCTCATTAAGTATGCACTACCAGAGCAATAATATGGGTAAGTATCGTCCGGAAAAACTTCTTTCGGGATGTACCATGGGTATTCAGGTGTTCGATTCGGTACATTACCCCCCATGTTCGCACAAGAATAAGTTTTCTCCGACATTATGAGTTCGATCAATAGTACGTCGATTATTTGGAAAATGTCTGCGTAAATATCGTCGTTGGTTTTTAAGATGAACTTTGCCGTAGGGCAGAACGTGCCCACCCATTTATACCTACAACAGCAATATTGATCAAAATAACATTTTTTGGTGACACAACATTCATCGTTTACCCCATGAGGTGTTTATACGTGAGATTTCTGTGTGAATCGACAAAGTTTCCCATGACCATGTCGCCAAATTCTTCACTCTCATCCCGAAGTCGTTGTTCTGCGAAATGTTCTGGATCAGCGTGAGGATCAATTCCAAGCAGAAAGACTAAATGGAGATGCCATTGCCTGTAAAATTTAATTGAACCCCAGGTGCTTCTAATTGCATATCTGCGATCGAAATGGTTTCGCGTCGTGTGAACCAAAATTACTATCGCCGAATGCGTTTCCGTTGTTTTTGAATCGAAGCACAGATAAGCATTGTTCATAACAAATTCAAAGTTGTCCAAGTTAATTAACGTGTCTTGTAACTCCAATTTGTTAGTAGACGGCAGTACGTAATCTTGTGATTGTCTGATGTTATCGTGCGTCGTCTCGTGAGGAAAGGTAAACCAAAGTAAAGTAAGGCAAAGAGTTGTCTACAATAGCGGTCAGAAAGAAGTAAAATCGTGGAATCTCCAGTTTTAATACCACTCACTTACAACGGCACAGCACCATTTTTTCGCTATGATAAACGTAATGCCTCGGCATCTATAAATTCAAACAGAAAAAAAATCGTTGTTGTGTAGGATAACGCAAATTTTGTTAAGGAACGTTTACCGAGCGAGGTCCGGCAAACGAGTGATTGGATATAGTTTTCTGAAGAAGAGATATGGAAAATTCGGAAAATCTAACTACGTAAAAAAAACTTTGAACCTCTACCTTTGAAATGAGCTATCACACGTCTCACACAGCCTGGCAATAATTCGACAAAGACACATCTGCACCAGTGCCTATTTTTGGTGAAATTTCGTAAAGTTCATGAAATTTTGTGAAATTCATGAAATTTCGTGAAATTCATGAAATTTTGTGAAATTCATGAAATTTTGTGAAATTCGTGAAATTCGATCTGCACTTAAACTTTGAAGGTGTGGGGAGGGGAAGGGTGAGGTGGAATTGTTTGTCTCTTCTTCAGAAAACTATTTCTTCGATGGCTTAAACAGCCAACAATCACTCGTTTGCCGGAACACTCGCTCGGTAAACGTTCATAGCGTTATCGACTACACTATTGAACCAAGCACTAAGATTAAGGTTAGCTCTTTCGGTATGTGTACTTAAAGTAGGTCGAAGCACGGATTCAGCTGTAAACTTTGGGGCACGCAGATGTAGATACGATACAAACTAAATTCTGGTGAATTTGTTTGTAGGGAAAAGGTGTGTTCCCGCGTATCTAATAAAATGGCGATCTGTGTGACCTCAACAAAGTTTACAGCCTTTTGTTCGGTATGGTTTAAAATTTAGTAGTGTCTGCATCTTGCACACATTACAATGTCAAGTATTTTTTTGAATTGGCCATTTTCACGATCAACAGATGTCACTGCTTTCTATATATGAATTTTACTTCTTAGTAACGATATTGTGTCCGCGTTTTTATCACCACTTTTTATAGGACAATGATGTTTAGAAACTAAGAAGAAATGTAATAGTTACCCCATATTTTAGTACATTCTGTCATAAAATTACTGCTGTCACTGCGCTTATATCATGTGAACCAACTTCACTGCTGTGCTGTGACATTTCATAGGAATGAATCAATGTGAAGTTGTTTCACAAAAAAATAGTCCAGTAAGAATGTTGTACCATAAAAAAATGTGGCGCCTCTACAGGCCAACCGACTAGGCGAATATGCAATTTGTACTTTAGTGACGACATGCTTTTCCGCTACGTGTCGCACCCTTGGTTGGGAATCGCCAATGGCAACGTGCACAACACAAAAATCGAAACCCACTCGAAACCGGTAGAGTACCTCTTGTTAACGGTTAATAAATCAACAAATTCCATAATCTATTGGTATTTGTTTTGCTTGTTGAACTCACTGGAGTCATAAGTGGATTTGGAAGAATTAGTTCGGAATAACATTTCTCTTTTACATTTTATGTTTGCTTGTTTCAATTATAAAACCGCACTAACAGCACAATTATTCATGTGTACGTACACAAACTCCAATGAAAATATATACCTACGAGTTATCCATACAAACTAATTTAAAATTCTTTTATTAATAGTTACGTCTTAAGGCAAATGATTGTACCGAAATCGAATGTCAGCCATTGCACAATGCACAGTGATGACGGAAGAGAATCTATAATGATTAAGGCACGATTGGTAACTCAAAACGCTTCTTCTAAAAGATTGAATTTCTCACCGAATTTCATTTATGAAACGACCTAGCAATAATTGTATTTGCTGGCTAAAAACCAATGTGATTTTTTCTGTGATACCTTTAATCGAAGGGCAAACTGAAAATGATCGACATTTTTAAAAGAATTAATTGGCTGGAGCATACAAGTTTTCCATTCAGTTTAATCTTGTCAATCAATACGCGCAATTAAAATGAAAAACATAAATTCTATTGCTGCGTTGATAAGAAAAGGTTTGGTGTAGAAAAGTCTATCCGATGTCAGAATTGTGTAGTAGCAATAGTCATTTATGTATCTGTTTTAAACGATTAATTTTAGGCAATTTCGCTGGTAATTTATTTTTAAATTTACAGTAACATATCGACAAGGTTTAAAATTAGGATTAATCGAGCTATTAGCAATATAAAGTTTTACCACCCTGATAAAGCAAACCTTTCATTTTCTATCATATATTATTGTGGTTTCCTTTGATCGACAGCGCCACCATGCCATCTCTCGAGTATAACTCTATGGGCTAGTATTTTTTTCAATCAATAATAGCAGATTAAGAAACATAAGACTGAAAACGTTCGTTCCAACTGACGATTTTTCAGCTTTGACACAAAAAAGAGCATTGAAAAAAGAATTATTTATTGATCACTTAGTGATATTAGGTATTTAAAGGTCCTAAAGATTTGATTTTATTTTAAGTTGGTCCGATTTATAATTACTAGTACTTGGCAGAAAATTAAATAAATTTGTTGTCCGTTCCCACCATTGATGTAATATAGTGTTTAATATAGTGTGTAACGTTACTTACGTTCTAAAAAAAGCGCGCGGAATAAAGTCATACAAATATGTCAAAATCTTAATGTCCCCTTCCTTTTTGAATGGATACCTTTTAACACATTGAAATTAATTGCGGCTTGCCAACTTTCGGCACCCTGGACTTTACTTAAATAGTCGAAGAATGCCTCCAAATAAATTTCTAAAAAAAATGAATTCTAGATTTTTAGAAATTTATTTGGAGGTATTCCACGACTATTTAAGAAAAGTCCGGGGTGCCGAAAGTTGACAAGCCGCAATTATTTTGAATGTGTTGTCCTCGCTTTGTTTTGTGTGTGGTTACAAATTGTTGTCGTTGTGTGTGTGATATATTTTCGAATGTTCGTTCTTCATGTGTACCAATCAGCCATATAGATCATTTTCATGACCTTGTAAACACGATCCCAACTGTCAGACATGTCGAAAAATATCGAATGAATTGAACGAACGATTTTCATGTAAAAACCAGTAAATTGAACCCAGTTACCTTCAATTGATTGAGGTTAAGGACTACTTGACGAAAAATTAAGTGGGGTTACGTTGACGACTACCGTATAATAATGAAAATGATCTATATTATATCGACGGTTCCCACGTACGAAAAAAGGTACTTGTCGAAATATCATCAGAACAATGGAAAAGTGTAAACATAAACAACTTTGTATAGCTTTTTTGAAATGTCAACGAGAACTTTCGTTTCCACTTTGGCGTTTTATTCGTCAAGAAGAAATTACTACATCGTCGTTAAAAAATGACAGGTATGTGAAAGTGGGCATTTACCGGCGATTTTTCCACGACATTGTCTATTTTCAGATACCTGCCATGTCTTAACGACAAAACATTTTTTTGATATTAAATTTGAGAATGATGAATCCATATTAGATCTTTCAGTGCCCAAAGTTCCATGACAAAATGTTTAGCATTTGCGACGAAATCACATTTTGAAAACTTCGGTACAAACATGTACATACAACTGTCGTACGTTACATGTACAGCTGCGATTGTAATAGTTATTTACGTATCGATTAAGTAGGCCGAAAGAGTTACGTATTAAGTTTTGTATGCTTGCTAAGAGGACCGAAAGTAAAGAAATGTCAATTCAAGGGGCGAAAGCGAAAGCTTTCGCCCCGCGAATTGACAGCTTTACTTTCGGTCCTCTTAGCAAGCATACAAATTAATTTTGTTGGATTCGTTCTGTATATCTTATTGTTATTATTTTTGAAATAAGAAGCGGGTCGAACGCTTTAGCTTTACTGTACGACAAGAAAATTATTTATTAATTTATTTCAATGTTTAAATCTGTAGAAGTACAACGCGAGGCACACACATATCAGAAACCTGGAGTGAAGACTGTGGATGGATTACTTGTCATGTCTGGGTGCTACGCTTTCCAAAAGCAACCAACAATCGAAGACGAATACACATCTATTGTTTTTTGAGTGACATTAAAATAAATAAATGAAAATAATTCTTCGAAAACGTCGAATTTGGTCTTTTTCCCGCAGTTTCCTGTTTGAAGGTCATGTGATAAGAGTAAAGCCTACTTCAAATTGACATAGGTAATATTTTACTACTATGTGCATTGCCTGTACTGCAATGTATTCAATGTGAGTATTTAACATCGAACGAACTTTCGTCAAATTCTGCTGTACGCGATTTTATAGATCCAAGACTATGGTTCAACGAATATCTAGGTTTCTCGTTGAGTTCGCACATAGGGTTCAGTGTTCAGAAACACTTCGTAGCAATGTCAACAGGTATCAAACTATTTAGCACGCATGGGGCTCGAATCTTCTGCGCACTTGTTTAACTGGTTTCTTGTTTAAAAGTACTTATTGTCTTTAACATACGAAAATTATCTGTGCAAGCAACCAGTAATTTTACAAAACATACAAAACTTATGCATGGCTTGCATGACTATTAATTTTTGTCTGTTGTGAGGTCATCAATAGTCATCGACAGCGTATCCAAATTTTTCTCAGATTTTTTTTTTAATGTTGATAATAGACATATCAGTCATTCATAAAATGTCTGGTAGATGAAGCATATTATTAAACTAATAGATACGCACATGTGCGACTACATGTTACGTAAAAATATTATGGTAATTCTCATTATAGTAAAATTATGCAAATCAGTTCTCTTATGTGATTCAGAAACTTGAACTTGGCAATGACTTGGTCGGTTTTTGACTTTGTTGTCTTTATCCGATGAGGTCAAATGAGAGGGTAATTTTGCTGATTTTGTTTGTTTTTCGATTATTTACATTTATTGAACTTAATTGAATTATCGAAATTTAAGGAATACGTTTGTAGTTCCTTCTTTCTAAATAAATTTTTTAGCGATTTTTAGTTCTAAATCTGTACATAGGAGTGCAGCTCTAAAAATAAGTATAAGTATTATATATTACACACTTGTCACGAAGAAGTCGAGGCTTGCCGAGACTGATAGTGACAAGTGTGTACTCTATTTTATCACATAAGGGAAAACGAGACAACGACATAGACTAGAAGTGTAATGTTTCAATTAAACTTCTAGGTAAGTAATTTTGACATCCGAACACCGCGCGTTTGTGATAATAGTACATTTTCTACCTTGGTGTATATTTCGAGAATAACTTCGTATGTACAATTGTATATAACGAGCGCCAGCGAGTGTATATACAATTGTACATAAGAAGTGATTCGAGAAATATACACCAAGGTAGAACAATGTTTTATCTCCTGCAAGCTGATATTTCATACATTAGCGAAATAACCACAAAAATTTGGATTTAAATTTAATTAATTAAGCATGTTGTTTTAAAACGCATTCACAACAAAAAAAACATCATACAGAGAATCCTTTATTTACTTACACACATATACTATCCACCTCAAGTTCAAATCACATCATTCCGACTACTCTGATTATTTGATCGATGTAGAAGTGACTAACGAACCACTACCGACACCAATTGCATCGCGTTATCTGATTTGTTGGCGTAGTGGTCAGCATGTTTGGTTGATATGCTGCTGGTCCCGTGTTCGCTTCCGCCGTTCGGCGATTTTTTTTTCTTCAAATATGTAGATGGAAAGTAAATTTACCCTAGGTGGGTTATGTGTGAATTATCCAATCGTATAGGCTGTGGTTATGTATGTGTTTGTGTTTATATGCAGAAACGCGTAATGTATGAAATATCAGCTTGCAGGAGATAAAAAATATTAACTAAAATATCGCGGTTCAACATGGCAAAAACGATCAATTTCCCGACACTTCGTATTAAACATCTTTAGTATGTGAAAAAGGGATTAAAAATCAAATAATTTTTCTAATTAATTTTAATAGTAGATCAACACGTTTACACTTCTGGTAGAGACGATCTGATGATTGGTCGTTATGTATATGAAATAGAAAATTTCTGGTGATGGAGCCAAAAATTTCCACTCCTCTTTCCCTCCTTTTCACCCCTTCAAAGTTGATTTGCAGAGGTACATCTGTGATTTTTAAAGACATGGCCACTAACTGTACAACATCGACATTAGCCTCAAGAAAGGTAAAAGATCCAAGTTTTTTCTGGCGAGAAAAAAATCTAGGAAAATTCCTTTTTCCCAGTAGTTTTCCATCTGTATCTGTTTACACTATAAACTTTACACTCACAGAATTTTGAAAACTGACACATTTTCTGTATTAATGTTAAAAAACTAAAATTAAATTTTTAGAACTTTTTAATGTTCAAACCAAGTGTTCTCTCTCTCGCACAACTTTGCTGAACAAATTATAATTTTTTTCCCAACAGAGGTGAAGTCAGGGTCGATTTTCCGACTTCATGTCAAGTGGTGATTTTTTGTTCTTTGATTTTTAGATACGCGACCACAAATCTTACAACTTCGACATTAGGCTCAAATAGAACGTAAAAGACCCAAGTTTATTTTAGTGAAATTACTTTTCACAAATTTAGGGTTTTCAGTAGCTTTTCCAGGTTTTCTGGAATTTTCTTCATTAATTTGAATAAAAACGGTTTATATCAATTAACCTTCAAAATATTTCTGATACAACTGGCGTATGTTAAGCCGACTGTTCCTCATTCATTTCTGTGCTGCTTTTTTGAACCAAAAAACTGTTCTATGGCATGTCTATAAAGGCGACCCTGGTCCTGACCAAATTTTGAGGTGTTAATTTTCATGAAATAATTTTAATTAAGGCTACCAATATCATTCATAATTTTATTGCTACTTTTTCCAAATTTTTACACTAGACAATTTGTCGGTTTCCTTCAAATACCAAAAACGAATACTCTTACTTGGATTCTTAAAATAACTTAAATAGTCAAGCTCGATCATTCGAAACAATGAAAACGTGTTAAGAGGCATCGGCACTTTTTCCTACCACAAAACCCGAAAAAACGACCCGAAAACTGTCGATGTATCTCTTAGGAAGTCATATAAAATGATTCGAATATGCTTCAGAAAGGTAATATGGACTTTCGCCGTTGGAATTGCGGTCTTACATTTTCCAGAAATTAATAAAATTTTGATAAAATAATGAAATTAAAGTATCTCTGTTTTGAGCTAAAATTTTCACAAAACTGCTCACTTTCCTGACAACACCAAAAATATCACAACACAAGAGCGTATTATATGAAAAGCTGCCACTGATTCGGTTAGAATTGCGGTCACAAATTTTTAAAATAAATCTTTAAATTTCACAAATGTTAAAAAACAAACTGCAATAGGTTTAAGCATTATCAAAATATAATAAAATGGCGTCAAGCGAAATCGAATCATTTCCGAAAAATGATTTCAAAAATGATGTCATTTCGATTAAAATGCTACTTTCAGTAAAGGGGACATATGGGCAGCCAAATTTTTGATCTAAATAATAAAATAAATTTTTGATAATTTAAACGATTTCAGCCTTTATTATACGCTGATTACCAATGCATACATTGTAGAAGTTGATTTCAGTAAATAAGTAACAGAAAATCTACATATTTTAGTCAAAATTTTGTGTGTTCAAATTTAAATTATTACGCTTTTCCGAATTTCCTAGTTGTTTTGAGTTGTGATCGTTGGATGGAGCAAGTATCAATTGTTAAGAAGAATCATGTTGGAGTGTGTCTGAGGAGGAACAATTATGCCTCTTAATGGTACAGAAGTTATGAAACACATAAATTACCTGAGATCAATGTTGAGCCCCGAACGAATAAAAAACAACAATCAATTCCTAAGATTAAAGAGGATACGATTGTTAGATCTTTCTTATCATAAGAATCTTATGGGCGCTAGTTTATTTTTAGACTCTTAGGAAGTGTAGTTGATTCCTCCAAAATGGCTGATCGATTTTAGAATTGAATTCGAACAAGCTGTTGAATACCAAGAAATACAGTCAGAGGCAGTGAAGTTTCAGCATGAATTTGCTTTGCTGTTTTTCAGCTGATCCACACATACAATCAAAACTGTTTATACAGTTGCAGCTGCTACACTCATGCGCGTGGTAGTGGCAAAACAGTATAAAGACGTATCTCAAGACGTATACACAGTTTTGATTGTTTGTGTGGATCAGCTCAAAAACAGCTGTGCATGGTGAAATTTCACTACCTATAACTGTAAGTAGACATATTGAAAATACCGATTGACTAGACCGTAAACATCTAAACATGTGTTCGACCTTTAAGCTTGTGGGTGGACGTCCTTTGTACCAGTGGCAGGGCCTATTTATAATTGATTTAGCTCAAAAACATAAAAAACGACAAAGACACTGCTATTGTTATTTTAGGGAATTTCCCGGGCCCTAAAGGGGCCCTGAGTCGCAATTCTCATAAATTCGAAACTTGACAGTTGCCAGCATAAAATCGCATAATAACTGTCAAATTACGAATTCTTAAAGTTACGAACGTATGAAAATCGTCGCCCTGACCAGTAGGCATTGCTGTAGATGCTAAAATTACACTTGCAGAATCGCCAAAAAATCTGTTATTCAATAGAAAAAGTTATCATATCCTCCTACCGCTACAGTAGTTCTAAGTTTATTTAAACTTACGCACAGTGCCGTATGACGGCATTATCTAGCATTCATTGAGATGGATTGAGTATAGTGTATAACGCGACATAATAAATTCAAGTTTTGCGTTTTTTTTTTGTTTCAAAAGTTCTTTTGAATAATTCAATAGTTTCTTTCACAATCGGTCGACGAAACGTTAAGTTTAAGTTAAACAGACAAGAAAGTTCATAAACTCAACCGTGTCTGGTGGTTGACATAAATTTAAAATTAATTAAAAAAAGTGCTGTGATTCTGAAGAATTGTTTTTTAAGTAGAGTTTGTTCTGCCAATTTATCTGTATCAACACCGTGTAAAAACAGAAAAAAAAAGAAAATGTTTAAGGTAAATGCATACAATGTAGCGCAATATTGCTCTGGTTCTACCAATACTGCTGGTGTAATCTATTTTTAGAACAAAAGAAGAATAATTGAATTCTTGGAATTTTTGTTAAATTCTTAGAATTCTGTAAACTCGGTACCATTGGACTCAGGTACATGTAACAAAAGTTTTGATTGCAAAATATAAAGTTCCAAACAATTACGTAAGATATCCAACTTAGTAATAAGCCATCGGTAAATGAGTTTTAGCCTTCGACTAATCATTCATAGACTGGTATTTTGTACGATAAACTGTGGTTCACCAGTTTGAATTTATTAGATAAAGATTCACATTTCACGTAGAGGTTTTAACTAACACATGTAGGCGTCATAGAAGTAGACTACCTAGAGAAATTATGACCAGAAATTCGTTGAAAAATTATATCACACACACCACTAACACGAAAACGTCAACTTTGCTTCTTTTGACATTATGAATCCATTTATTTTTGACATTAATAGTCCCTTTTGACTGTCTGTACACGAAGCTGTCACACACACATTTAAATATATGATTATTTATTTTAATTTGTCAGTATGTTGAACATACTAGGTCATTTCTTCCAGTTACGAGCCCCCGCCCGCTTAGTTACAAGCACTCTATTGTCTTTTCTTTTGTTCGTTCGAAAAATTTTGAACGAACAAAAGAAAAGACAATAGGGTGCTCGTAACTAAGCGGGGCACGGTGTGCCTGAACCAAATTTAAACAAAAAATTTTACACCTCTGATTTTTCTTCTTATTTCTCTTTTTTGGGTCATAACAAACAACTTTTGTTCGAGGGGTAGGTTGGCGCAGCGGGCGCTTTTCGAAAAAATTGCGAAAACGTCATCTGAAGTCCATTATTTGGCCGTTTCCAGCACTTTTAATAACTGTTGTGGGCTAAATGACTTATTATATAAATTTTGGTAAGTCATCTGATCATTGAAAGTGATCAAGAATACTGTGAACTAGTTACAAGAACTTAATGTGCCACTAAATGTGATAATTATGACGGGATTCTTAAATATATGTGAGCAGCGCTCCAAAATTTCGGAGTAGCCGTACGTAACAGCATTGTAGGACCAATCAGAGTTTAATATGACTACAGTTTCCTAATGTTAGTATCTTTTCGATGTCTTCGAAGTATATAAAAACGATTCTCTATTTAAATTATATATTTTTCGTTACAAAAGTGTCGGCTTTGGTGATTTCGGTTTCACGGAGGTCCTCTTACTTAGCTACATTTTTTCTTTAGAGTTGCAATATTGGACACAAAGACGACTAGATAACATCACAAAATGTTTTAATATATTCGGTATGGCTAGAAGCATGTATGGCAAAAAAATGTCAATCAAATCTTCAAAAAATATAGACGGTACTAGCTTACTGATCGTCGTCGAATGTACCTAATTTTATCAAAAAAATGTATTTAAACAACTAAAAATATAATAATTTTTATTTTTTGTCATTTCATTTTTCTTTCTTTCTTAGTCTTTCGACTATGAAAATATAAAATTAGTATAAAACTGGATTAATATGACTTATAACCTACGTTATTCCACTGTAAATAGAAAATGAGTTATATTCGATTACGTTTTTTCACTATTAGTAAGCTGGTACCGTCTATATTTTTTGAAGATTTGATTGACATTTTTTTGCCATACATGCTTCTAGCCATACCGAATATATTAAAACATTTTGTGATGTTATCTAGTCGTCTTTTTCTCCAATATTGCAACACTATAGAAAAAATGTAGCTAAGTTAAGGGACCTTCGTGAAACCGAAACCACCAAAACCGACACTTTCGTAACGAAAAATATATAATTTAAATAGAGAATCGTTTTTATATACTTCGAAGACATCGAAAAGATACTCACATTAGGAAACTGTAGTCATATTAAATTCTGATTGGTCCTACAATGCTGTTACGTACAGCTACTCCGAAATTTTGGAGCGCTGCTCACATATATCGAAGAATCCCGTCATAATTATCACATTTAGTGGCACATTAAGTTCTTGTAACTAGTTCACAGTATTCTTGATCACTTTCAATGATCAGATGACTTACCAAAATTTATATAATAAGTCATTTAGCCCACAACAGTTATTAAAAGTGCTGGAAACGGTCAAATAATGGACTTCAGATGACGTTTTCGTAATTTTTTCGAAAAGGGCCCGCTGCGCCAACCTACCATTCGAACAAAAGTTGTTTGTTATGACCCAAAAAAAAGAAATAAGAAGAAAAATCAGAGGTGCAAAATTTTTTGTTTAAATTTGGTTCAGGCCCACCGTGGGGGGCTCGTAACTGGAAGAAATAACCTATGTTCTATTGCGAGCGCCCTTGCCTCACTCTAGAGGACACATTTAAATTTCTGCGCTAATTTGCTAATTTAGTAGGGAAAAACTCACACTATCAAATATTACGTATTACGTATGATTAGTATAAGGTTTTAGCGATCAAGTCAGTCAAGTAATGACTTTTTTCCCGTGGCAGCAGTAGTAAAAACCATTCATAACGCCTTTGATCAAAATGTCTTGTTGATGTGTCTTAGGAACTTGTGGCATATTTTCTTATCAATGACCATTCACGACAAAGTGCCTGGTGAAACTGTAATCCTTTCGAAAATTCAATTTAACCTAGGTCGACCAGATCTGTTCTTACGTGATATTTCTTATTTCTATGACATAACTAACAACATTTGTAAAACTCGAATATCATCTCTACAATTCGATTTTATTGTAAGTTCGGTAACCTATTTGTTCATGATCAAACAAAAGTCGTTGATGTCATGGAAAGAATAGCATCTTTAAAGTGGAGCTGGGCGGGACATATTGCAAGAAGGACGGACGAACGTTGGACCAAAAAGATCATGAACTGGAGACCACCTAAAACACGACCTAGAGGTAGACCACCAGAGAGATGGAGTAATGGTATAAAGAGAATTGCAGGCGCAAATTGGCAACAAGTGGCAACTAATCGTTCGGAATGGAAAAGAATTGGGGAGGCCTACGTCCAGCAGTGGACAGAAACAGGCTGAAAAAGAAGAAGAGGAAGATCATGAGAAGGACATGCAACGCACTTCAAGCATGAGTAGTACTCCAAATGAGGTACTGAAACTGGACAGTGTACCAAACAAAGTTTGAAACATATTCCTATTGCCTAAAAAGCTGCCATGTGGAAATGTCATTCTTATTTTCGGATAGAACCAGCGCATCAATTATCAATAAACGCAAGAGCAACAAGCAGAACTAGGTGGCACGATACCATTATTTACCGAATCAGTTAACACCTATATTTGATTTTCATATTAATTTCAAGGTCAAAATAATAATATTTGTTTCGCACACTTATTTCTTAGTTTTAATTAATTTACGTAAAATACTTATGATAACGCGATTGACAGTGTGTATGTTTATGATTGAAGAATGCGTAACTTCAGAAGTTTTCCTTTCATTAAAGTTATACTAATTTCTCTGATAATGATTTTTGATGATGTTCGAGACATAACTCACATAGGGCCTAGGGGACATTCAAAAAGGACGTCGGCGACTAGGGATAGCTGAAAACCGGACAGATTCAGACAACATGGTGGGGGGGGGGGGGGTATTTGCGAATTCGAACGTCCACTTTTTAATGCATAACAAAATGGTTAAAAGTAACGTAAGTAATGACTTTATCATATGACTCTACTCAAGATGTAGGGAAATCAAATTTCCTTCAAATTTGTATGCTTTATATGTTCGAGACAGAACTCAGATAGGGCTTAGTCCATTGGATAAAAATTCTAAAATTTGCATGGCTTATAACGACCGTTCTACTGTATATGGAATTACCCTACTGTGAAACTAGTGACCGACAAATATTATCCCCTTCAACATCTTTTGAGATCGAAGTACTAGATTTAAATGATATATGCTATGAAAGAAACCGAGCTATATTTCGTTACAAAATAGACAATATACACCAGATCTATCTTCGGCAGGATTCTTCTTCTAGCGCTAAAAACAACAGTCGTAGAAAAAATGTTTTCGTGTCGGTTAGTGTAATATAATGGACATAGAATTGAAAAGGGACTGGATCTATATGTGGATTTAAGTGAAATTCGGGGAATTTTATTAAGAAAAGAAAAACCTTTCTTAGCCAGTGTTGTTAATAAATCGTCGACAATCTTGCAATTTATTTGAGTTTGTCGCGACTCTACTCTAAATAAAAAGTTAGAAAGCGCAGATGAGATGATTCCGGCTCCCTGTATAAATTTTGTATTGACACATTCATATTCATTTTCAATTAGCAGATTAATGTAAATGTTGGACGCTAATTCCATATTCAAAACACGACAGTCACTTATTTTTGTTCTATTACAGACCTTGCTCGTTTCTTTATTTAATGACAAACTCCTTAGGCATGTACATGTTTTGATCAATCACATACTTTATACACACTAACTCATAGTCCTAGGATATCTATAAGTTGGATATAGAACTGGGACAGACAGATAGTTAATACACTTGCTACTGGTGCAGAAACCGACACTTTTTGAATAGTATCCAATAAAAACATAAGATAAAGAGTGTCTGTGTCACACTGATACGTTTTATGTACGCACGTAGATGAACGTAGCAAAGACGTTCTATTACTTCCGTTGTACATAGAGTGTGTGTTTAACCTGGTTTAGTTAATTGAAATGAAGTAAAAACTGCAATCTCAAAGGAACTTCAATAATCAACATGCCGTAAGCGAAAACCTAATGTGTTTGCTTACATTCGCTAATGAAGAAACGATGAACCTAGCAATTAGCGCCTCAAGTAGTGGCGCTCAACGTTCATTAACATATGACACTAAATTTCCTTTTGTATTGCACTTACGATTTCAATAGAATTAATGAAATGTGCGGTATAAATATAAAAGCTCGAACATTGAAGAGTTAGGAATTAAACTGCAATTGAATCGCCAATTAATAGAGTGTATGCAGGGGGCGTTTTCTGTTTTTAAATTTTTATGGTATTCACTCACGTACAACTAAGGATGTAACGTAATGCGTATACCTACAACCGACAATAAAAGTTGGTAGAAACCAAGAAAAGAATTTTAGTCTTGGCCAATCTCAACCGATTTTCGCATTTTTAATTTATTTGTAGAAAACAAATGAAGTTCGAAAAGCATTCATTCTGTGACTATGACTAGACATATTTACGCTGATAATATATACTTATCATATCGCTAGCCAGGCATGTAATGTATGATATTGAACGGCGGAGACTGGGTACATCAAGGGCATACAATATTACAGAGATTTGGTTGTTGTTTTGTGCAAAAGTTGCAATCTGAAATTGTCATTTTGGTAGTGACTATGTTCCACTTTATATTTTATCGTCGGCCAACAGATCCCCATGTCGTCTCGAGGTAACATCACCTGGGAAAACCTATTTAACCTGCGATGGCTGTAGTTTACATAATAAATTCATTTGTTCGACCTTTGAAGGTCGTCCTCCGTTCAAAATTTCTTTTGACTATGGTTCCGTTCTGTGCTATATTGCATACGAACCAAGAAAACCAGTGCCGCCTTTTCCATATGGGCCAAATGGGCAAATGCCCGTGGCGCCTGAAGTGGAGCAGAAGTAAATGGCGCCCGAGGTCCTTAAAAAAATTTTGCTTCACTAAATTGGCGCCTATTTTTTCAATTGCCCGATGGCGCCCAAAAGCTAAAAGCGGCACTGAAGAAAACTGTATAGCACTTACATTAGAAGGTCTGGTTTAATTAGTATTCAACTACGCACGGGCTTCATTCGATCCACATACACGACGACAATGCATGATACATTCTATAATGACAACTTCGTAGAGGGCTTTATGTAGCCAGCCGTCTTTACAAATTACAAATGACCGTATCAGCGATATTTATCGCAATACTTACCTAATTGCATCATATACAAACACACACGCACGTTGATATCTATCCAGTCTATCGCACATTTAGTATATATCGTTCATTCATATCTAAGTGCATGAATGTTGCTTCAATAAATAATGAGTGTAATGCTATGTAGATTACAATGGGAGCTTTAGTTTTGTGTTGGACATACGTGCGCGCGTCTCTTACCTTCAAATATTTATTTCAATTCTTTACAGTCAAACGAAATTATAGAAGGAAGACACTCAATACGTTCGGCGGTTGCTTTTATTATTTTGAACAATTAGCATTTTAATGTTAAAACAAAATTTCCAACATTATACGTCGAACAAAAACCATTAACTTCAATCATTTATACGTACAAGTGGAGTACCTTTGATTACGTGAGACGTGAATCTACAAAAAACAAAAACTGCTCAGCAATACACTTTTGTTACGTGACCTTTGCCCCAGATAATTATACCTCGCGTTTTCAGAAAAATAAAAATCGAACGACAAAAAAAAACCACTAAGCTCAACTGTGTACCTTTCTGACTCATTTAGTTGATTGAGATCCGTCAAACTGTGTGAACTAAAGACAACGTTCAACATGAAGGAAGATCTAGAACTGGTGCCGTACATATGGCCCGCGGTGTTATACAAAATAGCCGAATATTTGAAGCGAAAGTTCGGTGAATCGGTTACGATTAAATCGAGCCTTGGCGAAATTGTCGGAGTTAAAATGCACTCATCGGAGGGATTCGATTACATCAACTTTCTTGGTGTGCCGTATGCAAAGCCACCGATCGGAAGTTTGCGGTTTAAGGTAAGAGGCATATTAATAGGGAAAACAAGAGAATTTTTGTTTGGGAAAGTTTGCGACTTTTCATCTTTTTATTCCTTGTCAAGTTCACTTTGATCAATCGGAAACCCCGTATTCAGCCTTGTCTCTTCACGAAGTCATTTCTCATTTTATTGTAATCAATTCTGAACAATTTGTTACTCTTGCGATTTGTTAGTCATAAACTTCATGAGTTCCTCTGGAGTACAGGGAGCTCTCGATGAGCTTTAACAATCAATTAATCGACGGGTCATGAGTTTCGAGGAAATTATTGTCATTGTATTGGTTTCTAGGGACCTCTAAGGAAACTGTTTCTCTGACACTTCTTTTATATCACAATTGAACAGCTCATCCACATGCCTACGCCTATGCAATAAGAATCAATTTTCATTTGAATTTTTCCTTAGGATCCAGAACCGCTCGATGCGTGGACACAACCATTCCGTGCTTGTAGCGAGTCAACAGCCAGTCAAAAAGATGCGGTTACAAGACGCTTCATGGGAACGGAAGACTGCTTACACATGAACATTTACACGAAAGATTTGAGTCCAAAAGTACTGCGTCCGGTCATGGTGTTTCTGCATGGTGGTGCATTCATCTTCGGGTCGAATTCAAAAGATGCGTACAATCCCGAATATTTGCTCAGAAAAGATGTGGTGGTCATTGTGGTGAATTATCGGCTGGGCATTTTTGGTAAGTTTTTTGAGCTGTAACCGATTTTGTTTTACTGTGAAATAGTGAAAAACAATTTAACATTATAACACACGGCGGCTTTGTCATCTGTTAACGACAACGACAACAAAAATAAATTATGAGCTCTGTCTGACTTGGTTATATACCAATTATGTGTTGAAACAAATGAAGTAATAGATTTGTTGTCAACCTGTTGAAAATACTCAAGATCAAAGGAAGTAACAGATTCGAACATTAGTGACAAGATTGACACATTATCGGAACACATAGGGTGTGATCTGAATCTGATATATTTTAGCATATTTTAGAGCAAAGACTACATGTCACGTCACATGTACCTAGCCTAGACAAGGTACCTGACTCATTAATTTCAATCTATTCAGTCTTTAGCAGCTCAACCACGAATTTAATTGGAGCTACAAACTTATTTGATGTCACTTCCATTCCAGTACTTCTTAATGTAAAGAAATTAAATAAAGTTGAAAGTCACTTTATCACTTCATGTAACACTTCCTGCATCAATCAATATAAATCTATTTTTTACGAAGAAAGGCCGTCGCCTCAATGCACTATACATACCAATGAACCTGTACAATACCCGCGGTCAAAACAGCTTTTTTGATCGTCGTCTATACGAGTTCGGCATGACAAGTTCTTTGTTTACATTTCACATAAAATGATTAATAAATAGAAAATTTAATTGCTTTAAAACCTTGAACTTGACAATGTGTATAGAGTTTGTTAGTTGCTAAATCATTATGTTCGCATATATTCACAATTTTCTTTAACTATAGTAGACATCAATGTCAATATGGTGATCATTTAATTTAAAAAAAAAACTTGTTTCCAATAAGGAAACACCGTGTGGGTGTGAGCATAAATGCATAGTAAAAAATTATGTTTATCGAACATTGTTCGATATAGTCACGGTTTGGTTAGCGATAGCTGACTAACATAATCTTCTTCATACAAACGTTTACAAATGTTTATGTCACCTGTACCGGTTGTAGCGACAAAAATTAACAAAGTTAGTTAAAATAAGTGAGGGGAAAGATTTTACTTAAATCATGATGATAAAATGGTCAATTCGAGGCGAAACCGAATGTGACAACACATAGTATACGTATAATGTCAATTAAGTTATCAAGTTGGGAAAAACTTTTTATCTGTCTAGAACGATAATCTCGAGCTTATCCCTCTAGGGAGTTTTTGTTTATCTCGATATATCTGTTCTCGACAGATAAAATATGCACCTATTGCCAGACTGTTATTTTGACGTGTAGGCATTATGACCCACGCCTTCGGCTAGGGCAATAATGTCCTACACGTCAAAATACCAATCTTGGCAACAGGTGCATAATATATATTATGTCCGGCAGTGGAATCCTCAATTAACAAACGTCACTTTCACTAGTGTCATAAAAAATATAGTCAGAAATGAAGTCAAAGCACGAATATACTTTATATTCGATCCTAATTTTACGTTTGTCAGGTCGGGATGGTCCAGTACTGGACTGGTCCATGAAACTCAAGTCTTGTGAGCATTTGTTTCGTTTCCATTAAACCATTAAACTTTCATGTTTCGTGAAAATTTAGTAGAAATAGACTGGGTATGTTGTTGCGAGATTCTATGGGTCTAGAGTGTAGAATCTACGCCAAACGAAAATTTCTGCCGGAATCACACATAACTTTTTTTTGAATTTGTAGATTTTTTTGAACTTCTTTTTAAATGTTCTTCTCGAATCTATTACTTCTTTTGTTTTAAGTATCGCTGAGTCGCTGAGTGTTTTATTTCGAATCTTATATTTCCTTTGTTTAACTTTAATTTACGCTAGAGAACACTGGCCCGAGCTTATTGTTTAGTTTTGTCTTCGTTATATTTAAAGTCTCTGTAATATTATCGTCTGATTGTTATCTATCATGCTATACATTACAGGAAATTATGTTCTCGAATTCTTATCGCAGACGTCACACTCAAAAAACCGTGTTCATCGCCAGAAAATGACTTTTTCGGTCATAACTGTTGAAATACGTAAACAGTATTTTCACTCAATAAAAAGTACTCCCTGAGAGAGCCTTGAGAGAGCGAGCAAAGTAAACAAAGTAAAAATTGAAAAAAATCAATTTTGTCTCTCACGCGGAATGCTCAAACATAAAGCTTGATTTCCACTTACAGAAAAACCACTCCGTTGTGCTTCCGTTTAGCTAAACCACGTCTCTTTTCCATTGTTTCGAAAGTGGAAATCAAGACTAAGGCTTGTGTAATCGTTTCTGTAATGGTCTGTAATATTGATAATGCAAAGTTTGAGTAATATTTCGTAAGATGACCTTCAAAAATAAATTACTGGTCGTTACTGGTCGTCGTTGTCCATAGAAGCAAATTTGCTGTTTCCTCAAAACACGCGCTCGAACAAGATCGAAATTCAGTGATCGAATCTGTTTAAATCACATCAAATGGTATCGTTTTTTGCCAAATTTTGTTTTGTATTTTATCGATTCTACCACAAAAATTTTTATTCTATTCTAATCGATAATTTCATTGAATTTGTGTTTTTTTACTTATCGTCACTATTTTCGCATAATTTTCTTATAAATTAAGAATATTTTAGCAATATAATGATGTTGGCATTCATTTATCCGAAGAATTATAGCATCGTAAGCCCGGTGACATTACAAAATAATTTGATCTACTGTTATGAGAGGTGTTGCCCAAAACTATCTTTTCTATCGTGAATTCGAAAATATTTTTTTTCCTGAAAGATAATCGGTAATTAGATTGTGGGTGCCATTTTGGAGGCTTTTGGGTGTACAGATCTACACGTGCGGAAGTATAAACTTAGAAACTGTTGAACCAGAAAATTAAATATATACTCGCGAAATGTGAATCAGGTGAATAGCGATCGAGTCAATAAATATTGGCTCCGTTGGTCTAAATAGCCACTACGATTTCGGTACATTTTAACTTCGCCATGAAATGTGTGCAGTGATTTTTTTTTTCGATTATCGGTCGTCAGCTAGAACCCTTCAAGGGAGATACTTGGTTGTATAGATTCCGATTCAAGATTTTTTTCCTTACTTGAAAACAGAAATGATTTTAGATACGTGATGACAGACTCGAAATTTTAGTCTTAGTCTTATCTCAATACCCACCGTAAGTCTGCTGCAAATTCAAAATGAAACGCACAACAAACAAATCAAAGGCAGTGTTGTGTTTGGTCAACTCGCTTTATATTTTTTTCGCATTTCAATGACGGAAATGAACTCTTTCTTGTCTGCTTCTAATGTTATATGAGGCTTGACTTTTTCATCCAAGATGAGCGTCCGAAAGAAAATCTTTATTTCACTGCGTTCAAAATTAGTATATTACTATACAAGGGAAGGAATTTGATATTTCGTATACAGATAAGTAAAAGTGTCCGATGGCTTTAGCCCGAGATATTTTTACTCATCGCGATACGAAATATCAAATTATTTCCCGAGTGGAGTATGACGTTTTCCTTTACGAAGCAGGGAAAGACTTTCCCCTAGGGACGGAAAGTCCATTTTCCCTCCCTAGTAAAGGAAAAAACTTTTTTTTTCGCACGCTACATCCATCATTCATGTATTCATACATTCACACGTGGCGTGTGTGTGTTGTTTGAATCGGGGCTGTTTAGGCTATTCATCTGTTATCGACAACAACGACAAAAACAATGGCAGGCTTTGGGTAATATTGTCCTTTATACAGGAAAATTCACGAAAATTCATGTTATAAAAATTGAAGTACAAGATTTGAAATCAGCCGATTAAAAATACTTTGATAGATGGAAGTAATAGACCAGATAATAATACTTGTCATATGCTTGACGTCTGTAACAGGTTAATCACAAATCAAATTTGTGTTCAGCACGAACATGCTGTGTTGTATATTGTGATCGATTTTAGATGGTATTTTGATGAAAATTCTTGTATTTATGCACGGCAGAGTAAAATAAACCAGGCAGGAGCGGTTCATTTTTAAAATGTCAAATAAGGAACCTATACACTTTATGAAAATGGACTTAAATAAACACTGACATAAATTGAATAATTTTGTTCGCAAAAAATAGGATTACAAGATGATTCAGGTTTCAGCCAAATCAAGAGCTCCTGCTTGGTTTACTTTACTCTGCCGTGATTTCTGTTTAAGAGAACTGTTGCCGAAATTCCTCTCTCTTGACACATGGAACTTTCGGTTCATTTAGATATAATTTTCTCACTGAAATGCATAGATTGGTTGACTAGCTGGGAATATAATACCTTCAGTGCAGAGTAAAATGTATAAATTGACAGTTTCCGAGTCTGCTTCAATAAAAAGTCTTGGCGGAGGTTGGGACTGCACTAGATTTTCAAATTCATTCAAACAATTAGAGTTCAATAGAAGCTAAGCATTGACTCTTGAAAATTTTTCAGGTTTCTTATCGGTAGATGATCCAACTTATGGTATACCTGGAAACGCCGGTCTGAAAGATCAAGTAATGGCCTTAAAATTTATAAAAGAAAATTGTGAACGATTCGGCGGTGATCCAAACAATATAACGGTTAGTGTTGTCAGTGGAATTTTCATCAAATGTTTTTAATTTTTTTTTTTTAGCTTTTTGGTGAAAGTGCTGGTGGTTGCTCAGGTAAATATTTCATGTGTTTTTATACATAGGTACGATGCATGGGAAACTATCCACCCCAGAGCAAAGTCTATTCTAAGGAATAGTTTTTATAATTCCCTAAACATCCGAAGATGTTCTTAAGAGATTCCTTCCTCTATTAACATTCCGCGTTTTAACCACCTATAACCGCTGCATTTTCTTTACTTCAACAGTTCACTATCACATGATCTCTGATATATCAAAAGGCTTGTTTCACAAAGCAATATTGATGTCTGGCACAGCTCTGTGCCCATGGGTGAGTAAAAAAACAGGAAAATAGAATTAGATGAATGCTAAGGTTAAGTGTTTCTTCAGTCTATTGGACCGTTAGAAAATGTTCCCGAACGGGTGGCGAGATTGTTGGGATGGAATGGTGAAGGTGGAATTCATCGGGCTATGATGGAATTGCAAAAGGCATCAGTTGGGAGTCTAATTAAGGCACAAAATGCACTAGTGGGAAAAGAGGTAAATAAAATTCGAACAGAGAGATGACTTTTCATTTTGATTCAATTTCCTTACGAATTACTTCATTTTTGTTCCTTCACTATTCTTAAATGAGAAGTGATGCTTTTTAGCGAATTATAAAAAACTGAAACTCATTTTCGGTAAAATTCTATTTGTCGCTTTTGAAGAATCTAACAAACAAACATTCGTCTCGTTAAATGATAGGAGCGAAAAAAGTACATTTTTACACCGTTTGGACCGACCATTGAACCATACCGTTCGGCGCAATGTTTCATCGACAAACATCCAGGTAACGTACACAGTTAATCATTTGCATCAATCGTCTAAAATATCCCATTCAGTTTTGTTGTGCATGAATCCGTGGAGTCGCAAAATACCATTACTGATCGGAGGATGTTCCAGCGAAGGCCTGCTGATATATAAAGGTAAGCTTTCATTTCGTGACTAGTGGGAATCAGTGTATTGAAAGCGGTCACTCCCTGTTTGAAGCCTAGTTCGTCACTACAATGATTGCTCATGGATCCCAATCCAAATATACATCCAATTTTAATTTTAGTGATTAAAAAGAAGCCACACGCCCTGACGATTTACAGTAAAAATGCCGAAGAAGTTGTTCCCTTTCAAATATTACCCGATCGAAGCAACGAACGGTGCAAACGGTTCGGACGAGAAATAAAGAAATATTATTTCGGTCTGACCGAACCATCCATGGCTACAGTCGGTGCGTACATGGCTGTGAGTAATTTTATTTTGATTGACGCATAGCTATGGGTGCTATCAATGTCTCAATGATCCTTCCTCTTGCGACGATTCAGATGATGGGTGATAAAGAATTTTGGCACGGTGTGCACAGGACATTGTTGACTCGTAGCAGTTTCAAAGATACTGGCGCCACCTATCTCTACCGCTTCGACATTGACCTAAAACAGACAAATTACTCAAAAATTGTCTTTGCCGGCAAGAATCTCAAAGGTTTGGAGGGAGCGTGCCACGGGGACGATTGCTTCTATCTGTTCAAAAGTGCGGTTTCGGCGAAAATGAGCCCGACGAGCAAGGAATTTGTAGCAATGGATCGAATGGTAATACATCTCGAGCGAATTGATTTCATTAATAAAAGTTGTGCGGCTTTTTAGGTAACCATTTGGACCAGCTTTGCTGCTAACGGCCGTCCTAGCGTTAATTCAATTAAACACAATGACGTTTGGGAACCGATTTCGCCGCAAAAACCGTTCAAATGTCTGAATATTTCCGACGAGTTGAAGTTCATCGACTTGCCGGAATCGGAACGAATGGCCATATGGGACGCTATTTATGAGAATCATAATTTCAATTAAATGTTAAGTGTTAAGACTTTGTGATGTTAGTTTTGTAGGTACATTTCTGTTGTGTTGGATTGTCACTGCAGGTAGAAAGAAAAAATTGATTTTGAATCTCACTAATTGAAAATTTTGTTTTTTTTTCGTGTTGGGGTTCTGCCGTGTTAAGACAAAACAGCATGTCACATAACGTTGTCAGGTTTGGCGACCTTTTGTGGGCTTTATACTGCTTTTGGATTTCACTGAAAAACGGCCCCATTTCGTTCGACACATTTTGATTTTGCGCTAACCCAAAAAGCGGTCGACTTTCGTTTTTTTTTTTGTCACTCCTAGATTACCCAAAAACATCGAACAAAGTGCTTTTTGGACCACCCTAACCAGCATCCTAACTGAAATAATGAACATTAAAATTATCAATAAGAATAGACCAACTAAAGTCTGACCGTGACCAAATACCAAATTACCAAATACATGAGCTATAAATAGCAGGAAGAATAGTTTCATCAGTCGATATATAGATGTTGAACAGTAAACATCTCCACCATCTCCAAGAGCTTTATGTATATGTATCCACAAACCGTTGCCAGATCGTAACAGAAAAAAATCTTGGATTCATTTCCATATCGTATAAAATCTGACGTTCCCTTTTCAAATAATTTTCCTTAGCTCACTGTCTCTACTAAAAGAGCATACGCATCATCCATTTTAGTCAAAACATTATTTGTTTCTAGTTAAATGCGGTGAATAATCAAAAAAATGTTTAAAATTTCCAATTTTCTACAAGTGACGTTATGCCTTACGTTACGCACTTGCTGATTTCGGTAGATTTGATTAAACTTAAATGAAAAATGTGTTCGTCTAATGGGGAAATAAGTGAAATCGTCTTTTCCTCCGATTTGTATGGATACACCATACGTGGTGTATACGTTCAAATGGTATTTTTACCTTAAGAATTAAACAAATGAAAATCTAGATTTTCATTTTCTGCTGTACTCGCTCGCACCCTGCAATTAACTAAAACCACGACAGAGTAAAGTTAACCAGGCAGGAGCGCTTGTTTGACTAGGGACCTGAATAATCTAGTAGCCCTTGATATTTTGCGAATAAAATTTTTCAATTTATGTCAGTGTTCATTTGAATTCATTTTCATCCCATGTATTAGGTCCCTTATTTGACGTTTCGAAAATAAACCGCTCCTGCCTGGTTTATTTTACTCTGCCGTGCTAAAACAGATTATCTAGATTCTCATTTGTTATACTGAATTTCTGTCTTGCTGGGACATTTTTGGTTGAAGAGTGTGGGGAGATTGTATTTCGAGCTGAACGCCTCAACAAAAATCCGCTGCAAGTAACATCAAGTATAATACCCATTCTTGAATAGAAGAAACTTGGCGGCCTTAGATGTTTTTGCTCAGATACAACTTTTCATCGATCTTTTTGATGAGGCGCCAATCCACCCACCGTTTGTTCATGGTTTGTGATTTTGGTCAAAAATGTTGTGATGAGAAAATTAAATTTTCAGTTAATCTGAAAATATTCATGTATTCCGCAAAGTATTAGCTTCAATAAACAATTTTCAATAAAATTCAAGGCTTTTAAGCACTTCATCAGTCGTAAAAGTAAACACTTTTCCACATACTTTTCAGTTCACAGAACACAAAATCCAAACTTTTTTTTATGAAAACAATAAAAAATGCGAACAACAACAAAAAAAAAATTATGGAGGAAGCTGAATAACCACAGCGTGTATATATCATAAAATCAAAACATAAATATGATTTTCCACGAGAAAAAGAACCCAACAACAACAACAACTTTGAAGCAGCAACAATCGATTGCTCAACCCCACATGTTCTCAATTTCAAATCATTGTCCCCCGTAATATATCCGATCATAACATTGTAATCCCTCTATTGTGACAAGTATATCCAAATCCAATCCGAACAATTCCCACTCACATATTACACAACACAAACTCCGGGCTCCTCTCGCATATCTTTTTCATTGTGTGTTACACATGTACCAGTACAAGAACAAAACACATATTGGGTATACCGTCACGTAGACAAAAAGCTGAAAAGTACAACAATTCGATTTAAAGTTTACATAAGTTAAGCAGCCTTGTTAGATGGAGAGTATAACATGAAGAAGAAGCAGAAGAAGAAAAAAAAGTAGAAAGAAAGAAGGATGTTAAATGGGAAAGAGGACAGACACAAATATCTGGATACGGATGAACTTGTACAATTTTACTTAAATTTGGAAAAGTTAAGTGAGAAAAAAAAATGAAAACTTTTGCGTATATTGGTTGGAATGTAGTACCTACTTTCTCATACATATTTGATGTTCCGGAAAGCTTTCCCAAGAATAAATCTTCGTGGAGAATGTTTCGCTTTTTCTGTGTGACTCTTCGTGCACTATATAGCGTATAAGTCGGTCAGTAATGACAGACGTAACGTGCTTTCACTAACTTAAATATAATTTTGGGTGTTATCTTATTGACGTTACTGAGTCTTGGATACCTTGAAGGTGCGTTGGTATGAATGTGTGGGTATTGTTACTTTCGTGTATGTCATCTGATATCGACAGCAGCGAATAAATATGTGTTTCTTGTTAATGTGATCGTAAAGAGCCTTATGAAGTACTAGATTTAGCATCAATTTTTTTTCGCAAATTTAGATGAAACACGCAATAATTGATGATATGATGGCCGTCTGTGTAAGGTTTATAGTAGACCTATTGAATTCTTCAAGATTCAGAGCAAAATTCTCATTAAAAAATTAAAGAAATGCAAAATTCCAATTGCTGCAAAACACCAAGTGCGGGCCTTTATCTTATCTTTTTATTGCCCACAATTAATATACCACCAGATATGACAGCATTCAAAGAAATTCAATTTTCGTCGTGTTAGTCGTATTAAAAACGCTGAGCGAATCGATAGCAGAATACGAACCTAAGATGACTAGCACGGGCATTGATTTCAGCAAACTGAAAGATGGTATCATCGACGCAGGCACAGACCTAGTATCGAAGGTGATTGTCTCAGATTTGTTCGCTGGAAATCATTATACGAAACTTCAGATTTCAATTCAGATAATCAAAGACAAAACTGATGGTGCTGTGACTATACAATCGATCGTAAATGGTCAAATTAAAGTCGATGCTAACGAGTACATTGACAAGGCTGTTTCTCTCCTGAACAATCAACTAGAAAGCAATAATTTGGATACGTCCGAACTTCCAGATGTGAGCGTTGATTTTGAGCATAATATTGCATGTGGAATTATTATACCTGGAACCGCAAACATACAGGATGGAAGTATCAATGGATTAGCTAATTTTTGTCGAACTGGCGATTCGGAGCTGAAAATTGATGTTAGATCTGCCAAATCTGCCACTTTAACAAATTTTATTCCAATAAAATTTAATTATTCCAGGCATTAGGCAGTCCCATCATTTCGACCCGTGCTCGGATTGGAATACGCAACACCAATGTCGTATACTCAGGAAAGGTCACGTTAATATGTTTCGGTCCCCAAATCAAAATCATGGGCACACTGACCGATATTTCGCTTGATATTGATCTTGTAGTGGAACGTAATTTGGTTGTGACGGTGAATAAGTTTAACGTGTCCAGTGACGGTGATTTAAAGTTAGAATTTCAGAATCTTGAAAACTTTGACCACCTATCCGAAAAGGTAGATTCGGTTTTTGTGTGAATGCGGTGGAATATTGCTAACAAATCAATTTCTACTTTTAGATCTCAGAAGAGTTAAAAACTAGCATTAAGAAGACAGTGCTGGGATACTTGGAAAAGTCAGTGAAAGAACGAATAGACACTATTCTGTCGTCACTGCCGCTAGTAAAATGAAATTTGGGAAATTTTTACAATAAAATTCTTCACAACCAAACAGACTTTGAATTGCGGTGACTCACAATTGTCTACTATAAATTTGATGATGGGTGTGCCCAAATTTACAGTTTAATTGCTGATAGAAAATAAAATTCGCTTACCTCACATCCATTCTGCTTCGATACACTGCTGACATTTCATTTTTCTTTCTCACTCCGAAGTTCAAATTATATTTCCCATTTTCTGATGTTTTAAAATTTTTATTTTTAACAAGATACTACAGCGGGTTATCAATGACACACTGATGAGTATCAACGCACTTCAGCAAAAGTGGTACTCTAAATAGGGTACTGAAACTTGACAGTGCTCCATACAAAATTTTACACTGTCAAAAGAGTGGGGATAAAATTTCACACAAAATAGTACTATATTTGTCAGGTGTCAATCGAAGCACATTTGCTTGGAGTGCGTTGTGAGTATCCATAAAAATGTCAGTAAATAAGTAAGTAATAGGCGAGTGCCTCACGTAACTTTGAGTTCTTGGTATGACCAAGGTTTCAAATCTATGCCAAAGTACCAAGGCTTGAAATCTGTCGTACTGAAAGGGTCCTAACGAGGGAGGGCAGGATTAGTCATACATCGTAAAGCTTCCAAATGAATGTCAAAATGAAGGCATTTGACAGAAAAGCCCGTCGTGCCCGACGATAGTTGAAAATCGGATTAATTCGTTGTCTGGCACGATCGGCTTTTCAAAAATAGTTATTTTTCTAAAGCATGCTGAAAGGCTTTTTAGCGAATGAGAGGTTTTCAGCACGAGCCGGAGTCGAGTTCTGGAATCAAATTCGCTAAAAAAGCCTTTCAGCATAAGTTAGGAACAACATTTTTCCGGTTTATTTCTTTTTGTACACAAAAAGTCAGTTTTGTACACAAAACTTACATTTTGTACACAAAAAGTTTATTGTTTATTATTAAACCATGATTTTGTACACAAAAATGATTATTTTGTACACCAAAATGCTTATTTTGTACACAAAAATGATCAATTTGGACACAAAAAGTTCATTTTGTACACAGTAAGTTCGTGTTGTACACAAAGAAGTATAATTTTGTACACATAGAAATATCATTTTGTACATAAATTTGATGATTTTGAGAGATATAAGAATATATTGATTCAGCGACGTTAGCGTGTTTTAATAATGAGCTGTTTGAGATGAGAAAGTAATTGGTAAAAATTATTTATTTATGTAGCAGCGCCGCAGGCCGTGGAATATTAAAAAAAAAAAAAGCGGGGTCGAGGGGCGGCAGCCCCGCAGTGTGGGGTCAAGGGGGGTACAGCCCCCTTGCGGGGTCTAAGGGGCGGAGCCCCTAGCGGGGTTTGGGGCAGAGCCCCATGAACGTACGGCAGCCTGCAGGGCGTAAAGAAAAGCTCGCCGCAGGCGCGGGGGTTTGGGGGCGGAGCCCCCGCACAAAGAAAATACATCATCCTACAGTAAAGACAGTGTACGAAACAAGATGTAGTCCAATGACAAAAGATTGAATTAAGCAAATATACTTTTGAAAGACTACAGACACAAATTACACGTTCTCTTCTCTAACTGTATTACCTCTTCTTTTTGGTGCCGTTGTTCTGTTAATTATTAACTTCTAGGAATGAAAGTGCTGCTCAATGCAATTTATGTTTATAATAAAAAAATCTCTCAAAATCAAAAAACACAGCCAATTGAGAACTCTCATTGTGATAAAGCTTCTTTGTTTTGTCACACTTGATAACTTATGTGCTGAGATCGCGTAAAGCTAATTCAAAAAATTGCTAGAAGCTTAACAAGATTTTGTGTACGAATAGTGTTTTCTGTGTACGTTGTTACGGTTTCCGTGTACAAAATCAGTTATGTTTGTGTACAAAATATTTTTGTTTGTGTACAAAACAGACCTTTTGTGTACAAAATAATCAATTTTGTGTACAAAATCTTTAATTTTGTGTACAAAATATTTTTTGTGTGTGTACAAAAGGGACGTTTTGTGTACAGAACGTACTTTTTGTGTACGAAATGAAATGAACCCATTTTTCCTCTCAACGACGTCAGAAATACGCCACGAAGCCACGATATTTCAACACTAGTTAGGAAATAGCTATTTTGATAACTAGTTAGTAAATGGGATGTTTTGCGAAATAGATGTGAGATTGCCGATACGAGCCGAAGTGCTCAGCTGCTTACAAAGTCAGCAAACCAACTATTTTTAGTCTGAATTCGGAAAATTCATGATTAAGTGTTGATAGCTTGCTATCATTGACGCCAATTCATTGCACCAGTGATTGTCACCGAATCGATTCAATATCTCAACCATTTTCTTCTCTAACATGGCAGCTTTTTCTTGCTGTGCACCAACACCACTATTCATAAAACTATCGCATTTCGCATGAAACCACTGGAAAAACCGGTTCGATTGCATTCTGTGCGAATTCGTCTGCCAGGATCTCATGTTGGGCTTGCACCTTTCGCATTCACATCGAAAACCATAATTTTCGTATAACATTCGTTGACGACAGTCGGAATCGATTTCGTGTATCGAATTTTGGCCGGGTGCAACAGTTAGATCACCCACGTACGATGCGAACAATTGTTGTCCGGCTTTAATTGGTCGAACTGTTTGGCAGTATCGTACACTGTGATGCGTATTTATTCCCAGCACATTCGGTGCACACGAGTGATTGAAATACGCTGAGATTATGTAGATCGACATTTCAAATCCGTTGTCCGCATCGTAACCGTTGTTGATCATAGCACAGTTGAGATGTAACACCAAGTGCATCAGAAAACGTTTCTTTCGTTCAGTTTCAAACATTGTTTGGATTGATTTTCGTAATAACAAACCTTTGTATATTCTGTGAGCTTCAACTATGCGTTCGTGGCCCTTCTTCGCTGTTGGACAATCGTTCTTCGACAGTTGCAAAAATGCACGAAGTTTGGACTTCACGTCGTTAAGTGAGTCTGGTGCTTTACATTCGTAATCGATAGCATTTTCCACGAACTCGATCAAAGATTCGACATGCGGAAATATGCCTATAATGGAAATCACTGTGTCTGAGTAATATTCCAGTGGACCACCTTCCCTTTGGGGTGGCAATTCGGCACAATCGATTTTGTGTATGTCGTTGGCATTTGCGCACTCACTGTTACAAAATAGTGCCGACGTACATTGATTACAAGCAATGAAATTCATGGAAATTTTCATGCACACCACACAGCTATCGTAGCACATGTTCAACAAACGTGCAATGAACGCTCGTTCAGCTAAAACAGTTTTTCCAGCCGGAATATCACATTTTGCAACGACATGACGACCGAATCTCTTATCACAACGTATCTCGAGTACATTTGCCATTCCCGGTAATCGGTCGTCAGCTTCATAGCTCAACTCATGCCTTCTCTTATTTGCTGTCATCAATCTGTGGCATTCTTCATGTCGCTCGTCCAATTTATGCACCAACTTTGTCGGATAATTGGCTTGTTTTGCCATTTCAATGTCAGTTAAACACTTATCGTACATTTCGAGATGTAGAAAACACGCCGATCGATTTGCATACGCCAAACTCACATTTTCCGAGCCAATTTCAGCGAAACATAAACTTTGATTGTATGCATTCAATGCTTCCATCCAATCTGCGTTTTTGAACTTTGTATTCCCATCTCTCCGACATTGTGTAGATATTTCGTTATTCTTTCGGTTGAGGTTGGGCACTGCCTCAGAAGTTGGTTTCCAATACGAAGCGAAACTTTCGTTGGACACTCTTTCGAAAATGTTCACGTACAATTCGGGATCTTTCGATTCTTTTTGCCACAGTGAATCCATCTTTCGTTCAAGTTACTTATCACTAAATTGATTTTGAATAATCGAAACAAGAAAACGATTTACGAAATGTTAAATACTGTGCACAGTATACGATCGACTGTGCTGATGAATTTATTTTTAATTATCAGTGCATTAAAGCGCCAATTGAAATCGTGCAGTGGAGACTCGACGCGGTTGTGATAGTTTCGCATGGTTTAATTGTTTAATAGTTGAACGGAATGAATCTCTATTTTTAGCCAGTCATCGGTGTGTATACAACGGAATCAAAATCATGATTTGCTGGTCAAAAAAAAGAAAAAGAAAACTCGATGATGCTTTTGTATACCAATTAATTTCAGTTTCTACCCTTTGGTTTATATCACCACAAAACATATTCAAATACGAGCAAAACGAGCTATCACTCGACTATGTAGGTTTAAAATTGTCGGAGATACATCGTTTTGAAATTGGTCACTTTTCATACAAAATACACCAAATTACTTTTCCCAAACAATCAAAATCTTTCAACTTACTCTGTATGTTTCTATCTATCTATCGACAGTCGATCTCGGAAACTAGTCAGCCAATCTTCATGAAATTTTGCAGGAACCTCAGGGTGGACATAAAAATGAAAATGTGATACGCCATTACCCCAGGAAAAACCAGAATTTTGTTTTATTGGCCTCGAAGTGGTTTCTGAGTGTGGTTTTCGAGGGTCGGGAACGCGTTTTCGGCTGTAGCTTAGCTGTATTGAAACCTACAGAGGCGTGCGACCCATCAAATGAAAGGTATTCGTAACACGATTCGAACAAAAAAATAATTAAAAAAAATCGGGGCAGATTCGTTTGAGCTAGAGTGATTAGAGTGACCAAATTTTGAGCTACTCGAGCGTAGGATGAAAGGACTAATATTTTTCTGGGTTATGAGAGATAGAGAGTTACTTTCTTCGGCATAGTCTCAGAGTTTTACAAGTAGAACAGACTAGTATATGTGAAAAATGTCGAAAGTTAGAAATGGGTGGGTCAATTAGGGTTTTAGAGCTATTTCTTGAATTGTTGCAGATAGAGAGTTGCTTTCTTCGGCAAAGTCTCAGAGTTTTACGAGTAGAACAGACTGGTATATGTGAAAAATGTTGAAAGTTAGAAATGGGTGGGTTTTAGGGTTTTAGAGTTATTTTGTGAATGGTGGCAGATAGAGAGTTACTTTCTTCGGCAAAGTCTCAGAGTTTTACGAGTAGAACAGAGGGGCATATGCAAAAAATGTCAAAAATTGGAAATGGGTGGGTCAATTAGGGTTTTAGAGCTATTTCTTGAATTGTTGCAGATAGAGAGTTGCTTTCTTCGGCAAAGTCTCAGAGTTTTACTAGTAGAACAGAGGGGCATATGCAAAAAATGTCAAAAATTGGAAATGGGTGGATCAATTAGGGTTTTAGAGCTATTTCTTGAATTGTTGCAGATAGAGAGTTGCTTTCTTCGTCAAATTTTCGATTTTCGTCAAATTTTCGAATTTCGTCAAATATTCATTATTTCGTCAAATTTTCAAATTTCGTTCTAAAAAGCACTTCTAAAACGACTGATATCCCAACAAAAATCTCTTCGAGAAAAGTGTGACGCAGTCTATGAAGTGCAATTTCTAAAATAAATGATATCGCTAGAGTTGACGATTTCAGCTTCGTTACGCAAAAATTAAATTTTACACCCAATTAGTTCAAACAAGCTGGCTTAGTTTTATCTCATCATCTGCCAAATAATTTTTACCAAAAAAAATTTGACTGGAAACAACAAAAGTTTTACCATAAAAATCTGCGTCGCATGTGGCAGATAGATTTTCTTGCAGGTCTGCTCCTGAACATCTGCCACTTTGCGACGCAGACTTTTTTGGTAAAATTTTTGTTGTTTCCAGTCAAATTTTTTTTGGTAAAAATTATTTGGCAGATGATGAGATAAAACTAAGCCAGCTTGTTTGAACTAATTGGGTGTAAAATTTAATTTTTGCGTAACGAAGCTGAAATCGTCCACTCATATCATTTATTTTAGAAATTGCACTTCATAGACTGCGTCACACTTTTCTCGAAGAGATTTTTGTTGGGATCACTTATATCAGTGTTTTGATATATTTTACAACAGTAAGCCAAAGAAAATCCAAATCCCGAGAGAAGCGACCTAAATTTTTCGTTACAGACTCAAGAAAAACTTGGCTCGCTCCGCCGGCGATTTTATTTCTAATTCTTTGTGTATCAAGAGGAAACTCCACATTTTTTCACTAGTTTAGTTGTTTCCTTCCATAAACGAAAAATACACAGTACACACTCTATATAGTATAGAGTACACACAGAATCTGTTATAAGTTATCATGAAAGAGAATATTTTGATTCCAAATTTTTGATGGAATGTCCGGTTCATAGAAATGCAATATTAAATGTACTCCTTGAACCGTAGGCGATTTTTAAAAGGTTTAATTCTAAAGTATTATTGCGGTTCTTCCATTAAATGCAACACCGCTCGTATTTACAGCACCGCACTTAACAATCTCCGTAGTACAAAGCGATTGGCTATGTTCACCTTTAAATGACATTTAAACCATGAAAACACTGAATATCACGCGTCAAAAGTTATCGGAAACCACACATTTTTTAGTTCTCTCTCAGCAGACCTTGCAAACAGGTCTAGGGATCCAGGCGATGTTTTACTTAATGGTGGAGTTTGTTTATGTTATTCGTTAAAGAGAAAAATTTGATACGAATGCGGAGCTTACTCTCCGTATCAACGAGAAGTGTGATGCACATCGAACGATCGACTCGTTCGTCTTTGTATCGCGTATTTTCGGTTTCGTCTTTATTCTTATACTTCTTCTATACATTTAAGTTTAACCTTAGCGATGTGTAACAATGTGATAAAAATGCTTTGTATTTGGTTTTGTTGTTTGTGTATTTCATGGTGTGACGAGTGTAAAATTTTGTGCATCACTGGATTGAAACCACTCAATCACAGTATGTGTGTGAGTTCGTATCCCACGTGAATTATTTTTGCATACGTATGTATGTTGCGTCTCGACTTCGTCTCGACGACACATACATACGTAATCGAAAGTTATTCTCTCGGTATACGAATTCACACGTATACTGTAATTTCGTGATTTCAATCCAAGTGATGCAAATAACTATTGTATTGCGGAGATGTTTTTGCTAAAATCGCAAAAGAATAATTTTGAAGTCCAACTCGACGATAATTTTACGTCTGAGGCTAGATTTTTAGGGTTTTCTTGGTCTTTTGTGTGTAAGTACTTATTTTTGTGTAATCATAAAAGTGTGTCAAATTTCTTTTTCAAAATCAAAATCAAGTACACGCAGTGTGTAAAATACATGTTTAAAAGAGGCCCTGGCGCGTAGATTTTCGTAGCGTTCGTAACGTTAAGAATTCGTAACTTGACAGTTCTTATGGGATTTTATACACGCAACTGTCAAGTTACGAATATAATGAGTTACGAAAATACGAGAATCGTCGCCCTGACGTGTTGAATCAATATCTTCAATGACAAAAATATACTCTAGATCGAAAAACAGAAGTTTAGATATCTCAACGAGCCGTGGCACAATATCTGTATCATCTACGAATTTTAATAGAATTTTTAAAATTCCTTGAAATGTATGAAGAGTTTTTTTTAGAAAATAAAAAAAGGCATTCGACCATTGCAGACCAAGACCACTCTAGTAAATCATAATTAAATAGTATTTTACATGACTAGGGAGAAAAAGATGAAAAGTAGAGTTTTTGTGTGAATTTTATTGATTCGAGGCGCAGCCGAGGTCAATAAACACACTAAAACGAGAATTTTCATTTTTATTCCGAGTTATGTAATGGATTTTACATGCTGAGGCCGTCGAAAGTAGTGCTTGAAACATGAAAAGTACGGTAAAATTTTATAATTAAACTTCCTAATTAACGTATAATAAACAAAAGTCTAGTTTACATGATGGGATGTCTACAATGTGTATGTGAATGCATTTATTACCGAAGGCGGATAGAAAATATCAGAAGTCAGTTTCCACATATTCGAATCGGGACCTATCGAGGAACATTATACAACATCGATCGTGAAAGAAATACGTTCGATTTTGAATTACTCTATAACGAGCTCTGGTAAATAATGAATTTCAATTCAGTCGATATTCGAGGGGGTGCATAAAAGTTCATATTTTTTGTGATAAAAAAAATGTTTCACCAAAAAAAGAGTCAAATAAAATGTCATGAGAAACGAGTTTTGCTCTTTTGAGCGTCTTGTATAAGTTCGACAACATCTTTGAGAATTGTTTGTTGATGGAAAAGAACCCAAATGTACACAAAACATAATACACTCTTGAACTTACTGGTTGGGTTGAATATTATGTAATGTTATACACCATCAACAAGTGAGCAAAAAAAAAGTTTATGAAAGCTAACAGAAAATAAATATTTTTAAATTCATATCACACATCTCCAGAAAACAAAGTTTCTGTTTGCATTCCTTTTAAGTTATATTTTTGTGTGTATTTTGTATAACAACATGCGAGAGAGACAGAGAATGGATCTTGCAATTTTTGTGTTCACAAATACCGCTAACGATTACACAATTTTGTGAACGGAAATTTGCATAGAATTTTACTCAACCAAGTATATCCGGTTGCACTTTGTCTAGCGGTTTTTGTTTTTTTGCAAAGTTGTTACATTCAGTAAACATATGCATATAATTCGTGCTACGTTATTCAGTTTCGATTTTCAAACTTTGCAGTGACTGGTTGCTGTTTTATGTTTTAATACTGCATGAATTAATGAAATTACTCTAACGTGAACGAGAACGTTCCGCGAATTCTCGTTGCGGTCATTATAAAGCTAGAATACCGACAAGAGAGATTGAAATATGTTTAATGGTATTCTGGGTTTGTTTTTGTACCTTCTACGTTACATCTTTTTACCATTCTGTATGTCATCAATATATTTATCGATTCTGTTACTTCATTTGTTTAAACTATTTTCAACAGATTGAATTCTTTTACATCTTCAGTCTTAGTTTCAGTTTAGACATTAATAGTTATAGTTCATGTGTAAGTCCATGTTTACAGATTGAAGCTCGGGCTACAAAAACCTCCCTATCAGCAAAATAAAAATCTCCAAACAATTGCGAAGTCATGCGAAAATGAAAATTATCGCAAGTGTCAAAGGTGTGACCCTTGCAAAATTTTCATTTTCATTTTCGCATGGTACTGCAAGTAAAATTAGATACAGTTTTCTCCTAATCTATTAATTATTAGGTCCCATCTTTTGGGTGGATCAGATCCCTTGACTGTCTGAACATGACCGAAAAAATATACTTGGAAGAAGAACTACTTTAACGGTCTTAACCTTTCATTAATAATTTCGTTTAGTTACGTTTAATTTCGTTTAGATTCACTGAGAATCTTCGAAAAGTTCTTTAAACACATATACCTTCATTTTCCGGTACAGGTCTGGTTTTAAGCGCAAAATAGAGTGGTATTACCTCGCTTCGCTCTGGCCGCAAACTTCACACTCGTTTTTTCTCCTGTTTATTCGCTTTTTTTAACAAGACAAAATCATATAACAAGCAAAAAAACTATTGAAATAGAACAAAAAAAAATTGTTTAACATCAGCAGTTAGATCGTTAGACCATGCAATGTAATTTATCGTGGAAGTTAGCCTCAGGAGTCCCATTTCCCATTCGCCATCGGTTGAGAATTACTCCAGTTATCGTTTTAACAAAAAGCTATTTTGGGAACTTCTCCCAGATGCTTGAATCATTTTCGAGCTTGACCTGTGGATTTTCAATACTTCATCGAATAAAAAAAAAAGTTTTTGAAAATCGGTTGAGATTTACTTGAAAAAAAAAACTTATCGTGTTAAGCAGAAAATTGTAACACTTAGGGGTCATTCACAAAGTACACACTCTTCCAAGGGGGAAGGGGGGGTTAGACGAAAGCATGCGTTCCATACATTTTCGAAAAAATTTCCATACATTTTCGCGTGCAAGGAGGGGGGGGGGAACTAAAATATTTGCATTTCGCATGTTGGATCAAAAACTATTTTCACGACAACTCCGGAGAAAAATTTTCTAAGGGCCATGACAGCCCAACAAAAAAATTTCGGGAAAAAAGTTGTTTCACGATATTCTCAGAATGGAACAACGATTCATTTGAGCTATACCTCGATCGGATCGCAGTCGACTTGAATCCCGACTGTTCGAAGTTTTGGCAAATTTACTCTTAACGTTTTTAGGGTGGATCGATTTTTCCAACTTTAAAATCAACATAACGAAAAAGTTATGATGCCTCAAGTTTCTTCCAGCTACACAAGCCGTTGGATGTGGATTTTAAAGTTGGAAGATTCGACCCATCCTACTGGTGATCGTGTTACGTACGGTGTATTTTCTGTTGTAAGACCCATGACTTACATTCAAGAGAATTAGCACGTTCTAATGTCACGGAAGTCATTTTCAGATGAGCCAACTTCATTATTACGATCTCGATTATGACGAAAAGCTTTACCTCACTTACAAATTTTAGGGAGTACAATTAACTATCATCAGAAAGTGAAGTGAATTGAGTATTGCACTTGTACCTTGTCCGGCTATTGTTGGTTTTTCAGTTTTAGTGAAATTCACGTCAATTTAATTTTGATCACATATTCATAAGAAAATAGAAGTTCGTTCTTGTATAGTCATTCGTGGAATAAAGACGTTTTATAAGAATCTTGCTCTGTTTCTCCACTCACGCAGTTACTAAATCAGGAAGCCAACAGTTATCGACCACGATAACCAATTAACCGGTGAGTTAGGTCCTATTGAGTCTTAAATAATAGCAAACTAAAAGATTTCGCGTAAATCTGTTGCGTCAATACTTAGATCAACAGAAGTTCATTCGATAATTACGTTGATGATATATTGTGAAAAGTAGAACTGTAAACCAGATATTAGCTACTTTAGCCCATATTCAACGGACATGCTGTCATACACTACTGTATGATGAAAATTCGCTATTGGTTTCCTGCCTCTCTCTTGGGCTAACTTGTTTCTCATAGAAATTTTTTTCATCACCAGGTAAGTTCAGATTTTAAGACATATTTTTGGCGGCTAGTCCGGTCTTACTCCACAGCAGATTAATATGTCGTAAATAAATATTTCCAATTCGTGTCGTTTACCTATGCTTGCTTCAATTCCATTACGTTGACGACTACACACAAGCTATAGCAAGAGCTATAGACAAAAAGCTATGATTTTTGTTTTAAATTGTCAGCAAACAAAAATAGGAAATTCAAATTTCGACCGGTTAAATTCTCTAGAATTCACATTGTTTAGTTGGTAAATAATACTAATATGATTTCAGGCAAATAACAAGCGACAATAAATCAACTGTGCAAGCGAATTTGTTTATTTGTGTAAATTATTTTCAGATTTTTTTTTCTCGTTGTGATATGTTGTACGACATATTTATTCTATCAAAATAACATATAATGTACATTTATGATAACTTTTCGATATTGTTTTATTACAAATCCAACATTTTATTTCCATTTTATGTTTAAGTTACATGGATATTCAAGTGGAACGAATTCGTTTACAATGGAAACGTTAGACTCAAACACCGAAAATTGGCAAAGACACGCTCTTCAAAAACATCATTTCTCATCCAGTCACTGGCACAATGCTCTAAGAACATTATATACCAATTTACACACGAACAGGTCTAGCGAATCGTTATTGAAGTGAAATGTCAATTCATCAGTTCTGTGGTGAGCTGTTATAAAGTTTCTAGGGTTGATTTGACACCTTCGGATATTTTACTCACACACAAAAAATATGTAGATATCGAAATTCGCTCGCGGCCTCAGTGTTATTTATTCTATCAAGCTATGGATATTTCGCAGTATTTAAAAAAAAAATATTAAAAACATGTATTGTATCCATAACTAATTAATAATAACAAAAATAGATACAACACAGCTCTTGTTAAATATATATACCCCTGCATTACAACAAAATACATTTATGTCGAAATCCATGACCATGATATATGTCCTGTGATGGACGGGATGGACAAAGTTTTGTTCTCGAAGTCTATAGGACTTTTCTTATACTAACGTAAAACCTTACGATCAATAAATAATAATTCTCATCTTTCGGGATCTTATGAGGGATTTTATAAGAAACGCTCTGTCGTGAGACTATAGGGCACTGCCCAATACGATTTTGCTCGTATGGAACATCTGCCCAATTCGGCTATAGGACTCGGCGCCACTGGTTAAAATAATTCAGAAGAATCCAAGGTGCTCTAAGGGAACAATAGATTTGGAGTTATTTTGGTTTAAAGTTTCGTTAAAGGCAGGGTAAATTGAAATGATCGATTATTAAGATCTTTAGCGAATTGTGATTTGAAAACGAGTATAGTTCTAAATAACAAGCTTTCGGTCGATTTGCATAACATTCACAATGTTTTTTTTTCGGTGTATTGAGCTTGCACGCGCGCGTTTATGCTTCGAACTCGAGCTTATGCGTATGCATTGGAACTGTTTGCAGATAAAAAAAACCTAACAAATGCACCATATAAACAGTTCGAATGGGTGGTATGTAAGACTATACTGGCTTTCAAATCTGTATACACTCAGAATCGATCATTTCATTTTGCTTCCACTTTAATAACATCTGTGAAAAATGAAAATAGTGACGAGACAAGCGGGACTAGTTTCGAGTAATAAAAAAAAAAATCTTTGAGGAATTTAAAGGAAATTTAAAGAAATATTTGGGAAATTTGGAAAATTCGAGAAATCTTTTTCTGGAAATTTAGAGAATTTTTTAGAAATCGATTTCTCAAAATAGTTCCTGGAGGCAAGTCATGAATTGCTTCAAAAATTGCAGATGATGGCTGTAGATTAGGGTGGTCCGTATTTTACCTTTGATTTTTTTATTTTTAAGAAGCAGAATGGCTCAAAAGACTGCAGGTACAGGCTCTGACTAATGCGGTATTTATGTGGCAAAAAAGTATGTTCAAAAAATGAAGTAAAAGATTAGAAATCACCCTCTTAAAATTATTTAGATTAAATGAAGTAACAGATCTGATAATAAAACAGGTAATATGTTTGTCAACTGCAAAAGGTTTAACATACGTATATGTAGTCTATGTAAATGTCACAAATATTTTATTTTTAAATATTTGCACGGCACGACAGAGTAAAATAAACCAGGCAGGAGCGGTTAATTTCCGAAACGTCAAATAAGGGACCTAATACACTGGATGTCAGTGAACTCAAATGAACACTGACATAAATTGAAAAATTTTGTTCGCAAAAAATATAGGGCAACTAGATTATTCAGGTCCCTAGTCAAATCAGCGCTCCTGCCTGGTTAACTTTACTCTGTCGTGATATTCGGCAAGTTGTTGTGATATCAAAAGATTTGTCATCGCAAATGGTTTGACTAACTTATTAAAGTAATATCGTGCACAGTTTACATTCATTTCTTAGCGAGAATTTCAAATTATTTTTTCAATGACTTCGCAGGACGAAAATAATGAAGGCATTTTAATCATTGTTGTACCCAACATTGAATCAAAAGCATTGTTAAAACTGAAGTTGATTTGTGCTAATCTTTATTATGAAAACAAAACATTTGTACCCACTCAACCTCTCTGTACCATTGCATAAAAAACAATGTAAAAACAATTCCAGGCTAAGTTTCTGCAAATATTGTTTGGAAAATCTCTTTGTAAGTTTGAAAACTAGATTATTTGTCCAGTTGGTATTCAAATCCTTATGCAAGTGGTATACGATTATGGTTTATGTTTATGTTGAGTGATGTGCCCGGTCTTTCAAGCACAAGAACTACATAGACGTGTATCTGTAACTCGGTTTCTCTATAGATATGTCTTGCTGTATAGTACGTACGAGGGGTGAACCACTCTTTTTTTTGCGAAGGATTATTTGGTGATTATTTGGATTATTTGGTTATAATCACCAAATAATCACCACATAATATTTCAAAATTTACATAACAAGTGATAAAAAGTCTAAAAGTCCTGTTTTCATGTAAAGTTTGTTCGTAAGAGGCGAAGCTCAGGTCAATAATGACACGAAACTTGATTTTTCAATTTTTTGAGGTATTTTACACGCTTTAAGCTCCAAATAACTTCTTTGGTTACCCTAGTGGTGTAATACGTTAATTTGGACTTTGAGGAAAAACTCGGACCAAAAAGAATATATATTACAGTGTAATATTATTACACACTTGTCACAAGAAGTCGAGGCTTGCCGAGACTGATAGTGACAAGTGTGTACTCTATTTTATCACATAAGCGAAAACGAGACAACAACATAGAACTGAAGTATAATTTTTGAATTATTCTTCTAGTTAAGTAATTTTGACATCCGAACATCGCGCGTATGTGATAATAGTACTTTATTTCATATGGAGTAGGATCCTCGAGCGACAGTGAGAATCCTACTACATATGAAATACAATGCTTTATTGCATGAGCGAAAACGAGACAACAACATATGACTGTTTTGACAGCAACCTATTAATGTATGAATTAGCGCTCAAGATAAGTAATTTTTCGGGGAATGCAATAAAATATATTTCGTGATTATTCGAGGATTATTTGGTGATTATTTGAGATTTTTTTTGAGGACGTTTGAGTCACTCTTTTGAGGCTACTGCACGCTTTAAAATATGTCATTATTCATTAGTTCGTCATATTATGGAAGTGGCCTCGAAACTGGACATTTTGGATGGTATTTGTTAAATGACAAGTTGATTATTTGGTGGTTATTTGGTATTATTTGGTGATTATTTCAAAGTGGTTCACCCCTCGCGTACGTATGTTTTTGCAGGAAATGAGAGCATACTAAAACACAATGACGTTTGATTTGTTTTGTATAAATCCTCCTGCATATTTGGTCAGATAGGTATAAGAAGTGTATGTACGTAACATGAAGAACAACATAATTGTGAATATTGTTGGGCAATTCAATAAAAGCTCTCGTTGTATCGACTTTATAAACAACAAGATAAATTGAAATTATTATAAATTTGGTAAGTCATGGTGATGGCGAATGATTACATCAGTACTGTGAGGCTTTATTCAAATGTTTGCCTGACTTATATACTATAGAACTTGTATATAACCGTCCAATTCCTCGAAATAGTTTTGTAAATAGGGGTAAATTAGATGATTAGAGAACGATGGAGAAATGAATTGGTGAGGAAATTATTCTATTGAAACAGTAATCCAGCAATTTGGTGGTCTTTGGTGGTTTAATGAGTAGTGCAATCGAAAATGGGAACTGGAAACATTCAATTGAAAGAAAAAAAATTAGCGATCCAGAACATGCGAGATGCTTTACAACGAGTTTTCGGTCTCACGGCAATCTTTGCGTCAATTGTGCCGAAAATACCTGCTTCCTTTTTCCGTGAATTAAGTAAAGTATGTTTCTGTCTAATTCCTTCACTTCACAGATTGTGCAAAATGTTTTGATAGTCGAAATCGGAAATGTTTGGAACGGTGTCACGATTACGTCTCTTCTTTAAAGTAATTCGATCAATACAGAATCTTTTACTTCATAAGTTTAAGCATTCATTTTTGCATATAAAAGACCACAACTCAGTGCTCATGACTTATTATTATCATCGTTGTCGAAAACAGATGACTAAAGACTTTACACTCTTTTGTAGGTAATTCAGTAGAATCTTGAAACATTCGGGTTTGCTTGTTTAACTGCATTTTACATTATTTATAATTGTTTTATTTCTGCCAAGTTCTTGAGGGGTTGAATTGTACCAAGAATCCATGCAACATTTCCGTGCTGAATTGAGATTGCTAATCGCTGGAACATGAAACTCGTCGCTCTTTTCTCCCAAATATGAGAGAAAAACTTTGAGCTACTGTCGGTCTCTACGTAGTTGGTTTTCAAAAATAATTTTTTGGTAATTAGTAGAGGAAACGTTGCTCTACTGCTAGAACTATTTATTAGTTTCATCCCTCAAGCATCCACGCCTCTATGACTGTTTGAAAATCACGTTTTTTCAATTTTAGCTTGTCTCTGCCGGCTTCACTTGCACTTAGGGTACCAAATTTTTGTACAATTGTTATTAGAATTTCAGGCACTATCGATTGACACCACAACCAGTTTTCCACAACTATCTCTGTAGACAGGATGGGCTATGCACCAATGTCACCGACGGTACGGATGAAAATCAAAAAAATTAAAATTTTGTGGAACCTTGTTCAGGGCTCCGAGCTGACTAATAATATCCAAAAATATCAAAAGTGCATCGAAAAGCTAAGTTAAAATGCATTCAACCGCACCGTGCATCTTTTGAGGCTCAATTTATATAAGATAATGCAAAAGTATCAGCACAAGTATAGTCCCATAACAGTGATTTTCCTTTAGTTCAAGGTGTAATACCGAGGCCATCAGGCTTCCGAGGTGAGGCTTCCCGTCGGGTCTGGAACGTCCTGGTGATTCGAGTAAACAAGGAAGTTCTGCTGATTTCAATCGTCGTTGCATTAAGTTGTTGAAGTCTCGATGTCGTGGTAATGTTGTTGAAGCTCTGGAGAAAGATAAACCATGTTTATCGTATTTGTCTACTTTTGTCATTAATTCAAGAGATTTGCGTAATTGAACGTAAAACTTTGGATATTCACAGTCAGAAGACGGAATTGTATTTCTGCTATTTGATGTGATATCAAATGAAATCGAAATGTTTACACGGCAATCGAGTATAAAATCTGTATCTCAAATATGAATCCATTCGTGAATTGACAAGGCTTAAATTGACTAAAATAATAGAAATTCATCAAAGCGGTTAATCCCTCTTAGCAACTCAATTTCTGCTAAAATAACCTGCCGCACCAAAATATAGACGTCATACAGCTAATTTATTCACGTAATTGTTTTTCATATTGTACTCGCTACACATTATTATTGTATGCTATATACGCTCCCCATCAACGGAATTATTAAAAGACAAAACCGAAAGTAAAAACAAATTTCTCACTTCACCACCTAATAAGCAGCATTTGTATCAATTTGCTTTAATACCTTCTTTCATCGTAAAGATAAATATTATTTTCTGACGGGGAACGTTCGTCTGTTTCGCTCTCTCTCTATGTCTATAGGTGCTGGTAGGTATAGGTGTACCGCCATTTCCATAATCCTAACATTGAAATTATTAGAATAAATCTGTGACGATAAGTATTTATTATAAAACTTCTTCAACAGGAGCTCATCTCATAATGACACATAAATGTATGCAAATATTTAAAATGGTTAAATTAGGAAAATTCCCATGTTGTACAGAATTATGTTTGAATATGTCTTATGCATACACGTAGAACATATATAATACACCGCTCCGGAATGGATGTGTATAAAACTTCTTCATTCTCTGTCAAGTAAACATATTTCAAGCGAGATGTTGGTAGTATCGTTTGAGTTGATTTTCTTTTTTGTCATTGCATTGTGAGGTCTTTATTTACTTACCGAAGTGAATGTGTGATGGGGGTGTCTTCTGTTCACCCCTATAATGTAAACATTTTTATGGGAAGATTTGCTTGTTATGTGTCACCGTTAAGCAGTTGCTATTTCATGAGAATGCAGATTTGATGTGTTTCAATAAAAACGTAATGGAAAAAGCTTTCCAGAATTGTTGCAGTCTTAAAAGTTAGAGTTTCGTGCTATCTTGCAAAGTTTTTAATTTAATCAATGGGGTCGCTTGCAAAGTTTGGGGATCATTGAAAACGTGGAAGGTGGGGCATGATCTGAGTGTCGGGGATATTTGTTATTATAATTCTTAGGAGACATTTACCGCCAAAACTTTAACCAATTTTGGTGAAAATAAATACAATGGTTCGACGATCCAGGCAAGCTATAGCTCGTTTGAATCGTCTTTCAATTCTACGAAATAGGGATCTTTTACTTTTTCGGTTAGTTTCCCATTTCACAGGGAATTGCGGGAAATGGTGAAATTTGAAAATTTACTAAAAACAATCGAGCAAGAATCATTTCCACGGTGATTTATTTGTTTTGAAATTGTATCGAAAGTTGTAAAAAGTTCATTAAAAATATGAAAACTTTAATTTTTCTAAAATCATCTACCGATTTTAAGATTTTACTCTTTTCAGTTTAGCTCCAGAATTTTATGTAAAAAATCCAATGTTCACTTATTGAACGAATGAAACGTGAAATACTTACACTGAAGAGTATAACAATTTTCAAAAAAATACTCAACTCATTTATTATTTTTGATTAAACTCTAAACTTCTTAGAAAAATATTTTAAACAACAGCTCTTATGAGTTTAGAATTAATATGGTTGAAAATTCACACTTTCAGTGCTACTTGTATAAAATTCAAAAACATTTCCTGCGAAATTCGTTCTCCGTTGAATTTGAAAGAAAAATTGGAATCAGTTGATATTGACCAAATGGCTTTTTGTCAGTTTCACGATTTCTGTAAATAAGATCGCTAAAAATCGTTCATAAATTTACGACATCAATTCAACATCAAAAGATTGAACAGATTCATGCACATTCGTTCCAAATTTGAAAAGCGAATTTGCTCACATTTTATGTCATCAAATTTGAGCAAATTCGTTTCGCATCATTTGAAACGAATGTGCTCACATTCGCTCAAAAAATGTGGCGCGAATGTGGCCACATTTATTTTGAATTATTTTTGAAAATGCAAATTCACCAATAATATTGAATAATTCATGAAAATGATTTGCGAATCCGTAAAGTACAGGTCAATATCATTCTAGATGTGCGCCAAAAAAATCATGGGCGCATCTCTGCTTTACTATAAACCTATATTCGTAGCAAGCAATTGAGTTTCTGTTCATTTTGTGAAGTCAAAGAAATGAGGTTTTTCACCTACTACGAAGTAGGAGGAAAGCAAAATTTTCAAGACCAACGATCGCTCGGTTTACGACAATTTCGAACTGAACATGTAATTTTGATTTAGTTTAATTTCATTTCCATCGCTCCAGCCTGTTTGAAGACCAAAAACAAGTTGAAAACACTGAAAAATATGGGTCTCCTGGAGCGACAGTTTACTTCGACTAACTTTATGGCTTGCAACAGAATTTATCTGAGGTTTATTATACGTGAAACGAAAGAGGGTAAGTCCAGCTACAAAACCCTATAGTCAGTTCCGTGATAAATTCTGTTGCAAGCCAGTAGGACTGTCCAAACATTGACCATATTTTGAGTCATAAGTCCAGAACGGGTGGCGGCCCATACCGATGATTATACTCTTTATGAAGGTCTGTCAAAGGCCTATATTCCTACAAATTTTCAACTTTTAGAAACATGTATATCTTGAGCTATCACAAAAAAAAACTGTTTTCACCACCCCTTGACATGCTATCACTTTTCACGTGTTCACCAAGAAAATGGGAAACTAACCGAAAAAGTAAAAGATCCCTATTTCTTTGAATTGAAAGACGATTCAAACGAGCTATAGCTTGCCTGGATCGCCGAACCATTGTTTTCAAATTGGTTCAAGTTTTGGCGATATTACTATTAATAAGGGGTCGTTCACAAATGACGTCACGTTTCTTCAATGCTGTCAACTGATTAAAATTACTAATAGCTCGACAAGTATGTACTCTTTTGAGTCAATAGTGTGGCCTACAAACGTAACGTCATTTGTGTAAGACCCCTGAATTACATTCAGCCTCAGAAGAAGTTCGTATAATGTAGTCTGTTAGGATCCATACAGTACTCTACTGTACTAAGTTCTCAGGTTGTATCATTGCCAATTTCTGCGCTTTCCTGGAGAAGCCTGAATCATCTGTTTTGTGATTGGCACAATATTTACCTTGGCCAAATCTACATTTTAGTTCTAAGCGGACAGATAGAAAGCAGTTTTCGCGTTTTTGTTTTGTGGTAATATACGACATCGCTAAGAGGTAGGAACGTGGTAGCACAAGTGATGAAAGGGCCAAGATTCTGTATAATTTTTAAATCATCCCCTATTGCTTCGTGGGAGACCTTGCGTAGCCGGCTGGTTTATTCTAATTTCATTGTCATTGCAAAATACCCGTGGGCCTCATATACAGCGAAATTCATCGTCTTTGAGACAGACAATGAAACAATCACACTTTGTTTGGATTCACTCGTTGAAACCGTTTTCCAACGAACAAACAACATTTCATGATGCCACTCTCTGCACACACACACACATAAGTACAAGTACAACGTTCATCTTTATCCCTTGTCGCTTTATCTCGAATTCCATCGTGAAATGTCTATTTCGCTAAAAAGGGTCATCAGTATCAAAAAATTTGCCAGCAAAATTATATTCATAAACCATAAGCGTACTTTTGTTTCAACCATTCCCGCACCGTATTTGCTCTCTGGTATTGTATAGTTGGCGCCAAACCATCGGTACAATTTATTTAATTTTATTTATTTAATATTTCTCGTTTTATTCCGAAAAGTTTTTACTTTTCGGTACAAAAGTCATACGGCAAAATGTGTACGCAATGTGGAGTCCAATTTTAATGGAATTGTTACGTGAACTTCTTTTTGTTTAAATTTAATTATCGGATATGTTTGTTGAGCGATTTCTTTGGGGAAACAAGAAAAAGTATAAAAAAAAAGTTCAGTAAAATCTTAGAACTTAACTTGTTTGCGAAAAGTTTATGAATTTTCATTTGCACGCTGCTGGTGAGAAGAGGAACTTATTTTCAATGTGTTTACCGCCGAAATATATATTCAATTACCATTACCAAAGCATAATATCGTAGAATGTAAAACGGTATGAACTTAGACCGTTAAAAAACCGAATTTCTTGAGAATAATTTTATGCTTTTTCTAGACATTGACGATATGTTAAATTTACTTAAATTTCTGGTATACGTAGGTACAAGGTTGCAATATCTTTGCACACATCATTAGAGAATGTTTAACATTGTACCCTCTGCCTTTACACAACATTAACCAACTGCTGCAAATGAAGCACTGGAAAATTCTGATGTAGAAAATTCGGATGTAGTTAAGAGGTCATTCAAAAAGTTCACGCTCAACAAAGCTATTATTACATTACTCCGCATAATAGTATATTATGTTACTTCGGTTCGCTACATCCTTGAACGTTTTCACCACCTGTGTCAAAGACAAACCTTTTTGCTCCGAGTGACATATACCATTTTTCACTCAGACTGACCTAAAACTCACATTCCAATCAAAACATAACAATAAACAGTGCGGTATATCACTTATATTTACTAGAGCAATCGAAGCAATGTGGTTTAACATCGAATTTCGTTTTATTCATAACAATTGTATGAATATGAAATCCTTTGCAATACGCAAAAGTGACGTCAGTGAGAAGGAAACGAGATGTCACTGGAACGAAAAGTATAAGAAAAGGTGAGAGAAAAAGTTGTTGTATTGGTGGATATCTGGTGAGAGAATGTGACTTTTTTGGTCCGTCTGAATGAAATAGTATATTATGTTACTAGGAACAAAAAGGTGTGTTTTTGACCCAGGTGGAGCGGAGCGGAACGCAGTCCGAAGTCGCACTTTTCGGATCCTATGTATGAAAAATATTTTACAAGCTTCTGCACAGAAAAACGTTCATTTCATCAATGGAAGCATGTACCCTCTGCATGTACATAACTCGGACGAAAAATGAAAAGTCACTTTTTCGTGTAGTTATTGACCTCGAATTTTGTCAAACATTGTCTAAAAATGGTCTGACTAGTGCAAAAAAGAACACATTCGGTAGGTAGACAGGGTAGGCAAGCGAAGGCAAATTGGTAATAATATTAACAAAAACAGCTCCTCCATATAGGTTTGTTCCATCGTACGGTAAAAGCAATTTTGTCAAGTCGAAAACTAGCATCCTCAGAGCTATAACCTCAACGCTTTTGCGAACATTTCGTCAACAATAATTTTTTGGTTATGTCTCTATGGATGTCGTTTTGACAGCTGAAATAGCCTTGGAACATACATAACGGCGAATTTTGTCTTGTAAAGACCTACCGAACAATTATAATTTTAAGAAATTTAATTGAAATTAACATAGAAGTATTTGTAACTGTTAAAGGAAAGGTCAAACCAAATAATTTGGTATAGGTAAAGTACTCATCTCATGACACACAGAGGCGTTATAGTTATGGAAAGAAATGTTTTATCATTGTATAAGGTGAGCTAAAACAACGGGCTATGACCTTCATTTTGCTCGCGATTCTGGTAATGATTTATAAATTGGTAAAAACACGACAGAGTAAAGTAAACCAGGCAGGAGCAGAGGACGTATTCGTTTCATGCATTTGTATTAGTAAGCGTTTTGCACCAAAATCAAATGCCGACTTATGCATTTAGGTCCCTCGTCAAATCGACTGCTCTTGAATGGTTAACTTTACATCACCGTGGTAGAAATGTCCGAGAAAGAAAAACGGTAAAAAGTGAATTTTTTGCACATTTTCTCTTTTCCAGCATGGGTCTCATTACATTCTGTCTTTTTTATAGAAACGTCAGTAATATAGCGCGAAATACCCAACACACCCATCGTTTCCCGCAACTCCCTCTACATCATGATCAAAAAAAAAACAGATCAATTAATTCCGCTTCCATCGTACAATAATCGTTCATATAGCAGTAACATTACACCTATATGCACCCATATAAAATCAGTTTTCATCAATAGATTTTCGCTTTATTGAAACCATTTTCCTTTCATGATGGCGTGCACGTGACAGTGAACCAAAATGAAGCAGTTTTCATAAAAGATCTTGAAATTGAATGAAATCGCCTCTTTAGTATGAAAGAATGTTACCATCATTGCATCATTATTATTTGTTGCTGTTGCCGTTGCTGTTGTTGTTATTTTATATATAAATGATATGATACCGATATCTCCGCAGATTTGAAACGAATGTGACTGGTGGAGGATGTGTAATAAAAATCTTTTTTGCCAGTTTTCTTTCTCGTGTAGTCGTCGTTTTTTGTGTGGTAGTTAAGGCTTGACTTGAATCAAAGTATCGAATATATAAATTTTCCGGTGTAAGACGTTTCAATAATAACAATTTTAATTTGTTCGAACGTAGACACTGTGTCTCGTTAGCGTTCATGTGGAGTATGTATCGGGTATTATATGGCAGAGGTGTACAATGTTGACTGCTTATACATTTATATGTACGCATGTTGCTCGTCAACATTTAAATTCCCTCACCGACTTCAACGTTTTAATTTTTTTCTTATTTTATTTCGAATGTTTCCAACGTTTCACAAACAAAACATTTCAAGAACAATTGCTCGGAATAAGTGAATTTCAAGAAAAATGTACTTACGACAATTAAAAAATATCCTGAACAGCTACGCTCTCACCCAACAAATGAAAAATAATGTAGAACAAAATATTTTCGTGTGCACTTAAATAGGGTATAACATAATTACACAGAAAATGACTTAAATGGTTTTCAAACAACTCAATTTTCATATACACAAAATACAATTTAAAATGGAAAATCGCATTAAAACATAAGAGAAAATTGTTGAAAGTTTTCCTTGAAATTGAATCCATCCATTCCATCTCTATACGGGGAATGTATATATCGCATTATATGCGCGAGATGATAATGTGATAACACAAAGTTTTAATTAATAACTTTTGAGAAACAATCTCACAATTTTCGAATATAATACTCAAATATACAATGTAACCGGTACACACATACCATCAGTATGTGGACTATTTATATTTTATTATCAAAAGTACATATCATAGAATAACACTGTCGAATGAAACGTTGTATCGTACCTAAATAGTGGGCTTTCCATGTGATGCTGGTCCTTCAATTAGTACTTGTAAAGCGGAACGGTAAAAACGTCCGGGACACGTTCCGTTTAGACAATAGACAATAAGTAATGTATTGGCCATACTTGATGGTGCACCTGGACGGATGCATTTTATTTTGTTAAGACTAAGGAAGTTCAATTTGTAACAATCTTCAGGCTATGGAATCGACAACAGACAGACAAATAATATGAAAGAAAATATTTCAGTCATGTTTGATACAGATCAAATAAGAACTAAATCAGTTGCACATCAGCGGTCACTGATACAGTTATAAGAGGCCATTCCAAAGTTACGCACTCAGCTAAGGGGGGGGGGTCAGAAATCAGACATTTTTATATGAAAAACGCGTGCGAAACGGGGGGGGTCAAAAATTAACCGTCCACCGCGTGCGTAATTTGTGAATGGCCCCTAACTGTGACGTCATCCAATATAATATGATAGTCAGTGACAATCACTACATCGGTAAGAATGCGAGCTAATATTTGGATATGTCAGCGTAGACGTGTTATTAGATATATTGGAAATGTTGGATGCATACCGATTGCGGATGGACGGAGTTTTATCATCCAGTGGTGTTACTGGTGCGGTCGTGTTGGCCATTTTAAGAGATGTTCCAATTAACTGTAAACCCGAACTTTGACAACACGAATGACAGTGATTTCATCCACAGAGATGACCTAAGCGTCAACAAATTTTTTTGACCTTGGAACAAACCTTATGGAATTGTCCAAAATTTTTGTTGATGTAGGAATTTAGTTCTGCGGCTGACATCTGTGACAAACAATTTAGCCTCCAATTATGCTTTTTATGGCCAGACACTTGTAAGATCATTGTAAGACCTGTCAATTTCCTATAATGATATTCAACGAAGGCAACGTTCAAACTCTTCACATTCACATTGATACGAGGGTTCGGAAAATTGAAGCAATTGTTGGAAGGTTCTTTCTATATATATTTATAATAATTTTATCGATTATTATCGATTATTGATGAAATTTTCGATTGATATATATGTGATACTGCGTCAGGTAATACTTCCCACCACGACATAAATAATAACAAGCTCTGGGGAATATGGTCCTTATAAAGTAAAAAAATTGAAGTACAAGATTTGAAATCAACATATAATAAATACTTTGATCGATGGAAGTAATAGATCAATTTCGAGTAACTGTAAGCCCAAACACTGGCAGCTACACCGTCATCCATAGACTAACCATAATCTCAACTCTGTGAAAAAATTTGTAATTTTTGAGCTGCCGTTTAATTTTGTGTTTTGTCCGGATCAACAAAAACATTAAATTTAATAGATTTCCAATGCATAAGATGTGAATTTATAATTGTTGCTTGCGAAGATGTTTCAGCTCTTTGTTTTACAAGAAAACAATGCAAACCATTCAAACATTTATTTCTATTTTCAAACTTGAACAAAGTGCCTGCTCATTTTCACTGCACATAATTTTAGGTTAGGGTTTTCTGTGGATGATTTTTGACATTTCGAATAACCTTGGACTTGATCTATAGAGTTTATAGACCCGATAATAATACTGGTCTGTGACAGGTGAATTCGATTATCAACAAGCGATTACTTGATTATTTCTGATCATCAAAAAAACGTTCGATTAATATCGTACGAATTGTTCGAAATATCGGAGGCTGATGATATAAACAATATAAACAATCCTAAACGGTAGCTTATATCACTATCAAATTTGACACTTGTCAATTCAGTGTTCCTGCTAGCAGCTCGAAAAGGCTCGAAAAGAGACGTCTTACAATACAAAGGATTTGAGACTGTGAGACGTCTCTTTTCGAACTTTTGAGACTTTTAATTTTACTCGGGAGGACATTAAAAAGTGCATTCAAAAGGGAAAGGGACATTAGGATTTTCAAAAATTTGTATGACTTTTGTCCGTGCGCTTTTTTAGAACGTAAGTTACATTACACAGCATTCACACATTCTTTCCGCACAAACGTTCTTTGTGTTTGCTCATCTACCCTTTCGATGGCTGGAAGTAGTAGATCTATTGACGTTAATACCAATATCTAACTAATCCTGCCTACTATATGATTTCGACAAAATGGTTGAACTTGCGTCATAAGCATATCCGTAGCTTCATTCTACGATCATAAGATAGATAGTGGATTTAAAGCGTTTACGAATAATGGCTGCACATTATATGCCTGATAGAAAGTTTCAACCAAACGTGTAATGGATAGCTTTTTAAATTATTTATTTTCGTAATTTGTATGGTTAAGTTTACGGTTTGGAATATTATATATTCCAGCACTGTAGAGTCGAATAGAATAGAACTTATTTTGTAGATTTATTTTAAAATTATCGCGCACACAAAATGCACTGTGCACATTAAAATTTGTTTTTCGCAAAATGAGGAAAAACTCTTTTCTCGCTAATTGTTGTATATTTTTATGTGACCGCTGGGTGTTATTAACACCCAAATTTATTTTAATTGAGATAAAAGACACGTTCTGCTGGTAATTTCCAGATTTTACTAATTTTGGTGTAAAAAGTTTGTCCTTCGCTTCAATGTTGTATTTTCGACGAAAAAAAAAAATTGGACGTCGACGTCGTATTTTATACGGTGTCGAAGACAGGACAGCTACAGCGCATTGTCCAAACTTTTTACAACTTTCATGATCAAAAAGAAAATCTCGGAAATGAATTAAATTAACATCTAGTTTTACTACTTCTTAGATATCATAAGATGGGGCTGTGTAATTGTATACACGTCTTCTCCTCTTCACTTAATTCTTTAAAAAATTGTTTAACAGTTTTAAGATCTGGGCGCCGATTCTTATGAGTTTAAGAATTCGAAACTTGACAGTTCTCACCTTGAAATCTGTGAATCGTTTGGACCACTTGAATACATAGCCTTGACTATTTGTGAAAATTAAATTTCTTGAAAAGCTTTCGACTATGTAGAGCAACTCACTGCTGAGACTGAAATAAATGATCCCGAAGCTGTACTCGTTGGAATCAAGACTCATTGAACAAGTTTTTAGCCCCGTACGAAGTACTGGGGGCTTATAAGATTAATATGCCTTTTGTAACACGTCGAATTGGAAGCAGACAGTAAGGGCAAAGCATTCGGTTATGTTCATAGATGACGAATCCGCAATAAAACAAGGCATCAGAACAGTCGGAGCGTTTGCTGCGACTTAGCCCCGTACAACCCGTAATCCTATTTCGTCCGCAACCATAATACGTCCGTAGCCCTAATAAGCCCTAATAAACCCTAATACGTCTACAACCCTCTAATGCGTCTTTTACCAAAATGCAAGTCAAGTTGGGCATTGTCAAATTTACTGAAACTGTTCATTTTTTAAATTGCGCATAGCGCAATTACGAAAGCCCGTGCGAAGTACCTCTCTAATAAAACCAACAATTTACGACATTATTTTAGAAACCCAAAATTTTTTGCCAATTTTCCAATGGGTATTCAATTACCTCTCAAATGAAACAAAAACTAGCAAAATCTGATGATATTTACTCGATTTATGTGCAAAAAACACTTAGGGCCGAGTAGCGGCCTTAGTCCAAGGGCCCAAATTTAAAACTTTTTTCGTCACGTTCTTTTCGGTATTCAATTACCTTCCATAAAAAACTAAAACTAGCAAAATCGGATGAGATTTACTCGATATATGTGCAAAAAACACTTAGGGCCGAGTAACGACCTTTGAGCCCTCCCAACAAGCCCACGTTGCATCTTACCCAAAAACAATGTTCAGCAACTTTGTTCTACTTGTCAATACTTTTCATTTGATATATCACAAGCAGCTATTGCGTGCGTATTTCGGTAGATATCGTCGAAAGACTGAAAAACACCTATAAGGTCCAAGCTCTGGAAGGGCCGACCCTACCATGCCCATTTTCGAACTTGACCTTACTTTTGTCGATACCAATCGGGGAAAAAAAGAATTTTGAAAAAAGGTTGTGATTTACTCAAGCTAGAGGGGTCACGGACAGACGGACAGACGGACATTTTTAGCCCCGTACGAAGTACTGGGGGCTTATAAGATTAATATGCCGTTTGTAGCACGTCGAATTGGAAGCAGACAGTAAGGGCAAAGCATTTGGTTATGTTTATAGATGACGAATCCGCAATAAAAAAAATGTCCGTCCGTCCGTCCGTCCGTCCGTGACCCCTCTAGCTTGAGTAAATCACAACCTTTTTTCAAAATTCTTTTTTTTCCCGATTGGTATCGACAAAAGTAAGGTCAAGTTCGAAAATGGGCATGGTAGGGTCGGCCCTCCAGAGCTAGGGCCCTATAGGTGTTTTTCAGTCTTTCGACGATATCTACCGAAATACGCACGCAATAGCTGCTTGTGATATATCAAATGAAAGGTATTGACGAGTAGAACAAAGTTGCTGAACATTGTTTTTGGGTAAGATGCAACGTCGGCTTGTTGGGAGGGCTCAAAGGTCGTTACTCGGCCCTAAGTGTTTTTTGCACATAAATCGAGTAAATCTCATCCGATTTTGCTAGATTTAGTTTTTTATGAAAGGTAATTGAATACCGAAAAGAACGTGACCAAAAAAGTTTCAAATTAGGGCCCTTGGACTAAGGCTGCTACTCGGCCCTAAGTGTTTTTTGCACATAAATCGAGTAAATCTCATACGATTTTGCTAGTTTTTGTTTCATTTGAGAGATAATTGAATGCCGAATAGAATGACGGCAAAAAAAGTTTCAAATTTGGGCCCTTGCACTAAGGCCGCTACTCGGCCCTAAGTGCTTTTTGCACATAAATCGAGTAAATCTCAACCGATTTTGCTAGTTTTTGTTTCATTTGAGAGGTAATTGAATACCGAATAGAATGACGGCAAAAAAAGTTTCAAATTTGGGCCCTTGCACTAAGGCCGCTACTCGGCCCTAAGTGCTTTTTGCACATAAATCGAGTAAATCTCAACCGATTTTGCTAGTTTTTGTTTCATTTGAGAAATAATTGAATACCCAATGGAAAGTTGGCAAAAAATTTTGGGTTTCTAAAATAATGTCGTAAATTGTTGGTTTTATTTGAAAGGTACTTCGTACGGGCTTTCGTAATTGCGCTATGCGCAATTTTAAAAATGAACAGTTTCAGTAAATTTGACAATGCCCAACTTGACTTGCATTTTGGTAACAGACGCATTAGAGGGTTGTAGACGTATTAGGGTTCCGGGCTTATTAGGGCTACGGACGTATTATGGTTGCTGACGAAATAGGATTACGGGTTGTACGGGGCTAAGTCGCAGCAAACGCTCCGACTGTTCTGATGCCTTGTTTGTATTATATTCCTATCCAACTACAAAGCGCAACAAGTTTGTCAAGAATGGTTCTCTATGACTTTCCCCGTTTCCGACGGCTCAAATTGAAGGTATGACCAATCAGTAAGGGGTCATTCATAATATAGTAACTGCTCTGTGAAGTTAAAACTATGATCCACTTCATTTAAGATTTAATTTCGATGACAGCACTGAAAAAGCGTCACGTAATTTAAGAATAATCCCCAAACAAACAATAGGTTTCTTCCAAGGCCGTTAAAAATGTCAATCGTCATCCACAGAGAAGCCAACACAACCTCACTTTAAAGTTTTGACGAACAAATTTGTTTAAGTTGCGCTTATGTTTGCTTCTGTGGATGACGGTCGGTTGTTTTCGGCCTGTCAAAATTCGTTTTTACTGTACGATGGAAGAAACCTTTTGGGAGCGCGGTTACCGCAAAATCTCACAATGACCGAAGCCATGAAATGCATGAAAATGTTTGTCAAATTTTCTCGATAGCTTGTCAAAATCTCATTGGATTTTGAAACTTCTTATTCGACCAGGGTTTGTGAATGAGTTACAGTTCTATAATGGGAAATATTTTGACGTCACACTTGTGAAAATCTTGTGTCATAATTTGGAAAACAGAGTTAAGGCCAGGTTATGGTCGCATATATCGCACAGATGCAACTCACCCAAATTATAAGATCTTTTTTATAAATACAAAGGAAATAAACAAGGCACACCGTGATATTGCTAGAGAGCTGCCTTGAAATAAGAGATGCGAGGGTTATATTGTTGGTGATACGGTACCTATTCTACAAAGCTCTGTACGAATCATGGTATACTTCATCTGCATAACGCTTGTCCGGCAAGATGTTCTCATTGAACTGTAATTGTCTTCGCCAATTATTTTAGCCTTAATTGACGTAAAACATAAAAAAAAGTTATCTCATAACAAGCTATCATCGGACTCAAACACACATTACAGTGAAACAATAGATTCGAAAAGTGAATCCAATATTCAGTCTCTCGAATGACAATGTCAAATGGGGGAAAAAAGCGGTGTAATCAACCATCGTCATATTCCAATTTGCGATTCAAACATCATCTGAAAATAATAGCGCAAGTATAAGTGTCACGAACGATATGCATAAATTGAACATGTGCAATCTCTGTCGTTATTGAAACCATTTTCGCTTTTGTTATTCCAGTCAGTGGAATTTCGTTATTTTACAAAACATTATTGGGAGAGAAGATTGGACAATCCAATACAATCTTGTCGATTTTCATTCATATTTTACAACCGAGATATACAGAGAACGTATTTATATGGCGAAACCATTATAAACTATAACTTTTAAAGGGGTGCACAATATGACACTTAAATCATTTTGGTATTGGATTGTTTTTGCTTCGGCTCAAAAAAAAGGGCACACTTTAGTATGAAACGCACGATTTATTTATTTTTATTGTTTTAAAGTTTTGCTCTTATGTTTTCCCGTATGTGAGTCAAATAACTCGACAATAAATTAAGGGATGATACAACAAATAAAGGGAACAACATTTTTTTTTGCTGGCAACTTAGTTGTATCTGATAAGAAAAAAGGACCAGCAACGATTTAACTTTTTTATCTTTCGATTTTTTTTCTTCTATTTGACAAAGTCAATTATTATTTATCTCGAAATGATCAATTTCACTGCCTATTGGAACCGAGAACTTTTGGGCTTAGTTTTTACTCGTCAAACAAAATAAATTATTTGAAACTCGTTTCGCAAAAGGTGAACATTTTGTTCTCAATTTTATGAACATCGTTAACGAACCGTGGAACCGTTAATTACAGGCCACAGGAGAAAAACTCTTCGATTTTTTTAAGTTTTATACCTGGAGAATTTAAACGGAAATTGTTTCTACTGAAAATACCTTGCTTACAACAAAAGTCGCTGACCAGTCTAGGCATCATTGTAAATCCCACTTTGGACATTAAAATCTGGGAGTGTTGGAATTGGGAATGGAGATGAAATACTAAGGAGTAGTAAAATTTCAGGAACTGCCATCTTGTTATTTTAACACGTGTGTGAATTCAGCAGAAACAAAACCAAAAACTTGGTGGAAGCGACCGGAATATGTGATTGATTGGGAACATCTCTTGGTCTATGCCTCGATAACGACACCTTAAGAATTTCGGTTGCTTCACGAATTGGAGCAAAAATTTGTCACCCCCATAAATGCATCTGCGGCAAACACATAGAAGAGGTGTAGTTTCTGCAGGAGTTCCAGCAATTTTGGAACCACCTGGAGTCGTGCGTGAAGATGGAAAACATCCCGATGGACTCACCTTGATACCATGGTCTGCTGGAAAATGTTTGCTATGGGACGCAACTTGCCGAGACACAGTTGCAAAATCGTATTTGATGAACAGTTCAAGACATGTTGGTTGGGTGGCAAAAACGCCAGAGGATAAAAATATTACACTATATAATTCTTTAATTGGCCAATACTTATTTGTTCTTTTAGGTTTTGAAACGCTTGGTCCATGGGGTCCTCATGCAAAGCAATTTGTTTCCGAATTAGGCAAGAGAATCTCGAATGTCACTAACGAGAAGAGAGCTACGCTTTTCCTTCGGCAGAGACTATCCATAGACATTCAACGTGAAAATTCATCTTCAGTGCTCGGACGAGATTTATTATCCTACTTTCGAATGAAAATGAAAAACAATAGTTAATGTTTTCCCCTGATTCTCCTGAATCAGGCCAGTTTCCATGGTTCTGGATAAATAGAGTAGGGTAATTTTTGTTAAGAATAGAAGCCACTCCATGGGTGGAATTTGTGTCATGTACAGGTACAAATTTAGGATTAAATGGTATTAGACCAATTACAAAAGAAAAAAAGACTTTAAATCTAATAGGAAACAAAAAAAAACTTGATTGAAGCGAATGGAATGTTGGAATTCCAGGGTTGGGAATTGGTTGCAACATTCAGGAATAGTGGAATTTGAGAAACTTACCTCTGTTTAGCTCAAAAAGAATTCGAATGAAGTAGAAATCCAAAACAAACTTGAGGGAAGCGATCGAGATCTGTGAGTTCTAGGATTGGGACTGCGGCGTAGTATTCAGGATTAATGGAATTTCAGGAACTTACCTCACATAACCTAAACAAGAGTTTCAATCCGTTAGGAGACCAAAAGAATTTGATGGAAGCAATTGGATTTTGTGATCTCCAGGATGAAGAATTGGCCGCAGTATTCAGGAGTAATTGAATTTCAAGAACTCACCTCTAACTCACATAAAAAAGAGTTTAAATCCGATAGGAAACAAAAAGAAAAACTTGATGGAAGCGATCGGATTTTGTGATTTCCAGGATGGAGTGGAGCATTTAAAAGTAATAGAATTTCGGGAATATTCATCTACTCATATGAAAAATTCAACCAACACAACGAAAAAAATACTAGTCAAGACATAAGAACCTAAACTATATTGATCTAAATTATTTGTTTACACTGATCAAAAATATTTCATTGTACTAACGAGATTTAATTGAAATTTAAATTCAAAAATTTAGTGTCGTCTTCTAAGGTATTCAATTCATTTGTTGTTGTCAATTGTCGTAAACAAACGTGTAAAATAACGTAAAATTGTAATTTCAGCCGCTGATGATGACCTCGAATTGAGTGTTGAAAAAATTCTGTAAAATAAGTCATTACTGAGCAACATCGATAATAATTATTATGTGGTAGGAGGGGTAATGACATCGGGTGTAGCCCTACTACCACATATATGATTTTATCGTTCCGGTGTGAGTATGTCATACATAAACGAAAACTGGAAAATATACTGATACACATTGTGCAAAACAAAACGTGTCAACAAATCCATTTCATTCGAAGTCTCAGTAGCCGAATCGATTAGAGCGCGTCACTTTTATGCGAGAATCCAACTAGCAATTTAGCAATTCGTTCATATTCGAAGACTCAGTGGTCGAATGGTTAGCACAGCTAGCTTTCACGCAAAGTTCAAGAGTTCGGTTCTCGTCGGGGTCAGGATTTTTTTCCGAGTTTCTATCATACAACATATATAGTGAATACAACACAACAATTGAACAGTTTAGTTTCTTTCATTTATCACATACGCGCGGTGTTCGGATGTCAAAATTACTTACCTAGAAGTTTAATTCAAAAATTACACTTCAGTTCTATGTTGTTGTCTCGTTTTCGCTTATGTGATAAAATAGAGTACGCACTTGTCAATATCAGTCTCGGCAAGCCTCGACTTCTTCGTAATATATATTACACACTTGTCACGAAGAAGTCGAGGCTTGCCGAGACTGATAGTGACAAGTGTGTACTCTATTTTATCACATAAGCGAAAACAAGACAACAACATAGAACTGAAGTGTAATTTTTGAATTAAACTTCTAGTTAAATAATTTTGACAGCCGAACCCCGCGCGTATGTGATAATATATATTGAATGCAGAGTTAAACAAAACTCCCTAGGGACGGGTCGCGGTCGACGATAGATTAATGTATCATATAAAGCTTATATGCAGAACCGTATAATGTATGACATACTCACTCCGGGACGATAAATGTTTTTACACGGTCGAAAACCGTACTTTTCATGTTTCAAGCACTCCTTTTGAAGCCCTCAGCATGTAAAATCCATTACACAACTCGGTATAAAAATTAAAAATCTGTGTTAATTGACCTCGGCTTCGTCTCAGATCAACAAAATTCACACGTAAGCTCTACTTTTCATATTTTATCAATAGTTATGTAAAATACTATTAAATATCGACCTAAGGTTATTACTAAGAGTTATTCCGTCTGGGTTTCAACATATGGTTTCTTTTAGTGGTGACGTTTTCAAATAATTATTTTCTCATTACGTCGCGTCGTACCCATCAGTAATGTCAAAGAATTTTATTTTTACACGAATAAATTATGTTTTTGAAGATAAAATAGTCACTTTACTTATTGTGTTATTGCTGTTGGATAGGGTGGATAGGCTACTTGAGTAGCTTCTAACTTGTTATTAAGACTAAGACTAACATGCGTTTCCGTGGTCGCCGTCGTTTTCTGTTAAAATTCCTACTTTGTATCGCTCTCATCTATATTTCATTGGCTATAGTTACTCAACACGTAAGCGTAACATTAGTCGTTCGTGATGTGATGTACTTAACAAGACCGATCTGGGACAGTCCAGGAAGGCAATCAGAAAATATTATTCCACATTTTCACTCCGACTCTGTTCCATATTCTGAACTTTGTCAACTTCACGGTTGGAAAGAGCGTGAGGTAAACGGAGCAGATAGCAGTGCACCGAGAGTGATTGACGCTGTGATATTTAGCATAGAGTTAGACATTCTCGAAATTAGACTAAGGGAGTTGTGGGATGTAGTGGACATATTCTTGGTGTTGGAAACTGATCGAACATTTACGGGAGCGCGGAAACCTTTGTTTCTTGATGAAAACATTCAGAGATTCAAATTTGCTGAAGAAAAATTACATCACATCGTTATACGGAATTCGTTGAAAGGAAATCCACAAAATAGTTTCGATAATGAAGTAATGATGAGGCAGGAAATGACACGTGCAATCGGGTCACTCATGCCCAAGAATGGCGATTTGATTATAGTCAGCGATGTTGATGAGATTCCATTCAAAGAGACGGTCAAGCTGCTCAAAAACTGCGAGGGATACTCTAGTGAACTTCATTTGCAAATGAGAAACTACGTCTATTCGTTTGAGTTTTACAGCGACACCACGAATAGGCCTCATATTGACACATATAACAATGAATTTCGATACCATCATAGAAAGTCTACGGAGTCACGCATTTCGAACTGGACACTGGTATGTGTTGCCTTGTACTGTTATTGTAATGTGACGTAATGAACAACATTTCCGTTTCCAGGAGGATGCAGGCTGGCACTGCTCTTTCTGCTTTAGATATTTGTCCGACTTTATCTTCAAAATGACTTCATTTTCGCACAGTGATCGAGTCACGGAAGGACACCTGCTGAATAAGGAAAATATTCAGAGAAAAATTTGCGATGGAAGCAATATCTTCGATATGTTCGAGGAGGTCTACACGTTCAAAGAATTAATCGGCACATTAGGCAAGCGACCGCGAAAATTGAGTACATTGGGTATCCCTAGCGCTGTGATGGATCAACACAAATATTTCAAATTCCTCTTGCCAGGGGGTTGTATTCGGGAAGATGCTCCACCCAGTCAAAAATGATCGAAAATAAATTCTAAAATTTTGAGAGAGTTGTTTTAGTCCTCTTTAATAAGCACTGTCACTGTGGACTTCGGCTGTTTATTACACATTACATTTCAGATTACAATCGCTCTGGCCCTATGGGTGTTCTATGCCCGAAAGACCTTTTGGAGAAAGGACATTGATGGGATTTCCACAAAATTTCTTCATACAATGCCCGAAGAGCTTTTTCGAACCAGTCCGGCCCTGCAATTGATTTAAGAGCGCTCACCCCTTGGCAATTTTCTAGCCTACATTTGTACGCAAAAATATTCGTTTTTTGATGAATTCTCTGAACCAAAATCTTTTTTTGAAAAAGTAAAACCATTAAAGCACGCGAAAATGTGTTACCTTTAAAGCAAATATTGGTTTGTGGTCGATAACTTAACCCACTTGGAGAAACCTTTGCAAAACACATAAATTTACACATTTGCAAAGTTTTCTCGAAGTGGAATAAGTTATCATCCACAAACCAATATTTCCCTTAAAAGCAACACATTTTTGCATGCTTTAATGGTTTTACTTTTTCAAAAAAAACAAATATTTTTGCGCAAAAATGTAGGCTAGAAAATTTCCAAGGGGTGAGGCTCTTAACTGAATCTGACACGAGATCTGAATCTGAGAGATTTCAGTTACCACCTCTCTTCTTCTTTTTCAGTCTGTTTCTATCCACTGCTGGATGTAGGCCTCTCCAACTTCTTTCCATTTCGTACGATCCATTGCCATTTGCTGCCAGTTTTGTACCTGCAATATTCTTAATTCCGTTTGTCCATCTCTCTGGTGGTCTACCTATAGCTCGTCTTTTATATGGTCGCCAGTTCATGATCTTTTTGGTCCAACGTTCGTCTGTCCTTCTTGCAATATGTCCCGTCCAGCTCCATTTCAGAGATGCTATTCTTTCCATGACATCAACGACCCTGGTTTGTTGTCGAATCCATTGATTCGTAATTCTGTCTCTGAGTGTTATTCCAAGCATACTCCGTTCCATGGCTCTTTGTGTCACTCTCAATTTATCTTCGGGTGCTTTCGTTAAAGTCAACGTTTCCGCTCCATAAGTGAGCACTGGAAGGACACAAGTGTCGAAAACTTTGTGTTTCATTTTGCTTTTGAAAATGAGTATGAGTTTTCCGAACGCTGCCCATGCAAGACCAATCCTACGTCTTATTTCTGCAGTCTGGTTGTCCAGACCTAACTTCAGTTTATGTCCTAGATATACGTAGCTGTCGACTCGTTCAATGACAGTGTCACCAATTTTGATTTCTCTATCGTCCCCGATGTTGGTCATGACTTTTATTTTCGATAAGTTCATCTTGAGGCCAACTTTACTTGCCTCTTCACTTAACTGTTGTAGCATAAGCTGAGCCTGACCTAGATTCGCTGCTATCGGTACAATGTCATCTGCGAAGCGGAGATTGCTCAGGTACTCTCCCATTTCTTTATTCCCATTTTACTACAGTTTAACTTCCTAAAAACACTCTGCAGAATCGCCGTGAATAATTTCGGTGATATGGTGTCACCCTGCCTTGCACCTCAGCCGATTCTGAATTTCTCCGTGCTGTTATGAAGTTTTATACATGAAGTAGCATTTTTGTACACCTATCGAATTGTGTTGGAGTACCTTGAGTCTACTCTACATTCGTCTAAATGCGTCCAATATCGACCATGTTTCCACTGAATGAAAGCTTTTTCGAAGTCTATGAATAGCAAGACTATGTCGATGTTGTATTCACGACACTTCTCAATAAGCGTTCTCATCACCTGCAAATGGTCATTTGTGCTGAAACCAGATCTGAAAGCAGCTTGTTCAACAGGTTGGTAGAAGTCGAACTTGTTAGTGTTCCTCTTCGTAATGATTTTCATAAACAACTTGTAGAGTGTTGACAATAGGCTTATGGGTCGGTAATTTTCCAGCTTTGTTATGTCTCCTTTTTTATGCAGCAATGTAATTACCGCATTTTCCCAGGCTTCTGGTACTTCTTCCCATTGGAGACATTGATTAAACAAAGCCGTGATTGCCTTTAATAAGGAGTCTCCACCTAGTTTAATGGCTTCCACTGGAACACCATCTTCTCCGGGAGACTTTTTGTCTCCACCTCTCATGCATAGAGTTAACTCAAGGTCTCTCGCTTACATGCAAGTTATTCATTTCTCGCAAAACATGGCATTAAATGGAATATTCGTCATTATATCATCTTCATGCTGATCAATCCCTATGTCCAATCTGTAGCCAGTTTGGCCATGGTGGTACTTTTCGTCAACGAAACATGAAATTTTGTAAGCATTATGCTTGGATTTGATCGGATCACAACATGTATTCTAAGGGTTCCACTAGTAGGACTGTTCGATAAACATAATCAAATCCTTTCTAAATTAAAGGTAACGACTATTCGACATTCATCTGCTCTCTACGGTGCATTCCGTAGCTTCTCTTTTATGACAAAATGTATGGTGAAACTTAAGAAGTAAAAGATTTTGCCTCAAACACCAGGTGATATTTCCTACAAATTCTGTGATAATTGTTATTTGTTTGTAGAGAAAGGTTTTCTGAAAGGTGCTCTGATACGTTAACCGAGTGTAATAGATGAAGAGAGATGAAATGTTTTTAGTTTGTTTCAATGTTCGTGCTTAGAATCTGGAGTGCTATGCTTTAAGACATTTATTTCTCAAATTATGCTTTCGAACATGCTGTTACAAACAGTAAAATCTTGACATCTCAATTGTTAACAAATCATCTATCTATAGGTACGTACTTAGTTCGAGAGGGATATAAATGACGTATTGCGCTATGGAAACGGAATTAGATTTCCGATTGAAAAAATCACTGATGATGTTACTACCCTTATTTAGTCGCTTGTTATCTGTTCTCCTTAAAAAAAAAAGATTTAACTTTTGATATTACCTTCGGCTGAATAATTTACCACACATGCAACTCACCAACGACAAACCTTTTGTGCTAATCCTTTCAGTATTATTCTGCAGAAGTTTGTTTCAAACATTATTTTTTTACGAATTAATTGTCGACTACATGCTGAAAACCTTCCTGAAAACCGCATAAAATATTAAAGACCGGGAACAAATATACCGGAAGTAGAATTCATGTTGTTAAACGTAAAAGTTGATGCGAAATAAAATAATAAAAAAAATCGTCGGGGAGAGCAACAAACATTAAAACTAAAAACAGAAAACAAGAAAATTTGTCCACTCGATCCACTCTTGAGTTAATTTTTTTTTTTCATGGATGGGATTGAAAATGGATATATAAACCAAGCAAAACGGTATAATACTCAATTATGAGATTTTCGCAATTCCATTTATCACTAAAAGGAACTAAAAGCTATTAAAGCTTACACATCTTTTATGTGAATTTAATGTTGCGAAACAAAACATTTTTTCGTTGTGAATTTATCTATTTTCTACTATTTTGTAGCGGAAAAATAACTGCACAGCACAAATTCTCGGCTTTTATTTTCGTTGGATTATTTTTTTTTTGTTGTTGTTCAGCTGATGATGGTTGACATGAAATGAAATTTTAGTAGATGACGAATCGTCAGATACATTTTTTTGGTCCATGCCAACTGGCTGTAAATATTTGTTGAATGGAATACAACGGATTTTTAATTGAAATAATTTTTTTATAGTCGGACTGGACAATAAAGTCTTCAGTTAAATGAACAGGTCGTAGTATGTATGCATGTGTTAATATCTGTACGGGATGGCTTGTTTTTAAGGGTTTATTGCGCAACGTTTTTATGATTTTGTGCTCATAATTTCTTTTATTGGAATATGTAATTACAGATGAAGCAGACACAGGACATAACAGTAAACTAGAGTTGTAAAAGAGACCCACAAAATGCATACATTTACTGGTCTGCACAGTTCAGTTAAGGCCAGTTCATACTCGCATACATTTTTGCGATATTTGCGACCATGAACTGGCCTTAACAAACTCAGTTGAACTATGATTTGCCTGGCATGCCATCTAGTCTGTAACCTTACAAATTCTACGCCTATTAATTTGAAACGATCGTTATCGTACAGATGTTAGGTGAAACTACTCAATAGTTCAGTGTTTTGCTTACCCTAAACGATTACTACCCAGACCAGATCGTAAATTAAATGAATGAAGACATGCAGTTTATCTGGGGCGCATCCAATCGGATGAGATTGATTGAAAAGATATCGAATTAATTCGCAAATGCATTTTGCTTATATTCCATTCCCATACACAGTCTTTCAGTAAATTATATTCATTGTTTAATTAAAGCTGATTAGACCGACAGCGTGTGAGAATATCGGTCAGACATCACGGCTTGTTGCTACTACACTACCTTATACCGAATAGATATTTGCATCACTTGGGGGTATTCCTCCTGTGGTGCAGAACATTTTACACGCATGATACGAATGACATAAAACAAAAGTAGCAAAGAGAGTGAGAGAATTAACTCCGCCTTCGTATGCATCTAAATAATTTTTTTTTTAAATATAATTTTATTATCATCCCGTAACATCGTTGGGTGGAATACAAAATTGGCAGATACTTTTAGCAAATCTATAGTTCATCATCATTCTTATCAAATAAGTAAGTCAAAGTTAATCATAAAATTCGTCAAAGTTAATCATCAAATTAGTCAAAGTTTACAAAAAGGTAGCGTAGTAGAAGAATAAAGAAAATATCACAAACGTTATCACAGTCTCAGTTAATAAAAATAAAAGGAGAAAAGGCACAAAAGTTCTCACTCTCGTTCATCACTTTAAGTTTCACTTCAGCTTTGAATGCGTCCAGGTTCCTAAGTTGCCGTATTTGATAACTAAGTCGATTGTATTCTCTAATAGAAATCGCGAGCGATGGGTGGTCAGTGGTCATTAGCGACATGCAATTGGCTACGTCGTCTAGAGGAACGCGTAGAAACGTCTCTATTCAGCCTAATGTTGAATCCATGTTTAGTGTGTGAATTGAGCATCCTATGCAATTGAACAATTCTTTCAATTGTCGCCAGTTGGTGAATCGGAACCAGATTGCAGCTGTACAGGAACGTTGTCGGAGTGACTCTAGGCAGTCGGAAGGTCGCTTTAAGAGGGCAGACTAGGTGTGAAGTAGGCTATATATTGAAAAATTGGTTTTAAAATTAATGTAGACCATTTAATGAAAATCTGTTCCAGCAATTAGATGAGCAATATGTTTATCTATCTCTAAAAAATGAAAAACGATTTACAATAAGCAACAGTTGGAAGAAAACCGTTTTCCAAAAAAATATTGCATAGCCTAACTTTAAGCGACGTTCATATTTTGGAAATCGGTTTTCTTCCAACTGTTGCTTATTGTAAATCGTTTTTCGTTTTTTAGAGATAGATAAACATATTGCTCATCTAATTGCTGGAACAGATTTTCATTAAATGGTCTACATTAATTTTAAAACCAATTTTTCAATTACAGCCTACTTCACACCTAGTCTGCCCTCTTAATGCACTTATTTTGATTTATTTGCAATTCATCCAGTTTAGTTTTGTTGCCTTGACTGTAGATAGGGAGCATGTAAGCTATGCGACTTTGTACATAAGCGTTGTACAGCTGCCTTTTTTCAATTGGGATGAAGTTTCCACGCCTCCACATAAGCGCAATGAAAGGACGGATCATCTTTTTGACATAATCAACGTGAAGGCCGAATGATAGGTTCTCATCCAAAACAAGACGCAGATATCTGTACGAACGCACGCGTTGAATGACCTTGCCTTCAATCGTGATGTTGAAATCGGGAAGTTTACTTGCTCGCCCAAAAGTCATGTAGCATGTTTTTCCCGTATTTAGCTTTAACACATTCCGGTTGAGCCATTTGTGAAGCATTTTAACGTCGCGTTGCATCATTTGTTCCAATTCCGCTGCGTAGTACAAAACGGTGTCATCCGCATACAACAGTACTTTGCCGATAAAATCGATCTGAAGAACGTCGTTAAAATGTACATAATGAACAGGAGCGGGCCAATTATAGAACCTTGCGCGACTCCCACAATAATGCGGTTGAAATCGCTGGTGATGGTTCCAATCGATGTGGCGGTTTGTCGGTCTTTAAGGTAGCCCAAGATGAGTTTGGCTGCTCGTTGTGAGAAACCAATGCGACGTACTTTCCTTTCAAGACGTTCTGGATCGACAGTGTCGAATGCTCGTTTTAAGTCGACGAAAATACATGCGACGTAGGTTTTCTTGCTGCCACTTGTTTTTCGGAAATTGGCCTTGATAAAGTCAACCAACTGATGTGTTGCTCCAATGCAACTCGAATTTCTCAGGAATCCAAATTGATTGCCACGGAAAAAATTGATGCCATTTAGATACGACAACATCTGTTCGTATAGAACCAGCTCAAATACTTTCGACAGTGACGGGAGCAACGAAAATAAAAGACTGTTCGAGATATTGAGCGGGCCTTGCGATTTTTGGCGCCTGAACATTGGTACAGCTAGGGACGCTCTACAATACGATACGGCTTGCAGTGCCGAAAAAGCTTCGAGACACACTCTAAACAGTCGAAAATCGTCGTTTTTACTCCTTGGACTATGAACATCGTTTCTTTGCTCTCCTAAAAAACGAGGCTTTCAAATAAATGTGAAATGAGAAATTTGTTTTTAGGCGCAGAAATGTACGGTTCGCAGTACTTGCAAACATTCCAAAACAGTAAAACGAACTTTTCAATTTGAATGGATACGAAGAGATATCTCTCTCTTTACTTTTTGTGTTTCCGGGGAGCCTTCTAAGGAAAAGCGAGGCTCCGGCACCACTACTCGAATGATGAACACCACTACATCTTTCCAGTTTTACTTGAAACAGCACCACTACTCCCAGATTCGCTTGTTGTATGAGCACCACTACTCCCAAACACAAGTCGGCGTCCCTGTTGTGTTTAGTGTATTTCGTGTCATGACGCGTGTTAAATTCTGTACCATCACAATATCTAGAACCAGTCAATCCTAGTATGCATAACCTCCTTCTAAAATTGCCAGAAAAAAGCCCGAACCTGATGAAATAAATTTTTACTTGACCCACCTGAATTGACCTGAAACATGAATTTGGTAGTTACAGCCCTTACTCTTTATCATTTAAAATGTCTCGCTGTAATTTGTTCAGAGAACGTCATTATGAATTCGCAAATCGCAATTGCACAATGAAATTCTCAGAAAAATTTGACAGTAAAACATTTTGAATGTAAATGAGTATAAGCGAAACCCGATCAGATTACATGAAACATTGTATGAATATTTTAGATTACGTGAAACCTGATTTTAAAATAATCAGGTTCAGGTCAGGTATACTTTTACAATTTGACCGCGGTCGACCATTATCAACCTGTTCTGGGCTTTAAATTTGAATACTATGAAAGTTACTTTTTCCACGACAGTCGACTGTTAATAATAATAAACGAGTTGGAACAATAGAATTTATCGCATACGCGGTGTGATTCCCCGAAAAAATTATTCACCTAGGATATATAAACAAACATACTTCTGTAAATTGTCAAAGTGTCATTCGCATATCTTGTTGTCTCGTTTTCGCTTATGCGATAATAAATATTGTAAATTGTAAATATCGGCAAGCCTCGACCGCCTTGTCATACGTGCATATTCTTTTTTATCGCATAATCGAAAACGAGACAACAAGATATGCGAATGACACTTTGACAATTTACAGAAGTATAATGTTTGTTTATATATCCTAGGTGAATAATTTTTTCGGGGAATCACACCGCGTATGCGATAAAAAAGAATATGCACGTATGACAAGCCGTCTCGGCAAGCCTCGACCGCGTTGTCATACGTGCATAATATTTATTAGTACCTAAATGGTTATTTATGAAACAACAAACGGCTTCGCCTCGGGTTGACAATCGACATTTAGTGCGATAAAATACCAGCATACGATTCGTGTTTCATACAAAGTTTTATGCAATTCAGTGAGCGAATTCCCCAAGACTACAAAACAAACCACAAAAACAAAATTTTCACTAAAACGAGCCATCAGAACAGTCGGAGCGTTTGCTGCGACTGAGCCCCGTACAAACCCGTATATCTATTGCGTACGTGACCCTAGTGCGTCTGTCACCCTACTTTGACCGTAAGCCTATTGCGCCGGTTAATGTAGTTAAAGTAAAATTATTATGGAATGCGTACATCTTAGAAATAGCGCATAGCGCAATTACGAAGCCCCGTACGACGTTCCTTTCAAATGAAAATTTTAATTTATTGAGTATAAATACACATAGGGCCCTAGTACCGGCCTTAGTCCGAGGACCCACATTAAATTTTTTTTCAACTACATTCTATTCGGCCTTCGATTACCTTCTAAATTAAACAAAAATTACGAAAAACGAATGAAATTTACTCGAGTTGTATGTAAAATACACATAGGGCCCTAGTACCGGCCTTAGTCCGAGGACCCACATTAAATTTTTTTTCAACTACATTCTATTCGGCCTTCGATTACCTTCTAAATTAAACAAAAATTACGAAAAACGAATGAAATTTACTCGAGTTGTATGTAAAATACACATAGGGCCCTAGTAGCGGCCTTAGTCCGAGGACCCACATTTAATTTTTTTTTTTCAACTACATTCTATTCGGCCTTCGATTACCTTCCAAATCAAACAAAAATTACGAAAAACGAATGAAATTTACTCGAGTTCTATGTAAAATACACATAGGGCCTTAGTAGCATTTCACTTCTAAGGCCCTAACTCACGGTCCACTCAACCGATTTAAAAAAAACTGTTTTTCCTGGATTAGTATTGACAATACCTATCATTTGCCATGTCATTTACATTTCCATCGTTTGTTTTGCCATAAATATCACCAAAAGACTTTAAATCACTTAGGTGGCCCTAACTCACGAAGGGCCGACCCGAATATGCCCATCTTCGAACTTAGCCTCACTATTTTGACTATCTTTTCGGATTTGATTTACTCAAGATATCGACATGACGGACAGACAAAATTTTTATTGCGGATTCGTCATCTATGAACATAGGCAAACACTTTGCCCTTACCGTCTGCTTCGAATTCCATCAATTACACACGGCATCGTAATCCTATAAGCCCCTTTGTACTTCGTACGGGGCTAAAAAGTGAAACTACTGAAATTGACATCTACTGAAAAACGTGTTACAACTGTTGCAAAAACAGTTGTTCTAACAGTATTCATAACAGTTGTTATTACATTTGATGAATATATGATTATGATCGTGTCAATGTATTTTGGGTGTGATACATTTTTTTTCGCACTGATTTTTGGATGAAATAAAACTGGTTCATATGACACTGCACACAGGCTGCGTAAGTATCGAATTCGCTCACTGAATTGCATAATTGTTATTGAAAGGTCTGTCGTGCCACGCAAATCAAATTTTAGAAAGGTTCAACTTAGATTTCTTTCATCTGGGGAGAATGTTGATACAACTTGGCTCGATAATTTTCTGATGATATACTTTAGTAGTATTTACTACATTAGTAGTGTAAATGGTTTGGTTAAGTGATATTCACTGTTAAATTGAGGAAATTTTTCTTCGAGACATGTTCGATAATTGTCTGATATTAGAAAATAACGAGCAAAAATTGGCAAACTACAGACATCAGAGATTCAGCTGCCAGTAGCCAGCTCTCGTTTGTATGAAAATTATTGCATTGAAATGCGAGCAATTTTTAACTGTTACAAATTTAATAATAAACGAAGCTCTATGATACCCAGTAATAAAAATGCAAAAGCTTCCAGCTTTTACTGTTCATTTTAACGTGCAAATAAATTGTTAATTAAAGATAAAAATGGTGGAACGGATTGAATACAAAAACGATTCCGATTCCCGCATGTGATATTTAATATGCAACAAAATTTATTTTTTTGCTTTTAACATTCAGTATTTATAAATTCCAAAACACAAATTATAAAAGCATTGCGATTTGGATTTTATTTTATTTTTTATTTTGTTGCTGATGGCTTCCGATTTGATGAATTAGTAACTGAAAATCGGGGAACACTATTTTAAAAAAATAAAAATTTTCTACATGATCAAATTACATGTATTTCCTGGATCTGAATCCAAATGTATTTTGCCAGTAATAAAAGCCAATAAAAGGGTCATCAGCAATGTATCGTTGGACTATTAAAAATTAATCGATTGCTGACAGATTGCAGAATTACAAGCTGCAACAGTTTCCTTTTCCAATGAAATATAGTCAGCAATTTTTGTGGAATCCATTTTTTCCGCCGTACATGTTCTTGCATAAACTGAACTTAATCCTTTTACGTTACGTTGAGCTGTTCGGTTTTATGTATACATCTAAAAACCTTTGCCTCTATGTAATTTAAACCAGGAACGCATAAACCCGTACTTCACTACCCTCAGAAAATAGCGAAGCAATTAAAATTGTTTTAATAAATTAGTGCAGAAATGGACGTTAAAATTTTTATCAGCCACACGTGTTATGTCAGAATTATCTTGTAAATTGCAAAAGTTAATTTCGCAAAATACTATGAACCTATATTACGGTAATATGGATATGTACATTTGGCACTGGCTTATGTATTATATGAATGGGTGTACATATATGTTCTTCACTTATGCTTTATGTGTTGGTATAATTTGGTATTATGACGCTTGGTACTTTAAGTACTGCCAAGTGCCAGAACAAGCACTCGTTTGTTGGTACATTAAATAATGTAACAAAACTCGGCGATTAAATGAATTAATTCGGAGTGTTGAATATGTGTGTACGAACAAGCCATGAACACGGACCATAATTTTTTAATTTTTTTCTTGTATTTCTAAATGTCCGAGATTTTTACGATGAATTATGCCTGAAGTACAGTGTAGTTCAGTTCAGGGTGTAGTTTCATTTACAGCAAGATTATAACAACAAAATTATTGTGCGACTGCAACAGTCGAGGTGTCGCAATGTTTATTAAGTAGACGATTAAATTGTTGAAAAAAATAGCATCCCATTTCTCAACTTCTAATAATATTATAAATGCGAGGAGGTATTCAATGAAAGCAACTTGCAAATGTGTTAGACGAACCCACCTGTTATTGATAACGTCGCCAGAACGAAATGAAGCTATTAATAAAGTGAGTTTATTATATAACGAACATTGTTAAAACAAATGAAGTAACAGATTTCGAATCAATCTTTTAAAGCTCATGAGATCAAAAGAAGTAGTAGAACCTAAAAGTTGAGCCTAACAGTATAGGCATTATTATACAACTGAAAAGGTAGAATTTCAACGATTGTAGTTTGATAAATAATTGGAGTCTTACTGGAGGTTCCTCATCCAAATGTTGACCATAATTTGAGTACGGTAATGAGCAGCCAAAATTTAAATGTCAGAACCACTGTTCACGTAGTATTGTTCTCGCATTCATTATTCTTGTGTCAATTTGATTCGGTTGTGATGTGAGAAAATTTCTGCTAAACTTTGTGCAATATTCACGATTTTTAAGTGCGTTAAACATTGCAAATAGCCAAATATTTTCGTGAACGGCTAAAAGTGTTGAGGAAATTTCGGAAATATACTTGTGTGGAAGATACACATCAAAACATTGCTGTCGGTTTCAAATTTAAACATCCACAGCCAATGTTTTGATCGTGTTTTCCCATACAAATGATACGAAAAGTGAAATAAATTAACTAAGTATTTGGTCGCGGTTAATTGCTAATAATTTCTATTTTCTAATCGAAAATCTTTAAATCAAAGAATTTGACTTCGGAGGAATTTTCTGCTATTGATGTGGTCAGAAATAAATTATTTGTTTTTCTTCATCTAAAAAGGTTTTTTTTATCAAATTTTCATATGAAAGTTATCTTGTTCAAGAAGCTTTTTGAGTCTCTGTGTGCGTCAATATTTTCGAAATATTTAATAACACATGGAAATGTGCATCAGCATTTTATATGAACTGTACACTGATATCAACAGTTAGTATCTCTCACCGAAAACAAGAGCTTAGCAAATCGATGCATGCTATTCGAATGTTCGGTTTGTGATCAATACTATGTTCTAAAAAGTTCCTACTATCAAAAGATCAAGTCTTAAATGAGGACGTTTGTAGTTGGCAGCGAGATCCCTTTCAAGTCATCAGACTTTTCATTATCTGGGAGTTTTTAGTAATACAAAGTTCATAACAGCTGAATAATGATTTATCAAAATAGACTAGGAACAGGAACGCATTTATAGCAAGTGATATGAACGATTTTCGTGATGTTAGAGATTTTCGAACAGAATCAATCAACCGTATAGTTCTACCAAAAGCATGACAATGTTTATGAGAAAGTACTATACCGTGGTAGGTACAGCTGCACTGATAAAGAAACGAAGGGACCCATTTCTAAATTATTTTTTTGATCGACCAAAATCTCATGACTGTGATCAATTCAGTCAATACACGTGTAGCGATTATAACACACACAGTTCAGTGTTGTTCTCAATACGTGGTTGACGATACAATGGGGCGTGAAGATTCTCTTCGCCGTTATGATGTGAATTTTCAAGTCACGCAGATCTTCCCAAAAGCTTACAACCTTGACAATTCTTTCCTTACCAATTTTTACTGTTGAAGTAATTAGTTATTTGTCGCTGTTTTGGACGACTGATTAGAGGCAATTTCACGAGCTGTAGTTTGGGCAGAGCAAGGTCCACAAGCGAAAGTTCCTCAGATAAATCGTCCCAAACTGGTACACAAGTAATTTTTCATGTAAACGGCCGAAAACCAGATAAAACCAAAAAAGTTGCCCTAATTTTGGCCCCGAAACATGAAAACATAATTTACTTACTGACCTGGAAAGGGGCTAATTTTGACATTTAACAAAGACAATTTTTTTTAACCAAGCGAGAATCTTGGGTGTCAAGAAGAGAGATCTTTCATTTTTTCTCCATCTTTTAAGGAACCGTTCAAAAATTATCGCATTAACACAAAATCAGCAATAATTGAATCATTATTTTCACGAAATGAAGGAAAAGCGTTAACCACATCAACAAAACCTCGATAACTAAAACGTAGAGGATTGATGAACTTAAACTCGTCTAACAACCGACAGCTGGTTTATCTTGATTTGAAGGAAAGTTTGATAAAAAAAACCTTTTTAGATGAAGAAAAGCAAATAATTTATTGATTATTTCTGACCACATCAAAAGCAGAAAATTCCTCCGAAGTCAAATTCCTGGCATCGGGGAATCTGGCACACGCATCATAGTATGCGTCCTTTTACGACATGTAATGAGAAGTCATGATTGTGCCAAATTCGCCGCCTATAGGTGAATCTGGCACACCATCAATTTGTATGGTGTGCCAGATTACCCGTCCCCAAATTCTTTGATTTAAAGATTTTCGATTAGAAAATAGAAATTATTAGCAATTAACCGCGACCAAATACTTAGTTAATTTATTTCACTTTTCGTATCATTTGTATGGGAAAACACGATCAAAACATTGGCTGTGGATGTTTAAATTTGATACCGACAGCAATGTTTTGATGTGTATCTTCCACACACGTATATTTCCGAAATTTCCTCAACACTTTTAGCCGTTCACAAAAATATTTGGCTATTTGCAATGTTTAACGCACTTAAAAATCGTGAATATTGCACAAAGTTTAGCAGAAATTTTCTCACATCACAACCGAATCAAATTGACACAAGAATAATGAATGCGAGAACAATACTACGCGAACAGTGGTTCTGACATTTGAATTTTGGCTGCTCATTACCGTACCATTTGAAAATGTGACCAGCAGCTTCAATTCCAATGCATCAAGATTTCACAATTTTACTTTAAATTTCAGAAATATTGTGTGTATTTCAAGATACAATGTCAACAATTCTTGAGAAGGGTCAGCATCGCAAAAAATGTGTACATTTATGTTCTCGATTTTGTTAACTGCTCGTTTGAATTTTTTATGGTGCGAATGTGAGCACCCCGAATCAAAAGTGTCAGAATTTTATTGAATAAAAACTTTGCTGGACAACTAGCGCCACTGTTGTTCATTAAATTAAGTATTTTTGTCCCACAATTCAACCCAAAACTAGTCCCAAAACAGAAAACATGTTAGTTTTCACTTTTCAACGACTGTATTCACACGCGATATCATTCAGTGAAATAGTAAATAGTGCTCTATGGGTGTAGTTGACATAGAATAGAGGAAAGAGAGCTGATGCTGAAATCCCTCTCCAGAAGCAGGTCGTTGCGGTTTTAGCAACTAGTAGACATTTCTGTTGAGTGCACGCTTAATGGTGAAGTAATTGACCGAGCCGATGCACAGTCACAGTGTATCAAAAATCCGAAAAAGCGGCTGGAGTAAAATCTCAGGGAAAAATCAACCGTTTTTCGTGATTTTTTGTTGTTGTTTAAGGAATAGATGGGAGTATAAGATAGAGTACGAAGAAGACCGATGCCACTCACGTCACTGCGCCGGTACTGGTCCAAAGTCAAAAAATATGAAAACAATCCCCATTTGTTAGACCGTCCATGAGTTTTATCGTGTTTAGTATCAATCTGAAAGTAACATCAGTAGTTTTGAAACGAGCCCCTCGCTTGTTGGAAAGGTATTATAAGTAGCTTTTGAATAACATCAAATTTGACGATATTTGTATCTGCGACAGGACTTAAAACAGAATTTTCGGATATGAAATCACTGACTTTGAACGACCAAAGAAGTTCATAGGGAAGTTGAGGCAGAGTAAGATGGGACTCGTTTGAAAGCTACTGATATTACCTTTCGATTGACACTAAACACGATAAAATTCATGGACAGTCTAGCTATTGGGGATGGTTTTCGTATTTTCGAAATATTTTTTGACTTTGGACCAGTACCGGCGCCGTGACTTTGTACTCTTTGTAAACATTCTATCTTATACTCCCATCTATTCCTTTCACAACAAAAAAGGAAAAGAATCACGAAAAACGGTTGATTTGGGAAACGGGTTGTTTGGGACGAAACGTATTTCAGCATCGGCTGGGAATGAATTTTTATTGATAATTGACAGTTGGAAGGAGAATTTTGTTTGAATTGAGGTTTACGTACTGAATGTAAAAGAAATGAATTTATCAGTCGGACGTGTAATAAAGGAATTTAGAGAAATTCGAAAGTCTACCGAGAAAGTAAACGATACTAACCATTTCTTAGAATTGGAGGACGGTTGAAACTAGCTATAGTTTGCCCGGATCGCCGAACCATTGTAATCCTTTTCGCAAGAATTGGTTCAAGTTCAAGTTCAAGTTTTGGTGATATCCCTCTTAAGCATCGCTTGTTTGAAAATGTTCCCTTTGTTTATTCTGAAAATTAGTTTTGAAAATAAAAGAAATGAACAATTTATTACAAAACAAGACAAATGGCTGCTTTGAGCAAGAAAAATGAGAAATCAGTCAGTCAGTCAAAGGACCTGACCCACCCAAACGGTAGGGCTAGTCCAATACCCTCTCTAGCAAACAAACTACTTTTACTAAGGTGGTAAAAGAATCAAGTAGCCTCTGGAATTTACATGTAGATTACAGCGTAGTCAGTCAACATGTAGAATAGTGTTTGTAGAATATAAAGAAATAAGGTGTGAATTTGACACAGAGAGCTGAGAGTTTGGTTGCTAGATAGAGTATTGGCTAGTCATGAAATCCATACTTGCGTGCAACCTCTTCGTTTTTTTGTTACAGGAAAAGGTCAAAATCGCTAACTTCCCTCTCGGGCAAGTGTCTATTTCAAGAAAATTATATTGAAGAACATCGCTGCAGCTATATGCCCGTTATCAATTAAAGGCAACATTTTATTTAAGTAGTAAAACATATCCTGTCGACCTTTGAAATGGAATGGTATAATCGCATGACATTGACACATCTGGACATTTCAAAGTTCGAAAACTTAAATGTTATCCGTCTGACTATTTTAAGTAACGAAAAAACTTCAGCATTTATATAACTTTCTCTTCAAACAAACTGCCTCCTTTCATCTCAAACCAATAACGGAAAAGAGTTTCTCAAAGAAAATTTTCCATTCACGTTGTCTTAGTGTGGCTTTTGTGAAACCAATGATGTGCCTATTCAAATAGTCGTATAGAAAGTCATTTTTAGCTGGTGTTTTCCGACCAAAAACAACATCTCGATGTATATAACACACCATAATTGAATACAAGGCATGACTCTTCGAGTTCCGTTCGGCAAGTAGTACTTAAAATCTACTCTGGATTCGATTTTAATTAAATGATTGACGTGGTTATCCCACACTTAATTTGATGTATTAAATGTTTGTATGCTGTGTATAACATGAACGAAAGATGAAGAATATATTCAAATCAATAATATTATACGGGTCAATGAATTAGAACATTAAAGAGAATATTGTAAACGTAGAAAATTTGTATAATTTGATGAATGTGTGGGGAATATAGAATCGAATTATGGCATCAATTTATCAAAACTTTCTACTTTTTATTTAAACCAATAAATGCGGCAGCTCAGATTTCACATTAGCCTATAAAGCGAATAGGTTAAAACCCAATGCTGTTTAAATAATTAAAAAATTCATTCTATGGAAGTGTGTCCTAGAGATGTGCGGGCCGAGGTTTTTTTGAAGCCCGTCCGGCCCGACGCCCGGTTCGAATTTCATTTTAAAAGCCCAGCTCAAACGGGCCCGACGTATTTGAAGCCCGTCCAGCCCAAGCCCGATCGGGCCGGATAAAAACTCGGGCAGGCCGACATTTTCGGGCGACCCGAAAGCAAATTTCATATAAAAAAGTGTGTGAAAGTTTAAAAATCGGGCAAAAATTTTGATTTTTTAAGTTCGGTCCAAGCTCAGCCCGACAGATTTGAAGCCCGTCCGGCCCAAGTCCGATCGGGCCGGATAAAAACTCGGGCGGCCTGCACATCTCTAGTGTGTCCTACATTTGTATCACATGAAGTTCATCCATATGCACAGAGAGCATTGAAGTGCATTGTTTTGCTACTGTCTTTGTAGAGCTTGCCATATTTCAAACATCCGAAAAAATGGCTTGAGTGACTTCTCTGTCCAATATGAAAAATACTATTCGTACCACGGACTAAAAGTCTCGCCTTCGGCTCTGTCTGAAAAATTCTCACACGCTAAAAAAAGACTTTTAGTCCTAGGTACGAAATGTACTATTTTGTGATAGCTCGAGATAGACATGTTTCTAAAGACCTTCATAAAGATTATAGTCATAAGTAGGTGCAGCCATCTGTCCTGGACTGATGACTAAAAATATGGGAAATGTTGGGTCAATTCTACAGGCTTGCAACAGCGCGTATCAGCGGAAGTGATTAATGTTTTTCGGTGTTTTCAACTTGTTTTCGGTCTTCAAACAGGAGGGAACGATGAAAATTAAATAAACCGAATCAAAATTACGTTCAGCACACAATTTTCCTCTCATCGCTCTGGTCATAAAGTTGACACTCGTTCAAACTTTATTTTTTCCTTATCATCGAAACCAAGATATCACGCAAAATATTGAGTACTAAAACTGGACAGTGTATCGGAACAATTTAGGGTCCAAACAGTCTTCGAAGCTGGTCACAGGAAAACGAAAAATTGATCTTATTAAAAAATTTACCATCGGAACATTTTCTTGTTATGTTATTCTTACTCGTGGTGCCGCTCTCTACAAAAACCGCTAAAAATATTTCATGCTCATCGTGAAAGACCCATGATTTTCAGTCAAAAAAATTATATTTCAGCAGGAAAAGGACAAAACTTTTACGCACGTGTAGCGTATTTATAATAAAATTTCGATTTTCAGTGTCCCATTTTCGACGCAAATATTTTTGGTACAGTCCGTTTTTTTTATTTCGAAACACATTTGAGATATTTTAGAGTTTTAGAAGTCATCGATTTCATGGCATCGGCCATCATTGCATAATGAGCCGTTTGTGTGTTATCGATATTTGTGAGAATTCATTTATGAATTTGTTCACACGAATAGATATATGAAAATGCAGATTAGATGCATTAACACTTTGACCCATGAGATAAGTCAAGTGTGTGAAAGGAAATGCTGTCTAGACACTATTAAAGTGGAAACATCTGCTATTTTCATATATGCGTATGACTATTTAATATCTATGAATGATCCATTTATTCCTTCGAAGGGTGTGGTTTGATAGCGAGACGAATCCATGATCTAAGCTTAGATGGTTTCAGTGAAATGATTTTTAAGTCAGTCTGTTATAATATTTTGAAGAGAACGGTTCAATCCTTCTCAAGTCTGTCGGTTATAGCATTTTGAAGAGATCGGTTGAATCCTTCTTAATTTAGCCTCTTGTCGGTTTTCGGGTAGAGTAGTTAAATATAAAAATAATCAGAATAATGTTGGCTAACTCATTTTAAATGTGTAAAATTGTGTTGTAAAGAAATGATATAATTTTCAGTAAAAATAAATTATAGTTGGAATCAATTTACGGACTTTCGTGTATCGTATTATTCTGTGATCACAAGTGATCTAAGTGTGCCCCAGAACATCCTCTAGCCGGGTCTGGGACATCACATACAGGCGTGGAATGCGTCAGCCTTAGCGATATAAGTTTTTTTAAGTAGACACAAGGACTTGCGTCACTGTCACCACTATTAATTTTTTTTTACTGATTTCAGCTAACCAACGCAACGGAGAACGATTGACGCATGTACGTTCATTTTTCCGAGAACTATTTTCCAATTACATCTCATACAAATTGTACAAACTATTAATAGAAACCATCTCGGAAATACAATTAATTGCTCCATATACGAGAATATTATGTAAACAAACCATGAACCATCAGTTTCCTCATTTCCCTTGTAATTCGCTTATTATATTAGCAACTTTCATATTTATGTTATCAAACGTTAATTACCGGAACTACCTTCCATCCGTTAAGTGAACTTAACATACCAATCTTTCAAAATTGCCTTATTTCGAGCCACACACACAACATACTACAAAAGGACGACTACAATTAGCAATTTGTTGACATTAAAATGAAAATTAGTTTTGTTTGTAGAAAAGAGGGGTGGTGCACTGACTGTAGAGTGGAAAAACATTTAATTCTCAAACTTGCCATCACTGTTACTGAATTAAAATCTCGCACTAATGCAATATAGAAAACATGTATATCGAATTAGTCGTGTGCCGATAAAATGAACCTCGAAGAAATTTACATATCAGTGAGTTGTGTTGCGGTTAGCTTATATGATGATTGAGGTGATGACCGTTGTAACGTTGAAATATATGGTGTGGTGGTTACATGATCCTGGTATTTATTCGACGTAAATTTTCGCCGCATTTTATGATGTGGAAATAGGCGTCAGTGGTTTTCTATCTCTGCTAGCTGTACACACGATTCAATTAAATTCAGGAGCTGTTTTTTTGGGAAATTTACCTTCAAAAATATATGAAAATTTTGAAAATTTTTGAAAAAATGTGAAAATTCGAAAAATTACGAACATTCCGAAAAAGATTCCGAAAATTCCGAAAAAGATTCCGAAAAATTCTGAAAATTCCGAAAGATTTCGAAAAATTATTAAAACTTCGAAAAATCACAAACAAAATTCTGTTTTTTTTTTCTTCAGAATATTCTCAATTCACAATAATAATCCGTGGTACGAGGGTCTTCAGTCGCTGACAAAAAACAACATTCCTTTTAAATTGAATTCAATTTTTTTTATTAAAAAAGGAGAAATCAGACACTTCCTATAATTTTTATTTACAATATTCAAGCATTGAATTGCGATTTTACAATCAACGAAACAATGTTCTATAAATAAACCAATTAACTTAACATTAACAATGTTGCTAACAAACAAGGATGAGTCGGAAAAGTTGTCTTTTTTAAATTCATTCAGCTGTTACACTACTAAGAAGTTCATTATAATAGCCTACACAATCTGTTATATATATATGTAGCATTTGGGATTTTGTATTTTACTTGCTAATTACTTAAAATTTAACGATAGAAACCATTGAATAATTTAGTTTAAAACGAATCGTTGCAGTGCTATCACAAATAACGCCGAATATACTGAACACAATGTTGAAAATATATGTCTCGTTGATGCAGATGGTTCACCACATTCTCCCGGTTCGGAGTGATAATTTTCGCAATGCATCTGAAAATTGATTAAAAAGTTTTCATTTAATTTAACGATTGCATGGTAAGCAGCGCTAAACCTATTGAGGATTTTTTGTCTCATTCAAATATTCGTGCAATCCAAATTTGTTGAAATTTTATGGCCGATAAAGTTACATTTCTTTTCCGTTACGAACTTTAGGTGTTGCACTTCGAGAATTTGGATAAAAAGTAATAGAATGGGGCCGTTGTAATAAGGGTAACCTTGGTGTAAAGACATTATTAAAATTTTTAAAATGCATACAATAGAGTAAGGGATTTGTTCTCTCATTATTACTTCGTCAAGCAAATCGCCACCGGTCAGCGGTGGATTTTGATCGTTTTACTATTTCATTTTTACAAGTTAGCACACGCGGATTGGTACATTATACCCCTTGAAAACCCATGTTTCCACCTATGCACTAAACACATACTAAACGAGCTGACCTTAGCAATGCTTTAATAGTTTTAATCAACAAAAAACGAATATTTTTGCCTAAATGTAGGCTACAAACCCAGTTAACACAAGTCCATTTTTTAAATGTGGTGCTCCCTAGTAATGTACATTTTATGTACGTAAAACTTTGCTCTCTATTTTTTTGGACATTAAATGAGGACCTAATGTATATTAGAATTTGTACAACGTTTGATGTGATTTGGTTGTACATCTAATGTACAAATTACTAATTGCCAAGTATGTGCTTCGGTATGTGTACATCTTATGTACAAATTACCGATTGCCACGTATGTGCTCCGATATGTGTACATGTTATGTTCGAGGCTATGATTGTGCTTCGGTGAGTGTACATCTTATGTACAAAATGTCGACTACAACTTTAGAACTTCGAAAAGTTCACACCAAATGTACGAGTTTCCACGATTTTCTTCTAGTTTTTTAAAGTATGCAACTGAATGTTAGGTTTTTTTTAAATAAAAAATCTTTGACCCGACCGAGATTTGAACCGCCAACCTCTGGTTCATGCGCCAAGCGCGTTACCAACTCTGCCACGGAGAGTTGTAATGAGAATCGTTTTAATTAGAATATAAGTTAAATTTTAGCTGAGCATTATTTGTACATTTTTTGCACCTTCCTCATAGCAGAATATTTGAATGGTCTCTGGTTTCTTTTTAGAAGACCTGTTCAAGAGTTTTAAAAATGTATAACGAAAAGTACATAAAATGTGCATAAAAAATGTTCAAATGATGCTTCTCTAGAAATAGACTTATATTCACACTATGACCATCTTTTACACAAGTCTCAGTGGTCTAGTTCGTAACGCGTTTGGCTCATAACCCAGAGGTTCGTGGTTCAAATCCCGGTCGTGTCAAGGTAAATTTTTCTTTTAAACAAAATAATGGTTTTAGTTCTCTTATTTCAGCAACACACACAATCACTTCGAAAAACTTGGTGAAAATCGTGGAAACTCAGGAAAACTAAGAAAACTCCATCACAAAAAATGTACAAAAAGTTGGCAAAAAATAAGAAGGAAATTAGAAGAAAAATTATTTTTAAGAATTTAGTTGATTTATCGTTGTCCATTAGATGTACATTTAGTGTTAATGTACAATAAATGTGGATCAGTTTCAGGACCAGTTAAAGTGTAGATTACTGGACCACATCAATTGAACATTTAATGTACATTCCGTGTACATTTAGTGTGACGAATTTGCACTGAAAAAATGTGAAAAACGTCCCGCTAGTGTGAAAAAAATTAGCCATTAAATGTTCGAAAGTCAAAGCACATTCGGTGTGATGGGCCCATTTCCCGATGGCAATTTATGTACATTTCGTGGGACAAATTGTTAACTGGGAAATTTTCTATGGATGAAATAGCTTTTGCAGTTCTGCGATTCTTTTCGTATCTCCCTGTACACGAAAGGTCATGTTTATAGTGTCACTAGAAAGACCATTGATTGTACTTTCGAGACAAGTCAGCTCTTATTGGGTTTCAATTCATTTACACTGAGAAAAGAATGGTCGTTTTGAAAATTTTTGGCCAGATCAGCGAACTTATAACACTTCCTCTGCATCCGAAACTCAACAAAAACATCAAACGAACATTTTCCATGATCAATTCAGCTTCATAATGACTTCACATGCGATTGGAAAGCTGAAACTAGTTGTGATCAATGAAAACAGTTTTTTTTATGTTTTTGTTGCATTTAGATGGAACTGTTGAAGTTCGCTAAAATGTCAAATTTTCCCTTTTTCAACTATGTTAGTGTGGATGAAAAACCAAAAAAACCTATTTGCGCCGAAAGTACTTGCAATAATCAATCCAATGACACTCCACACGATCATATACATTTCGTGTACATAAGAAAAGTGCATGTTCTCGGTTTTTGATCAACTTCTATTAGCGACATAAACTCCGAGGAACCTTTTGCAAAAGTGATTTTGGTTTCAAGTGTTCAATCAAAGCACTGTCAAGCACCGAAGTTGACTTTGTAGCCGTTGTATGAAAAAGAATAGCGAACTTTAATCGGTTCAGTCCTCTATTTGAGTGACGTCAAAGTCAGCTTCGGTGCAAGACAGTGCGTTGGTTCAATTCCTTACTAGGAACATACAAAAAATGCTCCTGAAAAATACACCAGAGATATTTTAAAGATTCTAAAAAATGATTCACAACTTTTGAGGAACTATCAGGGCCGGACTGGCAAAAGAAATTTCTGTGAAATGTAGAAAAAGGCGCTTAAAGTGAATAAAATGCTCCAAGAAGCTCTATTGAAAGGCGACCTAATCGCAAATTCAATAAAATTGCTATGATTTTCCAAGTCGGATCATATGACCAGTCCGGGCCTGCGAACTATGGTAATCGTCGTAAGTTAACTGCTAATCGTAATAAATCAAATGTTAATCACCGAAGAATTAGCTGAATAGTCGAGATCAAATTGAGATCAAATTTTTGGCTAATCAAAGTTATTCAAAGTAGGACTTCAACTGTCCCAATCATGTGGGTATGCAAAGCACTTCAAAAGTGATCACAGTTGCCGAATAGACTGCTATTTTGTATGAAATGGTCCTTTACAGTGTCATACAGTTTGTGACAAGTTGTGTCAAGTTTCAGAACTCTATTCAGAGTACCACTCATGCTTGAACTGCGTTGGTGTATGTCAAAAGAGCATATTTGAAAAGCTGAATTTAACTCATTCGAATTTAATTGGATTATCTGCCCTGGCTGAAAGCTACAATTTCTAGCGGCCAAATATTGTGACAAATCGAGGAACGAAAATGTTCCCAGTTAGAGCTATAATGGATTTTCATCTATCCGTTTGCATAAACAGCATAAATGTTGCATTTAATTAAACAACGAACGTAACAAAACGGGGTTTGCAAAGCATCCGGCCAACGTTTTACCGTACATATAAAAAAGTACACCGCAATTACGTTTTCCCACTCGACTTAACAATGTGCACTGCCACTATATATACCCGCGTGCCACTAATGAAAATGAAACCCTTATTGTAGAATATTAAAAATAAAATAAAATTTCCGAGAAGCCAAAATATAAACCCGAAACAACGAACATTAAACGATTATAAACAAAATAATATCACAATTTGGAATTAGCAAAATGCTCCGCAACAATTATCATGCACACATCAGATGTTATAAAAGCACATTTAAGGAAATTACCCTCATTAATGAATTCGAAATTCTATCCAAAAACGTTCGGGTGAAAAATGCTGCTTCTCTCCCGCAAGTCCGTTTAACTGTGTATTCCGAGCAGGCAATGTACTCTTTGAAGGCACTGTAAAGAAAGTAAAAGGAAAACAAAATGTAAAGTTATGCAAAGCTGATGATGGCAGTCACTTCGACTAGCATTGTGTTCCTTTTTTTCGTCATGTTGTGTACGTATCTTTTCCATCAATTAATTTATCATTGTATCAAGTTCGGCTACACTCCTCGGAAAGCAATTAATGAAGGTGTAATTGGGATTCAAATTGAGTGTTCGGTCATTTAACTGGTTTCAACGATATTTGGATGGGTTCACAGACATTAAAACAGTTAGATTTTGTTAATCTGTATTCAAAATTTATTGATGTAGGGAAGGGTATTTAAGGAGTTGGTAGCGTACCTTCTCATACCGGTAAGCTTACGATGACAGTAATGTTAATGCGGATAATCGTATTTATAGTTCACGCTGTACGGGGTAAATTATGGCTATTCAATTGTTATCGATAACGACGACAAAAACAATGACAAACTCTGTATAATGTGGTCATTTGTATAGTAAAATACATATTAAAAAAAATTGAAGTACAAGATTTGAAACCAACCGGTCAAAAATTCTTTGATCGATGGAAGTAATAGACCGATACTCATACTGGTCATATACTTGCCGTCTGTAACAGGCTAATAAAAAAAATCTTAAATTTTGTGGCCTGAAAGTTGAGAATATTCAGTTTTGTGGTTTGCTTGTTAGTCTGTGAGAAATCATGCTAGGGTCATTTTTTGACCAGTGGTCATTATCGACAGTGAATACAATTCTGAATCGCGTAAATTGATTTCATAGGCAATCTGGCTGAAGTCAAATGTAGGTCTGACTCTCCTACACAAATTTTCATTTCCCGAGCCGCATAGGGTATGAGTCTATCACTCTACCAATTGAGCTAGCTAGACGACATAAGGTAATGATTTTGGTGATAAAAGCAAAGTTAGAAGTGTGTTTTTTGAGCAACAAGTCTCGATCTTTTCGACAAGGGTAAAATTTGTATATCCGAGCCGAAGGCGAGGTGTGCAACTACACTTGTCGAAAAAACAGTGGACGAAATAAGTCGCTCAAAAACACACGAGTGAGTTTGAGAGTATCACAAAGCTGTTTCCGAAGTAATGAAGTATGTAGAAGCTTTTCGCCTAACTGATTGAATGACATTACCAAGGAGCCATTACATGTAAAACAATGAGACATTGTCTGCGGTTGAGTTTCGAACCCATAACTGGCAATTCAATAATTCTCGACCTATACACTGCGCTATTGAGTTGTTTAATCCCTAGTCAACTTCACATGGGTATGAAATAAACAAGAATAGAATAAATCCTGCTTGGTAATTCACTACTTCGCAAACACCTTTGTAAGACCCGCAAACTCAATCCTGTGTTATTTGAGCAATTGGCTTCGCTTACTGCTTTTCAGAAAGTTACCTAAGCTTGTTGTTCAAGAAACGTTCTTGTGAGTTTGCTTTTATTACAGACCGGTTACCTCATGAGTACTTTCGCGGCATCCAATGTAATCCGTTATTGTAAATAAATCGAGTCTAATTTCATTTTTGTTGATGAACAAGTTTCTGTTATCTGTCATCTGTTATCTACTTCGACGCAAGAAATGAACAGTGAATGTAGCCAGTATTGTCTTATGTAGCAAAATGTTGTTCAAACTAATGAAGTAAAAGATTCTGTGTCAAACATTAAAAAATAGGTTAAGCAAATAATGTACCAGATTCGTTGACCGACTTAAACGTTTGTAAAATATTAAAGAGACCACACGAGATAGAGGTAAATATCTGAATGTACGAATCTTGAAAATGCTTCATAGCGCAGAGATTTTGTTGTTGAGTTTGTTTTAGTTCTTTGTCAACGAAAAAGCTGCAGGTGTTTCAAATTTAGTTTCTACATCGTACCATAGCTGAAAACCGTCCTAACTCAGTCACAGCACTGACAAAAAGTATACCCAAAGTTTTTGTTGGTGACATTGCTTACGTACAAAGTATCGCCGTAATCCACAGCAATACATAATGTTCGAAAATGTTCCCCAGAAAAACCCATTGTTTAATATGAAAAATTTTATTCAAAATAATTAAATTCTCTGAGAAATACTCAGGGTAAGAGGAAACGTTTTCGGGAAAAACAGGTGTAACAATACGTATTGTCACTTCATGACTGACATATGTCTCACTTTGGATAATTAGGATGACGGCAATATTTCCATCTTCATCTTCATCTAGTCTAAGCCCACGTAATAAATGAGGATAATACGCTTATCTTAATATAAATTTCGACTCGAATACACTGTGTGTTTAAACAATTTAGAGAAAGTTTCGGAAAACGGTTTAAGGACGCTGTGAGAGGTGTATAGTATGATACCTATGTAGGACATTAAAACATATAGAATAAAATGTATGGTATCTTGATATACGAAACGAAGTAATTATATTTGTGATTGTGCAAAAGGAAATACGGTGGCGCGTATAATAGGTAAAAGGGATAATGAATCTGATTATCCTTGTGTACACAATTTACGAATAATCCTAGCAAAACTTCGCCAAAGAAGAATGGAAGACTTGAATGAAATGTCTGTGAGAAGTTTAACTTACTGCTTGAACAACGGCCAAAGTGTTTAGAGTCGTTTCGGATCGCATACCTCTTTAAATTTTCAATTTTTTTTTCTTAATTTGTTTTTGTCTGAGAAATTCGACGAAATTGTCTTTTTTGAGGCAAATCAAATTGACGGAAAGTTTTACTTATTTACGTATCAAATTTCGTTTGAAATTAAATCGGAACAGAGCTCAATTGAATAGATAAAACGGCGAGCTTAAAATCATTCTCTTGTCTCCGCAGTAACGCATGAACGATTCGCTTTAACGAAAAGTTAAATTCAACAGTTTTATTTTCATCTGACCTTTAAATTAGCGACCTGACTCTAACTCAAGCACACATTTATTAGCAACGACACAACCTGAGAAGTACGGTGATTATAATATACCTTGCTTTACAAAGTGAAACACTTTGTTCGAACAAAAACACTGACACATGATTGAACGTTTGGTAACATCTTTAAAAAATAGTTATCACGATTCGATCGATAAGGGTAAAGATCATCATAAAATATTCAAGTTCATCCAAATTGTAAATAAATATTTGAGAAAGACAGAAAAACATTCGTCAATTTTGAACTTTCCTATGTACCGATGTTCCCTAACTTTCAAATTTGTTGATAAATTTTTCAAATTTAAATTTTTGTTGGTTCCACTTTAAGATAGTCTTCAGTTTTGATACAAACCAAATACTGTGGCGCCAAACGCTAATGGTTGACGTGAGTTTATATTTTTTTACTTTGGTCTTCCAGATTTATGTATAACCAAACATGTCCCACTTTTCTTCATTATTTGATAGTGCGTCTAAACTGAACGCTCGGAGCAGCTTAAGAGCGTACAAGGGTTTAGCTGTGGACATAAACCAAATACTATGGCGCCACCTCTTTTAATTCAAGTGAAATGCTCATTGTGTCTTCAATAACAAAAGAATCTGGAACATCGAAGACGGCCACCATAGAAATAGTGTGAAAGCAAGATGGCCGCCGTGGTAGAAAAATTTTTGATTTTTATTAATTTAATCAAAACAAAAAGGAATTTTAGAAAAAGGAAAACACATTTTCGTGGTCAGCGACATAAGGAACGGTTTTGATATAGCAACTTATGTGTTTATTCTCGATGTACTGCCGAAAAAATGTACCTAAAGTGGAAAAAAATTTTGCCTTGCAGACGTGTTTTAATTGTGAAAAATAATTGTGAAAATCAAGTAATTTTATAAATGCGAAAAAAAATTTCTGTTAAGTAAGGCTCAAATTAATCGTTAATTCCCTTTTTGCTGTATTCCATCTCTTGAGTCCTGAGAATTATGTTCCTAAATATGCCCTATTTTTCGCGCAATTTTGGTTCTTGTCCGAAGCTAAACCCTTGTACCCTCTTAAGTTGATACACAACATTTGGCCGTACTAGTTGGCCGTACACAAAATATACACGGGAAAGAATGACGATTTCTAAAACATTTCCGAAAGAAATATGGAAAATGTACGGTGGCAGAAACAGTCTAGGTCCTTGTGTCTAAATAAACGGTTTTATGTGCTTCACTAGCTTGGCGTTAAAATGTGTTAGATTTCAGTAAAAATTTAAACGTTTGTGGTGATGTAACCACAAGCATTTAAATTTTTGCTGAAAACTAACACATTTTAACGCCAAGCGATGGTCCTACTTTTTCGAAAAAGACTGCGAGTCTTCGCCTTCGGCTCATGCAATAGCTCCCCAAGTGTCTAAATTGACAATTTGTGCGATGTACATCTTCATTTACATTGATACCCCCAGGATTGATATTTTCTTACATAAACATTCGACCACTGTTTCAATCTGAGAGAAAATTTAAATACCTCTTTCGACGTTTTGCATTAATATGCAGTTCAAAAATACCATTTCTCCATGGCGACAGTGGTACTCGATACTCTAAGAACACTATACCGATTTGCGCACGAACAAGTCTAGCGAGTCATAGTCGAAATGAAATTCCAACTCATCACCAAATTTGCTAACTCGTGGCCAGTCAGTGGTTTCTTTACCAAAAGCCACCACTTGAGCGGATCTAAGCAAAGGTTTGCACATAATGTTTGAATGTGAACAAATGAAAGTTTTTTCAAACCTTCAGAAGCCACACATATATGACTAAGGTTGATTCTTCTGTAGATACGAAGTGCAATTTATCTACATTTGTTGAATTTTCAACCACCTGACGACTAAGTCATCAATTATGTGTGGTTGATTCGAATGCTAAGCATTCATCACATCAACAACGAATCCGTGCTATCAGACAGGCATATGTCGAATCGAACATAGATATTTTCTTGAAACTTATAATGAAATAAAGAAACTGATGGCAAGCGGGTGACTGAACAAGCAGAATTGGTTTTTGCAGGCACTTCTTAATGAACAGACATTTTTTTCTAGATTGAATTTTCTAGTTTGAATTTCAGTTTTGCTTGGACTCCACTACAAAATTAGAATCATCGTAGATCTAAAACCATTTTTACCAAATAAAATGCGACGAACACAAAAAATATCGTACGTGCGGAAGATTGACTTTGCACATGGAATGCATAGAAGTGGACGATGTTGAGTATATAAATGCAGCAAATGAATGGTGGGCTAGATAAAGTCAAATTTATACATATTTTTAGAGCAGTAGTAAGTTACTAGCTTAACCTAGTTTTTGAGAGGAGATCCGACTAAGTATGGTGATCCGGATGATGAAGGTAACGAAGAAGAGATAAACATGTAAGAAATATAGGAAAATTATCGGCGTAAATGAAGTGTTGAATCGTAGCAGTGCTATCGTTAAAACGAATGAAGTAAAAGAATTTGTGCCAAACACCAGACGAAACTTTGAACATCAGAAGTAACAGATAAGATTCAATTGTTATAATGGCGACACGATTGTCGTTTCTAAAAAGTTAAATGATAACAGTCTTTGAACAACACATACCAACAAACCGCCCTTATTCCTTCGGCACCATCATCGTCGGTCCGAGTATTGTTGAGTGGCTGTTGCTGCTGATACTGCTGCTGATACTGCTGTTGTGACTGTTGCTGGTAGTATTGTTGCTGCTGTTGTTGGTGATATTGCTGCTGTTGCTGTCGCAGTTCATGTTCGTTCGGAGTTGACTGTGAAATTCGGGTCATGGTGTTTTGGTATCGCTTCGAACACAGTTCATATTCACTTTTCACGTGTCTCATACATGGCGCATGCCGGAGGAAATCTGTTTTGGAAACACAGAGTCACATTGTCACAAATATAATATTTCCAAGAATTAAGTTTGTTGGTTAGATGGGAGCAGTAGAAGCAATGTATGCGGAACAATGACATAATAGTGGAATAGACAGGCCTTCTATGTAAATATTTTGTTCAAACGGTGAAGCTATTATGTCATTGGTACGGAAAATGATGGAAATTATGCAGGACAGTTTACTCTAAAAGACCGGGAGTGAAATTCTGTGAAAATACTTATTTTGGAACAAAATGGTTTTATACATAAAATAGAGTGATAACTTCTCGGATTCGGTAACAATGTATGTCTGATATTAATTAGTCTGTACCAACAGCAATTATTTAAACACATCCACCTAATACCAGCCATTCATTTGAATTCAAAATGTTAAACGGATTTACAGCAATCAAATCCTTTTCTTATTGAAATTTCTACCATCACTTATAAAACCGAAAATCCCCACATTACACTCTAATTTAAGTACAGTACGTACGTGCCTTCCTGATAAGGTCCATCCTCGCACAGTTCATGTATCACTTCGCCGGTGCCATGGTACAGCTTATTAAAATGTGTCCTTTGATGCAAGTTCATACATCTTCGTGTATATGATCTGATACATTGTAATCCAGCATGTAGATCACTGTTAAAACAAAAACAACAATTTAATTAGCGTAAATACGGAACAGTGAGGACGAGTTACAGTAAATTTGGTTTGCCGGGGATGGTCGTATATATTATAATGGAGGCTATATACAACATACGAGAGTGTAGCCGAATATGGTTATGCTTTGTTCGCAATCTATATATATCGTCTGTGGTATATTGTAATTAATTGATATGGTTTGGAAAGTTGGTGGAAAGGATGACATTCAATGTTGTATGGCGTAGTGCGAATGTAAAGAGGTAATGGAAATTTAAGATTACCTGTAATCTTTACAAATTAGAGAGGATGTATTAACATTGCGCTGTGTATTAAGCTCGGTTTTATTATGTTGTTGTACTGTGTACGAGGAATGCGACAACAGAATGATTTGCGATCAATTGTCCATTGTCAGAGTTGATTTAACAATGACACCACGGAAGAGCGTTAGAATTGCTCGAAAGTATTGAGATATTACCAAAAAATTATCGTTAATTAACGTATAGGACAAAAAGGGGAAATAGACGAGAAAAATAGAACTGAGTAAGAGAATAAAAAGAAATTTTAATTTGATAACTCTGTCAGCTAATTATTATATGCATCGATGAAGCACCTAGGTATAAGATTTTTATATACCGTCAACAGCATTAAATGATTATCCGTTACACGATTTTGCTTTTAACTTTTGTAGTGAGGTATAAAAAAGCGCCTTCCTCAACTCTTCCCATGCGATTGTCGGTGAAACGAGCAAAAAAAGATGATTCAAAGTGATTTTTTATGTACTCAAGGTGCAGTTCAATAGTCAATTTAAGTCGCTTTACCCACCAGCAATGGAATATAGTTCCTAATGCGTCTTGTTCGAAAGTAATTCGATCTTATAAATTGTCTGTTTGTTCAGAGAAAGTTTTTCTTTTCTGCAAACAGTGCGACCTACGACAAATAACATTTGAGAGGAATGGTCCGGTAACATAATCCTATAACATAAATGGGTCAGGAACATTTCTCACAAGAATGTACCAGTGGCGTAGATTTTAAGCGGTCGATTTGAAAAGGGCGTGGGGTTATTGCTAATGTAATGAAACGCTGTCGCGACGCTGACGTGAAATTATTGGTAAGACAAGACACCTGTTCTGTATTCCACGTGTGTTTACACTGTTCAAAGATTATATGAATCAAGTCACGTCTTGGAATGAAATTGGTCAAAGCGAGCCAAGAATTAAGTATAAATACGAGGTGCTTGTATGAATGAAATTGATAATAAACATGAACGTTGAACGGGCAACATGTCCTAAAAATAGTGCTTTTCTCAAATGTTGGCGGTGGTATGATCCTAACTGTATCCAGTTTGGAATTGCGGTTTATTGCCGTAGCCATACCATCGCAACCGAAGTGTAACTGGCCGATCGATTTCAAAAATTTCGAACTACATCATTACCAATGATCATCGATTTATCTGTTCGGGATCCGGCAATTTCAAAATTGAGTTCTTGGTAGGGTTGAAGGAGCTAGGTCCTTAATGCAATAAGATGAATCGTTTTAATATAATATGTCTAGTGGCCCTGACTTCCATTTGGTGCGTTGGTGACAAAAAGGTAATTTTGAGCAACCAAAGTGGTTTTGCCGAAATCAAGCTTAGAATAGGCAGCTTGCGGTAAACTCATACTAATTTTCAACAGTAAAATGACTAATGACCGTCTGAAACGGGAAGTATTTAATTCGTGTGTCCTCCCAGTGCTAATGTATGGAGAGGAGACTTTATCGTTAACAAAAGCTTCGAAAATAAACTAAGAGTTGCACAAAGAGCCATGGAATGGAGTATGTTTGGAATTACGCTCAGAGAAGGAAAAACAAACCAATGGATACGACAACGAACAAAAGTCGCTGGTGTAATGCAAAGAATAGCGTCTTAAAAGTGGAGCTGGGCAGGACACATTGCAAGAAGAACAGTTGGCCGCTGGACCAAAACCATCATGAACTGGAGACCATCGACAACTACACCAACAGGAAAGCCACCAGGGAGATGGACTAATGGGATCAAGGAAACAGAAAGCCCTTAATAGCAGCAAGAGGCAATGGACCGTTCGAAAGAAATTGGGGAGGCCTATAAGCAGCAGTGGGTATAAACAGGCTGAAAAAGAAGAAGAAGAAAGTGGAAGTCAGAACGCCTTAATGTGTGTTCGTATAAGGAAAAAAATTAATATTTCAAAAACGGCTAGTTGTAGCCAGCGGCAAGGCTTATGTAGTTTTATATAATTAAATACAGGCGATGGATATATACATGGTTTGAAAGGTCTTTGCCAGTAGACCTCAAAACAGGCCTCACACAGTTTCGAGCCACACCTCGTGGAAGATCTCCGAAGTTTGAAAAATTGTGTTTTTTATCCGAATTTTTTGGCCGTTATAAATAATCGTTTCGGGTGAGAGTGGGCTCGTTGGAAAGCTGAGCTTAAGTAATTTCGGGTCATGCCTAGTTTTATTAGATTCATTGATATATGTTTGCAAAAATTTGCAAGAAATATTTTCAAAATCTGTGTGAACTTTAGACAGGTCTGGGCTGGTACTGATGACGGTTATTGTGAACCTAACATGCTAGTTGTAACGTACATTATCTAAGCTTTCCATAAATACCTCATTTGCAGTGCTCCTAGCTTCCACAGCAGTGCTCCTAGCATAAACACTGATTTGACAAGTGTCAAATTTGGAGGCTTTAGTGATAAGAGCTACCGCTTACGATTGTTTCTATTGTATGTATGTGTGAGTTAAACATCGAATTCTATTTATGCAAAAGAAACGCAGTGCCTACTGTGATTTCATCAGCCTCCGAATATTTTGTATGTTCATGCTAGTAGCAGGGCTGTGCTATTTCCGATTATTTCATCTCGTTCGCTCAATCACGACCGAAACCTTTCTTTTATAATGTTCTAGATATCGGCGTCGTCACTGGAATGCAACTGAAATCGTGTGGCATCGACTTGAACTACCAGATTATATGCATGGAACGTTAAGTTATAATAAGACAATTTTTCTTTTCATGGAAATATATGATTCCGTTAAATTTTCTTGACTTCAATTTATAGCATTTTAGTCGTCCTTATCATGCATACTCATGTTATAGGTAATACAAATAATATTCCAGATGTCGATTTCACGTTTTTAATCTTGTCATGATGGTATCAAATGCAAGTTTATAATGTTTTCATTGGATTATATCGATTTTTGGTATTAACCTACTTTTTTCAGGTATTCCACTCATGGATGCATTCATTTAACGAATAGGCGAATTTTGGTTTGATTGATTTGAGTACTCATTTTTCATTCAATCCACTAGCCGAAATAAATAAAGGCATGGAGGAGACTGAACATATTTCAACCGTAAAATTTTAATGATGCGAATCAGACGATTTTTTCGTTTTGTTATTAGAATTCCGAGCTAAACATTTTACCAACAACATCCATTCAATATTGCAGTATGTCCTAACATTTATATATAAATTAACCATTTTGTTCATGGACTTGCAAAACAAATTCCATCCTTCATCAATATCTCTTCACAATTTGATAGTTTCAACGAAAGCTAAACTTGGAGATAAAAGAATGAGGATTACTGTTAACAATAAACAACTTATACGATCAAGTGGTTTTCGAACAGTTGTACCATTAATACCAAACCAATAGCAATCGGTTTTCATTGTCGATGTTGAATAGTTGTTGAAAATGAATTTAAAGCCACATGAAAAGCGAGATGGTGGTCTATCGAATAAGTGTAACATAAAAGAAAAATTTTGATCATACCGATAAAAGTGAATGAGCTCGAGCGTTGTAAAATTCGGAACGCCTTAGCTAACGCCTACACCACTGTTTTTTATCGAAGGAAACTATATTCCCAAGCCGTGATGTCTGAATAATGTGGTCTAATGTTATCTAAGTTATCTAACAAAATGTTAAAACTAATGAAGTAGAAGATTTTTATCAAACTGTAGACGAACGATACTTTAAACAAATGAAGTAACAGATTTGGCCACAACTTATGATATGATTGCCCTATTTAAATAGTTAAGAATGTTGGGTTATTTCCTAATTGATTTTTTTTCTTCAAAAATTTTGAGTCGAATATTTTAGTAACTGGAACAGAATGAATCGAAAGGGCATTGATAATTGTGTACCACGAAATTTATCTGACCGATTTTGTTGGTTTCGTAAGAACTTTCTGTAGCCCGATTGTTAAATTGAATCAAGCACACAGCATAAATCCACAATATTTCGGTGTACTCGAAACGGCTCCCGGTAAAACGATATCATAATTCAAATTCCAACGAAAAACGAAACTTTTCTCATCAGCAATTCGCAAATGCTGGTTTCCAATAAATAATCGTTAGCTGAAATTCCTACAATGTTATCAACCACAAAACTTAGCTTGTTAAGCAAATGCACTATATTATTATGTGGCAGCTTTTGATCAATTAGATATTACATGCAAATTACCGCTTCCATCTGAAAACTGAGCCTCTTAACACATTCAAACCGATAGGTATGTTCGGTACACACATAATAAGAGATAATTCCCGAATCTAAAATTAATGAGCGACGACGTCGTGTTGCTGATTTACATTTCTCGTTTTGTCAATGAGAAAACTGTGCAGTGAACTTGTTTTAATTAAGTTAATTAAGTCGCCAAAATCCTATATTCCGTTTAGTTTGCTGTGATATGTTTATTGTCAGCAGTCAGCATTCACTTTTTACTGTTTGCAATAGGAAAAGAGGTTTTCAATGTGCATAATAGTAAATAAACCATGACTTTTAATTTACAGCCGCGTCGCTAATGAAAAACTTCAAAAGCAGAAAATTCACTAGCATTAATAGCAAAAATAAAACTAAAACAAAATTAAAACCAACAACGGAGGCATAGCGTTACACGGCCAACTAAAATTGAATGAAATGTAATTTTCTGAAAACTTTTTTTTTCTTTTTGCGACTGAACTAAAAGTCGCTATTGGCAAAGTCGATTTAATAATCTGGGAAGGGCACTCAAACCGATTACAAAACCGGGAAAAGGTACAGGAAGCATAGATCCAGCAGATGATAATGTAGGCTGTAAATAAGTAGACGAAGAATGTTTTTATATGCCCCAGCACTGCTGTGCCAGCCGTACCTCCTCTAGCAAACAAACTTCGCTTTGACGCAGTCAAAATACCACTTAATTTTGACAAGTATGACATTTAAATTTTTACAAACTTTAAACTTCATTTTTGCTCACGGTTCACAACACAAAAAAGGACATCGCAAACACAAATTATTATTAACACACCAAAATGGCGACAAATGACAACACAAAAAAGCAGATCCTTGCTCATACTTCCTGTCATTTATTTTTAAAAGTGTAAAATTTTCTATGACAGCGTACACTGTAAATTTTTACCACATTAATTTTCCTAGATTATTTGCTAGAGAGGGCATTGGTCCCTTATTCAAGAGAGATTTTTCCATTGTTCAACAATTGAACAATTACATCGTGTATTCGACTCTGATCTGAAGTGTCTGATGTTTAAGGTTTGATTTTAAATTTAAAGTTGAAACTCGGAGGTCTGATGTTTATCCTTTAGGTCAAAAATAAATGTATTGGTTCTGATCTTTGCTGAATGCAAAATAATAATAAAAATGTTTTCGTTGGATTCAATAGTTACCAAGTTACACTTCTGGCATTGCCATTTTTTTAGTGGTTATCCCTGTGGGATTATCAAATTAATGATCTCGAAACACCAGATAGATCCAGGGAACTTTTTGTTCCTTTCCCATCATCATTTAAATCACGGGTAGACTTCCTGTCGCCTCCAGGAACCTATCCAGAGTGACAGGTCCCAAGGCGACGACGTCGGAAGGTCATATAATGTGTATGTCCGTTTTACTGTTCTAGTTCACAGGAGCAACTAGGAGTCGCCGAAAGTCTCAGCTTTTCTGTGGCCCTCTGTGTGGCAGAAACACCATGTGGCCATCTGTTATCATTTCACTGATAGCTGATGAGAAAGAGACTATTTTTCGATGATGTCACAGTTGGCATTGGTTGCGATACTAATCATGCTTTAATCGAGTGGTTTTTCTTGAAATAAGAGTAGTGGAACCGTATTGTAATTGACAAAAAAAAACTTTAAGAATACAAAAAGACCATCTCTTGTAAGTACAGGCTGTTTTCGTAAACCGCGATAGTATGTTCCTCGTTTCCGACTGGCCTCTCTCATCAAACTCTCATAGGTGCATAATGCCAGAGTGGTAACCGTCAAGTAAAATTGTATAGGCACTTTCACAATCCTTGAAACTACTCCCTTGGTACTCCGAATAATGGTTAACGTCATAACAAAACATGCTAAGCGGTACTGAAGCACCAACTTAATAGGTATTCATCGGGTATTATAAACTTTTCATAATTATACAAACAAAAATATTGAAAAAGTGCAATCGTTTTTTACATGAAAAGCCAGTTGGAATTTTCAGTCATTGAAAATACAACCACTTGCTGTATAAAGTTTAACACAATATAACCGTGCACGAACAGCACGATTTTTCCAAAGAATCTCCAGCACACTATTACATAATGTATCATCCAGCCGTTTCGTTTCCAACGAATTGCTTATGATTGTGTGATGATGGTTGAAGCGATTTTGTGTTATGTATATAATGCTATAGCATTATGAGATTAAAGGCTTCAAGCTGCAATTATATGTTCATTTATAGTTAGAGAAATGTTCTACTTACGGGCAAAGTTTATCCAATTCAGATTTTTTGGTTACGAAAGATAGCTCCGAAGTTTCCGTGAGTACTTGAAGTGGTCGTGAACAAGCAGCCAATTCATCTTGGCCACATTCCTCCATTTCAATGTAGTCGCAAAAAACTGTAAATTAAATTAAAGAAAAAAATTATTTTCCACTCACAATAGAAACTTTCTCGTTTAGAAAGATGTTCCGATATTTTTCTATGAATCTTCGTCTTACAAAGCAAGTACAAGAAGATTTGTGTTTCTTTGTGTTGTATAATACACTGGGTATTAGTACTTTATGATGAGCTGATGACTCTAACATACGAAAATCTTATTTATGATTTTTTTTTTAATTCTAAACTATGCATCCATACTAATCACAATCTGGTTTGGAGTAGCTTAGCTGGATAATGGAGTGAAAATGTTGAACAATAGGTAATTTGTCAATGTCCAAACAATTACGTAAGTTACCGCAAATGTCATTAGGTAATGAATCATTTCCGTGGGATGTTGTAAGTAATATTTTCCGTTATGCTCTTGTATCGTATCTCGTTAATATACCAGAAAGTTTGATTTAGAAAATTACAAAATTTGTGTGAAAGAACAGTAGAATCACTCACAGAAAATTGAACAGTGGTCACAGGAAATATGCGTCTCTAGGTAATGTATTTTCGATACATTATACGCAGCCGATATTTTTTTGAAAACTAACTGTGACCGGTAATGTTTCAAACCAAAAAAGAACCTTTTATTCACAGGGCTCGATCCGTAGACCTTCCGATCACAAGTCTAGCGCTTTGTCACTACGTGACATTCTATAGCTTCATAGTGAAAATAAGCTTAACATTACCCTCACAGCGAATAATGCTCATTACCCGTAACATTCGTTATCGGCCGCCGGCAATTTTTGACAGATTGCAAACTTACAGGAAGCTTTGGGCAAGTTATTGCTCACAGAAGATTCATTTCCGAGTTGCATACAACGTTTTTCTCAAAAAGTTATCGAACATTTTACGTTTTGCCACTTACAGCGAATGTCAGTGAAAATTGGATAGAAATTTGCTTCAGAAGTTTTCCAGCTGCAGTCCACATCCGAACAAAAACACTTGTAAAATGTACATAGTGTACAAATACATCTTACGGTTTTAACACTAACGCGCCCCGGAGGTTATTAACATAACAAGTATTAACAGTTTTGCATAAGTGGACCAGCTGGAAAACAGCTGACGAAAATTCCTATATCATTTTCGCTGTAAACCGCTGTAGTTGAAAAAAAGAACTTTTGTCAACTCAGTGACGAAAAAGAAAAATTTTCGATGGCTTTATCGTATGCAGGTGATAAAAATGGTCTTGTCGGTACACGAAGTGTATTGTCACACTCATTTACACATCAAGCACCCAAAAAAGGGTTTATGGGGCTATCTATTTCCCACTTGTGAAAATGTATTAATTTACGAGAAAATTAGTAATCATCTCCGACCAGTTGTCTCTTCGAAATACTTTGAAACCAGGCAAATGTACTGAAATTTTCTCTAAACATCCTTACACAATTTTCAATATTAGGCTGTACATACCAGTACCTGTTGCATAAAATATTTTCTGTAACGTGTAATATATCATTGATTATGCCTAATCACGCAACAAACTTAGATTTTTTTCATGCGCTCGTTGTGTGTTTCCTTATTTCCTCCCCTCAATAATCCATAAGAAAATTGTGTTTTCTTGACGACTGGTCGAATGACATTTCTAGTGAGAAAAGTGCAGCACCTTCTCTCCCGTGGCATGGGGAGAAAATAGAACTTTTCTCCTTCGAACTGTCACTTTGTTTATGTTTTCGAACATGATATGGAAAATCGATGTTTTTGTTTCGTGAAGAAAAACGGCAAAACATATACGCCGCGAAATTCATCGCTCTTGTTGGAATTTCCTTTTTTCTCGACTCAGAAAACAAATAGCTATTCTTCAAATAGTTTCTACAAATCGTGCCAATTGTAGACGTGATAATTGATTATCGATTTTAACAGCAAAAGTCAACCTTTTCTTATAGAGCCTTAACTCATTTATCACCTGCAACGTACATATTTCTCCCGAATTCACATGAAAGTTTACTTTATTTTTCCAATTGGATCAATATCACATTAAATAATTCTTTTTAAGAAGAGCAACAGGCAATGATTGTAAACCCTTAGATTCAGTAGACATTTTACGTAGAATTTTTATATATTAAACGTTCCACTTGAATGTCACTGAACTGCTAGTTTCGTACTCTTTCAATAAAGTGTTGATATGAGCTTAATTTTCCCAAAGACAAAAAAAAACAATCCAGACATTGACCATTAAATTATCCATCCCATTTTATATAAGCAATTAAGTGATAACCGAATATATGTACACATACAGCGCGCGTCCATTTGGCAAGTATATAAACGCTTCTCAATTTATAGTAGCCTCAATTAAGCTATATGGACAGAGAATAGTATATTTCCATCAACCTCTGTACATTTTCATATTTTTTTTTCTTCTTCTTTTTGTTCGCTTTCCCCGTTCCATCTCGAAAGACTTATCGTATAAATGCTGTTTGTCGTGGGCTTTTGGTGTTTCGTTGTCATTTATCTTTATTATCTTTTCTCGATAAAAGACATCTAAAGTGCCAAAAAAAAATAATATGTGTAATCTCACAATTTGTGTGACGCCACCCAAGGGACAACACGCCAAAGTGTATACACATTATACATCGAACAAACATCGAAAACCATCGAACTTATATAATGGGGATACGTGAAACACACCATATTTAGTATGGGGATATGGTCGGTGTGTGTGTGTGTGATAAAATTGCAATAAAAAGGTTTTCATTTTTTGTTTTCAATTCAATGGACCAAAGGTCCGCATCATCCTCTCATACCATTTGAGTCGATAAAAGCTTTTGATTTATATTTCGATCATAAACTAATAACAGGACTCATAACTGTCTCTTAAGATTTTTCTTTTACTTTTGTTACCTTTTTATAGCCAAAGATCAGATATCATGGCTTTTGATATAAACGATGTGAAGACGCCACAACAACAACAACAAAATCGTAAGTTTATTGTACCGAAATTTTATTGTCATTTTGTAAATATGTTCATTCAAGTATGATGGCTGTGTGACATTGGTAATGTCCACGCTTGTGACATTAAGTCATTACGTCTTTTTTCCGGAGACCTTCGGAATAAAGTGGCCTGCCAGATAAGTTTTTCCACTTACGAAAAAAGGCCTCCGTTTTCTCTCCGTTTACACTTTAGACAATATAAAGAGGCGTGGTTTAGCTAGACGAAGACGGTCTTTGTAAGTGGAAATCATGCCTAAGATTGAGCAATGAGTGAGTGCATTTTTTCAAAGCAATTTTTCACCGTTTTCCCTGAAAATTTCTCGGGTTAAATTGTGTATGTTCCCTTTTACGAGATTTTAAATAACAAGCAACGGCTACATGTTCATTTCAATTATTGTGTTATCCTCAGACAAATTAGCCACTGACATGTTCGTTACTATTGGGAGGAACAACTTCAGGCAAGTTGATTTTGAAACCGAATGATGTATTAGTCGGTGTTGGTCTGATACGTTTGTCACAAAGTTTGTAGCATTAGAATTTTTAGCATATGTTGACATCTCAATGATTGGACTGATTAAAATGATGAATTAGAGATTTAAAAAAAAATTTCGGCTCGGTTCTCTTAAACAGAGCCCCCATGCATATCAGTCCTTCATAAGATCGCGGTTTGAAACCTATGTCACATTGTTATATTACCCAAAAAGGAAACAGTTGTTCGGCAACTTTTATTTTTGAGCCCTAGAAGGACATTAACGAAGGTAGCCTTAGTGCATATTTAAGCCGGCACATATCGTACACCATCCAAATTAATGCCAAAATGAAGATATTTAGCCTAAATGACGAATGGAATTTCGAAATATAGTTTTTGTTGAAAGGCCTGTCGTGGCAGAAAACTCAAACGTTCGTATTTTCAACGTTTGACACAGCTCTGCATGAGTTTCGTTAGTGAGAACAATATGGAGCTGTACGTTGAACTGTAAATCTCAACACTGAAGCATTCACAGCTGAAATTTGTCAAACCAGTTGTAATGCTTGGAACTTGGAACCCTCAAGTGCTACGGTACCGTACTGGAGTTCAATTATGTATTGTATATGGATCTACGAACTAGATATTTATAACGTTAAGTTAAAAAGTTTCGTCGTATACTTTCGTGTACCAGTCCCAGTCCCCATGCAACCGTGTAGCTTGTTTGTGTGCAACATAAATTAAGAGTTTTTTTTTCGCCTCCGTAATCTAATATTTTATCAAACGTTCCTGCCATGTGAAATCTCTTTTTCTGCGTTGTTTAAAAAAAATTAATTCATACCATCCAAAGTCAGACAACGATAGTTACGTTAGTAACACAAGACCACGCTTAGCGAAAATGTTCATCAGACAGAAAATAATGTTTGCCGAATGTAACATATAAGCAATAAATTTAAATTCCCGTATTAAAAAATGCCAAGAAAGTTGAAATAAAAATTGTGGAATTTAATATGGTACTGTGTGTGTGTGTCGGAACGAGTGAGCGAAAAAAAAATTAATTAAAAATTATGAAAATAATTCAAGTGAAAATTTGATAGCCCAATATTATACAATTATGAAAAAGCGACTGCAATTGACTAATAAACCGCGTTTGCTTTTATGTTTCAGATGCAGTAAAAATTCGAAATGAAATAGAGATGATAGTATAAAAGTAAATTGAAAATTGAAAATTGTTAGGTAGAATTCGGGATATGATTATTACCAGCGGTATTACCAACGTCGATAAGCACTATATACGATAATAGGAACGGAAAAAAAGACCAACTCTACGAACGTCAAGGGATGCTTGCAGCGAAAGGAGTGTCATTTTAGTTTTCTTTAGTTTTCGAATAGTAATTTATGCAACCGAGTGCAGTGTGCTTCGATAGACACTAGATGTGTTGCAGACCGAGTGTGCCTACAAACACACAAACATCGTTTTCTGCAACCGAGGGTAGACAATGAACAAAAAACATTTTTCATAATAGCGATGCGAAAATCCACATTTTGTCCACTATGAAACGTTGTGAAAATGGCGTTTTGTTGTTATTCTGACGCCATTGTAGGTGAGAAAATAATCATTTTCTCTCCTAAAATGGCCGAATACCAATACCCGCTATTTATTTTATTTCCTTCAAAACAAAAGCATGAAAAACGTTGTATTCCCTCGGAGCGGAAACTGTCCTGTCATTTCCCTATGACGGACTCCATAAAAATCACTATGATGACAATTTGATCGAGCACAAAGCACTCTACTCATATCGTACCAGTGGCTATTATCGCGAAAATATTTTCTCGAATTTTCTCAAATTTCCACTATTTTCTCAAATTTTCGTGAATTTTCCCAAAAAGATTTTTTGTGAAAATTTGAGAAAATCACGAAAATTTGAGAAAATTCGTGAAAATATTTTCGCGAATATAGGCATTGTATCGTACAGTGCGTTTAGCTTGTATATTCGAGTAGTTGCACTCAATAGTTAATGTGTTAGCGCATATAGCTCGTGTACTCGAGATCTGGGCTTTCAAGCCAGTGAAGATTGAAGGATTTCCACTTTTTAACTAAGCAAATCGTACCGTGTTATAGTTATCAAATCTATTACTTCGTTTGTTTAAAGTGTCGCCTTTTGTGTACATCTATTACTTCATTTGTTTTAAAATTATTTTCCCCATAAAGATCAAATTAGCCCAGAAAACCCACAAACAAGTGCTTGTATGAGTATGTGAAGCATAAAAACACTTCGTGTTGTGGTTGGCTTAACTACGTGCACGTATGTGCAGGCTGGTATAATCACAAAGCGGCTTGAAAAAAATTTATTCCTCTTATGATTCGCTAAACGTTTACATACGAAAAGGTATGACTTCGAGGAATATTTCAAATTATAACTACTTTCCAAGTAAACTTTCCAACCAAAACAGTGCGGAAAAATCTTACACTCTCATATGAGTTAATAGTATTTTTCGTGTGCTGAAAAAATCCATTTCCTGTCGAGGTACGAACAACGTTTTGTGCATCGGACAACTGAAATAGACAAAACACATCAATTTACTTGAAAACATACACACTTCACATTCACCATATTAAATTTAATCGTATAGTCATAGAAAAATTCATGTAATTCTTTTCCCGCACTACAAATCGTAAAGAAATGAAGTTTTTTCCCGCACGATATATAGTTCGGGAAAAACTGACATTTCTTAATGAAAAATCATGGCAAAATAGGTCGTATTTCAGTTGTGGGATGCACAAAAAAATATGTCGTATTATGACCCTCGCTTGGCTCGTAATGAAAATTTGGACTAAGTTGGAGTTGGATCAATTCGACCTTCTAAACACAGATCGTTATTCTACGGTATGTCAGATTTTGTCAGATAACGAAAACTTGCCTGAGGCTATTTGTTGCCGTGATAAGAAAAATTTGGTTCGACCTGTTCTGTAGCTAGAACTATATGTTTGGCCACATTTTCTGACAGAGTATCCTACCACAGTATAAAATCGTCAATGTAGGTCTGCCATTCCAAAACCTTTTCATGGGCGGCTGTACGTGTATCCGTACACATAAAATTTCAGTATGTTGGGCAGTGGGGCCATTTCGTCATAAAATGAGTTCCATCCACTTAACTCTTAAAACCATCGACGAGAGGATAATTCAAATTCCTCGAATCGAATGTTGTTGGATTACTGTGTAAATTGTACCGGGATCAAAAAGTATTAATAACAAAAATGGAAATTGGAACCGAGCTTTTTAAATGCGGATCATGCACCAGGCGGACTCTATGGACATAATAGAAATCTTGTTTCTCTGACAAAAAAAGAATGGGTAGTTGTTCGCAGTTCGAAAATGTCATTATACTACTTAGCATTGAAATATCACGACCTCGTCACGTATTTCCAGCCTCGTTTAGGAAAAACGTTTTCGATTCCAGAACTCGCCACTAGCTCGTGTTGGAAACCTATCATTCGTTAAAGAAAAGCGTTTTGGTGTGTGTTACGTATATACAAATTTGCTCACTGTTGGTCTCGAAACGATGATAGAGGGTCGAAGGAACTGAATAAGAACACGTCTTGTTAAATGCTGTACAAGAAAGGAAGTGAATTTATTAACTATCAAATGTCAAACAGAGTTGAGTACTTATGCTACCGAGTATTTACAGTGTTGTCATATGTGAGACTTACATTCCCAACATTCCCTTTAAGTTAAACATAAAGAACAAACTTTTTATTTAAATCTCAATCCCAGCCCTTCAGAAAACTTAAAATGCTTTGGCTTGAACAACGATTTGTCAAAACATCCGCGATCATCGATTCCGTACCGATGTGTTCAATGTTCAATTTCTTGTCTTCAACGTGCTGTCTGATGAAATGGTGCCGAGTGTCAATGTGCTTAGTCCTTGCATGATATCCGAATGAATTCGCCAGGTCAATTGCACTCATATTGTCACAGTACAATTTGGTTGCACCGTCCGATCGATTGTCCATCCAGATGCTTTGCTCAAATTGCCGTAACCATAACGTTTCTTGGACAGTCGCCGACAATGACGTGTACACTGCTTCGGTGGTAGATAAACATATCGTCTTCAGTCGTTTGCAGCTCCAAATGATTGCACCGTTTTGCTTCATAAAACAGTAACCTGAAGTTGAACGACTATCGTCTGCATTGCTCGCCCAGTCCGCATCACAATATCCGATGACGTCATGATTACCATCCTTGGAATATTCCAACTTTGCAGAAAATATTTCCTTTAGGTAGCGGAGAATCCTTTTCAAAGCTTGATTGAGTTTGCGGTTCCATTCATGCAATTTGCTTCCATTGCTGAATTGGGTCCATCCACCTATCTTACCAATTTCCAAATCAAATCTAGCAGCCAATGGCATCAAGTAACGAATTGGACTTTGTCGAACAACCGGTGAAAATGTCTGATCGTAATCGATTCCCTTTCGCTGTGAGAATCCTTTGACAACAATGCGAGCTTTGTACCGGACGACTTGTCCATTCATGTCGCGTTTCGTCTTGAATTTCCATTTGACGTCGATTGCCTTACGGTTCACTGGTAAATCTGACAATTTCCATGTGTCATTCTGCTGAAGTAAATAAAATTCGTCCTCCATAGCTCTCCTCCATAATTTACTCTCAGCGGAATTTTGAATTGAATTGAATTTATTTCCACCGCCAAAGACTGGCTGAATAATCTGATACATTTACATAAATACAAACATAGTTTAACTAATACTATCATACAACAAATCTGTACAAACAATCACAGCAGATTAATACCTAATTTATCAATAATCACACTTTTAAAAGACAGTCTATTATTACACTTCGTCACTTCCGTTTTATGTTCATTAATGAGCCTAATTAGACGAACTAAAGTCTGATTAGTTAAGTACATATTAGAATACCTTGGCTCGATCAATAGTTGCATCGTAGACTCTCTAAAATTGTAAGCACTTTGGACGTTTCGAACAAATCTTGGTGATATCAAATCGTCGACAATATTACGTTTGTAAATGTCGAAGGCGAGCATTGCATCTGCAACAGTTCGTCGTTTTTCCAAACTTTGTAGCTTCAGTTGTTTGCATCGATCTTCATACGGTGCAAGTCTGTATGTTGTCGCGTTGCTTCGGCTTTCCAATAAGTAGATTACGAACTGCTTCTGTACGGATTCGATATCGTCTTTGTATACTTGTGCTGCTGGGTTCCAAATGGGCGATGCGAACTCAAGCCTCGACCGAACGTATGCCACATAGAGTATTCGCTGCGTTTCTTTCGTAAAATTGCCATTTGAAAAGTGTTTTATGCAGCCAATTGTCTGGCGACACTTCATTGTCATCTGTTCGATGTGACTACCCGGATGAAACCATCTATTAACCAATATGCCCAAATCGCTCGTTTCCTCGACTCTGCTGATGATCTTATCGCCCATTGTATAATCGGCACGGATGAACGATGGTTCGTGTCGATATAAACTGAATATGTAGCATTTTTCCTCGTTGAAGAATAGACGGTTCGCTGTATTCCAGTTTACTACATTGTCGATGTCGCGCTGCATTTTACGTGTGTCGTAGTGGTCAGAAATTATGGACGCCAATTTAATATCATCCGCAAACAGTAGAGTATTCGCGAATTCCACTGAGTCAACAATGTCATTTATGAACACAATAAACATAAGCGGTCCGAGTGAACTCCCAGGCGGTACTCCTGATGGTGACTCATAGCATCTTGATTTGGAATTGCCAATTCGAACGTAATTGGTCCTACCAACCAAATATTGACAAATCCATCGTGCAGTTTTCTTACCGATTCCAAATCTAGCTAACTTGATAATTAACAACAAAATTACTAACTTATCGAATGCCGTCTTGTAGTCGCCGTAGAATATGTCAAGCTGTGCTAAACGTTCAAAAGCGGCATGTGCCAGTATAGACAACCCTAGCAGATTCGTGACAACTGATCTTTTGTCTCTGAAACCATGTTGTGCACTTTTCAATTGAGGCTGGATCTTTTCACTGACTTTACGTTTCATGGCAATTTCGTGGATTTTAAGAAGCAGCGTTTGAATGGCAACGACTCTGTAGTTCGTAACGTTAGCTTTGTCACCTTTCTTATGGACAGGAACAACCCGCGACATTTTTGCTGCGGCCGCAATCTTTCCAGAATCAAATGATTTTTGATGCAGCAGCCAAATAGGCCATACGATCGTTGGTGCACACATTTTGATAACCAATGGCTTAATGTCATCAGGACCAGCACCACTTTTCCAATCAAGCGAATGAATTGCTGCCTCAATGTCGAACAACGATAAATTTATTTCCTCAGCGCCACTTATAGGAACATAAACATCGTCGAAGTTCCAGTTTCCTTCGTCCTTTACATAAATCGATTCGAAGTAATCAGCGAATAAGTTGACCGTTTCTTCCGTTGATGTGCCAATTTTATCGCCATATTTCATTACGTCAGGATACCTCTCGTTACGACCGTTCATTTTGACAAATTTCCAAAATTCCGACGGATTTGACTTGATGTTCTCTTGTGTGCGTAGATTGAATTCATCGAATTGACGGTCACATTCTTCACTAAATACCTTTTCTGCTGCCTCATATTCGGTCATTGATGCCTGCCCATCACCCTTGCGCTTGTGCAGTTTGTTCCGACGATTCTTTAGATGCTGAATGTCCTGATTCCACCATTTCGGTTTGTTCGAATACTTTTTAATCGTTCTCGTTGGTATGTTTTGCTCAATGAGAGACTGCATCGTTTGAGTGAAAAATTCGTACGCTGATTCGTCATTTCTCATGTTGAATTCGTGCTGGAAATTTATTGCTTCCAATTGTTGTGCCATCCTTACATAATTTCCACGTTTGTATTGACGAACAGTGACGGTTTCCGTATACGACGATGATTTCGAATAATCCAATTTGATTTCATACGGAATGTGTCTGGCGTCTTGCTGTGACTGCTCGATGATAGTATGTCGGTCACTTGTTACGTTTACTGCATCAGACTCATTCACGAATACCAAGTCCAAAACGTTTGAAGCATTATTGCGGAAATTCGAGAGTTGTGATAGTGGCAGGCTAAGCATTTTGTCCAAAAAGTCGAGCGCATCAGTTTGGAAGCACGAACGATTTCCATTAGCATTGTGATCGGTCGAAGCATACGGTAGATAGGCGTTTTCATCGTCATCATCGAGAGACCAGTTTATGTCATGTAGATTGAAGTCGCCCAGGACAATTATTCGGTGATTACGATACTTCTCTACGATGAGTTTCACATGATGATAATGTTTCAGAGCAATGCTCAGGTCAAATACACTCATGTAGCAGACGTATAGGATTAATGACCGAGGTTTGATGTGTATCTCGACCACCACGAATTCGCTCGCCTCCTCCGGTCCAATTTCAGAATTGATCGGAACTGAATTACTTCTCAATGTATAATGCACCAATACTGCAACTCCACCCGATCGTCTCAACATTTGTACAATTCTGTCACACCGGTAAAATGTCTGATCGTAATCGATTCCCTTTCGCTGTGAGAATCCTTTGACAACAATGCGAGCTTTGTACCGGACGACTTGTCCATTCATGTCGCGTTTCGTCTTGAATTTCCATTTGACGTCGATTGCCTTACGGTTCACTGGTAAATCTGACAATTTCCATGTGTCATTCTGCTGAAGTAAATAAAATTCGTCCTCCATAGCTCTCCTCCATAATTTACTCTCAGCGGAATTCAATGCATCTTCGACCGTAACTGGATCACCGAATGAATCAGCCACGAACAGACCAACCGCTAATCTGTCGACTGGCTTGGGTTGTCTTTCCGACCTTCGCACGGTAGCAATTTCATTCACTGGCTCTACCTCTGCATCAGATCCATCGTCGGTAAAATAATTGTCGCTGCTATCGACTGATTGATCACTTTCATTTGTTGGATTTTCATCGTCTCGAATTTCATTGTCGAAACTTGTGTCAACCAAATCCATTTGACCTTGTGTAGATTCGCTGAGATGCAAGACAACTTTGGGGTTGTTGTCTGAAACGATAAGAGAATTATTGCTATTCCTTAAAATCGATTGATTTTCCGAGAAAATCACGTCACAACTATTCAGAACATTCAGTCTGAAAACATTGTTCACCATGGTTGCTGTTCCACACACGTTGTCGTTTTCATCAATAATTCGACAGCCGTCCTCGAAAATAACGGTGCATCCTTTCTGAACTAACTGCGCCACGGACAATAAATTTGCTGCTATTTCCGGGACGTGTTGCACGTCGTTCACACAAATCTCGTTCGATTCGTCACCGCAATCAACTTTCATTGCGATTTTACCCGATGATTTAACCAACAATTTCGCATCGTTAGCTACGGTTATCTCCTTCACTTTCGGTAAGGTACGATTTGCCATCCAATCATCCCTCATAGTGAAATGTGCCGATGCACCTGAATCAACGTACCAATTTTCGTTGTCCCACGCCATACCTCCAGAATATACAGCCGAAAAAGCCGACGCCTTCGTATTGCATTTCGGACTTCTGGAATTTTCCTTGTTCACATCTTTGTTTGGACAAACGTAAGCTTTGTGTCCAATGCCGTTGCACCCAAAACATCGTAGCTCTTTATCGGTCTCTTTAAAAAGGGACGGGTGGCTCAGTGGTGAACGCACTGGACTGCCACCAAAATGACCCGGGTTCGATCCCCGGTGTTGGCATAGTAGAAATTTTTCTCTAACGAAATAGTACATTGTACAACGTCCCTAAGTCCACCCAAGCTTCTTGAAATTGGGTAGTCGCTGTGGAGCGACGAAAACGTATCAGGAAAAAATTGTTCATAATGTGACTTCACAAGCATATGACATTCCTGTATACAAACACGCATACAATGCATCGCATATAATGCATGCCAACGGCGACAAGACAGAAATGTCAAGCAATAAATGGATGGGAAAAAACGTTGGCACACTCCCCACTACTCCCCCATAGATGGCGCTGTACTGGACATACATCACATTTGAAAAATATGGCGGGACAACGAACATGGTGTGAACGATGATGGCCATTCTCAATGGATCGCACAAAATGGACAACATCATCACTTTGGCTTATCGGACCTGTTACGACGTAACCTCCCGATGAAGTGCTCATCGTAAATATCAACAGAACAAACAGAATACATAACTTAGACATAAGACATTGTAATAAGAATAGAAAAATGTTAGATATTAGATGACATAACATGTAACCATACGATTAATAATAATCGGTTCTCCGATTTGCTTGAGATGAGTGCGCGCCAAAAAATGCATTGTTCCCTTTCACACCGACATTGTTCACGTCTTGCAACAATTTCGTTTTGATGACGTCACCTGTGATTTTGGTGCCTGAACTTTCAATACCCATGATCATCGGACCGTAATGATCAGGCAATCCAGCCAGCAGCAGTGTTCCAATCCATTCATCGGCCACGTGAAACTTGATTCCGTTGAGCTTTTGAGCTGTCGTCATAATTGTATTCACAAAATCTTCCACACTGCTGCAATCCTCCAATTTTGTCGTAATAAGTGTCCTGAGTAAACTTACACGGCGACAAAGACCGGAATCCTCGAAGGTCGCTATCAATTTGTCCCACACTTGCTTGGCGTCAGTACATTCTTGCACATGGACGTAATTTATCGGATCCAGAAGTAAAATAATTTTCGTTTTAGCCTTTGAGATCTTCTTCTCGTCCTTTTCGGTGCCTAATATACAACCAAGCAGATCCTCGTGCTCCAAAAACGTTTTTACAGCGAATTGCCACGTGCTAAAATTTTCTCTTCCGATCAATTTTTCAATTGCTGGCAAATTCTGATGCGATGCCATTTTGTTGTACCGTACGGAGAAAATTTGCTTTTCTTGATACTCGCAATCGCCAAAAATTAAACTTATATTCTCGTACACAAACTGTTCCTCGAACCAAATTACTTTCGTTAATTAAATTTCATCTAGTGCTGGTCCATAACCTGTTGGTCTCGAAGCGATGATAGAGGGTCGAAGGAACTGAATAAGAACACGTCTTGTTTAATGCTGTACAAGAAAGGAAGTGAATTTATTAACTATCAAATGTCAAACAGAGTTGAGTACTTATGCTACCGAGTATTTACAGTGTTGTCATATGTGAGACTTACATTCCCAACACTCACGAACAAATCTAGCGAATCATAGTTGAAATGAAGTATGAACTTTCATCACCAAACTTGTTAACTCGTGGTCAGTCTGTGGTAAAGCTACAACTAACCCTTATTCACTTTTGATAGTTAAATTCACTCTTGTTCAATTCAATCGAATTTTTTAATTTTTTGCTTTCTTAGACAGAGGTTCTTCCTTAAATGTAACCCTAATGTAATCCTAATGTAACTCGTGACTTACTCAATCCGAGCATTTCGCAACCAATTTTCGAATCATTTTGTTTCCTGATGAGGAATAGTCTGACATAGAAAACCAAGACGAAATCGTTATCGTATTACCCAGTATATGGATTTTCTGGTTAACAATCAATTAGACTGAATGAAGAATGTGTTTCGTTATATTCTTGGAAGAATTCTCAGAATGGCTTCTGCTTGTTTATATGCTGTAGTGCGTTCCTTAATTGTGAAATCCAACCTAGTATATTCTTGCGGTCTCTTAAGCAAAACGTGATTTGGAAAATTGTGTTACAATTAGTACTAAGAGTACCAAACAACACTCAAACTGAATGTGCAATTTCTGTGGGTATAACAAAGCGAACAGAACTCCGTTATATCTATTTACCTTCCAATTTTATCGGAACTAAACTATGTGTATACGTCGGCGAGTGTTCTATTTTCACTCTATATAACTTCGAATAGAAATGTGTGTATACAGCACTACAGCAGTCGAAAATTCAATTTAAAAAGAAAAATTTAGTATGGAAACGATATCATGTCAGTCGGATGCCATCCCCCAACGGGTTAAAAGAAAGTATTTATGCGACCGTATTCAGAGAGCCTATAATTCTGTTTGTTAGTCGAATATATACCACACCACATACCCGATCATATTGAACAAGTGGTGTTTATAATACCTATATACGGTTTTATCTACATTCTCGGTTCTGCTACGTATACGGAATGCCATTCCTGCTAATATATCAATCAAAGTATCATAGACAGGTTCGATCAGCAATAATAAAATGAAAATTTATTTTCTAGCACACAGAATTGAAAACGACAAATAAAATATTTTCAGTCATTACAATGCCCGTTGTCATGTGAGTGGTTGGAATAATTTTTTTTTGTATTGGTCGGATTAATGTGGAATGGAATTTCGGGGCTGGATATGCATAATCTCAATAACACAGAAATTGATTAATTGTTCGTCTCGTGCGTGCGATGGTATATAATAGAATGACATTGGAATGCCCATGGGATTTTGCACAGACAGATTTCAATAATATTAAATTGACCGAACGGATCAGGAAAAAATATTCTTGGATTTACCACGACTAAACATTGTTGTCTGTAGTGACTTTGCATACAAAATAAAAAGCAATCTTAATATCGCATCCATAAATGAGTTTATGAGTTCGCCATTTAAACGCCTGGGTGTGTGCTCGGTATCAGATGTTTCAGACAGACAATTTCAAATGTGTCATATTTATTGAAGTTTATGACGACACTATCCAACAGAACAAAATATTTATTTTAATTAGACATCTGTGGCGACAACATCTTACATGAATAACTAAGTTGAACATAAAGACTGCACGCTCGTGTGAGCATACAAAAACCATCCAATCTTCTATAATACTGATATGATGACAACAACAACGAAAAAGAATGGTTACAACAGTGCAGTAAACTGTTTCCATTATATTTTGAATTGTACAGTGTGCACCATCCTGGTAATGCAAAATTTCCCAATCGCTTTAGATTTTCCCCTCTGTCAATATTTGAATTTGGTGATTTTTGAACATTGAACGGAATTGGTTCAGAGCTATACATTTGGCATTGTAACGGAATTAGAAATTATTTACAACGATATCATCAGGAGATTTGTGCTTGAAATTAAACCGTAATTGATACGTAACCAATACACTCTTCAGCGTAGTTGGGTTGCTAGAGGGAGTATTGACATAACACATCTTTGAAATATCAACTACACATCGAACTGACGTATTTGTCGCATAATGAGGTTAAAGAGATTTAAAAAGCAGATCGACTACACGAAACCCATTGCAGAAACCGCATCAACCAATGCTCGGAACAGGTCAGGGTGAACCTTATTTTGTTTAGGATTACCAGTCAGATTGGGATTTACATTACTTTGACTAAGTATATTGGACTCGGCCTGAGACCTGGAATTCGTCAGTTCGTGTTCAGGTTTGTTAAAGAAATTTGAACCTGACATGGAAAAATTCACGTCTGCAATCGTGGTTTCTCAGATTGCACCTGACCCACAACTAGCAACCTAAGCCTAATTTAAAATTAACAATGGTTGTACTGCTAGGAATTATTGGGAAAGAATAAAGGACTTGTACCACGAGTAGACGAGTAAACTTTCTCAAAAAAATCAGAAAAACGTCGACGTATGTCGGTTTCTTCTTTTTATTTTTATAAATCAACCCGCGTTAAAATGAAACACTAACGTTACGGAGTTTGATTCACACATTGCAACGGTTACAACTCAGTTGTTGCAATTTCTTTCACGGTCTATTTCTTTCAAAATCAGAGGTCTTTCAAAAATTACGTAACACAAAAGGTGGTTGGAAGTAGAAGACTTATGTGTCGGTCGTGTTACATTTTTTTCTTAATTCTCATCCAATTTGCATGACAAAAAAACCTGATTTTTGCGTAATTTATAGACGACCCCTAATTGAGATTGCACCTTCATAAATACGCAAAAAAACATAGCTAACGCCGACCCGTACGAAACACCTATTCGTATCAAAAGCCTTTAATGTGAAACTCTTCATTTCTCTTACTTCATTTTCTTCTCTGCTGAAAAACTATTCTCCCTTTAAAATCACTTACATTATCCACTCTTTGCTTGTTATCATATACAACTAAATTGCCGGAGGCAATATAGACAGCCCCGTACGAAGACAAATTTCATAAATTCCTATTTAAACAGCTATATACCGCTATATTTCACTATAAATAAACATTTCACAGATAAATATATGCTATTATATAGCTCTATATGCCTGTATATGCCAATATAGCTGTATATAGGTATATATAGATGTCCGTATATGGAATCCCTGAAACCCCACACACATAACAAATTATTTCCATGTTAACAGAAACTCTCTAAGTATCATTTTTCCCAAGATATTTCTATTTTACTAAAATCCAATATGGCCGCCGGCAGCCATTTTGTTAGGAGACCGGAAATAGTACCGACGCTTTACATTCGTTAATACCTTTCAAACAAAAAAAAATTCATGAAATTCGGTCAAAATTTACTCGAGATATTGTCAAAATACACCACGTTCACTGTACTTCCGAGTAGCCAGATAAGAGCTCACTCCAAGAGACCTAGCTCACGCTCCGGAGAACATAATTTCATAAAAAAAAAATTCCCTGATTGGTACGGTCAATACCTATCTAATAAAGCTAAAACAGACGAAATATGTTCAAATGTGGCCGTAGCCAGATAAGAGCTCACTCCAAGAGACCTAGCTCACGCTCCGGAGAACATAATTTCATACAATTTTTTTTCGCTGATAATGTCAATACCTATCTAATAAAGCTAAAACATTATCAGGGAAAAAAATTGTATGAAATTATGTTCTCCGGAGCGTGAGCTAGGTCTCTTGGAGTGAGCTCTTATCTGGCTACTCGGAAGTACAGTGAACGTGGTGTATTTTGACAATATCTCGAGTAAATTTTGACCGAATTTCATGAATTTTTAGCCCCGTACGAAGTACAAAGGGGCTTATAGGATTACGATGCCGTGTGTAATTGATGGAATTCGAAGCAGACGGTAAGGGCAAAGTGTTTGCCTATGTTCATAGATGACGAATCTGCAATAAAAATTTTGTCTGTCCGTCTGTCCGTCTGTCCGTCTGTCCGTCTGTCCGTCTGTCCGTCTGTCCGTCTGTCACGTCGATATCTTGAGTAAATCAAATCCGATTTCAAAAATTTTTTTTTTCCCTGAAAGATAGTCGAAATAGTGAGGCTAAGTTCGAAGATGGGCATATTCGGGTCGGCCCTTCGTGAGTTAGGGCCACCTAAGTGATTTAAGGTCTTTTGGTGATATTTATGGCAAAATAAACGATGGAAATGTAAATGACACGGCAAATGATAGGTATTGTCAATACCAATCCAGGAAAAAAAAGTTTTTTTTAAATCGGGTGAGTGGACCGTGAGTTAGGGCCTTAGAAGTGAAATGCTACTAGGGCCCTATGTGTATTTTACATAGAACTCGAGTAAATTTCATTCGTTTTTCGTAATTTTTGTTTGATTTGGAAGGTAATCGAATTCCGAATAGAATGTTGTTGAAAAAAAATTAAATTTGGGTCCTTGGCCTAAGGCCGCTACTAGGGCCCTATGTGTATTTCACATATAACTCGAGTACATTTCATCCGTTTTTCGTAATTTTTGTTTCATTTGGAAGGTAATCAAAGGCCGAATAGAATGTTGTTGAAAAAAAATTAAATTTGGGTCCTTGGACTAAGGCCACTACTAGGGCCTTATGTGTATTTTACATATAACTCGAGCAAATTTTATCCGTTTTTCGTAATTTTTGTTTCATTTGGGAGGTAATCAAAGGCCGAATAGAATGTAGTTGAAAAAAAAAAATTTGGGTCCTCGGACTGAGGCCGATACTAGGGCACTATGTGTATTTTACATATAACTCGAGCAAATTTCATCCGTTTTTCGTAATTTTTGTTTCATTTGGAAGGTAATCAAAGGCCGAATAGAATGTTGTTGTAAAAAAAATAAATTTGGGTCCTTGGACTAAGGCCACTACTAGGGCCCTATGTGTATTTTACATATAACTCGAGCAAATTTTATCCGTTTTTCGTAATTTTTGTTTCATTTGGGAGGTAATCAAAGGCCGAATAGAATGTAGTTGAAAAAAAAAATAAATTTGGGTCCTCGGACTGAGGCCGATACTAGGGCCCTATGTGTATTTTACATATAACTCGAGCAAATTTCATCCGTTTTTCGTAATTTTTGTTTCATTTGGAAGGTAATCAAAGGCCGAATAGAATGTTGTTGAAAAAAAAAAAAATTTGGGTCCTTGGACTAAGGCCACTACTAGGGCCCTATGTGTATTTTACATATAACTCGAGCAAATTTTATCCGTTTTTCGTAATTTTTGTTTCATTTGGGAGGTAATCAAAGGCCGAATAGAATGTAGTTGAAAAAAAAATTAAATTTGGGTCCTCGGACTGAGGCCGATACTAGGGCCCTATGTGTATTTTACATATAACTCGAGCAAATTTCATCCGTTTTTCGTAATTTTTGTTTCATTTGGAAGGTAATCAAAGGCCGAATAGAATGTAGTTGAAAAAAATTTTAAATTTGGGTCCTCGGACTGAGGCCGATACTAGGCCCTTCAAAAAAATAAAATTTTAGGGATATTTGAAATTTTTGTTTCTTTTGAAAGGAACGTCGTACGGGGCTTCGTAATTGCGCTATGCGCAATTTCTAAGATGTACACATTCCATAATAATTTTACTTTAACTACATTAACCGGCGCAATAGGCCTACGGTCAAAGTAGGGTGACAGACGCACTAGGGTCACGTACGCAATAGATATACGGGTTTGTACGGGGCTCAGTCGCAGCAAACGCTCCGACTGTTCTGATGGCTCGTTTTTTGTTTGAAAGGTATTAACGAATGTAAAGCGTCGGTACTATTTCCTGTCTCCTAACAAAATGGCTGCCGGCGGCCATATTGGATTTTAGTAAAATAGAAATATCTTGGGAAAAATGATACTTAGAGAGTTTCTGTTAACATGGAAATAATGTGTTAAGTGTGAGGGGTTTCAGGGATTCCATATATGGACATCTATATATACCTATATACAGCTATATTGAGCTATATACAGGCATATAGAGCTATATAATAGCATATTCCTCTGTGAAATGTTTATTTACAGTGAAATATAGGTAAATATAGCGGTATATAGCTGTTTAAATAGGAATTTATGAAATTTGACTTCGTACGGGGCTGTCTATATTGCCTCCGGCAATTTAATTGTATATGATAACAAGGCAAAGAGTGGATAATGTAAGTGATTTAAAAGGAAGAATAGTTTTTCAGCAGAGAAGAAAATGAAGTAAGAGAAATGAAGAGTTTCACATTAAAGGCTTTTGATACGAATAGGTGTTTCGTACGGGTCGGCGTTAGCTATGTTTTTTTCGCGGATTTGGCATCTCTAGACAACCACAATAGGTTTCCCCTTACTCAGGGAGTCCAATTCGACGTGTTACAAACGTATGCGTAAACCTATAAGACCCCAGTACTTCGTACGGGTCTAAAAACTCTTTCACCAATGGAACTATTTGATCGACCATTCCATTTTCGTGGATTATCTCGTGGAAACAAGAACTCCAAGATGAGAATCTACCATCATTAGAAGGCGAGTGCCTTAACGACCTGTTATCGAAAACAGTAAACTTCAACTAACAGAATTAGTAAGGTCAGGATAGGGAACGAAGGATCTTTGATCTGGGTTCCTGCTTCTCAATGGAAGGACCTTCCCAAAACTCAAAATCTAATATTTCTCAGAAAATCACTGGTGTCGAAACCTATTCTCGATAATCTCGGGGCACAAAATCGCAATGTTACAAGTGACACAATAGACCCAACAACCCACAGTGCTTCGTACGAGACTGAAGAGATGTGGCTGTACGTGTCACATGATTTGTTTATGTAAAATTAGTAGAACTTTGGTAAATCCATAGTCAAGTCATACATGAAAACACTGAACGTACCGATACGAAGTTCGGTTTCATTATTTTAGAAACAAAACTTGTACCATATACACCATGCAATGTCGAGATGTATACAGGTGTATATGAATTGACATTCGATCGCGAACTAATACATTCATATTCTTCGGTATTTTCCTACGACATTTGTGTATGTGTTCTACAGCTTGTGGATTTCATAAAAAAATTATCGTCTTTGGCTCGGTCATGGGAAGTCTATGTATGAGATTTGACAACTCACTGAATATTCATAATTATCCCGAATAACATAAATTCTCGCAAATACGGCTTTTGATTTTCCACATTGAAAATGACTTATTTTCCAGCAAAACAATAATTACAAATTTAAATACCAATTTGGCGTTGCGGGCAAGTTTACAGCGCTAATAATACCAACTCATATAATAATATGCTTCTCCTCTTTGTTTACTCTGTGTGTGTATAAGACCGCGAAACTTTTGTGTGTATTCATAATAATTTTCCACAATTGAATGGATAGCGCTTCCACAATACGCTAAGATATATCAAGATAATGGCTGTTATGTTTCATTAATTCATTAACGACTCTCACCGCATTATTGTAACATAACTCAAAGAAAAGTTTCTCGAATCGTGTGTGTAAAATGTTTTATGTTCTGGATGCGGGAGAGAGCGTCTACACTACGTACACATAGCTGGAGTGTAATAAAATTTTCTTAGTAATGTGTAGTTAATTTTGAGGAAAATTTAACAAGCACAGGAAGTTTCCGGCAACATATCTTTGACACCAACAACTTCTTGGTGTAAAGGATTACAAATTATTTATAGAAATATGTTCCTGTGGTGTTGGTATAGACACAATTCATACATTCCTCAAACAAATGTTACGATAAAGTTAGATATGAGCACGTGTATGCTCTCGTTCAATGTCTCCTAACTTTGGATGATGTGTCTAGAAGGAGGCACAATTACATCTACGGTAAAAAGAAAAGCTACGTTTCATGGCATCATTGTTAATTTATCTGTATGGACACGATCAAACACTACTGAACTGTACGGATTCTTATCACAATTTTGTTTTAATTTTTGTCTTTGAAATGAATTCACAATTTGAAGCCAAGTAATGGTGTGTGGGCTGCCTCATTAATACGTGAACTTGGAGATGTTCCAACTTGACATTAAACAAAGGGGGTCATTCACAAAATACAAAGATGTACGCTTCGTACATTTTCGAAATTTCCTATATATATTTTGGCGAATGCAGGAAGGAGGGGCAGGTCTGAAATTCGTAACTTTTAGCGTTAGTAGTTTGTGAACAACGACAAAAAATTTATTTCCTGAGATCGTTTTTTCGTAAAGCTTTCAATTTACGTCACACTACAGTAAACGTCAGTTAAATCTTTGTCGTCATAATATCGTAAAAAAACGGCTATCCATCTGTTATCGATAGCGACGACAAAAATAATGACAAGCTCTGGATAATATGGTCCTTTATACAGTAAAATGCATGTTGAAAAAAATTGAAGTACAAGATTTGAAATCAACAGAAATACTTTGATCGATGGAAGTAATAGACCCGATAATAATGCTGGTCATATGATTGTCGTCTGTAACAGGTTAAGACAGCTTTACAGCATTGAGTCGTAAATTTCATGGTATAGTAGTCAAGGTCAATCAAATTTACTTATCGCAACAAAACCTGATCTGATCATGGATCTTTATAACGGTTTTACCACTGCAGGTGTATAAGCACACTTTTAGGCTACCATTTTAACCTCGCATCCTTTTATTGGGTAGAAGCATAATGTACTTAGTACATTGTGCTATATTAAAAGAGTGCCGAAAGCTTGTAGAAGACAATGGCAGCGAAAGTAATATTTTGAGTACCATCAACGTCTAATGTCCACGTCCACAAACAATGTTCAATGATACGAAAAACGGCTCCGGGATTATTAAATTCTTAATAATGAGCATAATTTCCTGTCCTATTGAACTCCATTACATTATAAATCTGTCAATGTATTACCCCCTTGCTTGGAAATATCAATGGAACTGTTAAAGGAATTGTTCCCATTCACATCATAAATATCAATCATCCATTGTTATGCCGACCAAATTGCGAAGTTCAACAGTTCAATAATCACTTCCCATACACATGGAATTCATATGCCATTCATTGACTATGCATATTGCATATATATGCATGGTATAGGGCCATGCATATTTACATATCCAGGAGCATTAATATAGAAAATTGCAGATGAAAATGAATTTAATTTATTGCACGAAATATGGTGCACGTCGAGGTGAAAGTTTACCATAGTAACTGTAGCATCGGTTAATAGCCAGTCGATGTGATGCCACATGGATACATTGTGATGGATACAAAGCGTGTGTTCCATTACACTGCATCCCGGTGAATTCAACCGAGTAATTAATAAATTTTCATACGGGATTTCAACCAAATTTAAATGAAGTTTAAAAATGTAAACTTATTTCACTTTTGAGTTTTTATCAGCTCATGCACATTTATCTAGTAAATTGTTTTTTTTTTGCTGTTGTTGTATGTGGATATCTGTCTATTATGTGTGTTTGTTTAGTGTTCGGGTCAAGGTATCGCGTATAAACCATTTATGCAAATGAACGTAGAATATACTCACACTAAATATTCGCAATTTAGTCGTCGATTGAAATTATTATTTTTTCAATTAATGAAAACAATTTCATATCGGAAATATCAATATGAATGATCAATATAATGTTAAAAACAATTTGCAGGCAAAATAATTTATTACAAATCGAGGCTGAATTTAGTCTCCCATAATTGATCGATAATGAATTAAAACGATATCAAGGCTGCCGGCCAGACACTATAACTTTCGATATTCAATTGAAGGCTGCACAATTATAGCTATACAACAAACGGTCGTGCCAGTCTTTGTCCCAAAGCGATTCTATTCCCAATAAATCCATTTCAACTCTGTCAAATCCCCAATATAAATTCGAACATCGCTGCAGCTTCAATAAACTATATTTCAAAGTAAGACTAAACCTGTTCAAGAAGAAGTACAAGATTTCGCATCAAATGAAGTAATAGATCTGGTCGCAAAATTTACTGTAGTTTTAATAAATATTATGCACGTATGACAAAGCGGTCGAGGCTTGCCGAGACGGCTTGTCATACGTGCATATTCTTTTTTATCGCATAAGCGAAAACGAGACAACAAGATATGCGAATGATACTTTGACAATTTACAGAAGTATAATGTTTGTTTATATATCCTAGGTGAATAATTTTTTCGGGGAATCACACTGCGTATGCGATAAAAAATATTTCCTATACATCATCTTCAAGGACATTTGAAAGGCAATCCACGGTAAGAAATGCCATACACGTTAAACAAATTTACCTGGCCTATTTTTAAGGAGAATTTGTCTACAAAACTTGCGATAGTAAACACTGATCGAAATTTCTTACATGATATGCGTATATCATTCGTGCCCCCTGTTAAAAAATGTGGTAAGGTATATACACAGCCGGCTCGAATATAATACGTGCGAGAAGTATTTCTCGTCCACAAAGATTTAAAAATATGAATTTTATTGAATTCATCTATGGTAGACACCCATATTAACAGTTGGCAGTAATTATTATACATTTCAGAAGTTATTGGTTACAAATATCTCAAATTAAAAATTGAATGCTTCGGGAATTGAACCGGGGACGTCCGGATCATGAGCCAACGATCTTTCTAATGTTGCAGTACAGTAGTGTTTGTTGAGATTTCTTATTGTTGAAGCGTACTTTAAAAGTCATATACGTGTGTGGCGTATAAGTTACGCATAGCACGTTATATCGCACATAAATAATTATATGTCGTTTTTTAACATAATTGAATTTAAGTCGACTTGATGGCAAGACAGTTATGGATTATCAAAACGCTTATAATCAATTTTAGATAATTTCAACTTAAACAATTTTCTGATATGATTGCGAAATAAAACTACTTCACAAAAAATGAAAGTATTTTGTCGAGAATTTCTTTGATTTATTAAAAAACAATTTTGTTGTTTGTTGTCGTGTTAAGAAATGTAAATAAATCCAAATTTGATAAATATGATCCAAATTCAACGTTTAACCAAAATCCAATATATACATTAAACATACGTTAATTTCCGTCCCACTCGTAAGTTATTCACATTACACGTACATCACCACAATACGTAACACATGAATGTTCAAATCTGACAATCGAAATACGTAACTACGTTGCCAACATGTCCCACTTTGTCCATGTATCATATACGTCAATGATGTATATCATACCGTTCTGATGAATTTTACACACACGCGGAGTATTGTCTGAAGTTTCTTTTTCTGGGTGAACACTTTCACCTGGAACTTGAAGATGATCTGTCACGTTGGTTAACTAATAACCATGTCACTAGTCCGATTAAGCAAATAGTCTTTGAAACTTATAAATTGGATTTTTCGTCGAATAAAAAGAAGTTTTTCAAAAATACAATGACAATTACTCAAGTTATCAACAACAGAAAGGAAATGTGTGATAAATATTTTTAGACCCGTACGAAGTACTGGGGTCTTATAGGTTTACGCATACGTTTGTAACACGTCGAATTGGACTCCCTGAGTAAGGGGAAACCTATTGTGGTTGTCTAGAGATGCCAAATCCGCGAAAAAAAAATGATCGTCTGTCTGTCTCTCCGTCTGTCCGTCTGTCTGTCCGTCTGTCTGTCCGTCTGTCTGTCCGTCTGTCTGTCCGTCTGTCTGTCCGTCTGTCTGTCCGTCTGTCCGTCTGTCTGTCTGTCTGTCTGTCTGTCTGTCTGTCTGTCCGTCTGTCCCTCTGTCCGTCTGTCTGTCCGTCTGTCTGTCTGTCTGTCTGTCCGTCTGTCCATCTGTCTGTCTGCACGATAACTTGAGTAAAACGCATCCGATTTTGAAAATTCTTTTTTTTCCCGTTTGGTAATGTCAAAAGACAGGCTAAGTTCGAAGATGAGTGATTTTGGATCGACCCCTTCCGAGCTGTGGCCCAATAAGTGCTTTACGGTTTTTCGAAGATATCTCCGGACATTTAAACGTTAAACTTGTAAGTGATACGTCAAATAAAAGGTATTTACAATACCGATCGATTTATGGAAATCGGATGACCGACTCGTGAGTTAGACCCATTGGTGTGGAACAGGCACAGGGCGGCAAGCAGTATTTGCTTGTAGGTCGGCCACATTTGAACATATTTCGTCTGTTTTAGCTTTATTAGATAGGTATTGACCGTACCAATCAGGGAATTTTTTTTTTTTATGAAATTATGTTCTCCGGAGCGTTAGCTAGGTCTCTTGGAGTGAGCTCTTATCTGGCTACTCGGAAGTACAGTGAACGTGGTGTATTTTGACAATATCTCGAGTAAATTTTGACCGAATTTCATGAATTTTTTTTTGTTTGAAAGGTATTAACGAATGTAAAGCGTCGGTACTATTTCCGGTCTCCTAACAAAATGGCTGCCGGCGGCCATATTGGATTTTAGTAAAACGATATAAAGTGGGAAAAATGATGCTTAGAGAGTTTCTGTTAACATGGAAATAATGTGTTAAGTGTGAGGGGTTTCAGGGATTCCATATATGGACATCTATATATACCTATATACAGCTATATTGAGCTATATACAGGCATATAGAGCTATATAATAGCATATATTCGAAATGTTTGAAATGTTTATTTATAGTGAAATATAGGTAAATAAAGCGGTATATAGCTGTTTAAATAGGAATTTATGAAATTTGTCTTCGTACGGGGCTGTCTATATTGCCTCCGGCAATTTATTTGTATATGATAACAAGGTAAAGAGTGGATAATGTAAGTGATTTTAAAGGCTTTTGACACGAATAGGTGTTTCGTACGGGTCGGCGTTAGCTATGTTTCTCACTAAGCCCCAAGGAAATGAGTCATCACTTCATTGACATGAGAGTTAAAACTCATTTTCCGGGGCTTAGTGAATAGAATACCTTACGTAATTGTCTGTAGTTTGCCTTGCATCCTTCGCCTTCGGATCGAGCTGCACACTAGGCAAAATAAAAAGTAGCAAACACTTAATCTACTATTATATAGTGAATACAGTTAACATATATTCTTGAGCGGTTTTACTGGTGATAGACTCTGACTGATGGAAAGAGAATCTTGAGCAGAAAAGTTTAGGTCATCACCTCGAGTGATTCTGGACAGTCAATGAAAGAAATCGGAGAGTATTCTTTGGCTATCTAGGTTGACTACATTTTTTAAACTTCAGTACACAAAATTTGGGAATTTTGAAAATTATCCAGAATTTTCAGGAATTTTAGGAAATAATTCTTGAAAATTTTCCAAAATTTCTAAGTAAGAATTTTCAGGAATTTTGAAAAATTTCAAGAATTTTTCGAATTTTGAGAATTATACGACGCGTGTTTACCTCGTGGACTGTATCGCTTGATCAACACTGACAAGAACTCACTATCCATGGTGGTCGATAAAAATTACTAACAGTCGTTTCTACCTAATCTCCTTTAGCTGTGAAATGTTGAGATAGTATCTTTAAAAACGGTTCTCATTCTCTGAAAAGCCAGCAAAAATTATATAAGGAAGTCTATTTGTAATGAATGAGTGCGATTATTCCCAGTCCCAGCCATACGTAACGATTATTTCCTGATTTACAGTAACTGTCTTATTCTAATCAACCTCTCTGCACATGAATAATTTATTGACAATGATACAACTTATGTAGTTTTAATCTTAAATGAGCTCCCTTCTCCCGGCACGAAATCATATCATCAGCACTAATTGCGCTTCGCTCAATTCTCAGACTTTTATAAGCGGATTTATTGATGTCGCTAACGGGACATATTATGGTATACCGTCTTTCAACTACGAAACTAAACTTTCTACTCAGAACATTTACAATCGTTGCTCCGTTATTGTAAAACCCGCATTGAGTGCATTTTTTATGTGAAATATAAATTCTTCCCGTCATATTGTACAATCAATCACAATGATTTCATCAATCAGCAGTTAAATAGAAATATTTCCAAGATTTAAATGTGTACTTGGAAATGAGAATATATCTCGGGGAAAGAATGAATGAATGTTGTATGAACGAAATATGCTCAAACAATAAATTTGAAAAGCAAAGCAAGTTTTTTTTCTGTCTTCCACTTCATCGTCTCTTAAACAAAGATCTCGAATCGCTTGTCGTTTTTTTTTGTAACGTAACGAGAAAATTGAAATTAGAAATTGGAAAATGCATTTATTCTGCAATGACGTTTTTCCAGAGCCTTTTTTTTGTCGTGTTTGCCCTTCTTTCTTCAGACTTTTTTTTCTCTCTATTTTCTTCTTACTTTCCTTTCGTTTGTGTGTGACTCTTGCCAAGAAATGAGAAACGAAATGACATAAATAAAATCCTATTTTTGTGTACCTAGTACTCAATAACAGTCAAAGCATCTACTTTAATGACTATACAGTAAAATGGTAGTTCATTCGAAGCAGTGTAATGTGTGTAAAACACATTCTAATTGCAATTTTATAATATGAAGTGGATGTGTGTAGCAGTGAACGAACATAAATGCACATGTTGAGTCATTGTAATGCACTTTGATGTTTAACACCGACTGTGTTAATTGAGTGAAACATATTCTGATTCAACGGTCTAGAAATTATTATTGATACCATCCTGCCATTTTATTCGGTTATTATTTTGTCGTAATCAGCGTAGCTGATTAGGCATTTCGATTGACACAGTGTATAGTGTCTTTGTGGTAGGTGTGGTAAATCAGTGGTAAATTTAATGACATTTATTGGAAGGTTCGGTAAACTTCTGCAATTTTTTGGGAAATTTCGTTAAATATTGGTAAAAATCGGTAAATTTCGGAAAACTGTGGTAACTTTTGGTAGATTTCTGTAAACTTCGGTAAATTTTGGTTATTTTTGGTAATTTTCGGTAGATTTTGGTAAATCTATATAGGTTTTGGTAAATTTCGGTAAACTTTGGTAAATTTCGGTAAACTTTGGTAAATTTTGGTAGATAATGCCCTGAAATTCTACAAAAATAAATCAAATGGTAAATCGTAACTAGATTCTATAGCTATCAAACCACTTGCTGCTTCAGAACAAAAGCAAAAGTTTATGACAAATTGGCGCACGTTGAAACAGCCGAAGTTTTAAACTGCATGCATATGTACCCTATGATCATTCGATGTACCATCTGTAGCTATATATAGCCAACATTCTTTGACATCTTTTTTTCTCGTTGATGCAATTTATATCGCCCTTTCTGTACAGCCTTTGAAAAACTTTTAAAATGAATGTGCATGCACAGTCACCAGAGTACATTCCTCGATACATTTTTTTTTCAACTGTTTATCTAGTTGTCTGTCGATGTAGTGCTTTATACACGATGTAATGTGCTGCATTGCTTTCAATGTTTTCAATTAGAGTTTATGTGTTAAATGAAATTTCGAAATCAATGAAAAGATTTTCAGAAATTCAGTCAACTTTAATGAATTGCCTTAATTAAATGGAGGCACCGGGTAGAGATATAAATTTTATGTTTCTTCTTCGGTTTGGGGTCTCATTGCAACGAACCAGCTATTGTATAATGTACATCCTTGTTGTAGATTCTAAGGTATATTTTCAATTCGGTGAATCTAACCATGAAAATCGAAAGCAAGAGATTACATTGAATATGATCCGAACATCAGGGCTGTTTTTGGCTAATGATAATCGGTTAGTGAATCTTCCATGCATAGAAGTCTACAATTTCCTTGGTTCTATGCACTTGAGAGTTGAATCATTAATTTTATATGTACCTCTACTGTAAAGTGAACTTTACGGTAGAGCGAGCGAACTTTAAGTCGCTCGTTATATAAAAGTATTTTTGCTACAGCTACTAGAACTTGAAACCGGTATCACGGTTATCAATGTAATAAACAAGGTTCTCGACTTCGGCTCGAATATACTGCTTTACAGTACTATAATAGCATAACAGTATTACTAGGCAGAAAAACATAAACATGAGAGTTTTCGTGTGAATTTTGCTGATCCGAGGCGTAGTCGAGGTCGATAAACACACGAACACTAGATTTTCATCGTTTATCCCGAGTGATGTAATGGATTTATATGCTAAAGGCGTCGAAAGTAGTGCTTAAAATAAAAAGTATTGTTTTCGACGCATATAGCAGGTAAATATCTATTGTCTCATTACAATGTTTGTTTAACGTTTTAATTAGCGAAAAGATCACGATGTTACGAGTTTATTGTCCTTTTGCATTTACTATATTTACTGTACCTCTCAGACCTTATTTTAATACAGCAGCGGCTAACCTGTCTATAAAACGACGTAAATAAAATTTAATTTTCAAACATTTGCTGTCCTCTATTAATTTTCAGCGTTAACATAAAGTTCGAAATGTTTCCATCGATACTGAACTCGAAATTTTACGATCCATTATTGAATGGAATCCATTTTAAATTGCAGTTAGAAAGTGCTTGCACAAAACATTTATACATTCGTTTGGTGCTTTCTTGTACATACAATCTTCCTTTCGAATATAGTACCAAGTATCCGAACTGAACAGTCAGCACCGGCAATCATTCCAAGAGCGCACCCTTTGATGTTAGATATTTAGCTCGATTTTTATTCTGAATGATATTTTTGATATTTGAATGGAAGTCGTGTGCTGTCACTAAAGGATATAAATGCTCTTGGGACAAACTAAGTTTGGGAAAAATACGAAACGCAAGTAATTTCAGTCTGTTCAAACCCATCGACTTCATGATATTCTATGTCGTTTGAAAACAATGGACCTAATTTGTCAGATTGCAACCGTGCTGTTCAGTGCAGCCTGTTAAATAAGTAATTTACCTAACAAATTCGTTTTTAATTCTAATTTAAATGCACGACTCTATGCAGCACATAAATAATTATTCCGTTGAAATTACAAATTGGTTGCCTCCGAAGAATTAAACTAAATTATTCAATTACAAATGTAAAATTTCAAACATAAATTCGAATTACTCACTAAATATATTAATTGTACATCGTCATCTGCAGTCATTATTGTGATGGCTTTGACGACAATTATTATTAATACACAGCGTCAGTTTACAAATAATTGGTTGTAAACCAAAACTCCAGGTCTGTGCCCGTAGTTCTATTTTACTTTTTCATTATTTTTTATCCCTGCGGTGTAAATAACCTTATTTTCTCCACTCAAATACGAAAAGAGAAGGTGACGTTTTGTTGACGTTCTATCTGATGACAGTTCAGGTGAGAAAATTTTTGTTTTCTCAACTCTTGTTTTTCCGATAAGTCGAACAAGAGTTATCTTTTCTATTTGCAACTGTCACTTTGTTTTGATTTTGAAAAAAATGGCGAAACAAATAAGGAAGGGACGGACCGTTTTTTTCGCGATTTTTTGTCACATATCAGCAGAAGCACGAAAAATAAGAAACTCGTGCATCGGGCATTCTCAACATGTTGTATCATTTAAAAGATTTTACAAAAAGAAAATCTATGAAAATAGCTCTTCCCACTCAATTTCACACCCGAAAGAAGAAAATCGTCGTCAAAGTCGTTAATCGTAACATGAGTATTGTTTTTGAAACGTCAAACAACCAACACAAAAATTTAGTGTCTTTTAGGAAAATTGTAATAATTTCGGTGATTTCGATGTGATTTAATTCAGATTTTGTGCGGAAATGTGCTTCATGTGTTTCTTTAACATTACAATCGTCGGCTTACTTAAAATATTCGTCAAAAGCAACGAAATTATGAAAAATTTATGGTGACCAATCATGTAAACAAACAACAGTATTGTCGTTTGGTGTGATGTGAGATTCGAAAGTGATGACCCAGTAGAAATAAAATGTCGGCGGTAATCTTAAAAATTGAGTTTTAGCGGAAACGCTTTAGTTTAAATGTGTGTACGTTTCCGGTAAAATAAATTAGTGCGAAAGCATCCACTTTTGAGGAGCTTTAAGATAACACCTTTAGTTAGAGGGGCGTCACATCCCTTATTGATGTACCAATACAAACAAACTCTCAGCTCTCTGTGTCAAATTCACACACTGTATAGTATAGGTTTCTTCCATCGTACGGTAAAAACGAAACATAACCGCAACTTAAACCAATTTGTTCGCTAAAACTTCAAAGTGTTGGTTGTTGGTTGTTGGTTGTGTTGGCTTCTCTGTGGATGACGATTGACATTTTGAACGACCTTGGAAGAAACCTATAAATTCCACATTTTGACTGACTATTCTGTAGCTAGAGAGGATATTTTATGTACCGTTTGGTTTTTGGTTCACAGCCACACTCGAATGAAAAATTATGAACAACCTCGAGGAGGAATAAGAAATTCCAACTCTTGTTGGAATTGCCTATTTTCTCCCTTTCGTAAACAAATCACCATTTCCATAATGTGATGTCCCCTTGTTTTCAATAAAGTGTCTGGGAAATATCGAGAAAAAATCTCCGAATTTCAAGTCGCAGGTCACGTAACAACTTTATTTGAGTTAAGTCTACTACAGATATTACATTTCTTAAAAGTAAAAATAGTTTTCTTTGCATAAAACAATCCTCGTAGGAAACGTACAATCTAATTTTCTCTTCACATAATGTAGAGCAAACGATGCTGTTACTACAAGGACTTGTTTTCTATAGATCATCTTCAAAGCGTTTGAAATGCCATTCACATTAAGAAATACCATCCATGAATGAACGAAACATTTAACGAAACTGAAGTAAGGTTATTACGTCTGAACTTCTTAACTTAAAGATGATCTATTCTGAGGTTCTTTACGTCCATACTTCAATAATAGATTTAATGAAATGAAATTTCAGCAATTTTGAAAGAAAATGGCACATTTCAGTGTGAGAGACGATATTATTATTGAATGTAATGCAATTTCTATCAGCAGACTGTGATTTATTTCACTGGATGATAATATATCGTCCAATGGTACAATATCAGCGGAGAGAACATATCGCATTCTTTTGCAAGATATTATCGTTCACTAAAATGTTTTACCTTCTGCTACAGAAGTTCTGTATAAGCCAATTCATTTATATACAATAGTTTTTTCATGCTAGCGACGCGAAAAAATCCTTATTTTGTCCGCTAAGAAGCGTTGTGAAAATTGCGTTTTGATGAGGCGCCTTTTTGGTTAGAAAAATTTTCTCCCCTGAAATGGCGGGTTGAGCCATATTGGGTGAGAAAATGATCATTTTCTCACCTAAAATGGCTGACTACCAAAACACGCTATTCATTTTATTTTCTTCAAAGTGGACAAAAATGATTATTTTCGCAAAACGCAAGCATGAAAAACGTTGTATCAACCTCGGGGAGAAATAGGAAATTCCACCTTGAACGAATTGCTTCCCTCGCTCTTCGTGAAATTTCCTACTTTCTCCCCTTGGTTAACAAATAACTATTAACGCGAATGATTAAAAATGGTAATGATTTTAGCTGGGAAAAAAGTTCGCTTCCGTGTTTGAGGTGACATGATGGATGGGCTGACAAAATGGTAAATTTATGGAAAAGGGTTTGAATTTTAAAATTTCATTTTCATCTCGGGAAATGTGTAATGAATTTTCCTCAAGAATGTTAGAACTTTAAATTTTACTCGACCGACAATATTGTTGAACGTTCAAAAGTATTACCTTAGTCAATTCCGTAGGGACAAAGTATGGAGCTTTAAGACATAGATTAAAGTTTCCGATACAGAAATTACTGTGCAGGTACGTGCAGGACCAAAAAGCCTGCCAAAAAGAAAATCAAGACCACCAGATACTCACAATAATACATGCGAGGTGTTTGGTTCTAACTGAAGCTCGGACTGAACCTGAACTGAAAATAACTGAACCTGTTTTGATCTGATCCTGATTCGATCAATTTTGACTTGATCTGAATTTACCTAAAACTTGAATATAGTAATCAGGTTCAGGTCCCTCCTGACCTGAAACCTGACAGGTTTACCTACAAATTTGTATTACATTTTCATGCTACTTCATCTGATTACCTGACCTAGCCTGAAATTTCAGGTAATACTGATATTTGACTGAGGTCTACCTATTCCGAGATTTAGTGTTCTAACACAGAGACGTGGAAAAATGTTTCTGCATCGTCGATTAACCGATGTTTGGTGATCAAACAATATCAACACTTACTTTCATTTTCGTCTATGATTCGCTAAAAGTGTACGTGCGAAAAGGAATGACTTTTTATTTTAACATTATCACTGTCGCGATGTCCCGATTTAACAATGGAAACATTTTCAATATTGCATTGTCTATCAAATCGCAACAGTTGCAGAGACCATCTGCTGTTACATAATAGTACTATAGGTATGCACCAGACGATGTTATACAGAAAATAAATATTTTTCTAAAAATAATTTGTCATTTTGTTGAAATTAAAATTCAATTCAATTCAATGCCCCCAATTAAACATAACATGCACATTTATGTATCGAATGTAAATTATTTGTTTTAAAAATTTTCTATATTTACCTGATAATATGGTGAACGCTACACTGATATATCTCCAACCAATTTTGCAATCCATGACTAATTAATGTTGTCGAATATCTCTTTTTCGATTTTATATTTTAATTAAATGTTAATTGAGTTATAACAAGAAAGAAAACCATGTAATTTAAATGCACTGCACATCGAATGTTAATTCCACTAATCACACGGTGTTGTAAAACGTGATGCCAGAGTGTGCACACTAGAACGAAGAAAGAGAAAGAGATAGAGAAAGAAAGCAAAAAAAATCTGTATCTGAACTTGGCCAAAAGTTATTATCAAAGAGGATTATCCATTGTCTTTTGATTAACTTTTATCCCTTATAAGCCGACCACATACACGACTCCATACCGCCCATATATAGCGAGAAACTTTTTTCATTCCTCTTAATTTCTTCTCTTTTCATCACTTCTGTTTCTTAATTAAAATGTAACACTTTTGAAACTTATGCCTTTTTTACATTCGCTGGAAATATGTACTTTATATACATCTAGTGGCGCGTAGTGAAATGGGACAAGGGTAAAATTTTCTAATTAACACGCTGCCACTTTAATGCGGTGTGCACTTTTAATTCAATATTCGAAAATTTTTGCTTATTGTAATAATGCAGACGATAATATGGATGAAATTTGTGTTTTAAATGAAGTGTCTAAAGAAAAGACTTTTGTAATAATAAACTACCAGCAGTGGTCCCTCTACAAATAATAGTTCGGATTCAAGAAGGAGGGAAAAAATTATTTGTTTTTAATGATTTCTGTGTTGTTGTTGTTGTGCCTTTTTTTTAATCTCCATTTTTGCTCTGTTTAATATGCAAAACACTTTATTTTGCATGCAAAGTTTTAAGAGATATATTAAACCCAAATGTTTGCTATGGTCTATGGTGGCCCATCTCTGTGTATAATTTCTCGAGATAAACAGATTATGCGAGAGATGCAATGCAATATAAACTTGTTTCTGCTTTTGAAAATTATTTCCAAGTTTTTAATTATTTAATGGGCAAAAACATTTCTATTTATATAATGTAATTTGAATTTCCATATTGCCTTATCTCCTCCGTTTCTATATAAATATGGTTTACCTACGTAAGTGGTCGTTGCGTTTTTTTTTTTGAGTTGCCTTTTTTTCGAGCCCGGGACTAAACAAATTTAACTTATCGCAAACAAAGTGTAAATAAATAATTGAGTGGGATCACAGAAATTAATAAACAATTCAACAGTAAAACGAACGAACGTAACAAAAAAGTCAAATGGCATGTTTAAAGTAGTCGGGGAAAATGAATATGCAAAACTGCAATAATATTCATTGGCGTTGGAATTGACATTATAATGTGCCCTTTCAAGGAAATTGCATGCCATGTTCGTCATTTTTATTTAGAATTTCGTTTCTTTTTCTGTTAAGCAAAAATGTATAATATTTTGAAGCAATGTCATCATAATAAAATGTAGCCGTTTGGCCTGCAGCAACGAAAATCCATACAGTAATTTCGTTAAGTCCATACTCTTGATGCAATAACGAATATTCTGTGCTGAATTGAAACTGCTCTAAATCGGTCCATTTTAATATAAGTGGAAATAAGGTCAAAATAAAATAATTTTCAGGGCAAATGGATAATTTGATTAAGTATTTAGTGCTATTAGTGAATTGACGGAAAATTACTAATTTTCTGTATATTGTCTGAATTGTCTTTAGCGACAAGGAAATCAAACAAGAAAAAATTCGCTCGAGTTGGAATTTTCTATTTGGGAAATTATATTCGACCAATATTTTTTTGATCGACGACCATTGGAATTTTTCCTTTTACAAATATTTTAATTCTCGCAACATTGGTACCAATTAGATGGAAATATTGGTAAATGGAATTATTTTTAAGACTCAACCCAAAACTAATAACGTTCGATTATTACCATCCTTTCCTATTTCTTCCCAAGGTGTTCATATTTTGCATCTGATCGTGGCGTGAATAACTATTTTTATCCACGAAACAACGCATCAGTTGGGGAACTTAGAGTTGAGAAAATAAAAATTTTCTCACCTGCACAATCGATGATAAAAATTCCAAACAATCGATACAATTTCAATCGAATGTTTTATCGGCAATGGATAACTATCGCCTGATACGAGGGGCCCTAAAAGTTTCGGGAATCGGGTAATTCGGTGATTTTGAAAATATTGGTAAATTTCAACATTTTTTAAGGTAAATAGTCAACTCAGTTCGAAAAAAGGGTGTACTCACTCAGTCATTAGAGCTTATCATTAAAAATTGAACTAAAATTTCGATGTGATACCAGCAAAGTTCGATAAAAGAATCCTAAAAATATCGATCTAAGGAATCCTAACAGATTTCATCAGAAATTTCCGGAAAAATCGAAAGAATTAGATTCACATGCAATTTCACTGCGAGAGCGGCCCTACAAAATGGATCAGTTTTTTCATAAAATTTGAGATGGAACATGGCCTGTTTCCTTGTGAAACAATAGCTTATGTTTCAGTTATGAAAGTACATCCCTTTCGAGGCAGAACATTTTTCCGCTTCTGAGATATTGAGGGTGTTGAGGAATTCCGCGCCGTGTCATTCACAATAACCCACAAAGTGACATTTCCAAAATGTGTCATTTTGTCAATTATTGTGAATGACGCTGCGCGAAATTCCTAGCAGCCATATTGAGGCTGAGAAATTTAGATCACGAAAAAGCCTGATACTGAAGTCTCACTTTAAGATCACATTTTGCGTGCCTTAAGGCCTATCTCGTGGCTGTTTCTTGGTTAATTTGCTTTGAGTAAACGTGATGAATTTATAATCTAAAAAATACAGTAAAAACATAAGTTTCCCGAAAGTTTTTAGTGAAATTGTTCAAGGACTACACAATTCGCCAAGGGACACTGACTAAGATCAAACTGGTTTATCTGTGTTTATCAAATTATTTCACATGAATTATGACTTTTCTGATAGCTGAGAGTCATCAAGTACATTCAGTCATCAAAACCTGTTTTTGAGGCAGATCTGTGGAGCTCTGAATCCGTCAGCAGTAGGTATTTTTATTTTATCGCATTACTACGAAGTGTCAACATTTGAAGGCCGCGTATATGACTTATTACCATTTAGATGGACCATACTTTACATGTAAACATAAAAATACTTTAATAAAAAATAATTATTTAATTAAAAATAAAAAACGAACAGCACTTCAGAAAATGAATTCCTCCATTTTCATAAATGACCGACATGCCTTTTTATAAATGTTCCTCAACTCACATCAAAATCTTTTTTTTTACTATGTTAAGACGTCATTTTACTTTAAAAATGTTGAAATTTACCAAATTAAATACTTTTATGCGTCGGAAATACACCCGATTCCCGAAACTTTTAGGGATCGTAATCGAATTATCAATCAATCATTGTTTTATCAGTCGATATTAGGGTGGGTCGTATTTTCATTTTGTTTTTATTTTAAAAGGCCTGGCCCCAGGCTGTACTTAGAATTGACCAAGAAATCCGAAACAGCGAAAAAAAAATTTCAAAAATTAATTTTTCAGCCAGGCAAGGTGATTTTGATTTTCGGGGTAGTAGCATGAAATTGCACACATTGTTGGCTGATATCTCGGGAATTTGGGAACAGAAGGCATTACTGCTAACTGTAGCTAATAGCTGAGGAGTCCAGCTATGAAATACCATAAGAACGTTGTTGACCTTCGCCTTCACTCGAGCATTGTAACTCTGTCAGTGTTCCCGACTAAGACTTTTCGACAAAAAATTTCAACTTTATTTGCAAATAAAATCGACAAATCATGACATAATACGTCGTGTGAGGTATGTCTGAACAGGTAATCTCATAGGGAAACCATTGCTGAGAAGTTTGTTGAAAACGAGTTGAAACAAGGCATCAGAACAGTCGGAGCGTTTGCTGCGACTTAGCCCCGTACGACCCGTAATCCTATTTCGTCCGTAGCCATAAAACGTCCGTAGCCGTAATACGCCCGGAACCCTAATACGTCTACAACCCTCTAATGCGTCTGTTACCAAAATGCAAGTCAAGTTGGGCATGGTCAAATTTACTGAAAGTGTTCATTTTTAAAATTGCGCATAGCGCAATTACGAAAGCCCGTACGAAGTACCTCTCAAATAAAACCAACAATTTACGACAATATTTTAGAAACCCAAAATTTTTTGCCATGTTTCCATTGGGTATTCAATTACCTCTCAAATGAAACAAAAGCTAGCAAAATCGGATGAGATTTACTCGATTTATGTGCAAAAAACACTTAGGGCCGAGTAGCGGCCTTAGTCCAAGGGCCCAAATTTAAAACTTTTTTTGCCATCATTCTATTCGGCATTCAATTGTCTCTCAAATGAAACAAAAACTAGCAAAATCGGATGAGATTTACTCGATTTATGTGCAAAAAACACTTAGGGCCGAGTAGCGGCCTTAGTCCAAGGGCCCAAATTTGAAACTTTTTTCGACACGTTCTTTTCGGTATTCAATTACCTTCCATAAAAAACTAAATCTAGCAAAATCGGATGAGATTTACTCGATTTATGTGCAAAAAACACTTAGGGCCGAGTAGCGGCCTTAGTCCAAGGGCCCAAATTTGAAACTTTTTTCGACACGTTCTTTTCGGTATTCAATTACCTTCCATAAAAAACTAAATCTAGCAAAATCGGATGAGATTTACTCGATTTATGTGCAAAAAACACTTAGGGCCGAGTAGCGGCCTTAGTCCAAGGGCCCAAATTTAAAACTTTTTTTGCCATCATTCTATTCGGCATTCAATTGTCTCTCAAATGAAACAAAAACTAGCAAAATCGGATGAGATTTACTCGATTTATGTGCAAAAAACACTTAGGGCCGAGTAGCGGCCTTAGTCCAAGGGCCCAAATTTGAAACTTTTTTCGACACGTTCTTTTCGGTATTCAATTACCTTCCATAAAAAACTAAATCTAGCAAAATTGGATGAGATTTATTCGATTTATGTGCAAAAAACACTTAGGACCGAGTAGCGGCCTTAGTCCAAGGGCCCAAATTTGAAACTTTTTCCGCCACGTTCTTTTCGGTATTCAATTATCTTCCGAGTAACGACCTTTGAGCCCTCCCAACAAGCCCACGTTGCATCTTACCCAAAAACAATGTTCAGCAACTTTGTTCTACTCGTCAATACCTTTCATTTGGTATATCACAAGCAGCCATTGTGCGCAAATTTCAGTAGATATCATCGAAAGACTGAAAAACACCTATAGGGCCCTAGCTCTGGAAGGGCCGACCCTACCATGCCCATTTTCGAACTTGACCTTACTTTTGTCGATACCAATCGGGAAAAAAAAGAATTTTCAAAAAAGGTTGTGATTTACTCAAGCTAGAGAGGTCACGGAAGGACGGACGGACGGACGGACGGATGGACGGACGGACGGACGGACGGACGGACGGACGGACGGACGGATGGACGGACGGACGGACGGATGGACGGACGGATGGACGGACGGACGGACATTTTTTTTATTGCGGATTCGTCATCTATTAACATAACCAAATGCTTTGCCCTTACTGTCTGCTTCCAATTCGACGTGTTACAAACGGCATATTAATCTTATAAGCCCCCAGTACTTCGTACGGGGCTAAAAACTCACAGGAGCTCTGTTTTCGAAGCCCAAATTTGGCAATTTTTTGTTAGAATGAAAAAGTCAAATGAACAAAAATCGACGAATTTAAGTTAATTTGCTCTGAAAAGTGTTATTTATGGTGAATAGGTATACAACTATCAATTTCACTAGATTAGAACCTTTTAATTTGCATTTTTTGTTCATGTGACTTTTTCATTCTTACAAAAAATTGCCAAATTTGGGCTTCGAAAACAGAGGTCCTATGAGTTTCTTCGACTCGTTTTCAACAAACTGCTCTGCAATGGATTCTCTATGAGATAACCTGTTCAGACATACATCACACGACGTATTCTACATATCGTTGAGATCGTTCAAATTCTTATTTAATGAAATTGGCCCACTTTTAGATGAAAAGTGAGGAAATTTATATCAATTTTAGCATTTTTGGCTCTTTTGGGCAGATATTTTGGAATGTAAAAAGCGATAAAACCACTAAAATTTACCAAACTTTCCTCAAATCTCATCGACAAGTAGTCGGATCTCTACATATGAGGGGTCTTAGAGGCCTGGTCCAAGTCCAATCAAAACCGTATATTTTAATAAAGGCATTTATTCATCATTCCATTAGAAAAATACGCAAAATACAATATTGACATTTAAGGAGATCGGAAAACCGTAAAAATAAAAAATCCGGACAATCATTAAAGTTCGTAGAAAATACCCAAAATTAAGCAACATTTAATCTATGATTTCAATTTCATGAACTTACTGTGGGCACTTTGGAAAGGTAACGTCAAAATCCGTCAAACTGAAAGCAATTCGACGAAATTAAAAATCAACAAAATAGAACATTTTTACAAAAGTATTGAACATGGAAAACAATCTGACAATTTACTGAAGAACTTTGATAAAATTACAAATTCTACGAGCAAAAAATTGTGTTGGAATTAATCAATAATTATAGTTGATAGGACGAAAACGTCTTAAAGTACATATGATGACATGCTCTTCGTAGCGTTTGTTTTAAAAATTTCAGTCTAACTCTAGAAAATTCATGTCACTCTACATAAATCGTGTAAGCGGCTTCAATTACAATAATTTTCCGAAAATGTTAGAAAAATAAAAGAAAAGGCTAGCTTTCTTTAATCATTTCGTTCACCTTTTCTCTTAAGATAAGCTACGTTTCGTTGTCCTGAAGACTCGAGGCTTTTTATGTCCATTACATTCGATAACTAAAAATCGGATTTTTTCCCAAAATGATTCATGTCAAGTCAATACAACTGTACTTCGACTGTTTTGGCTGCTTTCGTTAATTTTTAGAGTATGTCCATAAATTTTTAACAATATAATGTAATGTGTAACTATAACCGCACATATATGGAACGGGTATAACATCCAAAAGTTTAAAAAAGAAAATATGCCATAAAGTATAAACGGTCGAGCAATATATATTCGGTGTGGCATAAAAAGTTTTTTTTTCTGAATGAAATATAACAACATCATTTCAATATTTTTGAGTGTATGATATAATATATTTCGAAACGAATGTGCATGGTAACGAATATAGACTTTGTATGTTGAAAGAGACATGTAAAATATTTTATTGAAATTTCGGAAAAATTTATTATGAAAAGCATTTAAGCACATAAAATAATCTTAAGTACATACTGCAGCCGTTTAACCGAGTTATTGCAACGAAAAACTCATAATAAGCCATAGAATGTCCATAGTGTATGGCAATACAATTCCAATTCCTTTAAAATTGGACATTTCGCCGTATAGATATTTCAGTTTGCTTATTTTCGGAATATTTAGATATTCGGGGCGGTTTTGTGTGAAGGAAAATATTTGGAAAAATATTTCCGTTGCAAATAGGGTTAGTGTATTAATGGCGCGAGCGGTTTTTTCTTTTCTATTTCGTAAATATTGCATTTTATGGAATATATCCGTAAACTGGAAGTTGTGTTTTATGTTTTCATTGTGTGTTGTGTAGGAGAAAATAATGTGTATGCTTGGGAGCGTAATTCCTTTAGCCGTGCGGTGAATCGAATAAAATATTTAGATTTTATTTGGCTCTCTAGTTTATATCATTTTCAGTGCACCTCATACTAAACTTTTTACACTTTTACACCAACTTTTCAAACAATAATAAAAACGTAGTGTAGTTCAACAACAAATTTAATGATTTAAAGTACTACACACTCACACACCGCATACACAGTAAATTGAGTCATGGATATATTCGAAGAGCAAACTACTCACCGAATAAATATAAAAAATATAATTTATAGAACGCAATAACTTGAGTGGTCATTAATTGCTGTTTATTGGACAAATTAACAGCATTAAAATGGAGGTACTTCTTCAAATCTTGAACTCATCGATCTAATGAAAATTGTGAAGACATTCTCGTCTAATAGATTGAAGATCAATCACAAATGATAATTGATTTGTTTCGGCAAACACTTACACCGTATATATGACCGGTGATTACATTGACTACCGCTGAACATCGTGGCCTTCAACAACAATTAAATTCAATTAGGCAAAGCTACTGCCAAAACAGATAAACGTATAACATCACGTACAGATACCGTTTATTTACTCAGTCAGACTTTGTTGTTATTGTTTCTTATGGTGGTCCTTTTTGCTGTGAAAACAAAACTTCGTGTAAACTCTACGTTAACGGAAAGTTAGCTAGCCCACATGATATACGGCAACGGCGTATACAGTATCAGACCCCCACAAGCGAATTCAAATGGTTGTGAACATACTAAGAGAACGGTACCGTGATAAGAATTGATTGTTAAGATTTTAAAATGGACAGCATTCACGTCCATTTAATTATTCAGCTCGGAATTTTGAAATATTTTCACAGATTCCGAATTTGTAGGGAATGTAAGTCAATTCGTTGTGTTGACAGACAAGTTCATTAAAAATCAATTATAAGAATGTGGCATAGAGCACGTCGTCTCCACTGTAAAAATTAATTATTCTGCTGATAAAAAACCACTTGAAGTGTATGTGACTATCGTGATAGAAAAACAATGTTGCGGTTTAGAATTAATATAATTTTTGCTGGCTGCTAACGTCTGAAGACGCTCTCAGCTGAACTCTATTCAGAATTCTTAAATCAAAATTTGCATCTCACTTTAAACAGTGCATCAAAATGCATAAAATTGACTGGAAGGTAGAATTTTTCCGAATGTGATAAGTGAGATTCTGACAAGTTAATATTGTCGTACCCATGATTTACACAATCAAATGTTTTCAATATCTCAGCAGTTGTTTTAAAATGTTTGTTCAATTTGATTAAACTATCGCGAATAAGGCTACTTTTCTACTTTCCTTTTCCCAAAAGGCTACTTTTGCGCAAAATACGTGAAAACTGTCAACCAGAGGAGAGGCCGTGGTTGACAACTAACATATACGCAAATTTTCAGGTAAGTCACAAGTTAGGAACAAGATTTTCTGTACATCCTCATTTTTACATACGTCACCTTTACGCACTAGTGCGTAAAAATATTTATGAAAATCAATTTGAACACTACTTCGATGTGTACATAAATAGAACACGAAGTCTTGTCTCCCTCGGCCTCGCCTCGGATTGACAATCAACATCTAGTGCGATAAAATACCTTCATACGATTCATGTTTCATATTACGTTGTACGCAGTTCAGTGAGCGAATTCCGCGCGAAAATAAACAAAACATAAAAGCCTAAATTTTTAACGAAAAAACCTAAAACTGAATATGTCATTTACTAAAAGACCTGTTATAATAGCTGTTACTACATTTGACACGTCTTGTTACGTCAGACATGAATATATGATTATGATTCTGAGTGCAATAAAAACCCTTTCAAATCTTCTAATGCACTTAGTGCGATAAAATACGTTCATATGGCTCACTGAGTTGCATAACATTGACTTATTTGTGGTAATTGACGATCTTGAGAGTGAAATAACATTGGTAATCGTACTAGTGCACATTTTACTCGAGATTTTAATTCAGTTGAGACTCATTAAACATCAGTTGAATCAGTAAAAAAAGGATCTCTAATATTTCGAGAAGGAAGTAAGTTAAATGGTAAATTCTACTTTTGATTTCAATGAAATTCTCAGAAATTTTCACTTTGTAACTTTACGACAAATTATCACAAAATCATTGAGAACCAAAACTAGTTAAAATCGCATTAGTTACCCGAAATATTTGTTGATAAAATTAGAAGAATTGACTTTCCGGTTTTCCACTAGGTTACACCTGTTGGGTGGGTCAGATCCCTTGACTGTTTGTCTGAGCTTCTCAACAGTATTTTTATTGGCAATGATTTATTGATTTATTTCAATGAAATGTAATTTTGTATGTTGATGGCCACAAAAACGCATTCAGAAGAAGAACGGTCTAATAAATCTCTCGTTGATGATTTAATTATGTTTAGTTTCACTGAAAATCTTCGAAACGTTGTATAAAATTTCGTGTGAATTGCGGCGCTCGCTTCGCTCTGGCCGCAAACTTCACACTCGCTAATTTTTGTTCTATTTATTCGGTTTTGTTTACAAGGCAAAATCAAATAACATTACTCCAGATCGTTTTAACAAAGTGTGAAAAAGACCTTTTTTTGAAAACTACTCCCAGATGGTTGAACCGATACCACCCATTTTCGAACGTGACGTGAGAATTTCAATATTTCATCGAATATATTTTTTTTTGAAAATCCGTTGAGATTACACTTGTTATCGTGTTAACCAAGAGTAGAAAAGGATTCTTTTGAGAATTTTTTTTATTATTAAGGGTAGTGTTGTTCTGCTCATTTCTGTGCAGAACGCGCACGGAGGCCTCCGTTGGGCCTATTGTGCTCACTATTTTTTGGTTAGACATTTGCAGTTTTTTGGGATCATCCAAGCTAGCTAAGTAGTTTGGAATTTCCTCCGGTTGCAAAGATCTGTTTCTCCAGGCCGCACCTGAGAAAGCATTCGGTTTTGTCAACATATTTTTTCATATTATTAGTAATGAAAGCGTGACAATAAAAACGAAGTCATTGTGTTCCCGAACACTAAAAACAACAATGACAGACACATACATACACACAGCATAAATGTAATTTAAGCTGCATTGTTTTTCATGTAGAAGAGACAAATAAATGAATGTCCAAATCTGTAAAACAAAAGAAAAGTTCACATTCGAACCGAAAGCCCAAAGGCCAAAAAGTTCCTAGGAACATTAAAGTCGGACTTTATGAGAGACCAACCATTACGCCTTCCGGCAAAAGTTCTTTCGAACCAATTGCATCACTCATCGCATTATGATGGCATTTAGCGATCCAATTCGAAACACTGATTTTTACTCACTCGAAGCACATGTACGCAAACAATTAAAATATTACAAAGGTCACACACAAAAGACCAAATTCATACACAATTGTATAGCGAGTTGAAAAATGAAAAGAAATAAATTTTGATTTTGTCAAAAATCTATAAAATTGCAAGGTGGAATCACTGTTCACTATTAATCACGGATGTAAAATTATTAAAATTAAGAAAATTGTCACAGAATAAATGAAGTTGCACAAGAAATAATTTGTTTATGAGAGCTGTGATGAAACACGTCCGCTCTCCATGACGCCTTTTACGCTTTTTGAGAATTACTCACGAAAACATATTTTGAATAGAAGAAGAACTACTAGAACGGTCTAATAAATCTCTCAATGATGATTTAATTCTGGTTAGGTTCATTGAAAATCTTCGAAACGTTGTCTATTAAATGACACTGTAAATAATGGCACATGTTTTCAATGAAACTTAAACTCGTGTGATTTATTCGGTTTAGTTTACAGGGCAAAGTCACATAACAAGAAAAACACTATTGAAATAGATACAAAAATTCTGTTAGCAAAATCAGCTTTTTTGTTAGACCAACATAATCTATCTTGGAACCTAACCTCAGTAATTAATTCCATTCTCCATCAAACAATTTTTTTAAAAATCGGTTGTGATTTCCTCCAGTTATCGTGTTAACAAAGAGCAGAAAATTGTTACATTTAACGTTTTTTAACGGTGTTAAGGAATCTCGCGCCGCGTCATTCACAATAATTCACAAAGTGACATCTTCCTTATACAAAATGTGTCAAAATGTGAATTATTGTGAATGACGCGGCGCGAGATTCCTAGCAACCTTTTTAACCTCATTTCCATACATTATTAATCGTAGTGAACGTATTATGTACGGTGTATTTTCTTTTGTAAAACCCATTTACAGTCAAGGGAACTACAGCTGAATTTTTTTATAAAAATAATTTTGACAGACAGGCTTGTATGGAAATCCAACATAACAACGAAAAAAATTGAATTTTCATACAAAATTCAAATTTTTAACGGTCAAAAAATGCAGCTGTACACAACAGGAAGCTTCAGAAAACTGGGAACACTGTCAATAATTTCCATATTTAGATGTCACAAGAAAAACTAAAATGTATGTCTCTTTAAACTAGTAAACCACTATTTTTGACTAATCAAATCCGAGTGGGAGTTTCCACAGCTTCGCATCGATGACAAGAAAATAAATGGAAATTTTTAAAATTTAACAATCAGTACAATTCCAGTACAATTTAATGTAGGCTTACCGTGTAAAATATGGATGTTCTAAGCGTTAAACAATTATACTGCTGAGTAAGTCACTTAGTGTAAACACAAATATTCAAAAATAATAAAGACCGCACATCTGGACCCAACACAAAATGATATTTTAATCAAGTTAAATAAATGATATTCAAAAGCTAAATTAAATTCAAACCGTTTTTCGTATACGCGGAAGGTGTGATTCATATATACAACTTGCCATATAATTTCCGATTAAGTATCGACGCTGATAAGACTCGCTCATAACAGGGCTTATTTTTGTAAATTTCAATTCTGAAAGATTTCTAGAAATTCCTAATAATTCTCTGAAGAGCCCCAAAAAATTTTGCAATTTTTTTTAGAAACATTTTTTAAGAATTTCTCCGGACTTTTTCGAAATAAGCTCTGGCTCATAGTCATAACTTTTGAATCAGCAGAATTTAAATCATATTTATTGATGAATAGCAAAAAATGCTGTTAATAGGTCGCATAATTTCAAAGTAAACCAATAAAGCCATATCGCACTTTTTCGAATAAAAATTTTACGAATGAACGAACCTGGGAAGGTTTTTTTTCGAATTAGATTTGACGTTGTTTGAGATATTTTACAGATAAGATGTTTGCAGGTTAGGTTTGAAGACTTTTACATCTCTTTTTCCATATTTATTTATCGCTGATTCGGAGAAACAGAAATCAACAGTTCTTGAGTAAATCAATGAAAGTAGAGAACAGGTATGGTCGATTGGCGAATTCATCTTAAACGCACTCACATTTTATGTCAAAATAATATGAAAATTAGTGCGTTTAAGTACGAAAATCAAATTTTATATTTATATTATTATTTCGGCGCTCTTCCGCCTCACGATAATGAATTTCGATGGATAAAAGTCTCACCCGCTGAGACTGAAACTATTTATAATTCAAAAAAGTCAAAAATTCAAAAAATACTTCGTACAGAAGCAACAACCGTTCTTGTTACTATCAAAACCGTTATGTAGGAATGTGAAAAATGCATGAAAGATTGAATTCGAAGAAAAAACAAAATTAAACGTAAAAAAATGAAAAGAATAAATAGTGAAGTAAATGAGACGTACTGATCAACCAACATTTTAGAAACGGCTAGTCATCTGTTTGGAGTTAAGACGACAAAAATACGCAAATACGATAAATTCAGGCTAGCGTTCACTTAGTAAATCCCAATGTAAAACATAAAATAAATTTATTGAAGTACACTCAACAAAATTAACGAATTATCACATTTTCGTTTTCAACAGATTCTACATAATTTCTAGATCCACAAATTTGACAGTCTAAATGATTATTTGGGTTTTATCCAAGTAAACTGGTCGTTATACATGTGCGACAAAAATTTCGACTGGAAAAAATTCAAAAATTGCATTCAATATAACAGCTGTCAGAATCTGTGGGACTAGTAATATCAGATCCCACATAAAACAAAAATGTGATAATTCGTAATTTTTCATAATTGTACAAGATTGGATATACAAATATTACCGATATGTATCTACTTGAAACAAAGGAAGTAACAGGTCTAATCGTCATACATCGACGTTTATGAAAGGTTATTTGTGCGACTGATTTTTGTTTTCGATTTAGATTTTGAATGGTTTTTGGCACGATTCAAATTCTAAATTAGCGACAATAGACGTAGTTTTTTCATGAAATAAATGATTGAAGAGACAACCTCTGTTGGTGTGGGTAAATAGTTAGTACATAGTACATTGCCCAATGGGGCAAATGATGGAAATGGTACTTCTTGTGTGAAATTTGCTGATCGAGGCGGAGCAGAAATCGGTAAACACACAAGAAGTATCATTTCCATCATTTACCACATTTCCAATAAGGCTCGGAACAGGTCGACCGCTGCCGACCTGAACCTGAAAATGACTCGACCTGAAGTTTCAGGTCAGGTTCAGGTTGCTCCAAAAGGAATGACCTGACCTGGTTTTCGAAAAACCTGAAATGACCCGAACAACCTGAATGACCTGATCTCTGACTGAGTGCAGTCTTGCTTCACAATTTTGAATTTGACGGGATAAGTTTGAGTAAATTTGAATAATTTGTTTTGCATCGCTGAAATTTTCGGATTAAGATGAAATGGGAATTTATTTCAAGAAAAAAAAAAAAATGATTTTGTCAACAAGTGACAGAATTTGTTTATGAAGTATGAGTTAAGTCGAATAGAAAATATCAATTAGCGGAATCTTGATACCCTGATTTCACCGACATTGTGTTTTCTTGTAATGACGAACGGGTCGGGGTAACATAGAAATCTCGCTCCACAGAAATGGGTTCAGAACGAATTGTGAGGAAATCTCTCGTCATCAAGCTTACACAGGAAAACATTTTTGGTTTGCCTTTTTGATCCACCTAAACTTTAATTGAATGAGCCAACTCCAAAATATATTAGCAGTTCTCATAACATTGCATTGACGTGAAAACGTTGAAATAAGCTATAACGGCGACAAATGTAATTGGGAGGTCTAATAAACCCTCAACGCTACCGTATGTGCAAAATATTGTATAACAATAAGCTCAAACAATAAGGGCAGGAAAGAGACAAAGTCTGTAGTTGCGACTGTGTAATAAAAACGCACTCTTGTCTGAAGTATGATCAATTTTTTTGAGGCTATAACGAGGGCTATAATTTAAACACATTATCTACGGATAATAGCGACCTAGTCGAAAATTTTGCTTTATTTTTGCAAGTGGTTCCTGGTGGTTCCGGGTGGTTCCCGTGTTGAAATCGAAAAGTTATGTATGGAAAGTGTCCTTAAATTTTGATAATGAACAAGTCGTCCATACATCATTTTGTCAAAAAACTTGAAATTTAGCCATTATAAATTTGGGTCGAAAATAAATAAATTATTGACAAATTTCAAAAGGATATGTTTTAAACTGACTCACTTTTCCTTGATAATTTTATCAAATTTGCCGTGTTCTGCGCACCGTTCCATTATTTATACAGTAACTCATTTATAAATTACGAACCAAAAGATTTTCAAATAAATTTTGGTCATTTTGACTTTCCCGCTATTACCCGTAGAGTCTATGTTGTTTGTATTGAGGCTATTTAATCAGATCGATTCAGGTCCGTCAGGTCAGGTTCAGGTTTTTACCTGATCAACAATTCAGGTTTTCAGGTCAATCAGGTCAGATCAAAATTGAATAAACAGGTTTCAGGTCAACTCAGGTTCAGGTGACCTGCTTCAGGTTTCAGGTTGACCTGACCTGATTCCGAGCCTTAATTTCCAAGTAAGGTATTTTATTCAAAAGCTTGAGGTAAAGTTTTGGATCCGTGCAGTGAAGTTAAATTTACCTCACGTTTTTGAATAAAATTTGAAAAATAAACGAAAGTACAGTTGTGTAATCGTTTGCGACAGTGGAAAACAAATCCGGTAAATATTCAAAGTGATTGTTCACTGTGATGCGGAGCCTGTTTTCGGGAATTAGTAAGGAAACAATTTTTTTCTATTTTTGTTCGATGCTATATATCATTCTGAGCAAAAAATTGTACTGCGGCATATCTTGAAAATGTACCGTTATTTTTAGAGGATGATGTAAAGGTCCAATATATTTAATCTTACTATTCTTCAATTTATTTTCTAAAAAAAACCGTTAAGTTTTCTACTACTGCTGTAGAGCAGTTTTTTAGTAAAAATCATAGAGGTAAAAATGAGCATGTCTACCGAATAAAAATTATATTTCAGGAAAATGTCAAAAACAACAATCGGATACGTAGCGCGAAGGCAGCAATTTAGCCACTTTATGAGCTTTATATAAAAAAAAACATTTTTGAAAATTCTCGAATATTGTTGAAATTGAAGCTGGAATTCTACAAAAATGTTTTTGTAAGAAATGTTATGAATTTCAAGAATTTTAATACTCGAAAATACTGTGAAGGCTGTAATTACAAGTATTGTTACTATCACAGCAACGATTTTGAGAACGTTAAATCCTCCTTCCCGGTACAATTATTTCTCGTTCTCAATAAGTTAACAAAAGGAAAGACAACGGAACCGTTTACAATCTCTTATTTATATTTAAGAATAAAAAGGAATTTTGACTCATAAGCTGTGCACTTGCACTCTATTGATTCTGAATGAACATTATGAGCGAAAGCTGTGTGTTTGCTTTCGTCGAATATATAATCAACATTAACATCGAATAAAGTGCAAACTTTCAATTCGTTATCGCATTATTATTACGTTACAGTTAAACTGTCGAGTCGAGGAAAAAAAATTTACATTTCATTGATATTAAAGTCATTGATTTGTTGTGTATTTTTCCTAGATCACAACCGGTTTCAATTTTATTTAATGAAATATTTATGTAGTTCGAAGAGTCTATTAATATTTGCCTTCACCTCAAAAATTTAGCATTTTTACACAGCAAAAATTTTCGAAATATTTCTTTTTTTTTAAACGAAATCAAACAAAGTTTAATAAATAAATAACGATCACATACCATTTTTCATAACATGTTCACTATTCGTACACACAAAGAGTGGTATGGGTATTCGATAAACTATACACACAATTTTTTTATGATTAATTTAAAAATTGTTTAAACATTTCATTATACACGATGTAAGCAAAAATGCACGTGTTTGTTAGTTAATATCGAAGAACATCAACAAACGAAAAAAACGGTTCTTATTCCAATACTTGTTTACCAGCCTTTTTTTGTGGGCTCGTCACAACTTGTTTCCGTAATCACCAACGTGTTCAACGCGACTGATTGAATCACAACTAGACAGACACAAACATTCCCAACACCATTTTCTCTGTGTACATATTTTCGGTGAGACTAAACCAGTGTACTTGCGCGTATCTGAGCGTATAACCTACGAAACAGCATTTCAATACAGCGAGATATAGCGAGTCCATGTGTACAATCAACTATTGTCTTCTTCTGCATCGCGTTCTGTATGCGATACTAACTACAATATATTCTCTGGGTACATTTTAGCGGCGAGTTCGGTGCACTGTGTGAGAACTCTGGTCGTATTTATATGTGAAATGAGCACAAACGGAACGGAATCAAAAATATACAAGTTGCGAGTGCGCTTCGGGACAAAAATTCGAAAAGAGAATAAATATATTCACACACGTAATCGGTCAAATTACTGCTGGAATTGTCGATTTAGCTCTTCGGAATCCAACTGCTTGTTTGTTTTGATTTAATCGCACAATCCTGTTCATTCATATTATGCTAGAAGCATCGTAGAGAAATTGTGCAGAGAGAATTTGTATCGCTTTTCTGCAATTCAGTGCCGCATTCAGTAATTGAGACTTGTTATGGCAATTATACCATTTTCGTCTGTATATACAGAAAATCGGAGCGATTTTTTCGGAGCGTATACAATTAGAAATGTGTACATAGAAGGTAGAATGTATTTCGGAGAAGAGGATTAATAGTGGGTGGAGTGTGAGGGAATATACCTCGTGTTACGTCTATTATTTACATACATCGCTCTGTGTTGCACCCACGTCAAAAAACAACAAACGAAAACGTGGAATGTGTTTCTTTAATTAATTTTATGTTGAAAATGTTTAATTGGAAAAATTAAGTCTTTGTGAAATTTACATTTTCAATTAAATTAAATTTCGTTGTCACTTTACACAGATGAACTGTGTGCCACAAATTGGATTCTTCATTCATGTAACATTTATTGTGGTCCACACATATTCCAAGCCTACGTTCAATAATAAAAAAAATGCTCATGCCGATGAATGGGAATGCTAAAAACAACAGAGTGGAAAACCCGTTTCGCAAGTTGTACACATTTCACATATTGTATGAACATCGCGCGATTGTCATGAAAAATTTATGTAGACGGTTGGGATAGTATTGGCATGACGGTTTGTTGAAGTTCTCTGATACATATAAATTGTAATGGTTTAGCATTCGATGGCATTTTCCAATTTGATATGCACAAATTGACGTGGTGATGATATCAATAATATAATTTATTCGTTTGATATAGTCTACAGGGAACTCATTTATGTTTGTTGCTCAAACAGTTGTGTTTGCTTAAACATTGATATATGGTGCGATATGATTCACATCATCATAAAATACGTCCAAAATGTAGTCAATTAATTGCTGCGAGAAAAATTATTGAAACTTTCTAAATAAATAACCAGCCACGCTGATTGTCGGTGTGCGGATTATTTTAGCAATCTTTTTATCTCCGAATAAATTTACCGGCCGCGAAACTTTTTTCACATTTGAATTCAGCTGGTGCCATGGTCAGGTGATGTTTTTTTTAAATTGAAAGAATTGAAAGTAATTGGCCTTCTATTGGGCGCAAGAGGGACAATTCCAAAATTTTTCGTTAATTTCTGCAAACAATTCAAAATCAACAATTCAGTAATAGAGAATATAGTAATTGAAGTGGTACGAGGAAGTTCAAGAATTCTGCACAATCACACTTACGATCCAACCCGATCTTAGGTAGTAATTTCAAACTAATGAAAGCGATGACCAATTTGTACAGTATAATGTGTCTAATGGCAAACATTGTTGTAATGTCAGAGTTTATTGAATGAATAAATATATATATAGAGAAACAGGGCTTGATTAAGCGTCCAGGGCATGTGAATGAAAAGTTTTTGCGATTTTCTAATTTCAAAACATTTGTCTAAATTTGTCACATCTTAGCGCCCAAATTTTCCCTGCGCCCTGTGCTGTGTCCACTTTGCCCATTGGATAATGCGGCTCTGGAGAGGAAGTATCGAGACTTGTCGCTTTGCATAAGCAAAAACGATGAATCAGACCGAAACATAGTGGAAATTTAAATTTCCATGTCGGTTAAACAGGGCCGTAGAGCTAGAAGATATTGGCCAATGAAAACAGACTTTGTGTTTTTTGCCTAAAAAGTCATTTTCTGAAATAAAAAGTGTGGGGGCTCTTAGAAGTTAAGAAAGGAAATCAAGGAAAGACACCCTCTCACCTGTTACAAACTGTTCCTTTCTAATACCACTATCGGTATTTTATATAAAATACCACAATTCACGACTCACATACTGCAATTCTTGATTCACAGATAACCTTCTATAAAGAAATTCGTTTGAAATTTTAATTTTTTTTTTTATTACAGTCAAGGCAGTGACATTTCAGCATTTCAGCTGTTTTTCAGTTGATCCACACAACCAATAAAAACTCTTTATACTTGTTTATACGGTTGAAACTGCTACACACACAGGCGTGGTAGTGGTAAAACTGTGTAAAGACGTATTAACAGTTTTGATTGTTTGTGTGGATCAGCTGAACAACAGCTGAAGTAAAGTGATACCCAAAATTTCACTGTCTCTAACTGTTCAACGTCAAATTTTCAATCTTCATAGTAAAGCTGAACATGGTTCCCGCCTATCTGACGGTTCCTAGAAAATGACGTCTCAAGTTGAGAAATGTCGCAATACCGCAAATCACGGTCAATCACCTTAATTCTATTTTAAAATCCTACGACAATAATGTAGGATAATCATGGCGCTTAAGCAATACAATTCTTAAATACCAGTTCCTATCTGAGTCTTTGCAAAAAGTCTCTTTAATTTGAAACATTATTATAATGCACATTTTTTAATTTAGAGATGGTTAAGAGTGCAGAGTGTGTATGCAGTATCTTCATGATATTTAAATTTACATGTCAACACTACAGCCATTACTTAATTAGCCCTAATTTGTTGGATTACAAATAGTGATGTTATTTAGAAGAATGCAATATGACGATTAGAACCTACTCAATATATTACCTAATTTTGTAGGAATTCGTAAACTCTTTTATTAACAGAGACCCATTGCGTAACTATGCGAGAAAAAAAAGCTACAAAAACATCAATTCATTCGAGTATAATTCGAATTGGTATTTGACCTTTTCGTGTGAATGCGCCATCAGAAAAGATAAATAAAGATATCAACATCAGGTGATGCGCTGAAACATCGATGCAATATGAATGTTGTGTTATGAATAACTGCAAAGAAATGGAAGGCAATATTATAAAGAGAACGAATGTGCTTTAAATAGAAAACTTCCGCGCGAACAATGCACTTCAAGCAATAGTGCTTCGAGTGACAGCTACCAAATGAAGTATTATTTTGTATGAAAAATGTATCCAAAATTTTCACATTGTCAAAATTTGTTTGATACACTGTCCAGTTTTAGTACTCTATTTAGATTAACACTCACGCTTGAAGTGCGTTGGCGCAAGCTACTAATCGAAACAAGAAAATGTATGACCTTTCAAAGACGGCTGTATCAATTGAAATAATGAATTTTCAATAGTTTAATAGAGAATCTTTTACTTCGTTTGTTTAAACATACCTTTTTCTGCATAAAGACATTGTGTGACACTTTACTGATGTATGTCTCAATGGTACTCGACGAAAAATAAATATACATCACTAGGCAGCAGTGTAACTAGCCTATCGTTGAAAATAGATTTAATTAGGGTGTTCGACAAACCTGCAGTTTGACTATTCTCACCATAGATATTTAAATAAAAACAATTTGTTTTGACGACAAAGACCTGGATTGCCTGTAATTTAAGAGAATGTAATTATCACAATCTGGAAATACCTCGAAACTATAGCTAATTTTTGATCTTTTACGGTGGCCATTCCAAACCAATTCTTATGTAGGAAAAACAAACAATCACAAACAAACCCCAAAACAGACTATTATCTTAATGTGATTGTACCCATAAACATTGTCCATCGAAATCAAAACCCGTAAAATATTTTATTTGAAAACTGTTTTCCGCTTCATTTAAAGAAGCATAAGGCTACCTTATCCATAAATAAGATTTATTGCCGGCCTTTGTACGTAAATGTATTTCGGTATAATAGGAAAACCGAAAGGGTATTGGGGTTTCAGTGGAGGTTCCTTTATCAGAATGGAATTCGTTTGCAATTAACACTGAAAAATGGAAGTGCTGAATGTTTGCCCAGTACTTATTTACCAGTTACGTTTATTATGTTTGATAAATATCAAGATTTAATAATAATAATTGACAATTAATCTACCGCAAATAGTTCTACTATCTGACCTACGAAACGGAAGAAATAGAGACAGTGTCGCATCAAATTCTTAGCTGCTGTATAGGAAACCTAGGTTGGCCTGCAGAGGCGCCGCATTTTTTTTCATTACTACATTGTCATATAATAGCAGTGAAGTCAGTTCACAAAAAAACAGGTCACAAATTTAAGACGAATGTACTAGAGAAATGTAATAGAATTGTACAGAAATCTACAGAAGACGTTAAGAAAGAAGAAGCAAACACAAATTTAAATTGAAAATACTTGTATCTTCTGTGACTATTCACTTTATACTAACTGCTTTAAACTCTCACAGAGAGCAACTCAATAGGACATGGATCTTGTTGACGTCTTCACCACTTTTCAGCAAATTTTCTTAGGCTGAATATGGCGCTTCTGTAGTTTTCAGGGTAAAACTTCACGAAAATTATTCAGCTATAAAAACAATGATGGCACTTTTGTAGTTTTTAGGGTTAACTAGTACGTCGTCCCATACCCTATTGTCATATTATTGAGTCTGTTCTAGTATCTATCTATCTAGTACTTATTTCTACCTAATCATTTACAAAATTGTCGAAAAATCTTTTACTTCATTAGTTCCATTATATATTTCGCAATATAAGCCCACATTAGTGTAACTCTACGCTCATTATTTGTTTCGCTGAAAACAGATGGATTTGATTCAACTAGTACACCGAAGCAAGTCGCTCAAAAACGGAATAGCCAGTTTATGAGTATCACAAGTTTGTAGCCGAATTAATGAATTTATATATATAATTTCGTTTATTGAAGACTTGTTTTTACAATGTTATACAAAGTTGGATTATGTAACAATCTAGTGGTCAGCAAAATAATGTTGCTTTTTAAACTATGAAAAAAGGATGTCGTCGAGAAATACAAAGGTTTTATAATGATAGGTTGGACATTTGTCTTTTTTTAATTATTTTTTGTCACTATCCTTTGGCAGAAGAAAAATTAAAAAAAAAACTTCATTTGATTTTTTAAAAAATGTTTACTTAGTTACTAAAGTTTAAAGGAATTGAATGTTAGCTGAAAGCAGAGATGCACGTTTTCAATGCAACTGTCTAATCAAACGATTTTCCGACATAAGTAATTTGCTTTTGAATCTCTGAGAAATTTTCTCAATTTGGTCTTGGATTTTCGGTATGTTTGCAATTCTATGTAGATCATACGTAGGAAAAGTACTAGGAAGCCCATATATAAGTTTTAGGCACTTGTTTTGGATAGTCTGAAGTTTGACAATATGTGACGATGCACACTCGCCCCAAACCGGACAAGCGTACAACAGAGTACTTAGAATGATGGCTTTGTATATCAGAACTTTATTCTGGACATTTAACCTCGACCTTTCATTTAGCAGCGAGTAAAGGGACCCAAAAAGTCGTAGTGACTTTTCAATAGTAAGGTCAATGTGCTCTTTGAATGTTTTGTCGAGTGTTAGTCCCAGACACTTCTTCTGCTGGATACCACTTTCTATCTCTCCTTCTGGTAAAGAACGAGGCTTGGGTTTTATTACCATTCAGTCTAATCTTCCATTTTGCACAATAATCTGACTCTAGACGATTATTTTAGGACTCTTCGAGGACTTTTGTACTGATGTATCGTCTGCGAACATTCCTTTATCGCCGTTTGAGATCTTTAAATCATACATTAAAATATTATACAGAATTGGACTAAGTACACTGCCCTGGGGTACACCAGCTATGATGTTATGGGTCTTTGAGTCACTACCATCAATCGATACATGAAAAGACCTTTTCGTCAAGAATGATTTCACCAATTTTGTGATGTACATTGGAAACTTGTTTTTGATCATTTTGAAAAGGAGGCCCTTGTGCCATACACTGTCGAACGCTTTTTCGACGTCATAGCCGGGCATACCTATCGATTCTCTTTTTATGAGAGAACTCTTGATTGATTAGAGATTCTCAAAAGTTGATGGTTGGCAGAGTGACCTTCACGAAAACCAAACTGATCTTCAGAAAGTATATCACACGCCGTTAAGTGATTGTTAATTCTTCTAGCTATGACCTTTTCTAGAATTTTACTCAAAGCGTTGAGGAGGCTAATTGGCCTATAATTGTTCGCGTACGATAGATCTTTTGGGCTTGGGAATTGGAATGACTTTTGCATGCTTCCACTCGTCAGGAAAATAGCTGAGTTTAAAGCATGCACGGAAGAGATGTGTAAGAAACACAGTGCCTTAAATAGGGATTCTTTTAGGTAGCACATTATTGATCTTGTCAATTCCAGGACTATTCCTGTTTTTCAGCTTCTGAATTATTCGTTTAACTTCGCTTGGAGTTGCAAATCAGATTCTCTCACCTCCGGATTCAAGTAATTGCTTATCGTGGTTGATCCATTAACAGCTGATTCTGTTATTGGATCGCTGAGATCATTATAAGTGACCGAGTGAGCTAAATTGAAAGTATTACTAATAAGGTCAGCTTTACCAGCAGTCCCGTAGCTACGGGGGGGCTAGTCGTTTACCATCGTTGAGCCCCCTCTGGGATGTCTGAGAAATGGTTTCTAGCTACGGGCCTGTTTACCAGTGATCGTGAGAATAACTTGGTTGTTGATGCCTTTAAGCGGAGGAATCTTACGACAATTGTTTGATACAATTTTGACCACTTTCCATAAGTGCTTTGAATTTTTTGGTATGTTTAATAGTTTTTGGTTCCATTCCTCATTTTTTTTCTTTAGAACAAGACGCCTAATTTTACGATTTAATAGATTTACCATACTCTTGACCGAAGGAAGGTTATCCCTTTGTGCTCATCTTCTTAAACAATTGCGGAAAGAAATTAATGACTGGGTATCAGAGTCGAGAGCACAGGATCCCGCCCTAAACCTCGTCATTGGAATTGCTGCTTCTTCAGCTTCATGCAGTAAGGGGACAAATTCACGGATGTCAGTGTCAATGCTGCTCTTCGTATTAAAGTTACAATTAGCTAAGTTTATACCTTCATTGATTATCGCTTTGAACAATTTCCAGTCAGCCTTAGCAAAAAACAGCGCACTGTGGATTGAACAGGATGTTGGGTGACGTCACAATTAATGAATTACGTAGCAGAATCCAATGTACGCTGGTTTATTGGTTTCCCTATGCAAAAGTTAATAATCGCACAGGGATTCATGTAAAACTAACCGGAAATATTCTTCATGTAATGGAACATTTTCTCATTGGGCCGATTAACAGGCATAGTTAACTTTCGCATGGGGCAAACTATAAAATTCTTTTATGTAGCGCGTTAATAATCATTTATGCAATTCAGTGATGATATTTGCAACTCACGCAACCTGTGTGCCATGTAACATAAAAGGATTTGTAAGGGACTTTATCGCACTAGTGCGAGAAAAGCCATGTGTTGCTGCACACTACGAATATCTTCGATATTTATTCGATTTTCTTCATTGCATTAAACGTTGTATGCAATACGAATCAGATGAAGGTATATTATCGCACCAGAAGTCAGATTGGCAATCCGAGGCGAAGCTGAGGTTGGGAAGGCGTTGTGTACGTAATTAAATATTATCTTCAGTGGAATCAAAATATTCATAATTGGTACACCTAATTCAGTATCTAAATCATCTAAATAGAGCAAATAGTGGATGCTACACATAGCATTGCGTAAATTGACAGGTCCATGCGCAAATCTAATAAGGTAAGTGAGGTAGTAGCTGACCGGCTAAGCAATTTTTCAACTTTGGTCATCAGTATCTCCAGATGGTTTCGATGAAGCTAAGTTTTTTCCTTCGTCAGAATTTAATTTGATCTGTTCCCATTCCGTAGAATATCAGAAATATTGACAATTAATTAATTTTTATTGTAAACTAGCACTGTGTCCCGGCCTTCGGCCGGGTCGTACTGACAGCAGGAGTGTTTGACGTAGGCATCAGTCGATTATAAAATTTCCAAAATATCGGTAAAATATAACGTTTTATCGATAATCGATATATATCGACAGATAGCGACATTAACTTATTAACAGTCATTTTTTACCGATTGTTAGTCGATTTTTATCGATTCACGTTTAACGTTCGATTGCTTGACTTTTTGAAAATATAGGTAATCGATTCTAATGTGATAAACTATTCTAAGGCAATAATCGAAATTTTATCAATCAAAAGAATTTATGAACACGCTTTGTTTAGCATTACTAAGAAAGTTTTAGCGGTTTTTACAGGTGAGGCGACTTTTCGACAAGGTCAATATCGACTCGACAGGGACGATTATATCGTTTTTTAGACGATAATATTGTTCAAAAAACGATATTATCGTTCGTAAATTTTTCACACAGGACGATATTATCGTTCTGGACGATATCATCAGCCAAATCGATATTATCGTTCTGGACGATATCATCAGCCAAATCGATATTATCGTCCAGACAATGCGTAAAAGGAAAACTACTCTGATTTGAATGAAAATTTTAAATTTCCAAACAAAATCTAAAAGGAAAATAACTCGGACGATATTATCGTTTAGTTGGACGATAATATCGGTCCTGACGATATTGACCGTGTAAAAATGTCCCTCAAACCAGCCAGAAATTCACTCAGCTGGTCCGTTTGAATATTTTATGGACGAAAAAAGTTTTCTATTATTTCAATCCTTTTTGCTGCCTTCGTCTTAGATGACTTTTTATATCACGTGGCCACCCTTCATTGCAGAAGTCACCCTCTTTTCCGTTGGACGTAGGTTTTATTGTCACGCCTAACCTCTCGTCCGAAAGGTCAGCTACGTCACTGCTGGCACTGTTACTTGTCTTCAGCCTCGTACATTTTTGAGAAAGGATTCTCGTAGAAAGATATCATCAAAAGTAAAAGGCATCATTGAGCTGAAATTACAACACGTATCCGAAATTTTCATAAACTGCAGGCTCTTCTAAGCGCTATTCACATTTTAGAAATAGGATTTAAAAAAAAAAGATGTCGAAAATAAAATACTAAAAATTCTTAGTCTAAAGAACATAAGAATTATTAGTAAAAATTCAAGAGTTGATCGATGTAACATAAGTGATCGCTGAGTTATTAAATATCGATCAGTTTAAATGCATACCTATCAGGACCTATTATGTAGAATTAATTTGCAAAATTTGCAAAAATTCACAGAAATTCACAAAAATTTGCACAAATTTACGCTTCATTTTCAGCACATTTTGCAAGTCTTTGCGTTCTTTTGTCTGTTTTAGTACAATTTAAAGTGAATAAAGTAATTAATTTGACTTTGAAGGTGTGTAGAAGTTGTTTTTTGAAATTTTTTGCAAATTTGTGGAGAATTTTGTGTGAATTTTTGCAAATTTAATTCTACATAATAGGCCCTGATACCTATTCGATATCTGCGTCTTCCCTTTCATACGAAACGTTTTTCAATGCCATATTTCAAAAACTGCATCTAAATCTCATACGGTTTTTCAAAGTCGCTCTCGACGACCTAGCACGCTGATCCATCACATGCTGATTTAAAAAAACGGCTTTGGAGGGCTGAATTTGACTTATCGGAAGCTGATTTTGAAGATAAGTCTACAAGGGCTGATCCGTCGGAGGTCGATTTACAAAAAGGCCTCATACGGCTGGCCTGAGGTCGATTTTGAAACACGGCCTCGTAGGGCTGACCAGCTGTTGCGTAGGATGTCGATTTTAAAAAACGAACTCGTAGGGCTCACCAGCTAATCCATCGGAAGTCGATTTTAAAAAACGGCCTCATAGTACTGACCGGCTAATCCGTCTGAGGTCGATTTTGAAAAACGGCCTCGTAGGGCTCGGAGGACTTTCCAGCTCATCAGTTGGGGGCTGGGTGCTCCGAGATGCTCCCAGGTGCACCGAGATGCTCCGAGATCCACCGAGCGGCGTCGTAGTGCACCGACGTTGGGTTTTATATGTATAGAAAACTAATTTTACTGAAGCACTGTTTTTGATGCAGTAGCTGACCAAAAAAAACGAGTGTTTTTATACCTGACCAGTCTTGTTGCAGTAGTTGACCGCCACAAACTTAAGACATTTTTCACATTTTTCGCAATAATTTCGCATTATTCGACACATTTTCACGCTTAATTCACTGATATTAACCAAATTCAATGATGAAAACGCAAAATATCAACGAATTTTAATCACATCATTTTGTACACAACAATGCACATGGAAGGTGAATTTGTCACATGAAGAAAAATGTACGGAATTTGGTGCGGTCAACTACCCAAACATGGCATATTTTTGATGCAATGTTTTGACCACCATGTAATTAATCAAATATTAACTTTTAGACGCTATTAATTATCGAACTATTTACTACCTCAAAACACCAAAACTTTGTCCATTAATAATTCTTTTGTCAATAAAAACCTTAAATTAGGCCACACCGATCTTACGATTTTCTTAAGAAATGTGCAACTTTGTACTGAGATGGTGCCCTGGTTTCATTTTATGGTTTTATCAAATAAGTAAACATAGTAATCGCATTATTTTCATAAAAAATTAATCTTTAGGCTCTAAAGATTAATTAGAACGTTAATTTGCGTATTTTCATTTGTAATTATTTTCCAAAACTGATAAATAATGTAGCTGGTCAGGTACACCTGCTCGGTCAGCTACACCATCGTTTACCTTATTTACGCACGTATTCTATTGGTATGGTAGTAGGTGCTTCATGCATATATAGTAAGTTTTTTTAGTGGAGTATGTACGTGATAGTTATGTTATGATGCGTTTTTGGATGAAAATATGAATATTTTGGCTAACATTTTGTTAATTTGTGGTGATTTTGACATTGCATTTCATAAAATTTTGTTGCCGACACGATAGGAAATGGGAGTTTTGCGCACACAATGTGTTGCTAAAAATAGCTATTTGCTTGAGTAGATTTTCATTCGATCAAAGTCTGTAATTGCAACAGTATACATGTTCTTAAATTCTGTCTAAACTGGAATTTGGCGGAATACTATAGGGGTAAACCATTATGGTTAGTAAATTTCGTGAACTTTTGACTTTTGACATAAAATATATGGAAGAAATGTCAAAAGGTTACGAAATTGCAATACTTAAAGTTAAAAGTGATGCAGGAGAGCGTTGTTTATGACGTGATATCGCCTTTTGTGTTTGTTAATTGATCTGTGATATTTTTCTGCAGATGGCTTCTCAGCCGATTTTCTGTGATATCTTTTGTTTTTTTTTTTTTTGGCTTTATAACTTTTTCTATTGAATTTAATTCATGACTTGGACCATGTTTTCTTAATTTAATTTATTTTGGACGAATGGTTATCCGAATAAAAAAAAATATATTTGTGTTTACACTTGAATTTATTTATTTATTTATTTATTTTCAATTTACTCAATTTACCCTATTGTGCTTAACCCACTTGATTTATGAATGTTTGTTATACATTTTATTCCACGCAGAAATAATGGAATGATAAATAAATGCTTTATTTAAAAAAAACTTACGAACTGTACGAACCATAATGGTTTACCCCTAATGTGTTACGTGTTTCCACGTGTTACGAAAATAGCTACTCATTACAATTCAATTCAACAAAGTCTGTGTTTTTAGGTCTGTTACAGACTTTATTTATTCAGAAATGTAAAATAAAGTTTCTGCTTTAAAAGGAAGATTTACCAGAACTTTAATTAATCAAAAACAGTTACCAGCGAACTTATTATCTAAATTATGCAGCATTCTACTTACGACCATACAGAAAGCGAAATCGTTCCAGAGAAAGGTGATGGATGGTGTAAGTACACCGAAGCATATCCACAGTTTCATTTCATGATTAAAAGAGAAACGAAATATTTGTGGCGACGACATCGACACCATAATAACAATATTTCAATTAAAATTATTTAAATAAATAATTGCGTTCACAAAACCGACGACAATAATTATTATTATGCATGCATTGCGGAACGTTTTTGTTTTTCCAAAAATGTACAAAACCAGTGATTGTCGTAATCCGCTATATATATGTATAGAGAGAGAATCCCAACAATCATATTGAATGAAACCGGCATTTAAAATGCATTCCAATTAATTATAAAATAAATTAATTATGTGCATAGTTTCAATTAATTCAATGTTATACCGACGGGTAAAGGCACATATACTGCAAGTGAAATAGACGAGAGAATATTTTATATATAAATCCTGCGATCATACAAGGATAATCCGTAGAAATAAATTCAATGAAGCATAATTAAAAAATTATATCATCAGATAAGCTTCAATTAAACCACACACCGCCCAATTAAATGTATGTTTGTGACTGAATGCATTATGCTCCTCTATCTATTTAATCTGCTATTCATATTGATATTGAGTGGAAAGCAGGTTACTTTTTTCTTCAGTTTAGCTTTTCAATATCCACTGTCAGTTCTCATTGATGTTGAAATAGTTATTTTCACAACGCAGCCAAGAAAATAGTCATTTTCTCACCTCAGCAGAAACTTCGGGATCCTTTGTTGTGTTGACCTCTGGAGGAAAAATAGGAAATTTAATTTTCTCAGGTGTCTCACTATGCTCTATGCCACAAAAAACACCCTCTAAATCTAATTTCCTAGGCTAAGAAATAACTCTTTTCGAAAGCGTTCTAAATTACTCTTTTAGAGAATGAGAGGTTTCCAGCTCGAGCCTGATGCGAGTCGAATCGAATTCGCTTAAATAGTTATTTATGCAACAAGTTGCGAAAATGTGTGATTTGCGCCACTAGATATGATACAACATCGTGGGACGAAAACTACCTCGTTTCGCAACATGTGCCATACAACGTTTTCTGCATCCAGCTGCGAAAAGTGAACTTTCGAAATGCAAACCTCACACAATTTTTTTAAATTTAAATATAGATGGATGACAAGAAATATCTCAATGCTCAACAATTGAATATGGCTTAATTTTCATGTTTTGAATGTTTACAGGTGCAAATCTATCAACGTCTTCTCGTACTTTTTCAATTGATGTAATCGTGGATATCCAGCTTTTCAATTTCATTGCTGTGAGTAAATCGGAAAATTTAGTTTTGTGTTGGTTCTGATAATTCACTGAAATTTGTTGAAAATTAGTTTTTTTGTTATAAATACTTTAGAAGGTAACAAACCAACCTGCATGTGCAATTTAATCTTTCGATTCGGTTGTGTCACACCATAAATCCGCAGCAAATTCAAAATGAAACGCACAGCGAACAAATCAAAGGCAGCGTTGTGTTTGGTCAACTCGCTTTATTTTCATATAAGAATAGATTGTGTATTTGAGCACTATTTCACAGGACTCTCAAAAGATCACCTTCAAAATACGGTACTTTCAGACGTAACCTCACTTAAGTTTCGTTAAATGTATCGTTCATTCATTAATTTGTCGGTCACTTCGAACAATATTTTCGTGGATCGAAAATTTAATTTCCTAACAAATGATTTTGATTTTTAAATTTCGCGTCTCAAAAGGACGACTCGAAGGCAGTGTCATCGCTGATTTTTTCGGTAGTAGCGATAACAATTTCCACAATCTATGACTTGAAATTTATTCATTGGTTCATCCATCGATTCATGGGAAATTCAAATTCTGAAGCGCACTTATGGCGTGAATTCTCAAAACTGTCAATTTTCCAGCTGACATTCTTCATGCCTGCATATTTTCGTGTTGTACAGTCACCACTGAACCAGTGAACAACGTCACTATAGCTCGCCTTTAGAGGAACTTCCCATCGATATGGTTAGATATATTCTTTTATAGTGTCTCCTTCTTACTCTGTATGGTGCCATGGAGGCTTTTACCAAGGTTCTGAAAGAACAGGTTAAGACACTTTCGAGTTGATCACGAAGGCGGTGAAATCAAAATTTTCCTGTAGCGCCAACTAAGTGTGGAAAATTTTATATGACGATTGCACCCGCCTTCGTAAGTGTCTTAACCTGTTCTTTCAGAACCTTGGCTTTTACTTCTGTGGGTTAACGGAAGCAAACATTTCAAATTTTCGAGTAACGATGGCACTGCCTTTAAGTCGGTCTTTTGAGATACGAAAAAATTAAAATTATTTACTTTACTAGTGAGGTAATGTGGCCTTTCCCTCACTAGTGAAGACCCCTTCCCTCGCTCGTAAAGTAAAACGCCATACTTTACACGTGAAGTAATTTAATATCTCGTATCCCGATGAGTACGAGATATCAAATTACTTACTCATCGTGATAGTATAGTATAGTATAGTAATGTACTATTAGCTGTTTGGTTGTGAGGTTATCTTTAAGTAAATTCCCGCAGCTTCTGCCATTTTTATCTACCCTTGATTATAAAATTAACTGACTTTGTTTACGTGGATCAGCTGGTCAGTCAGATGAATCGAAACAGTGCACAAAATTAAAAGTGGGCCACTGTATTGAAATACATAGAAGACCCTTTCCCTCGCTCGTAAAGTAAAACGTCATACTTTACACGTGAAATAATTTGATATCTCGTATCACGATGAGTAAAAGTACCTTGGGCTGAAGCCCTCGGATACTTTTACTCATCTGGATACGAGATATCAAATTACTTCACTGGTATAGTAATGTACTATTACTTGCCACCCGAAGGTGACAAGAACACTCTTTTGAGAGACAAAAGATTGAATTTGCGTTCCTGATGCCATAAAACTGAATTCGCGTTCTTGATGCCATTTTCAGTAGATCAGTACGAAATCCCAAGAAAAGATTGCTAACGTCATCCTGACTATTCGTGCGGTTAATGCACGTCTAAAATTGAAAATAAACTCGAAACAACAAGGCCAAATCTTTGTCCATAGTCCAGTTAAAACGCGTAACCGTTAACGAAAACAAAAACAAAAGAAAAATGGTCAGTCAAGTCTTTCCCTAGAGTACCTAAAGACGCCGTTTCGTCCTGCTGATCTCAAAATTCACTAGTTCACTTCCATAAAATTGCCGTCCAGAGGAGCTTGAAAAAAATTTACCAAGAAGAGGTGGTTTTTCAAATATAAAATTTTTGATGCCACACGATGTTACAGAATTTTAAACCTTTTTCAGGCCTTTTTTAGACCCTCAAGATTCGGTGCAGAGTGAAAATTTTGTAAGGGCATCTGTAGATTTTTTTGTTGGAATCATCATACAGCTACCTCGGAATAATCGAAAATTTTCTAAAAAATGCACTAATGTAAGCTTATTTATGTTGACTTCTAAAAAAACTTTTTGCTGATTATATTAATTCTTGTGGTATGGTGAATAGCGGCAGGTAGGCTCCGAAATCACTTAATAAAAAAAATCTTAAAACTTAAATAAATGATCCAAAATTATTAACTGATTTAAATACTTGCACCACCACAAATTTTACCCAATTGCACTACGTAATAGTGCCGCATGGACTGAAGAACCACATTGTGGCCATTTGCCCATTACTGGGCAATCCTCATATCTTTCAAAAAAATGTTGTTTATGTTTGTATGGTGGTTGGTAATGTTGACGTGGATATGAATGTAGATATATTTCTGGATATTCATCAACTAGTGGGTCTTCAGCTTCTTGTCGATGTTCAGCTTCTTGTCGATGTTCAGCTTCTTGTCGATGTTCAGTTTCTTGCCGATGTTCAGCTTCTTCAAGTACACGTACACTCTGACAATGCCATTCGTCTGAATCAAAGATTTCATATTTTCTTATACATAAGCAATCTGGACCAATTCCAATACTATCAACTGGACATATCCGCCCAATTTTGGTTTTACACACAACGTCACTGCTATCGTAATAAAACTCGTTATCATCACACCTGCAATCCGGTTGAATTCCTGAACTATCTTCCGGACAGGCAAGATAGCATTGATTTATGTAGGCACTGAACACTAAATTTCCGTCGTTGCATTTACAATCTGGATACAAGCCGGTCGCGTCTGTTGGACACTCAATACATGGTCTCATAAGGCATTCGACACAACTGTTCACTTCCTGAATATACAGATGGAACGGTTGTTCGCAATGACAATTTGGATATTTTCCAGTGCTCTTAGCTGGACATGTGTAGCATTGATTCGAATCCCTCACGTACGTACTGTTGTATTCTAAACAAATGCAGTTTGGATAGGCACCAATACTCCAATAGAATGGGCAGCTCACACAATGTGTTCCATTGTAGGTGCCTTCCTCGCAGATGCAATGTGGGTAGATACCTATACTTCCATATGGACAAGGGGGACGTTCTATGCAGAAGTTGTAGTTGTAGTTGTAGTATTTGAAAATCCCACAATAACAATAGGGATATTGACCAATGCTATCTGCGGGACAGGTGACGCAACTGAACTCTTTCTTATTGAAAACATAACCATAATAATCACAGTTGCAGTTGGGCCAATACCCACTGCTATTTTCTGGACAAACTTGAAAGCAATCGTTCAAAGTGCTACTGTAATCATAGTTTTTGTGTAGACACATACAGTTTGGGTAAATTCCAATACTTTTATTGGGTGGACATTCAGGATTTGGGCGAATGTATTTTTCCATGTTGAAGGCAGATCGTTGGCGGGCCGCCGAACTAATGCTCAGGAAATAAGAACAAGCGGTAAACACGAGTAACATCCGCTTTAAAAAAAAAAATTAACGAAAAAATTGATGATTTTGTCAGCAATTTCGTATATCAAAATAAAATTACCATTCTTGCGAACTTAGTCGTCCAACGATAACCAAATCTGAGTAACAAAACTTCTCAATGACATAAATATCAGTCAAAAACATTCAAAGAGTAAAAGTGACGCAAGTCCATGTGCATACTTCCAAAACAACTGATATCGCTGTAGGTGACGCATTCTGCGCTTGTACGCAAAAATTGTCAAATCAAAAATTAGGGCGAAAAAATTCTAGAAGAAAAATTTTACCAGATTTTCCGTCACAAAATAGCAGATGATTCGGCTATTTTTCATTAGTACATTCTTTCAGTACGTATTTTTCCCTATTTTAATAATTTTCTTAACAGTACTTTCCTCAACCTCTCCCACTTGTGACGCAAAATTTTTTTGGTAACATTTGTATTCAAGAATTTTTTTGGCCTAATTTTTGCTTTGACATTTTTTGCGTACAACTGCAGAATGCGTCACCTATAAGTTGTTTTGGAAGTATGCACATGGACTTGCGTCACTTATACTCTTTGAGGGTTTTTGACTGATATTAGTTGTTTTGGAAATTTGGTTTGATTTTCTGTTCTGTTATTTGGTTGCAATTTATATCCTCTATATCTTCCATCCGAAAACGCGAAATTTCGCGAACATACTTTTTCCAAAAAAGTGTTTTTTCGACGTTTCAGAAGATTTATTTATTTATTAAATAAGGCGTATGACTAGTTACCCAGTCATACTGCACTTAGGCCGCCTGTGGGCCCATTGTGCTCACCCTTTTGGAAAAATAAATTTATAAAAAGTTGGTGCCGACGTGCACTGCATATGTATTTAGAGCGGAAACTTTCCATACTACAGGTATGTAGTTAAGAATATCCCTTTAGTGCACTATTTTGATGTTACCGTATGTTAATGGTGATGTTACCCAAGCAATTATACCTACAAATGTACAAATGCTCGGCATTGGCACCTGTAGTGGGTGTGTAGTAGTAATTACACAAACAAACGATTACGTGGAACGCTTACAAGCGAGTATTCCTTCTGGAACTCCAATTGCTATTAACAAAGCTCGACTTGTTCTCTTTTACATAGCTCGACTAGAAATTCGTCGTGTACCAAATCCCGACAAGGCCTGATATGTTCAATTTCTACTTAGCTCGACTAGAGCCGTGAATTTTGTCGTGAGACAGGGCCCGACCAGAGCTTACGTTTTTTTTTTTAATTACTATTATTATTACATAGATCGACTAGGGACGTTTGTTACACAAAACCCGACTAGGGTTTCGTTGCATAGCTCGACTAGAACTATTTTTTGTCGTGAGACAAAGCCCAACTTGGACACGATGTAATTAATCGCTATAGCTCGATTAGAACTATTTCGCCGTGAGACAAATCCCGACTGGGGCATCGTTTAATTCATTTCATAGGTCGATTAGAACTATTTCGCCGTGAGACAAAGCCCGACTGGGGCATCGTTTAATTCATTTCATAGCTCGATTAGAACTATTTATTGTCGTGAGACAGCTCACAATGAATTTAGGTTATAAACCCGAGAAAACAAAAGTCGAAATGAAAACCGCATGACCACAAACAAAAGAACAATGAACTTCTTTATATGCACCACTTTTATACAAAAGCAAACGAACATGACACATGAATACTTGTATAAAATCAGCAAAAAAAAATAGACAAGCACAGGAAAACAAATCTAAATGGACTAATTATATTGTTGAATTACAATTATTGAATTACAAATTCACAAAATCAAAATTTTGTAGCACAATGCAAGACGAAAACGCATTTTAGAGATCGACGTAAGAACACGTCTGTTCTCCATGCCGTCTCTACTCAACTAAAGTAGTAAGTCAGAAGATACTCTATCCGAATCTGCAATTAAAAATTTAGGAACCAACCTTGGAACACCTCACTTATATCGAAAATAACCAAAATCAATTGAAGAATCCGATGGAAGTTAGGAAGTGCCAGAGGAATCATCTCTCATCCCAAAAGTAAGGAACCAACCTTGGAACATCTTACTTATATCGAAATAACCCAAATCCATCGAAAAATCCGATGGAAGTTAGGAAATACCAGAGAAATCATCTTGCATCCCAAAATTAAGGAACCAACCTTGGAACACATCACTCATGTCGAAAATAACTTAAATTCATCAAAACACTTTTTACGACATTTACCAATCACTATTCATAATTACTAGCTGAAAAAAAATTATTTCTTCTGACACACACGTACACGTAGGATTTTTTTATTTCGTTTAAAGTACTGTAAGAGACCAAAATGTATGGAAATGTGGCTTCTTGGAAGATTTATTGCGTGGCCAAATTTTAAGCTACAAGAAGTAGCTCGTTGAACTCGTACGAACGCCTAGTTTTTTTAAGCGAATTTGGAGTCATTTTGATTTGAATTGTAGAACTTCAATATTTGCTGTATATATGGTTCCGCAGTCTACGACAAATTTTTTTTTTGTTGAAATTTTTTCTAGTAATAAGACTTGCGTCACGGGCGCTATGCTAACGCCCGCTCATGATAGTTAGAAAAAGGTCATCGCAAAACTTTTGATTTAATTAGAGAAAAACGTGCTGCCCCTGCCAGAAATGAGGAGGAGGGTACTTTTGTCCACTTAATTCAATTGTATTGCACTCCGATTTATAGAAAGTTGTAAGTCGTTGTTGCTAATGTGCTTGATTTTAATTTAATATTTTAGTTGATGAACTCCGATAAGCGTAAGAATTTAGCTAGATAAGTTATTGCCGATTGCTGTAAGTTTAAAACGTTATAAGTTGGTGCGGGTATCATAGAAAGCCCGCCACGAGAAATAAATTTCTTTCGAAATATTTGATAAATATCAAGGTCATTTGTCAACCGATAACAAAATTGGTCGAATAAAATGTCTTGTGTTATGTTTATTAATTAGCAGGCTACAGATTCAATTCTGTTATTAGAAGAAGATTTGATTATTTATTAATGTACTAGGTCCAACCTGTTGGATGGGTCAGATCCCTTGACTGTCCAAACTTCTCAATAACTTTTGTAATGTCAATGATTTATTGAATCAATCAAATGTAATTTTGATGACACCAAAAATACTAGGCCCCATCACTTGGATAGGTCAGATCCCTTGCCTGACTTACTAATTTTCTCAAGAAGATTTTTGTAATCCGAGCAAAAAAAATCACTCTAAAAGTTATATAAAAGTACAAGGGTATGCGTCCAGTAGCAAAGTTTAGCTTAGAGATTCTTATTCCCTTTACTTAAATACCACAGATTCTCAATCCACATAAAAATTTCGTTCATATCACGTAAAGTTTTTGGAAATCCTTTGAGAATTACTTAAGTTATCGTGTTATCAAGAAACAAGACAAAAATTCTTTTGGGAATAACTCTAAGATCACCCGTCCGTTACGACCCATCTTTGAACTTAACGTCATACATTTAATTCGCTGTCGATTAATAAAAAGTTTTTGGAAATCCATCGAGCACTACTCGAGTTATCGTGGAATCAAACGACAAGACGAAAATTCTTTTGGGAATATCTCTAAGATCACCCATCCGTTGCGACCCATCTTCGAAGGAATTTAATTCTTCGTGAAATAAAAAAAAAGTTTTTGGAAATCCGTTGAAAACTACTCGAGTTATCGTGTTATCAAGGGACGAGACAAGAATTCTTTTGGGAATATCTCTAAGATCACCCGACCGTCATAGCCCATCTTCGAACTTAACCTCAGGAATTCAATTCCCCGTCGATTAAAAAAAAGTTTTTGGAAATCCGTTGAGAATTAGTCAAGTTATCGTGTTATCAAGGAATCATCAAAATGTGACAAACATTTTCTATATTTAAAGTCATACATTCATGCATTTTCAATCATAGTAGTAAACATTGTGTGACAAACATTTTAGAGTGTTTATCATCCATAAGACCCATGAGTTTCAGTCAAGGGAATAATTAGAAGTAGAGCTACTCGAACCATCTTAATCTTTCATTAATAATTTCATTCTCTTTAGTTTCACTGAAAATCTTCGGCACGTTCTGCAAACGATAAACACCGATAATTTCATTTTTTGTTACAGATGAATTGATTAATGCTCACATGAGAGTACTATTTTCTACCTCGGTTAAAAAATGGTGTAACTCTTAAATGAAAATTAAACTCGTGTGAACCACGGCTCTCGCTTCGCTCTGGCCGCGAACCTTACACTAGTAGGAAAGAAACACGTCACCTTTCTAGCGGTTTTTAGAGACAGTATAGGAGACTTATATTAGAAGCACTCGCTCAGCTCATAGTTCTCTTTGTTTCTTCAGAAAATTAAATTAAATTTGAGTAAAATAAAGCACTAGATGGCTGCTGTTATCTAAACGGGTAGTATACCAGTAAAAATAAAAGAAAAGCAGAATTAATGATGTTCAAAATAGACATCGCTTTTTCATCTATATATAAATATCGTAAAATTTAGTCAGTCAAGTGACCTGACCTACCGAAAAGTGAACTTTCTCATGCCTCATTTGGATGACGTATGTTGGGTCTTTTTTTCACTTTTGGCTTTTCTTTTCATCACTAGTGACTTGTTGCATAACTAACTATTTATTTCGTAACAGTAAATGAATCTTCGCATTGTTCCAAGACTGAAAATAAAGTGAAAAATTGCATTTCCTCTCATAAAATATGAAAACGGTTCACAAACTAAACGACATATACGCTCAAATTAACTCGGCTACGTAATAGGCGCATAGATTAATTTAGAAACCGCTAAATTAGTTTTACATATAAATAATTTTCCGTCATACCGACACGGCTTTAATTTAATTTACGTGAACCATGCCATGATAAATGCACATATAGAACATTGGATTCTGTTCAATATTCAGAAATTTATTTAACCAAATTCATCCGTACACCACCATACGCATGAATATCTAAATGCAAAATTTTATTAGTTGAAATAAATCGGATCTACAAGCAACTGATACGTCTCGCAATGAATAATGTTGATGTAGAAATTAGACATCGTCATGTTATTTTCTCACAGCATGTTCTAATAGTTTCTAGGATTTAATACTTTCAAAGAGATTCGACTGACTGAATTGATTTCGATTGATTAGTTGTGTATATGACGAGTAGTTACCAAGTGGCAAAAATGGTAGAAAACGACATATGTACGGCTTCAGTGCCGGACTGACTACCAAATGCCCCATTGGGGAAAGGAAAGTCAAATCTACAAAAAGTCCTTAAATTGAAATACAAAAATAAATAAGGCTCTTCGGGATACGCCCGAATTCCCAGTATGGACAGTTCGACACTGTGGCGGCTTTAATTCCTTTCAAAACATAACAGAAAACGCTTTTTCCATAGCACACGTTTTCCGGGAACTTTCATTTCTCATTGAATGTTATCTTCAGATGGAAGATGTAAGATCTCATATAACCACAGCTTTACTTCTAGCATGAACATAGGAGGAGCAGGGTTGTGATGCAACACAAAAATTATAGTTCGTAGTGGTGCTGATTGCTGCAATGTACACATGAGGGGAAAACTGCAGAAATAGCTTTGAATTGTGCCACTAATCAATGTATTATTTTGCCACCTAAGAAAAGGTGGTCTGCGACTAAACAAACACCTAAATTATTCGGACAAATATCTAGTCAAGAAGTGACTATTCGTAGTACGAATTCCGTACAATGTGCGAATAACCTCTTCTTCGCTATTGTCACACATTAATGTAAGGAGAAATAATCCTAATATTATTTTAAGACAGTATTAGGTCAGAAACTGAAATTAAATGGATAGACGATGAAATAAATGGCCAGAAGATTGTGCCAGATATAATTTATTCAATAAATAAGGAAGGTGTTTTGTTGCCTTAATCAAATTCATCCTTCTACTAATTGTATAAAGAAGATGTTTGGTTTGATCATATAGAGTGTATAGAGTGTAATTTGAGTGTAACTTTCATGTACGATATCCTCACCGAACGAATTGACGCTCCCGAGCTGAATCTAAGATAAACATTCGACGACCTGCCCGCGATCTTCGTTCGAATGAATTTCTGCAAATCGACCAACACCGAACCAACTATGGATTATATGAACCAGTCAATTATATGAGCATGATCTTCAATCGATTTGCACATTTGTACGACAGATCAACCTCTAGGATTACGTTCCGTAATCGCATTCGTGCCATGGAGCTACCAGAGCGCTATTCGTTTATCACCTACAGGATGAGCTAAGTGTTTAGCTGCCGTTTCGTTCATTGCAATTTGATTGATTTGATTTACTGATTTGTTTTCCTCTTTTCCTTTTCTTTTTCTTGTTTTTGAATTTTCTTCAGCTTTTTTTTATCTTTTTGACGAATATTTTTTCTTCAATTGTTTGAATATGATTCTTGTTTTCATCTTTAATTTTTTATTTTTGTCATAAATATCAGTTGGTTTTATACTGTTGATAAATAAATAAATAAATAAGTATCTTCTAACTAAAGTCATAAGGGATGTGCTATGTTCAATTCTACTGAATTTATCCATTGAAGAAATGCCAGATATATGCGCTTCGTTGGACATTGAAGAAAGTGTGTTTCTTCTTAATGTGCGAATAGCCACGAAGAAACTATTAACACATTGTGCAAATAGTCACTTTATAACATATTCGCAGATTCACCTGTCGCTTAATGTGCGAGTAGTTCTATAGTCTCTTCTTGGCCATTTATACAATGTGCGAATAGCTAATGTATTATAAAATGATTATTCGCACATAGTGTCATTTACGTATTTATTATCGGAGTGTCTTCTAGACCTATCACAAAATGTGTGAATAGCGATGTATTATAAAGCGACTATTGTGCGAATAGCACTTACGTATTTATTATCGGTCTAATTCGTGATGTCCCTGTAATAAGGTTAATATCAGCTATTCTATGACATATGACATGGTGGCAAAGTGTACCCAAATCAAAATCCATTTAGCATATCACCGTATTGAAATTGAAATCTCAAAACACACTCTCGATATCCATCCAGTCGAAAAGACTTTCGTTCCGAAACCATTATAAATAAAAACCGATATCGCAATATTACCTCATCATATAGCCCAAAGTGTCACGACACTTTTAAAATTTACAAGAAAATTTTGCGATAACATTATATTGTCACTAAAAAAGAAATCACTTCCCGCGGCTATTGAAGTGAAGTAAACCAACTTCAACTCAATTTAGTCCATAGAGAGAAGAAATTTGAATAAAATTGAACTTCAAAATGCTATAAATCAGTAAATGCTTGGGTATTATACACAATTTTTTATTTTATTTTATTACAATCTCTCATGAATAAGAATGGAAGAATTTTATAAGTTTATGGTTTGTATAGTGAAAACTTTCGGGAAGATAATATTCTATCATACCTTATATAAACTTGCACAGCATTGAACGCTCACTCTCTGGCTGTAATACTTGCCAAATATATCGGCAAAATATAATTTTTATTCTCTTGGAAGGCAAAATTAATCTGAAAACAAAATTTTCGATGCGGGAAAGAAAATGTTTATATGGCAACCGAATCGAAGGCAAATCACTTTAACTTTTATATTTTTTGGATTATATCCGAAGCCAGCTCAATAATATAAATTATTTCTGAAAAATCCGATTTAAAATCTTATTTTCTCAATAATATTTTGTTGTATTCATATACATACACAATACAGTCGTCGGATGCAACATTTCCTCATCCCTATATTCTCCATCCACATTATTCTATATGCCGATCATTTAAAATAGTATATGGTACCAGTAGGGAGCATATACACACATTTCCCTCATCTGTATACATTCGAATGTCAGAAGGAAAGAAAAACATTCTTTTCCACATATTATAACAAATTTGAATTCATAAGATGTTTTCCACATAAATATATTTAAGTTGATAACCAATTCACATTTATTCGTTTATTATAATGTACCAGCGAGAAAAGAGTGTGGTGTGTGTGTATATTGATTGAATACCATTTGTCATGTTTGGAAGATTCCGGGAGGATGTGTGGAATATATGGTTTTTTTTTCTGGTTGCCTTTTCTCTGATTCTTCATCGGATAGATACGGGATAATATTATTGTGTCAAACCGAAATGATATGTTGAATACATTTGAAATGAAAAATTTATTATGGCAATGCAGTGAAATGTATCTATTATATGTAATACACTCGAGGAATGTTGAATGTGGTGTGTGGCTTTGTTCAAAGTGGAAGCGGAAAAGCTTTAATTTAGCGCATTAAACTAATGCCTTTTTACGAAATAATATCTTCAATTATTTTACTTCATTTCACAATGCCATTCAAATGGAGCAGCAATTATTATCGTCACATATAGGGGGACATTCAAATAGTACACATGAATCAGCGGGTTCGTGGAAAGAACATCAATTTCTGATGGGTTGAAGGTTAGTTAGTGAAGCATTAAAATTATATTTTCATATTTTTGTGAAATGTAAACAAGTGGGTATGGGACAAGAAATAATCTTTTTGAGAGTCTGTACTAAGTAAATGTTCCCTTTATTATCGAAAAACATCGATTAGGAGATTTGGCATTATTTCGTATATTTCAGCTAGACGGAATTTCGGGACTATTAAATTTGTAATACCAATTGATACTTATTTAAATAATAGTTGCTTGCACAATTAATCCACAATTTACGAAGTTGAAAGTAATTGACCTTTGAAGTCTAGGGCTTCAGAAACACCTTTGCATTTTGATTTGTTTCGTGTCTCTTTCTTTTCGTAATTTACTTTTGTCTTTTCTTGTCAATAGATCAGTGTCAAATAACGGTTTCGTCTCTCAAATAGTGTCAAAAGAGTTGTCAATTTCACAAAGCTAACCAAACTGTGACAGCTCCATATAAATTTTTGTAACATTGTGGTTAGCTTTGTGAAAATGAGAGCTCATTTGACATCTCAAACGCCATTGACATTGGTTTGTTATTTTAAGTGCCTTTCCTATTTCCTTGACTTTTTATTCGTTCGTACAGATGTTTTCTGTAACCTTAATAAAATGAAATATATAAATCATCTGCTATTAATACAGGCGACAAAATAACCAACGTGTTCTAGCATCGGTTTATATGCCAAAATATATATGTTAAGGCAAGTGAAGTACAAGATTTTATTTCAGTTTGTCGATAATATTTAGATCAAATGAAGTATTAGATTCGATAGCTCTCCTATTCATATGTTTGCGATCTATGAAAGTTTAAAACAATAATTCAGAAGTGGCTACGTACTTTTTCCAGTGTCAAAGGAAAACTTCTATCATTCTGTAGAGTCAAAACGAATTTCCTCTTTTATATATTGACTCAGATTGTACAGTCGACAGAGATAATTTGTGTTTGGTGTGAAAATACATTTTTGTTTGACTCTTAATCTGTTGAGACACTCAAAAGTGACGCATTATTTGTGTCTTTCGGAATACCCATTCGCAAGATCTCTCAGCATAGTCAACTGACTAAATAATTGCGAGACTTATAAATCACTTAATAGTCTCTGTTGTTGAATATCTATTCTGATAGTACCAGTAGCTGATTTATTATCGAAGAACTAATATTCCTTCAAACATCCCATGTTGAAACATATGAAGTAAAAGATTTTGTATGAAACATCAGAAAATATTTTAGAAGCAATAGATTTATCATACCCGATGTTTGCATAATTAGATAGTGAAAATAAGAATATTCTGAGACGAAGCCGAGTAAGAGCATAACGTGAAAACTAAAAAAAATCATTTTTTCAAAGTAGATATATTACGTCTTATGTGTCGATGAAATTGATGATAAATGAGGTGAAAATAGATAAATTCTCACTGAAGAAATCTATTTTTTAGTAGAATCAAAGCTGTTGCATAGTATTAGCAAACACTGTTTAAAAAAGTATTAAATTCGCCTGTTGAATGCACATAAATAAAAATATTTCGTGATCGGCAATGTCAACCATTTGTTTTCGCTTTCAAATTATCGAATTGTGTATTACACTCCTGCCCATACACAAGATTTTTAATGACTACCACTTTTCAATAATCATTACATTAAGTCATTAACTTCACCCTCAAAACATCAATTCATCCATCCATCCATACAACCTCTATTTCAGAAGTCTACCTTTCACATTACATCTAATTTTATATTTAACACATAATTGCTACATTTAACTGCTCTCGCTCGGTGAAGTGACGTTTGAAATATGTACTTCGATAATCCAAAAACCTTTAATCTATTTCGACGAAAAGGTTTTATATTTTTTTTCTTTTCACCAGGTGAAACACTAAATTCTAACTAAAACATCATATAACCGGAATTGATGGGGTTGGGACGATGCCAATATTTTCGATGAAATTAATTGTAGGGATTCCATGAATGCACGAAATTATATATCAAACTAAAATATAATATTGTTGTTAGGGACATTTTGACAAATTAGTTGTAATTATGTAATGGAATTGGTTTTATCGAATAAGTATTTTCTTTGTGTGTCTGTCTGTTTGTAGGTTATGATGATCAGATACATAATATACGTCATGCGTTGATTATTATGTGATATAAATGAGGTCCTTTCTTACTACGTTTCGTATTGGCATTCATCGTAAATATATTGTTCGGTAAAATTCATTAATATTGAACGATTTAAGGACATAAACATTTTGGTGAACCCTTTTTATTTGACTAAACGATTCTTGATGACGTCTAATTATTCGAAGATTTGTGGCATTTTTACGGGGAAGTTTAGTAATTGGTGGAATTGAAGAAGTGTCCACTTACGTAATATATCGAAAATCGGCTATTATCATCAATTTAGTAATATGTTCAAAAGTAAACCTAAATTTGTATCAGAATATAAAACAAATTCCACCCATGGAGTGGCTTCTATTCTTAACAAAAGTTACCCTGATCTATTTATCCAGAACCATGGAAACTGGCCTCATTCAGGAGAAACAGGAGAAAGATAACTTAGCTTAGCGAACTTGATTCATGGACTGTTGATGCTAAGAATCTTGCTTTTTCTGTTGCTGAACTGAATGTCAATGAATTAATATTTTCTGAAATACGTTATCCAAGCTCTCTTGGCACGTTTTAGTCAGACACCATTGTCTCATCTGATAAATCTGAGTACATCGAGGGGACGAGATTAATGACTGAAGACACTGAACTAAGGAATGTAGTTAGACATATTTGTGATGCTTTCCTGATGCCAAGACCACTTCTAACTGGTAACGATATTATAGACCATTTCTGATCATTGAACTTAGAATTGCAGATTTATTGAAGTGTATTCTTGATATCTTCGTCTATATTGTGTAGCAAATTTTCGTATTTGAAATATGCGGAGGTTCGGAGCGAGTAAGCTAACTTCGGAATAGCGAAGCAATTCTTAAGTATGAAGTATGCAACGTGATGATTTCGAACATCAACTGAATCTTATCGTGAATTTTGATGAAGATTCGCTCCATTGCTTCTTCAGTTATAGGTGCACCTAATAATTCCAAATCATTTTTTTAAATTTTAATACCAGTTGAAACTGCGTGGAATTGCTCTGTTATAGATTTATCTTCTTTTCCACAGAAAAAAAATTCGCATTTTGACGGATTTATTTCCAGACCAATTTTCTTACACTCTGTGATCAAACGTTTAAAGTCGTTCAAAAGGGTTTTGTATAATTACTTCAACTCATCCGATTGTACATTGCAAGCATACAACAAATTGGTTAAGTGAAGTGACAAAACAAAATCAACAGATTTTGACTAGTCGTAGGTTTGCAGCTCATGCCGAAATCAAGGCTATGATCTCGGCTCGTGGAGTTTTCCGGAGGAGTACAATCTGTTACTTCAACTGTTTCTTTATAAGTTCATTTTAAACCCCTGACATCGGCTGCAATTCTTTGAATTAGGCATTGCTGCCAACAAATCCAAATTTAACCTATTAGAAACGGCAAGCGTATACTGATAAAATCATCGAATCTGTTACTTCTTTTGATGCAAAATCTTTTATTTCTTTAGTTTCAATATCCGTTTTTCTATATAAGAAAACACTAGCCAAGGCTTATCATATACTGGTGTCGTCCGTAGTCAATAACAACTCCATTTTGAGTTAAAGGCTGATATGTTCTTCGAGTTCGTAGCAGTAGAACATATTCTTACAAAATCAAATTTTACTATCTCTGCCCTTATCAACATTTGGCGTTGAAAACAAAAAACAAAAAAGAAAAGTGTAATTCCTTACTCGTTATTTGGAACATGTGGAAACATGTAATGTAATCCAAGGATGAAAACCACATAACCGTGACAACAAAAATCTATGAGTACACCTTTTACAACAGACCAACACAACCTATCTCTATCATTTGTATCTTTAGCAGCGCCATCTGTTATTATTTCTCTGTTTTAGATATGAAACAAAGAAATGAAACATCTGCCGAAAAGTAAGTAATTTTATGTATTCAAAAACGTGTAGTGATTGTTATTTGAACGTATCGTGATGTAATCATTTTGTTGTTGAAAGCGTTGTTTACTGTATGATATAATCTTTTACTTCGTTTGTTTGAGCATACATTTTACTGCATAAAAGGACGTAGAACAGATACAGTACTTCGCTTGTTTTTCCCACCGTTGTCGATAACAGATGGGTTATTTTGGTATATAAAGTGCTGTTTTGTATGGACCGTAATATTACGATTATGTGGACTAAATGTATCCACTCAAATGCCTACTTTAAAATTTTGATTAAAATCCCCTCATCATTCATTAATTCTGATTAAAGTTAATTGCTACTCATAGCAATTTACCTCCAATTTTTTTTCTCGCTCGCACAGATGATACATAATATTTATCTCTGCCACATAAAAACCACTTAATAAACGAACTTTTATCCGTATGAAACATAAAATTTTCCAAAATTTTTTTAAAATTACATGCTGTGCACCTTGAAAAAAGCTTTTTATCATTTTGAATTTTTCAGCACAGGCATCCGTTTTAATTTCCAAAAATTCTCATCATTTCCCTAATGATATTATACAGAACCACATTAATTATTCTTTCCTTTATTATTACAATGTGGAAAAGAGTATATATGAATTAGGAAAAGTCGTGTTAACGGATTGTCCCACGAGTAAATATTACACAAACTAAATTTATTTATATTTCTGTAGAAAAGCGGAAATTCACCAAACTGAACAATTTTTGCTTTATGGCCACAATATATAACATGTGTACATGTAACGAAAGAACACCGGGAACTCTCGTACATCCACCAGTATACCTAAATGCAGGGATACACGAAAATTTGTTGGGGTTTATCATAATTTACAAAATTTGATTCGCTCAGGGAATAAACAAAAATGAAACTGGTTTTTTCTCTGCCTTATATATATGTGGTAGAATGTGGTTACATGGCTTGAGCAAATATTGTTGCTATTGTTTTAGGACAATTAAATGAAATAAGAAAGGGCTGAGAATGTGACTGGAGCTGCTTAGCGTCAATGACGCAAATACGATTTAATTTTCGAATAACAAATTTCATCGGTCTTTCTACGACAAACATTGCCATTCTAAAAAATGTCGCGAATTCAGAATTTTTAAAACTTAAAAATATTTGAAATTCCTCTACAATTCTTAATTATGTTTTCCTTTCGACTTACCGCTCGCCATGTAAATAACTACCACTAAATTAAGTTGGAAAGCCGTTATTAGGCTAAACTCTTGCTGCAGTTGAAATTTTATATTATTAAAGTCGTATGTGTATTTTGTTATAAAGTTCGTTCATTAATTATTTTTCGAATTTCTAGGAGTTTTTAGATTTTCAAATTTTTATAAGAATTTCAAGAAATTTTCTGGAGTTTAAGAATCAAAATTTCGAAAAATAAGTCCTGGGAAAATTTACGATTAACTGGCATATTTAACCTAGCAAGTGTTGAAGTGTCGAAGGAATCGATTCTTATTAATCTGTAAACATCTGTTTTCGATAATGACGACAAAAATAATGACAAGCTCTGGACAATATGGTCCCTTGTATAGTAAAATGCATGTTAAAAAATTGAAGTACAAGATTTGAAATCAACAGATTAAAAATACAATTACTAAACCAAAGACTTATGAAGAATCAGTAACAGCTGAAAATCTCCATCTAGTCGACGAAGACAATGCCTTTGTATGACTGTAGTAAACTCGTTGTTTAGAATGTGTTTTGATTGTATATTATTAGGGTTGTGCGATGGATGGATGGGTCCACAAAAAATTCTTACCATCCCTAGATGTCAAAAAGTGATTTTAAAATTTTTTTAAAAATCAATAACAATTTGCGCAAATTCATTGAAGCTAAATTTGCGCGAACTTGTAAATTCTCATATTTCGACCTCTACCACAAATTGACTGCAATATATTTTTTATCAAAATTAGTGTTTTTCTACTAATTAGAGTCCAATTAAACAGAAAAGGTTCAAATTGGAAAATTTTTAAACGTTTTCAAAAAAATCGATTTTCTCTGATGAGGAATTTTTCCTCAATATTGGGCCAAACAAACAGTCACACCACACACATTTCACAGACGATTTTCAAAAACTTTTCTTTTGATAAAACGAGCCATCAGAACAGTCGGAGCGTTTGCTGCGACTGAGCCCCGTACAAACCCGTATATCTATTGCGTACGTGACCCTAGTGCGTCTGTCACCCTACTTTGACCGTAAGCCTATGCGCCGGTTAAAGTAGTTAAAGTAAAATTATTATGTAATGTGTACATCTTAGAAATTGCGCATAGCGCAATTACGAAGCCCCGTACGACGTTCCTTTCAAATAAAACAAAAATTTCAAATAGCCCTAAAATTTTAATTTATTGAGTATAAATACATATAGGGCCTAGTATCGGCCTCAGTCCGAGGATCCAATTTTTTTTTCAACTACATTCTATTCGGCCTTTGATTACCTTCCAAATGAAACAAAAAATACGGAAAACGGATGAAATTTGCTCGAGTTATATGTAAAATACACATAGGGCCCTAGTAGCGGCCTTAGTCCAAGGACCCAAATTTTTTTTTTTTTTCAACAACATTCTATTCGGTGTTCGATTATCTTTCAAATGGAACAAAAATTACGAAAAACGGATGAAATTTACTCGAGTTGTATGTAAAATACGCATAGGGCCCTAGTAGCGGCCTTAGTCCGAGGACCCAATTTTTTTTTTCAACAACATTCTATTCGGCCTTTGATTACCTTCCAAATGACACAAAAATTACGAAAAACGAATGAAATTTACTTGAGTTCTATGTAAAATACACATAGGGCCCTAGTAGATTTTCACTTCTAAGGCCCTAACTCACGGTCCACACACCCGATTTAAAAAAAACTTTTTTTTCCTGGATTGATATTGACAATACCTATCATTTGCCGTGTCATTTACATTTCCATCGTTTATTTTGCCATAAATATCACCAAAAGACCTTAAATCACTTAGGTGGCCCTAACTCACAAAGGGCCGACCCGAATATGCCCATCTTCGAACTTAGCCTCACTATTTTGACTATCTTTCAGGGAAAAAAAAAATTTTGAAATCGGATTTGATTTACTCAAGATATCGACGTGACGGACAGACGGACAGACGGACAGACGGACAGACAGACAGACGGACAGACGGACAGACGGCCCAAATTTTTATTGCGGATTCGTCATCTATGAACATAGGCAAACACTTTGCCCTTACCGTCTGCTTCGAATTCCATCAATTACACACGGCATCGTAATCCTATAAGCCCCTTCGTACTTCGTACGGGGCTAAAAATATATTGCAGTCAATTTGTGGTAGAGGTCGAAATATGAGAATTTACAAGTACGCGCAAATATAGCTTCAATGAATTTGCGAAAGTTGTTAATGATTTTTAAAAAATTTTTAAAATCACTTTTTGACATCTAGGGATGGTAAGAATTTTTTGTGGACCCCTTCCATCCCTATCCTCGGACCATCGCACACCCCTACTATATTATACAAGTCGAGTAAGTTTTTTGATCAGCTGGTGAAGTTCAGCTGCTGCTGATTCTGCATAAGCCTTTGGTTTACAAGCTGTACTTTGATCGATGGAAGTAACCCGATAATGACACTGGTCATATGCTTGATGTCTGTAACAGGTTAAATTCTTTTACTTAGTTGATTTTAGAAAACATTTTGCTATAGAAAACCACATTAACCTGAGCTCATCACCTTTAGAGAGTCAAAGTAGAATACTTTAACTTTTAATTACACTCGCGGAATTTTGAAAACCGACACATTTTCTGTTTCGAGGTTTACTGTTTTTTTTCTGAATTTTGCATGTGTTTTTATATGGAGAAATCAAAAACTTAAAAACTAAGAAACGGAAAATGTGTCGATTTTCAAAATTCCGGCTGTGTACTTGAAGGACTTCTCGATTCCAGCCTCAAAATTCTAGTCCTTATTTTCGGCCTGTTCCTCAGATACACAAATAGACAGGCATATTCTTCTTCATATACTTCATTTGTTCTTGCACAACATTGATACATGGTCTTCTTTTTTGGTCAATCAAGCTTTGTGGTATCTCAACCGCAGAACACCCGTGTTAAAGGTGTTTGTTGATGAAATAATATGAAAGTTTACTTTCATTTATTTATGATTCGCTAGAAATTGACATGCAAAAAGGCATGACCTACTTCGTAGAATATTTTTTTTAAAATTCCGTAGAGGTTTGTTGTCTCTTTGCCACAGTCGCCATGGCATGTTAATGCAAAACGTCGAAAGACGTTCTCACAGATCGAAACAGTGGTGAAACCATTCCATATTCATATTTTTCTTTCTTGCCTCTGAACAATGCCACGGTGTAAAACTGCTGTGTGTAGCTCGCAGCCCTAGCCGTAGGCAAGAGCTACCATCATGGCGTATTATTGGTAAATTTCAGAAAATTCCGGTGAATTAATTTACCAACGGTCCTGGTCGTCCTGGTTTATGACAGTAGGAGAAGAAAATATTTTGGCATTTTAGAGTTGTGGAAATAGCCGCTTTTTCTCCTGAAGCATGAAGGAGTAATTGAATAATTTATATTTAGATTACAAGCATGAATGCTTGACGTAAATAATTGTAGACGTCGTCACGATGAATCGTAATCATCTACACTTATCACAATTACGTATTCATCCACTCCAATAATAATACAACTGTCCGTCAGTATATAATTCAAATCCAAGCTAAAAGTATAGCTGAAGAAAAGAACGAGACTCAATTTTTTTCCTAATAAATGAAATTTGATGATAACATGTTGTGTCGTGTCGTAGAAATTGTATTAAACTATAAACGATAAATGACTCGACAATTTAAAAGCTAATTCCGTTTTATTATAATTCTAGAAAACTTAGAGTTATAAAAGAAAATGAGCAACGAAATAAGTGAGCTGTCGAATGCATCGAAGTACTGTTTTGTACGGTGTGTAATTTTCCAGCATGGGGTGGAAGAACGAAAACTGTGTTCGCGCGTTTCATTTTTTTTAAACGAAATAATTTACAGCATATACCAGTTCGGGTCCCGCAGCTTGACTGACTTAACTATAATTGATTTTTTATTGCAGATTTGTTTTTTTTTTCAGTTTTCTTACATCATCTGCACACTTTACATCCAATGTTTAGCGTTAAGTTCAGTGTTGAAAATGAAATAGATCGATAGAACAGTATTATGGCTTGTTTGTGTGTAAACGAGTCGTTTCGATAAGCCACTCTTAGTGTGCTAAATTTTGGTGCCAAGAAGAGTGCATCAGAACCAGATCCTCGACCAGATCGTACAACTTTTAAGAAATCAAACACACTTCTCTAGAGAAACGCTATATTCCGCGACGAATTCTTTAAATTTTCAGCTTAGAGATACTAGAATCGAATTGGATTTGAAATAAAAATTTTTGATGTGCACGGGTGAGGCACGAACTCACAACCTTCAACTTACTGGGCTGATGCTCTTGGTCAAAATTTTTTATTTCAAATCCAATTCGATTCTAGTATCTCTAAGCTGAAAAATCAAACACAATTTCCTGTGTAATTGTGCTATGTGCCACTGAACATTAATAGTGACAGTTCAAGTGAGAAAAAATCCATTTTCTCCACACGGGAGGGAAATTGCTGCAATTTTCTCACTATAAATTCAACAGATCGTCAACAAAACTCAATTTTCTTATTTTCTTCTTTATTGAGAGTAGAAAATAAGATAAATTACACAGCAAATGTGAAATAGTTATTTGTTAAACGAGGGAGGAGAAGTTTGAAATTGCATTTATCTCTGGAGAAGAATCTTTTTAGAAGAGCTTTTTGTCGATGAGAAACGGGTAAATTTTCAACGTCTTTGTTAAGTCGTATCTAGCCATAAAGAAGCGTAATTTACAGCTAGATGTAAGTCTAAATATTTCCAATTGTGCTCAGGCTCGCATTTGAAGGCGAATTTCGATTTACTTTGAATTTTTATTTTAAATTTTTGCATATTTTTCTGGATTTTGTTACATTTTAATTAATTTTTCCAAAAAGGTATTTTGGGAAAATTTTGAAAAATGTATGAAAATTCGGGTTATTTTCAGAAAAGGTTTTCCTAAAAATAGTCGCTGCTTTCAGGACAGTGAGCTGTTTCAATATTTTCGTGTTTATTTATAATTCTTAAACTTCAACTTGAAGTGCTCTAGAGAATATCCAGTGGAACTGAACGTGTAAGATATTTTCGGCCTCCAGACAATTCGTGGGAAAATTGATAGTTATTATGAAGGAAATTCGCGAGGCCATCAAGCAGTCTACCTATGTCAGATTTAGTCCTATTTCTTAGTTTTAATCGAGTACTAGGAAATAGAATGAAATTTGGACGACTCTACAAAGCTTTACAACAAAAATGATAAATTCCTCAAATTTCATCTAAAAATGGTCCGATTTCAACGATAGGGGGTTCTTTGGACAGGTTTTCACGAGTTGTTGGAAATAGAATAAAATTTCGTCAGGAATTGTAGAAAATGTCAATGAACACAAGGTATTGTCGAAAGTCAAACTTTGTATGAAGCGGAGGACATAGCGATTTCGTATAAAGAAACTCACCTCTCATGAGAGTTTGTTTATATGAAATCGCTATGTCCTCCGGTTTGTATGAATAGACCATACCTCATCGTAAAATGAAACACAACATTCTCGAAAACAAATGAAAATTGAATTTAACTATTTCACTTCACTCTTTATCACTGATGAGTTGTAAACGACGAAATCAGCTAGTTTTTTGTTTATGTGATGGAAATACGTTCTGATAAAGAGTGAAGTGAAATAGTTAAATTCAATACGATAAAGGCCTGTTTCGGGCAGTAAATCCGTGGATGATGCAGCGGTTGAAAAATTTATTTTTCTTCGAGCGCAACTGTATCGAACCAAAATTGATTTTGAAAAGAAGTTTCTTTTCACATTTAATTTTTCCCTTAAAAGACCATACCTGGTTTATACTTTCATTGGAAAATGTGACTAAATTTTTATTATTTTACAAAGTAATAGCACTAAGGGATACATTAAGAAAATATCTCAAAACTCGTTATAGCGTGATGCATTTAGTGCAAACAGGGACTGCTTAGCTTGTTTTAGTTTTAGCCAGTTCAGTCTATGAGACATTCAAATAAAGCTTTCAATACTACACAATCTTTTTGATGAAAGAGAAGCACCAAATACAATCAAAATACATTTCACGTTCAGCTTCACTAGATATTCTCAGGTTCACTTCAAGTTGTAGGAATCAAGATAAATTACGGAAATATTAAAATAATGATCTAAAGGGTGGTTTTCATGGTCCATTACCGCAGCTCCCGAGCTACCTTGAGGGCCTAAAATATATTACTAATGTACATTACTCCCATGACAGAAACAAAATTTAAAAATGAAAATTGTCATCCGAGCGACAAACATATAATCATCAAATCTGTTTCATCCTTTATTCCTCCAGTATCCAATACAAAATAGTTTACTCAGTAGTTTCAACATTGATTTGGCCCACTGTCGGGATCTCATGGCTTGTCAACAACAGATGAATAGTCGTTTCTAAAAGGTGTATCGGGGTGTAACCATCATTGAAGTCATATTACTTCAATTCAATGGTAAGCATATCATCGTCTTTAGGGCTCTGCTCAACATGAGAGCAAACTGTTCAATGTTCCATAAAAAATCCATAAAATTTGATATTCAAATTGAAATGCTTCGTATAGCACTTTAAATGAAAGAGACACAATTTAAGATGTATTTCCAGCGCGACATTTATTCTGAATTGAAAAAAGTGAATGACTAACATTGTATTACGTTCTCATAGCCTAATCCATCGTGAATCATTGTCTACCCGGTCATGAGACATGTACAAGTTTGTTGAAAGAGACAATGAAACTTAATTGTCGAAAATGAAAATTATCACATTGCTGCGCTTGTTCGTTGTTCGGCTGTTATTTGGTAAGCAAAAGTTTAGCTATTCATAATTATTTTCGGTAAACATTTAATTGTTTTCGTAAAGTAGTTGCAGAGCAAGGTTAACGATTAGCAATTATCAACTTTAACCGAGCTAACCAAGTTGAACTGTGTAGAGACGGCTGCATACGAGCAGTGTTTTTGTTATAACTCACGAGTTTTCGCAGACATATCGGAACGGCATTGCTACACATTCATTTCGAACAACAAAACAGCACGTAACACCGTTGGTGGAGTTTAATTTCGACTAACCACTTTCATTTTATTGCGTGGTGGTAACGAAACGAGTGAGAATTTGCTCTGTTTTCGCATTTTTATGCCGTTTTCCGGTGTGGACTTTACGTTGTTTTCATTTTTGTTCGGAATTGTGAATTACTGAAACGACCTAAAATATGTCGTGGTTTAGCCTATTTTTTCCCTCCTCGCCTCTGAAATCATTTATATCCCATATTCCACATAGAAAAAGTGTCTACAATTATAACCCCTTGCACCATGTATGTATATTGAATGCAGCAAAAATAATCCTAGGTGGATAGCAAGGATTATTGGATTTTAAGCACTTTGTCGGGATATACACATATTTGCAATTACCTTGAAGTAATGAAATCCTGTGCATATTGTCGACACAGAGAATTACGAAAATACATACATATACGGAAATTCACATGCAGATATGCGGCTACCGAAAAACAGCCATCGAGTAAAGCAAATTTTATCTGTCGAAATAAAATTTTAGAAGTTTATTTAAAACCGGAGTGCAGGTGAATTTGGAAAATATATTTTACCGTTTTCCCTTCGATTTTTCGGATCTATAAGTACGTACAGTATTTGTCGTGCATTTGAGGGAAATAAGGACAATGGTTTGTACATTTCATCTGTTTGGATATGGATTATTTCGACATTGTCTGCTAAGGGAAACATAATATAAACACAGATAATCAAAGTGAAGTTCTTAATTGGAAAAAGACAATCAAAGCTTGTCAATGGGATGTTGAATAGCTTCAAGTGAAGCTGCAGTTTATATCTGTTATCTGTATACCTGTACACAGCACAAGTTTACATTATCGGAGACGGGTGTTTTTGTTGTTCATTATTTCAGTTTGATATTTTTTTTTAAATAACGAAAAAGAAGAAAAACATATTCTGTGTAGAGGAGAAAATTACAGCATTCATAGCTGAAATTTGAAATAAATATTGTGCGGTAAAATTCTGCGAATGAAAAGGGATTGAGTTCTGATATTGAGTTTCGAAGTTTAAAACTCTTATTAATGACGAAGAGAGAAGAGTGTAAGATTACAAAGATTACCAGCTGCGATAAAACCTCATTTTGTTTGCCTGACAAATTCAAATATTCAGAAGCAATCCCGTAAGGTATAAGAATATTTTGAGAAGAGTTTTACACAGGATGTCTGTGAAGTACCTGCGAACTTGAACCAACTTGAACCTGCGAATTCTACACTATAGTCCGGTCGTTACGACGATCATTTTACATGACGTTTTAGTGATTTTAGGAATTGCAAAAAATTCGCAGGTTAGAAACTGCGAAATAAAACATAGCTAACGCCGACCCGTACGAAACACCTATTCGTATCAAAAGCCTTTAATGTGAAACTCTTCATTTCTCTTACTTCATTTTCTTCTCTGCTGAAAAACTATTCTCCCTTTAAAATCACTTACATTACTTTGGGACCGGATAGAGTAGATGATTTTTATGTTTTGTAACCTTTGATTTTTGAAAAGATCGTTTTTTTACGGGCTGCATCATTGTGAGCAGCCTTTTTTTTCGCATATTTAAATAAAAATAATTTCCTTACATTATCCACTCTTTGCCTTGTTATCATATACAACTAAATTGCCGGAGGCAATATAGACAGCCCCGTACGAAGACAAATTTCATAAATTCCTATTTAAACAGCTATATACCGCTATATTTACCTATATTTCACTGTAAATAAACATTTCACAGAAGAATATGCTATTGTATAGCTCTATATGCCTGTATATAGCTCAATATAGCTGTATATAGGTATATATAGATGTCCGTATATGGAATCCCTGAAACCCCACACACATAACAAATTATTTCCATGTTAACAGAAACTCTCTAAGTATCATTTTTCCCAAGATATTTCTATTTTACTAAAATCCAATATGGCCGCCGGCAGCCATTTTGTTAGGAGACCCGAAATAGTACCGACGCTTTATATTCGTTAATACCTTTCAAACAAAAAAAAATTCATGAAATTCGGTCAAAATTTACTCGAGATATTGTCAAAATACACCACGTTCACTGTACTTCCGAGTAGCCAGATAAGAGCTCACTCCAAGAGACCTAGCTCACGCTCCGGAGAACATAATTTCATAATTTTTTTTTTCCCTGATTGGTACGGTCAATACCTATCTAATAAAGCTAAAACAGACGAAATATGTTCAAATGTGGCCGACCTACAAAAGCAAAAACTGCTTGCCGCCCTGTGCCTGTTCCACACCAAGGGGTCTAACTCACGAGTCGGTCATCCGATTTCCATAAACTTTTTTTTTGTCGATCGGTATTGTAAATACCTTTTATTTGACGTATCACTTACAAGTTTAACGTTTAAATGTCCGGAGATATCTTCGAAAAACCGTAAAGCACTTATTGGGCCACAGCTCGGGAGGGGTCGATCCAAAATCACTCATCTTCGAACTTAGCCTGTCTTTTGACATTACCAAACGGGAAAAAAAAGAATTTTCAAAATCGGATGCGTTTTACTCAAGTTATCGTGCAGACAGACAGACGGACATTTTTTTTTTTCGCGGATTTGGCATCTCTAGACAACCACAATAGGTTTCCCCTTACTCAGGGAGTCCAATTCGACGTGTTACAAACGTATGCGTAAACCTATAAGACCCCAGTACTTCGTACGGGTCTAAAAATTCGCAGGTTTGAAACAGCGAAAAAAAATTCGCAGTTTTGAACCTACTATAAACCATAGTGAAATTGGGAGTTTTGGATAAAAATTCATACGTTCCAAATTCGCTCGAAAAAATCGCTCGTTCAAATCTGAGAAAAACAAAAACACAAAATTTGCAGGTTCAAACCTGCGAAAAAAACCAACTCAACTCAATTCCTAACTTTCTTCTCCCCGCAAAAGCGTGTTGTTGGTTCCCAGGGAATTCATCCTTTAACGAAATGTAACGTAATGGAGTTTAGTTCGACCACACAGAAGTCATCTTTTTACGAAATGGATGCCAATTTCCATTGCCTATAAAAAGCGTTTTAACATGTCGGTAACTTAGGAGTTATTTTTTTTCTCTCGCATCGTCTAATAATTAGTCTGTGTCATTTTTTTTATGTAAAATTTAAATTAACGGAACCAAATTATAGACGGCAACTGAATTCACCCTTCACGGAAAATCCGTGGATTTGGATAAAGGCTGTGTAACTTATAATGTGGCTGTAGTTTTTATAATATAGCTACAAGACTTATAAAAATTTAGCTACTGAACGCATATTCTATTAACGTTGGTTATTGCGTGCAATATGAGCTACTCAACTATATTATGGGTTACACAGCTACATTACGCACCGAGAAAACATGTTATAGCTAGGATTTGCATATTGTGGCTGTGTACTCTATATCATAGCTGTGTAACGCATATTTGACGTATGAAAAATATAGCTGTGGGCTGCATATCAGAAAATGTATTGGAACATTCATTCAAGTCATGATTCGTGCTGATGCTTGGTCGGACTCAATGTTAATGGATAAAGTAAAAACGCACCAAAAACTGTTCTAAAATAGTTTAGCTGATTATAATGAGGCTTCATCATCAGGTGAATGCATCTTCAATAGTCAAAATAAGTAGAAACACAGACGAATTAAAATATCAGAAATTTCGCTACATTGGAAAGGAATTAATTAATTAGCTCCTAAAAATCAAAATAGTCATTTTACACAAAATAATTGCATTGGCGATTCGACACATAGATTCATGTTCTTTCTGCTTAGCAATAAGAACGTGTTAAAGCACGAGCAAATTAACACATCAGCAGCATAGGCGTCGGCCGGTTTCTCGGATTAAGCATCAACCAGCGCGGTTAGTACTTGGATGGGTGACCGCTGTTTTAACTACAGTCTTAACTACAATATGCATTACACAGCTATATGCCAAAAAATGGTGCTAGGTCCACTTATAAATTTCTGTGTTCAATAAATTGTATTAGGAAGGGTTCTGGAGAAATTATAACTAGAAATGGAAAAAATGAATGGAGTGGAGATAAAACAAATTAAAAAGTTGAGATAATAATTTAGAAAGATTAAAAATTTAAAAACAAAGATCTCAACTCTCAAGATAAAAACAACTAAAACCTGAGATAAAAAATATAGAAAAGGAGATACTATAACTCCGTTTTCAATCAAATTATCTCCATTTGTTAATTGTTTATTTCCGTTTCTTCCTATGTAGTATCAAGTTTTAGTTTGTTTATCTGCATTTCTAAATTTTTTATCTCCGCTTCTCAATTATTACTCAACAATTTCACAATTTTTTATCTGCCGTTTATTGCGATCCCTTCCGAAAGAACAGGTGAAGACAACTAAAGGGTGATCACAAAGTTACGATTTTAAAAGAGAACATTCTGTGTATTAAAAATTTTGTACCACTGAACTTGTTAAATTTTTGTGACGGCTACCTTCATGAGTGTCTTAACATGTCCACTCTGGACCTTGAATTATGTAGCAATGAAGCTACCAACAAGACTTTCGAACTCTCCTTTTGGTCTTGCGATGGTTTTTTGGCAGGTTTGAAACGAATTTTTTCCGAAGGTTTCAACCTGCGATTTTTCAACCAAACCTCCCAATTTCCATTTTTAGCCTGCGATTTTTTAACTAAACCTTCCAACTTCCCTTTTGGTCTTGCGATGGTTTTTTGGCAGATTTGAAGCTGCGAATTTTTTTCCGCAGGTTGAAACCTACGAATTTTATTTTTCTCAGGTTTGAAACTGCGAATTCTTAGAACTTTCATCACGACTGGACTATAATGTAGAATTCGCAGGTTCAAGTTCGCAGGTACTTCACAGACATTTACACAGGAACCACTTTTGTACAATCATTTGTTTTAGATTTTCTTGAATTTTCACACATTTTCCTTAATTTTCCTTTAATTTCTCGATTTGCAAAAGATATTTTTTCGAAATTTTTAAAAATGTAGCAAAATTCGGGAAAATTTAGGAAAATATGAGAAAACGTTTACTTTTACATTTTTATTGGGAATTACTATTAGGAGTTGAAGACTTGGACCTGCTGAGTTACGGGAGTAATCGTGTGCGAATAGTCAATTGTGAGACTATTCGCACATGAATACCAATTCAATACAAAATCTTTTCACCTACGTGTTACTCTTTGATGTTATATAAATATTCGCTAACATCGGAAATCGAGGTGGAAACAAAACGAGCGAATGGTGGGACAGTGTTAAGCGAATAATGAACGAATAAAGGCGAATAATGAGTGAATGAGCGAATAATGGGCGAATGGCCGATCGGTGGGACAAGATTTTCCATTGTTGTTTCCCCCTCGTCGGAAATAGCATTATTTCAAGAAAAATGTTATATCGATTTTATTTATTTATTTACACCAACGGGTAAAACCCTACTGGCGAATCCAAGAACAATTTGCTACCTTAACATTTTCATTAATTACATCGAACAATAAATCTAAGCAAAGCACAGCTTTGCACAATTAAAAACAGACTTGCGAATCAAACACATAAGCTAGAAGCAAAAATTAATAAAACAAGACTTAATAAAAGTTCACTGAATAAGTTCTTTCCACGAAGCTCGCGACAAAAGCATTCAAAAATTTCATGTAGACAAAGAGTGCAACTGAATTCGAATAAAATCTGCAAAGGCGCAAAGTGGTTACTGCTATTCCTAATTAATAAAGCAAAAGAGAAAAATCCTGATTTTTACAGCAACAAGAAGAAGCACAAGTCAATGTAGAATATGAGTTACAAACGTTAAAAAGTCGACGAAATACGACAGCCGTTAGGAAAACGAATCGACCATGAAGCGTTCATTCGTTTTCCGCATAAAATGTTGCATCTGCACACCACAGTTAGCCTTACGCAAATCACGAACTCGGACATCCTTTGGCCATGAGTCTGGACACATCACAAAATTGTAATTACACACTGGAACCGTAACTTTGTATTGGAAGTAGGTAACGTTTTCGGCACTGTTTCCGGGTGGTAGCTACCTAGATGAGTTTCTTGTCAATTCGTAACTCATTATGCAAGTAGTCAGCCAGATATTCGGACGAAATGTCTTTACCAACATTGGACACCACCACGCTCCTTAGAGATAGGTCATTGGACGCATTCAATGCAATTGAACGTTGGCGATCAACACTGGATCTAATGGCTGATTGTTCAGTGGAGAACGAAGTTTCATCAACGTCTTTTACGGAAGATGCTTTTTGGTAGGCATGTGACTTGATTACACTGACAAAAAAGTTTCGAAAAACTCAGCTGCTGCAGGTAACTTTGTCTCCAGGTAATCTACAATAGCTGCCACAGCTTTAGCGCCCCATACAAAAATTACAGCTGCGGCAGATAATATAGATTACCTGTAGACAAAGTTACCTGGTACAGTGTTTGGGTGAAGAATTCGCAACAATCGGGAATTACAACATATAACATAAGGAACTTATGCTTCCTTTTACAACATAGACTAGTAACTAGTTTCCACCGCTTTTTTGAGTGTCACTATGAAAGTTTCATACTAAAAAGGGTGTTAGGGAATCTCGCGCCGCGTCATTCACAATAACTCACAAAGTGACATCTTCCTTATACAAAATGTGTCAAAATGTGAATTATTGTGAATGACGCGGCGCGAGATTCCTAGCAACCACTAAAAAGTAGTGAAAATTACCGCCATTTTTGCGTTTCTGCCAGTCGAGATCTGCGATACCTGTTGAAGTAAGTTTCTCAGATGAAACAAACCAGATCAAATTGCTATGTAAATTAGCTCAGCGGTTTTGTTAGTACGCTCTGCATTTGGAAGTATTTTGACTGAGTGGTTTTCTCTTGGAATAATGAGTGTTAGATGAAAATTATCCCTTCCAGGTGATTAGTAATATTCTATAAATAAACAAAAGCAGAAATTTTAAGTGAAACAATAGTGCTGATTGAGTGCGGTCACACGTAATTGTAATTATAGAGGTTTTTGTTGCGGATAAACAGCATCAAAAACGTATAACACAAAGGCCCTGTCCATACTTCTTTTTCAAATAAAAACGTGCATTCCGATAAAAAGAAAATTCAATTACCCAAAAATAACTGATGCAAACAGCATCGTTCAAATAAAATGACCCAATGCATGTAGTACATAACGCCGCGCCGGTATAAATACCGAACAAATGAGTATTTTATTCGAAACCAAAATTTATTCAAAATAATGCGGGCAAGCACAAAAATTGAACAGATATAATAGCGAGAAAAAAAAACGCAACAGGAAATGAAACATATTCGATATAAATACAGGAGATTTAAATCAAATTAGTTTTTGGGTGCAGAAATGTCTCTTTTATTTGATAAATATACATGACGAGCATTTGGCCGTTTTATGTGCTCAAAATAAAATTATTTTCACTCGATTTTTTTTTGGAAAATTCTTTTAAAAAAGTCTTTGGATGTTATATTAACAGGGGGGTTTGATGACTAGTTGAAAATCCGTTTTTATATAGTGGATGCGATAGTGAATGAAAATTCAATTACATTTATATCTGATGATCGTAATGCAGTGATGCGATGCATTTAACAAAATTTAGATGCAGAGTAGACGTTAATGCAAGCTTTTAGTTTTTATTTTGTAGAGATTCTACCGGATATCTGTGGTCATTTTCGTCTCTTTGGTGCGACTTAATTAATTATTATTTTTTTTTGTAAACTGTCACAAGACGGCAAGCATATTAACAGTTTTACTATTCAAACTATTACTTCATTTGATCGAATATTTTCAGAGATCGTTTCAGAAATCTTTTACTTCATTTGTTTTGAACATGATTTTTGCTATGTAAGACCTCATCAGTCAGAGCTTGTCGTTTATTCATGCTGACGTTGTCGATATAGAGTGTTATGATGAAAGAGAATAAGATATTTTGACAAGTACCCCGAGGCAAGTTTATAAAAAACTGGTCTTCTGTCTTCTCGCTCTCAACGTACCACGTTGAAAGAGAAGCAAATACTTTGACAAATACCCCAAGGTAAGTTATAATAACTAGTCTTCGATTTTCTCGCTCTGATCATAACAGTCTATTATGAGCATATTAAGATCACTATTGTTATTGGGAAGATCAAAATTTTGACCACTGGCAGAGCGATCACATGCCAAATGCGTGCTAACTAACTAACAGAAAACTTCACGAACCGGTGTAATATTTGAATTCTTTGTTGCGAAAACGAATAAACTGAAAATTCTGACTAAAAAGTTAATTGAAGTAACCAAGAAAGGTTCATGTTTCAAGTTAAGTTTTATGCAGAGAAATGATAAGTTGGTATGCCTATAGAAGGAATCTGAGGTTAAAAATTGTGTACGGTATGGGAGAGAATTACATACGAATTCTCTCAAGGGAGGTGGCAATTTTTTCAACATGCTCCTATGCTCCTTCTGTCTCGGCACAGGCGTACCAACTTATCATTTCTCTGGTTTTATATAGATCATTTTCATGACCTTGTAAACGTCAGACACGATCCCAACTGTCAGACATGTCGAAAAATAACGAATGAATTGAAAGAACGATTTTCATGTAAAAACCATTAAATTGAACGCAGCTAACGTCAATTGATTGAGGTTAAGGACTACTTGACGGAAAATTAAGTGTGGTTACGTTGACGAGTACCATATAGTGAAAATGATCTATAGCACACAAAATGGTCAAAGTTAACTATATGTACTATCAATAATTTCGTCAACTGAAGAGTTCTATTACTTCCATCGATCAAAGTATTTTTAATCTGTTGATTTCAAATCTTGTACTTCAATTTTTGAAACATGCATTTTACTATATAAAAAACCATATTACCCAGAGCTCGTCATTATTTTTGTCGTCGTTGTCGATAGCAGATGAATAGACCGGTAACTTCATTTCATCACCAATAAGCCGTGCTGAACCATTAGCATCGTTTTAAAAATTGCAACTCAACCGAACCGACTTGATTGCTCAGATGCACTAACTTTATTACTCGAAAAAAAAACAACAACAGATTTTCACCAAAACTGATGTGCGAATTAATACAAAAGTAACGCGATACTGAATTTTTCTATTTACACAATCACTGTGAATGATTACTTAAAAAGCCGGGCTTCTATGAAAAATTGAAAAATTTACGAATTTCGTTGTAAAAGATTTTGTGGTAAGTTTGCATTCTTTTCGCAACTTGTTGCATAAAATACTATTATGACATCGAGTGCAAATTACTTTATTATGCTCTAGATGTGTAATTATGACACGAGGCCGCAAATTTTGCATATTATGGAACTGGATGGCATAATCGAGTTGATATCGAGTTGAAGACAGAGGTGCATAATCTTCTATTGTCAGTAGATGAAACTTTGTTGCTAAATCTTTACAGTAAAGTGGTTAGGACAAATAAATTTATCGATTTCTAAAGTCGTCACTGTCAATAACAGACGATATATAGGTTGGAATATACCTCGAATATACCATCTAGCCATCATACTACTTCAAAGGCTTTTTTCACTTTGTAATCTTTAAGTGCTCATTACACATCTTATCATTTCAAACGAAACGAACTGTAGAATGGTAAGATATGGGATGGTTTTAAAATGGAAAGCTAGAGAATCACTCATAGAAGATTTAGTCGATGTTAACATTCCATAGAAGGCACACATTTGATGAGTGTAATAACACAATCTGTTACTTCTTATCTAAATTTTTTCACCAAGTTGGAATAGTCATAGTCGGTAACCTATGAGCTGTTATTAATAGTAGCAATTTTGACTGTGGGGGAAATAATTTCAGGTGGCCAAAGTTTTTGCTCAGAGAGGCCTATTTTTGTCGTAAAGGGGCCCTTTTCAGCAACGAAATTTTACTATCAGAATTTTGTATTTGACTGTGAAAATGGGTAAAGTGCCGCAAGCGATATTTTTCAGCTTTGCAATGCTCCTGTTCTAACAACTTCAAAAAAAAGTTCCGGAAAACACGTTTAATGATTCGTCTTATTGGAGCCTCTAATTTGGAAGAAAATTAGATACATTTGCGGGCTCTACGAAAAAGGTAATAAAAAACACCCGTGTCAAGTAGCAGCTGTAGCTATTCGAAACCGGATGCGAATAGAAACAGCCGAAACAAGACAATTCTTATTTCACGATTTGCACTGTTGCATATTTTCCGAATTTCTCATCATTGCCTTATTGAAACTCTATATCTCACTCAGGGATTACTTCCGATTCTATTAGACACCATGGACTAAAGTGAGGAACATAGTACCTAGTCCTAGCCAATTTACTTCACAGCTTGGTTATCCAAAGACTTCTTGACATACTCTCATTTATCATCAAATACATTTATCATCAATCGCATTGAGAATCGGTACACACATTTGTAGTCGTCATAAGTGTGTATGCGGTGAATTTGTGAGCAAAGATGGAACCCATGGATTAAGTTGTCTTTATAGTGCAGGCAGAATTCCTCGAATGCATCGTTCACTTAAAACAGCGTATTTTCCATCGATGAGAGAACCACCTGCGGAATGTTCAGAGATGATAAGAAAAGAGTGGACGGAGTCACATTGATACCATGTTGTAATGGTCAGATGTTGGTCTGGGATGCAACATGTTCCGACACCTTAGCTCCGTCATACTTAGGTCTTAAAAAAAGGCTAGTTCAGTCGCGAGAAAAGCAGCAGACGTCAAATTAAACCGTTACAAAGAGCTTTCCGACCAAGGTTATTTCATTTTACCATTCGCAGTAGAGACGCTAGGTCCTTGGTGCGAGGAAGCTGTTCATGGATAACCTTTGCAATTTGATCTCTGAAAGAACTGGTGAAACTAGATGTAAGACTTATTTGAAGCAAAGAATATGTATTGTTTTACAGCGTTCAAATGCAGCTTGTGTTATGGGTACGTTTAGAGAAGATGAATTCGGACGGTTGGACGAGATTTTTTATATACTCTGATTTCATGATTTGTTGAATTGTTCCTAAGTTAAGTTTTTAACTTTTCTCCTGTTTCTCCTGAATCAGGCCATTTTCCAGGGTTCTGGATAAATATAATAGGGAAATTTTTGTTAAGAATAGAAGCCACTCCATGGGTGGAATTTGTTTCATGCTTTGATACAAATTTAGGGTTTAATCAATCATCAAATACTTCATTCATTGATTAGAGCAAAAATCTTCGAGCCTCGGATTCAAATCCAAACACATATTATTACTTCCTTACTCACCACAGAAAACATCTTTGTAAGTTTTGTACAAATTAGACTTTTGGACCCTCAAATGCAAAAGATTTGGCAGCACCGGCAGAACACTGTAACAACGTATATTGCTTTGAGGTGGTAACTTTGGCTCCCTGGTAATTTACTGCTTATGTATCAAAACAACTTTAGATTTGGATAATTATTACTAGCCTCTCAGCACTGTGTTAAAAATGTAGAAATTATGCTGCGTAGCTAAATTATTTTTTTTCGTTTTTACTCGCATCACGACTATTTTGATGTGAATCCATGTGAGGCGACGACTGCGGAGGATTAATAAAAAGTGGAATGCACTGGGTCTGGGGTAAATTTTTCCTCCGAGCTTGTATGTTAAAAAAGGCCCTGGACATATTAAAATCTTGTTGAAGGATTCAAATCAATGACCTCCCGAAGCATTTTCTTCTCCTCTTTGTAAATAATCCTTTACCGATTTTCTCGCAATATTCTTTTTGCAAGTTTCAAGCGTGCTGTGTAATAAATTCATCCGGCAAGGAGTGAGGACTACATTGGATACCGATGTAGAAGCATATAAAGGCCCATCAATAATGAGCTTTCGAATTATTTTACACCACACACGTTTTCATATTTAAATTTACCAAACATTGCGGATATCTCTCGTTGTTATGAACCATATAACACATATATTGAAAGTAAAAAAAAAATCGAAAAATATTATCTTGGCCATCAATAATTTTCAGTTTAAAATATATTTTCATCTTCAATAAATCACTTTTCCTATTTCTTTCCGGTAGCAAGTAATGTGTAGGATATGATGAAGTGTTTTATATGTGTTCGATAAAGCTTCAAATCGGAACCTGAGTTTCATTGGATATATCATCATGAATATATGTGCGCTGAAAATGTGTAATATCGAGAAATTGCACACCAATCTTATATATATTCCCTTTATACAATATCCGCATATATCCACATTTATATATGCTTATATGAGTTAGGAAGGGTGGCGCAACCGTCCCGCTGAAAAGTTTTCGTTAATATGTTACGATTATGTTTTATATCTTTGGTTATCTTCGGTAACATTTATTATAAAATAATAGAAACATCGAGCATACAAATCGAGAAAATAATTTAAAAGCAAATCATAAAAGGATTGGTCATCTGAGCATTGCGATTCGACAAAAAAATACTATTTTGTTCGATACAAAAAAAAGACAAACTTTGTCTCGCTTGATTTAGAATTCTACGAGTACGTAAAAGGGAATAGGCACAAATTATCCGTCTAATAGCCAGAGTTTCAAAAAGTTTCTGCTTGTGTTTTGTAACGTATCCATGTTGTCTGGTCAAATCTATTATCAATCTCTTCAGTAAATGCGTTATTAGTTTTGAGACGATTTCATTTATTTATACTTTATCGATAGAATTTGGTTTCCTGCAACTGGTAGCAAACACATGCTCGCACGAATGATATTTTTACACACGCCATATCATGAAAACACTGAATATTTTAATATTCACTTAAAAGTGACAACACGCTTTTATGTAACTCTGACCGCTAAACACTCCTAGGATGGAAAACGATACCTGCCTGAATAATGGCTTCGTGAATATTTGTCACATACGGCTATTCATCTGTTATCGATAACGATGACAAAAATAATGACAAGCTCTGGGTAATAATGTCCCTTATTATAGTTAAAAAAATTGAAGTACAAGATTTGAAATCGACTGATGAAAAATACTTTCATCGGTGGAAGTAATAGACTCAATAATACTGGTTATATGCTCGTCGTCTGCAACAGGTTAAGTGACATGTCACTTATATTTAAGAATATGCGATTAAATGTTTATTTTATCGCAATTTTCACCTTTCACCCAGGTAACATATTATTTCATAACAAATGCAGTTGAAGGTTCATCTAATATGTCAGGAAATGTGGTTGTGAAATATTTATTATATGCTTCTGCACCGAAAACTGTTCATTTCATGAATGATGCATTTTTTTCGCGTGCAAAAAAATGAAAAGTCAAGTTCTCGCGGGGTTATTGACCTCGGCTTCTCCTCGTATCAATAAACTTCACGCGATAATTTTTCACTTTTCAATTATTCTTGTGACCTAAACATCTATTACAGTACAAGTGATAAATAGTTAAAAGGTCGAGTTTTCGTGCAAGTACTATTTTCGACGCCCGTAGCATTCATGAAATTAGATGGAAAGATCGATTTTCGACCCTCAAGCGTGTAAAGATAATTTAAGTAATATGTCGCGTCGATTACATATAATCCCCATAATATCGCTCACCTTCAAATGCCAATTACAAGGCCAAATGCCACAAAAGTCTTATCACATCCCTTATGTGAATCGTGCGTTCGGGTACGTAAAATATATCTCAGTTGTTCGGAAAGTTTTGTTCTGATACAAATGGCTTTATTTCAAGAGTAAAACAATTTCAATATAATAAATGTCTTTGTCTGGACATTGTTGAGCATACAAAGTGTTTGTGTTATAGATTGTGGTGTGCCACCAGAAGAAAAATCTTGTTGGTAAAGTTGAAGCGTTCGGTATGATATGCAATGCATTCGAATAGAGAGGACTTTTATTTGATAAAATGCAATTTACATACAATATGGCACTGTATGTCTTTTATGCAATTGTGGATATGTGGATAGATTTCAATTGGAGTATTCGAAATAGAAATATCATTTTCAACGTTTAGCTAACCACAACGACGTAAACTGGTAAATGCGTTACTCATCTCTAAATTGCAACGAACTTGTTTGAAATAAAACAGAAACGTGCTGAAAGCATATAGTAAATGAAGCATTGGTAGTGGTTTAGGGCTCTGATTGGTAACAAAATCTATTTACATGCTACGGGGACTGGAAAGAGAGCTGCCTTGTTCTAACATGTTAACTCTGAACGTATCTGTCTTGGATGGTTGAATTTGGACTATTTGGTCAAACCTGTTCCGAACGGCAATCGTACTCGGTATCAATAAATCTGTTACTTCAGCTGTTTAAACTCCTTTGAAACAAAATCTTTTACTTCATTTGTTTTAGCTTACGTTTTATAACGTATGAGAACACCGTCAGATAATCCAAAATATTCGAAAAACGGGCTATAGTGTGGACATCGGCTTTTTGGAAATACGCAGCAAGAATATGGATTGACCTGTCACATACGGTTATTCATCTGTTATCGATAACGACGACAAAAACAATGACAAGCTCTATGTAATGTGGTCATTTATATAGTAAAATGCATGTTAAAAAAATTGAAGTACAAGATTTGAAATTAACCGATCAAAAATACTTTGAGCGATGGAAGTAATAGACCCGATAATAATACTGGTCATATGCTTGCCGTCTGTTACAGACCATTAAGCCATTAGCGAACATTGATTCTTCTCATCCTTTAAGTTAACGTAAAACTTAAGAAAACCGTAAGAAGTGTTGCGGATATGGAATCGTTCTACGGCATAAAGTAGAATCGACCATCCATTTTACTTAAACAACTTATTAAAGCCTGACCCAAATTTGAAGTCTGGAACAAATTTAGTCGGAAATTTTATTACTGTGCTGTTTGCGTTACCTACATTAAGTCTAAGTTCAAAATTAATTCTCATGAGAGTGATTCGTTATAATTGTGCGGTAAGTACTATACTCCATATATATATGGCATGTTCTTTTGTAACATTTTCGTGCATGGTGTTTTTTCAATACAAAATAAAGATATTGCAAACATTGGAAATGATTTGAAAACTGTTTCTTAATGATAAATGAGGATGAATCTTCATATTAAGACAAAAAAATCTAAATTTTTATGCAAAATCTGCCAAGTACAACAAAATCAATCGTCGTTCCGAACGTTTCTAAAGTGAGAAAAATTGTATGCAGTCATCGACGGCAAAGGTGTTTTCTTATAGTTTCATAATTAAATTTGAACCATTACTTAATTTAAAAATAAGAAGCAGGGCAAAACTTCATTTTAATCACAGATTAAGTTAAATTTGATTGAAAAATTAATATAAAATAATTAAAAATATCACCGTTCCGAACGTTTCCTTAGTAAAAAAATCCAAAACATCATACCGATAGGCAAACATTTTTCGAACAAACCGCTACTAAAGTGCATTAAATTGGTATACAAATAGCGCTTTGCGCGCTATTTTACATTGAAAACAAAAGATTAATGACGCCAAATACCGGTAGCAACCAAAAATCCGCTACAAATTTCTGTAAAATACCGGTAAATGTATATTTTTAACACTAGTACGACAGTCCCTGTGTGTTAGTACAAATTGTGAATTCTCACTGAGCGTGGAAACTGCCATATGTATATATTCCCATCATCATATCGTTATTAATACGTACACACACTTCTAAATGTACACCATGAGCTTGTCAGCATTTTATTCAATTTAAATACTCGGATTCGTCTAATTAATTTTCGGATAAAAGCGAAAAATGCTTTAGCGCATAAATATGAAATATTATCAGAGTGCCACATATGTAGTGCCAAGGGTGAATAAGAAGCATAAATTTCGCATGTAAGATATATATACATGGCTCGTCTATTATAATATGATTTACGCCCAGTAAGACCAGCTACGAATTGCAGAAATTTAATTAAAATAATTTGATGGTTAAATGGGGCACTCTAACGAATGTACAGTGAGTAATTCTCTAAAATGTTTGATTTCAGTATATTTAGCTAATCCTTCTGTCACATCGTTTGACAGCTTTTTACGTTTTAGTACGTTTTCTCTCCCAGTAGCAAAAACCCAATCCCAGCAAAAAAAGAAACTATATCGAATGCCGCAAATGCATTTAAAAACGAACATTCGGTGAAATACTTTTTTATCACACCAAATGTTTATCATTTTATACAAATATGTTTATCTTTATAATAAATCAACATCAGTGATGTCATGTAATTTAAACAAAGCAAAATCAATTGTTTATGTGTTACATTTACATTATGGAAGAGAAATGTCCCATTCTTTTTCCAAATTTGTGTACTCAAGCGAAAGAAATTGTCATTTATTTGCGTTAAATGAATTTTACTAAACAATTCGACGTTATTATCATCTTATTGACATTGAAACTATATAAAAAATAGTAGCTTCCAATCTAGGTACTTTTACTCATCGTGATACGAGATAACAAATTATTTTCCGTGTATTGTACCAACTTTCCTGTAAGACAAATCTTACGATGTTTGTACTTGTCTTCTTTTGCTATGCATAAAAAATGCATATAGATCGTCGACATATTTTGTGATCGGCAACTTTGTCAGTTTTTCCTTTTACATTTTCGAGTTTTTTTTTATGTTAAAATTACAACCATAAGATACATTTTGAAATGTTGCATTGAATGCAAATAGAATTGAATACAGCCGATTCATGGATTACTTCGGGGGGACATTTTTGAGATCTCGTAAACAAAATAAAAGTTGACAAATTAATTTGTCGTCGATTTTATGCATTTTTTATGCGTGGCAAAAGAAGACAGTAACATACAACGTAATATTTGTGTTACATAAAAGTTGGTCGCACAACTATAAACACCAAAATCGTTTTGTGAGCATTCTAGACAATTAAAATTTGGATTGAAATGAAAAATATTTTTTTTATAGTTTCAATGTCAATAAAATGATATAACGTCGAATTGTTTAGTAAAATTCATTTAGCGCAAATAGACGACCATTTCTTTCGTTTCAGCACACATGTCGTCGATTTGTGTGCATTTTTTGTGCATATAAAAAAAAGACAAGTAAATCGAATACCGCAAATACATTTAAAAAGGAACATTCGGTGAAATACTTTTTAGCAATTCAATTGTTTATTTGAATCATTTTATTAATTGAATACACAGAGAAAAAATTCGGATTTAATGTTTAATCTACGGAAAGATTACGAATATTTTAAATATTTCGAAAGATTTCGTTTCAATCTTTTTTCAAAGATTACAAAAATAAAATCTTTCGATAGATTGAGTTTCGGTTTAAAATGTCCTGGTATCTAGAGTTTATGATTAGAAGCTATTGCCATGTGTAATTTTTAGTCATCTGTTAGCGATGCAAAAGTAAAAACCACAGCATCCAAATGTTTCAGATTTTTTTTTTTTTGCTTTTCTTAAAGGATATTGATTTTCGAGTAAAGAAAATCGGTGAAAAAGTAAACAATTCTTCCATGCAAACTGGTCTGTTATACTTCTTAATCAATGGTACAATTAAATATGGGTGAAAAATATTGTTATTATAATATTTTCCATACGCTTATGGTACTTTTCAATAGTTTTGCCAGGCTCAACTTCCTTATCGTTGCTCATACAGATTTATGAAGTATGATAATAGTTTAACCCGAATCACCCCAGAGTATTTTGTATCTAAAATCATGCTGAACGATTGTCGAGCAGCACTGAGTCTTAACGTTGAGATGTGAGCACTGAACAACGTCATCTTTTCAGTTGTCAAATTTAAAAAAATTTCATAATCAACTTGCTTTCTTAGCGTAATTTTTTTTCTGCTTGGGAATTATTTTTGTTTATTTAGTGTGGAATGCACTAAGAATATCAACTGAATGCTTCCTGTGTGGCATGGGCACCATTTATAGATTTCGTGGTAAGTGTGTCTACGAAATGCAAAGCTTTCTTAGAGGAATTTTTCAAAAACAATTTTGTGGATTGACGACTGTTTCCAATGTTTTGTTGTGTCTCCCACGTTGCATTTGACATTTCTAGGAAAAATAGTCCAGATTTTTCTGTTCAAATTCATTTATTGCTTGAACTTTTCGAGACTATGATAGGACTCGAAACACTTGATACAGAGACCAACGTTACACTTGGAACAAATAGTTTTCGGGCATGCCTCACAATTCACTGCTGCGCATCTTCTTCGGTTAGGTATGCAACGAGGCCACTGGTTGAGGTTGTCGTATCGAGCGCTCTTGGAATCTTTTTCCGAATTCTTGTTTAGCCGGTTTCCTGTCGATTTGGGTGGTGTTCCGTAGTGGCGACAGTAGTATAAAGTTATTTCTCGGCGAAAATCGAGTTGCGGCATTTCTGGATGTGCCACTCGGTGCAGTTGCCAAGCGTTTTCGATCGCAACGTCAATCATCCACGTAAAAATTGAACTCCACCATTTCTTTCCATGAATCCCAATCCTATAAAGCGAAATGTTCTGATCCATACGATCGACGCCGCCCATAAACTGATTATATTTTGCAACTACAAATGGTCGTGGAACTTCAACTTTCGTTTTTTCCTCAGCTGAGTAGCGAGGGCTTTTGTGATCGGGCTCATTCCATACACTGTAGATGCAACACTAACCACAGAATTGTCGACCCATTTCGTTACGTGTAAATGTGAACCTTCGACACTTTTACCGGCCATATAGCCTCGCCCCAGTTTTTTGGTCAGTTTTTTCTTTTGCTTCAGCGGACAACTGTTCGGCAATCGATTTTCTCGAATGGTTCCGGTTGCGTTGTAACCAAGTGACTTGAGTTGAAGTAGGGCAGGTATGCCAGTGAATAAGTTGTCAAAGTAGAACGAAAACGGCAACTGGCGTATGTGATCGTCGAAATCGTCAATCATATTGAAGAGTGGAGCAATGCATTTTCCATATTGTTCTTCGTAAACTGTTTTTGCCCGTGGATTTTTGCCTTGGTAAATTTCAAAGTTCACCAAATATCCGGCCACCGTACACAAACACCAAACCTTATATCCAAATGGGACCGGCTTATCCTTGAGGAATTGTTTCATTCCGTGTCGACCATAATATTCTATCATACTTTCGTCGTACGATAGGCTTTGTTCGGGGTGAAAATGTGCCAAGAATTTTTGTTTCAAATAATCCGTCAGCGGCCGCAATTTCCATATTTTGTCGTCGAAATTCGGTTTGTTGATGTCGGCAAAATGCACGAATTGAGAGATTTGTTGGAAACGATTTTTTCGCATTGACGAGTAGATTAATTCATTCCTTAAGTCCGGATCGTTTGACCAATACGACTCAGCACGGGATTGCACGGAATATCCACTAATTACCAAGATGGCAATGTAGACTCGTAGCTCCGATATGGTTATCTTGGGATCCGATTTTCCGAGGTAAGCTGCATAGTTCGACGCCTCTTTAACAATCATTCGCAACAGTTCGTCGTCGAAAAAATTTTCGAATTGCTCGTATGCACTGTGCGCGGTACAGTCCGTATAGTTGGGTTCCGGAAAAATTACTTCCATGGGCTTTGAAGCATCGTCAATCCACAAATATTCCTTCGGCACTTTATTGTTTTGCAATTTTTGTTGAGTTTTTTGTTTTGGCTTAGGCTCATCTACACAGGCATCATACCGGTTGATATCACATATTTGACTTTCGGCATCATTGGTACTTTTCGGCAGCGACTTTCGCTGGCGACTACGCTCTGCACCGGCTGCACTGGTACGTTTCGCGCACTGTGATGACTTGTCGACGTGATTTTTGCATATTTTTCGTATTTTAGGCTGGCTCGGTTCCTGTTGATGATAGATGTGGTTCTGTTCTGTCGTTTCTCGATTTTCACAAACATCGACTGGCTGCAAACACATTCGCTTACGACGAACGACAACGACATCATTGGTACTTTCTGGTTGAGATTTTCGCTTGCAATTGGCTGGTCGACCGCGCTCTACGCCGGTTGCATAGGCACGTTCTGGGCACGAATCTTGACTTGCTGGCTGCGTCGGTTCTGATTGATAATAAATGTGATTCTCCTCTGGCGGTGCTAATGGTTTTCTTGCACGCTTTCCATTGCGAAAAACTATTTCGCAATTGACGTCCAATTTCGTGTGTGTTAAATCGTCGTCAGAGTCCTCACGTTGTGGAAAATTGTCATCAGGAGGTTCGATAAATATGCGCGATAATTTCTTCCCCGAGCGCAGCGTACGATCATTTGAATAATCCAACGCGTCCTGTAGTTGTAATTTTCTAAGGAAATGTAATCAATTGTATACAAATGTGTCGAATAAATGACCGATATTGTGCTGATAAGGCCGTACCTCTTCTTTCGTATCATTTTGTCATCAAAAATAGTGCAATCACTACATAAGTTCGATTTATGTTCGATTTATGTAAACAACAGAATTATGTTTAAAAATTTGACAACAAATAATTTGACGTTAGAACTCAATTTGCAGAGCTAACTAGATTCGAGACTGACTTTTGTATGGAACGGTTAAACGTAACTTATTAGTTACGTTAAGATGATTCGGGTTAAATGTTGCCTTCGATTAGGATTTGAACTCGTCTGCTATGATGGTTACCTCAGTTGGTACAAATTTTTCGTTCAGAAGATTAATTTTTTAATCTTTGAAAGAGTAAAATCTCCGTAACAACGGTGCGAAAATAAATCTTGCTAATAGCTCAGTGGTAAAGTACAGGACTGGAGATACGGAGGTACCGAGGTGAACGAGTTCAAATCCTGATCAAATTAAGTAAAAAAAAACATTTAATTTCAACTAAACAAATAAAATTTCCAATTTCAGAATAAATAAAACAATTAAATCTGACTCAATATTTCAAATAAATGTTGGAAAAATTTTTTTAATTTCAAAATAAAAAAATTGAAATCCCTTTGAAGATTTCGATCTAATCCATCGACAGATTATTTTCGAAAGATTAAATGCAAGTAATCTTTCGAAGATTTGCAGGCAAAAATACTAATTAATCGATCGTTAAAATTCAGTTTAGGGCAAAAAGTCTGTTTAAGAAATCGTCCAATATAATTTCTGTAGGGATAAGCTCGCGGAAGCTTATTTTATATTTTCCATTACGTATAAGGAAAATTAAGTTCGCCCGAATGTAAGAGGAAAATGACTAAACTGAAATTGGTCTTCGCGGAGGCTTATTTTTACAAGGTTCTCGATGAACTTGTTCAGCACTCTGAAAACTTGCAGGGCAATCATATTTATTTCATGGTTTTTTGGGCTTCGAAGGCACCGTGAACATTGTTTGAAAAAACTCAAAGTATTTTAATGACAATAAGGGAGGTACCGCATATACTTTTTAGTTGATTTTCTTGAAGAACTCGGAAAATAAAGAGACCCGTGTTTCTTCTTTTCTCGAAAAAATCAAAATTCGAAAAATTATCACTGGTTGAAGTTGAAAACATTTTCACACCCGATCACACCCGCCATACAAATTGTTGTTGTAATCGTCATTTACATGGGAAGTATAAAGTGCCCTATAGAGGGTACTATTGCTCGAATCAAGAAAGACAAAAACACGGGTCCTTTTATTTTCCGAATTCTTCAAGAAAATGTAAAAAAAATGGAAAAAAAATCTTTTTGTACCTCCCTTATTGATATGTTTTGCTCCACATGTTTTTTGTTCATAGTTCTCAAACCATTGGACCGACGTCGTTCAGACTTCAGTACTCTCACTTCCGATCAGGTGAAATGTACAAAAATTCAGTAAACAATTTTATTTTCTTGAGCCAAGTGTACTTGCACTCAAGCCAAGATAAGTGACTCTCTTATTTTTCTATGCACAAATTATTAATGCGAAGCGACGACAGCTGCCAAATTGTTTAGTCAAAATTCAGCAAATTTTACTATTTTGAGAAAAAAGCGTCAATCGAAAATTAAATTACTTTTCTCACTTGCTTGCACATATCAAGACTGTCTGCCTGTCTTTTTTTCTATGCACAAATTGTGCATGCAAAGCGACGACAATTGTCGTTTTTGTTGATTTGTTCTTTATTTCATGCGGCATGCGGGTGAATTTTTATGCGTACATTTCAGAGACTTTTCGGATTTGTAGACAAAAATGCTCGTTAAATCGAGAGTTAACATTCACTTTAGGGCAAAAATTCTGTTTAGGGAACTTATTTTTAGTCGAATTATCTACGAGTAATTATACCTAGAGGGAGGCAGCCATCACAGCCCACAAACCTTTTTATATTTTTTTGAGAAGGAATTCGTAGTTGGAAACATTTTAAATTCCCCATTTGATATAATAGTTATTTGTTAACCAAGGAAAAAAAATTGGAAATTTCATTTCGACTGTGTTTTCTTTGTGGCCAGAGCGTAGCGAATTTTTCACCCGAGAAAATGAAATTTCCTACTTTTTCCCCGAGGTCGACACATAATTTTTCACAAGGCATCCGGAGGTTCATCGGAGGTGAGAAAATGACTATTGTCTCTCCCATCGAAATCAAATGGTATTATATCTGAAGTTATCTCGTACGCGTACATTTTCTTTTTGATTTCACAAAGTTGCCGATCACAAAAATATGCCGTCGAATATGAATATATGCATTTTTTATGCATAGAAAAATAAGACATAACAGGAACAAGCAATTTGTCTTACAAGAAAGTTGGTAGCATAACTATAAACACCAAAATGGTTTTGTGAGCTGAGTTTCCATGTCAATAAAATGATATACGTGGACTTGTTTAGTGAAATTTATTTAATGCAAATAAACGACCATTTCGTTTAAGTACACAAATTTGGAAGGGAAGGATTTTTTAAAAAGTGGACCAGGCTCTGTCTGAGGTATATTTTAGCAACGCTTTGTCTGAAAACGCAGTCGTTTAATTTTAATATTATTTTTTTGGCTAGTAAATTTCCACCAAAAGTCGAAAATGAGTGTTTTTTGTCCGTGATTTACTGCCGCTGCAGGTTATGGATATACATGTGTGGGGGTTCATTGGCTAGGTATTGTCCGGTAGATACGGGGCAGGCACATATATCTTACATGTGCTGGCGAATTTCTCAAATCGCTTCATGTTTCGATTTGACTTATACATAAACAATTGATTTGGCTTTGTTTAAATTACATGCAAATCACCGATGTTATTTTATTATAAAGATGACCATATTTGAATAAAATTATTAAAATAAACATTTGGCGTGTACTACATAATTAAAAATTTTTGGTTACCTAAATCTCTTCTTTGAAATGAAGACACCATTTCAATCTTCCGCAATTTTCTTGAATTTCGAGTTTGAGAAAGAGAAGCCAAAGCTCAGAAGCGACCGTTAAAAATGGGTTGCTTTGTAAAACACAAAAAAAAGAAAATGTGTCAGTTTTCAAAACTCCATGTGTGTTAGTTTTAAATTGTCTTTTATTTACGTTAAATGAATTTCACTAAACAATTCCACGTATGACATTTTATTGACATTGAAACTACATATAATAAAATTTAAATATTTCGCCTTTTACTTGCTATCCACTTCGTTCGGGCTACAACTCGCGAACTTCCTAAATTATATCGTCCACAACAGATACGTAAATAACTGTTTGGTGTTTATAAATCAATTACACAACCTGAGCTTCATCGAGTTTTTCTTCATACGAAAACAAAAACAAAGCGTTGGTGTTTATAGTTGTTCGATCAATTTTCTTGTAAGAGAAATTGCTTGTTACTGTCTTCTTTTTCTATGCATAAAAAATGCATATGAATCGACGACATATTTTTGTGATCGGCAACTTTGTCAATTTTTACCTATTTTTCTATGCATAAATTATTCATGCAAAGTTGTCGTGCTTGTTGATTTGTTATATATGCGGATGAATTTTTATGCCAGATAATTTCTGGATTTGTAATTCTTACAAGGTTCTTGATGAACTTGTTCAGCACTCTGAAAACTTGCAGGGCAATCAAATTTATTTCTTGTTTTTTGGGCTTCGAAGGCACCGCAAATATTGTTTGACAAAACTCAAAGTATTTTAATGACAATTGATATGTTTTGCTCCACATGTTTTTTGTTCATATTCATAGCTCTCAAACCACTGGACCGACGTCGTTCAGACTTCAGTACTGTCACTTCCGATCAGGTGAAATGTACAAAAATTCAGGAAACAATTTTATTTTCTTTAGCCAAGTGTACTTGCACTCAAGCCAAGTTTAGTGACTATCTTATTTTTCTATACACAAATTATTAATTAGAAGCGACAGCTTGTTTATAGACGGTACATTCCCTGCGAGAAAATTGTTTAGTTAAAATTCAGCGAGTTTTACTATTTTGAGAAAAAAGCGTCCTTCGAAAATTGAATTGTAGTTATGTAGTACGAAACATTGTAATTTTAGAGATTACCCGGATGATCCACAAAGTCTACCTTTCTCACTTGCTTGCAGCACATATCAAGATTGCCTGTCTTTTTTTCTATGCACAAATTATGCATGCAAAGCGACGACGATTATTGTCGTCTTTGTTGATTTGTTCTATGCGGCATGCGGGTGAATTTTTATGCGTACATTTCAGAGACTTTTCGGATTTGTAGACAAAAATGCTCGTTAAATCGAGAGTTAACATTCAGTTTAGGGCAAAAATTGTGTTTAGGGAACAGAATGAAACTTTTTTTTAGTCAAATTGTAGAAAAATCGTCCCCTGTAGGAATGAGCTAACGGAAGTTAGATTTACATTTTCCATTATGTATAAGGAGAATTAAGTTGGCTCGAAGACAAATAATGTATTTCATGTTTTGTAAAAGGAAAATGACAAAACAGAAATTGGCTTTCGCCGGGGCTAATTCTTACAAGGTTCTCGAGGAACATTTTCTGTAACATTTTCTGTTGAACGGAACCTGCCTGTACTAGCAATGTAGTTCAGTGAGAAAAGTCGAATTCATCCGTGTACAAAATCTCTGAATTTTCCAGAGGTTGTTTGAGAAGAAATTCGTAAAAACAGTCAGTAACTTTTTAAATTCCCCAGTTGATATAATAGAAATTTTGTTTGAAAATGAAAATTACTTATCTTTGATTCCAACTTATTTATTTGTGGGAATTCAATCCCGTATGATTGCTAACAAATATTATCGCCCGTAGGCATATACGATGACAAAGAGTTTTACTTATAATAATTCCTAACCGGTGGCGCTATTAACGTTATTGACCCGGAGAATGGCCTGAACCCCTCAGTGAGGAAAAGAAAAGCAAGATATTATACAAAATTGAATTGTTTCCCACGATTGTTTCGTTTGCTCAGCTGTTGATATCGCATACAGGTCATTGAACTAAGCCAATTGATCAGCTGTGAGGTGGTGATTGACATTCGTATTCATAATCATAACAAAGGTCATCGTTGACCAGTTTCCACTCGAAACACTTGTTTTGACGCCGCGTTCTATTTGATTCAACTAAAATTGTGCTCGATAAATTTGTCCTAAACGGATTGAAATTTAAAGGACCTTGTTGGATAAACCATAACCAGATCGACCAGAAAAATGAAATTCTCAGCGAGAACCCATTTGAAGTGATGAGTTTGGTTTTTGCTTGACTAGTGTGTGACGAATATTTATTTCATAAATGGAGCACTAGTTGATGGGAACCAAACGTGCTTAAGATGAATCGTTTGGTGATAAAGGAAGGAAGCGTTCGGTGGAGTAAACCAACGGCCAAGTCCTGTAATTCGACACCAATACTGCAACGTTGGATGATTCAGTTGTTTATTAAAGCGATGAACCAACACAAAAATTTAACTGAAACTCGATCAAAGCTAAGTGTTTGTTGATATTTTATCTACATTTGTCAACTTCCCTTTTACTTAACCCTAGGTTTGCAAGTGGGCCAAGTTAGGGACTAATAGCGACCCCAAACATGGGTACTGGAACAACCATGTTTGTGGGTTGTTTCAAACGATTCGGTCATCAAACTGTATCGGATGACCATGATATGGATGTGACTCGAAAATTTGTATGACTTCATGAAACGCTCCGGAATTTTTGTGATGATACGGTCAGTGAGTTTGTTTTTCTTTTTGTTGTTGAATGGCTGACTGGATTGTATTTATTGGTTTTTGTTGATCCGATATGACCTAATTGTCCTTATAACGTAGCTATTGTTGTCGATATAATTATTGTTGCCGGATGGAGTTTAATCCAATAATTTGGTGTTGGTCTTCCCGACCCCAAGTACGTTCATCAGCTCTACAACCGAATTTCTTTTGATTGGCCACCAACTCATCAAGGATTTGTTGAACAATTTTCCAATAATTTCCAAACGGTAACGCCCATTCTATGAATTCGAAAAAAATTGTCACGTTCGGACCAAATTTGAAACAATGAAAGTGTAAAACAGGTATGGTCTATTGTTCGCCCGGAGGACATACAAATTTGATTTTCGTACTTAAACGCACTCATTTTCATATTATTTTGACATAAAATGTGAGTATGTTTAAGACGAATTCGCCGATCGACCATACCTGTTCTTGACTTTCATTGATTTGAAATACGTTGAATTAAACGCAACGCCTTTAAATGGAAAATCTTCGATTCTGCTTGCTGCTAACGGTTGATTGATTCAAATACGACGTAAGGGTTCCGTCGATTGTAGGTGCGGTAGACTTTCGCTAATTGATGCTGACTGCTGCTGCTTGTTGAATTCTGGCGAGTTTGCCAGAACAGTGTCATTAAATTTTCTTTTTGTTGTTCGATGACCCTCACTACCTCGCTTATTTGAATTGATTGATTGGAACTTTGTGTTTCCAGAAGGTCTAAGTATGAATATGTCAGCACAACGGAAGCGTCAAAAATACTGAAAGCTACGTCATACTTTTTCTATACAGTTTCTTCATGTTTGATTTGAAAACTAAAATCTGTTGACTCCATCATCGTTGTATTAGCATCGTAAATTTTGTCCCATAAAGTCGTGACGACCTTGAGTTTTCTATCGAGAAGTATCTTTGTAATTTCATCGACCTTCAATTCCTCGTAGAATTCCTCCAAATCTTTGATATTCTGTTCATGTATCTCCAATAATCTTTGCATTTTAATATTTTCTATTCATTTCCAGATATTCAAACACTGAACGTTGATCAATTTGCTCATGATGACGAGGTCAACTCTAAGTTCATCTGGCCAAGGGTTCCCTAATTTGGTGAAGAGGAACAACGAAGTCAGCAACTAATTCAACAATTTTATTAAAATCAACCGTATATTGGAATCTATTAAATTCATAATTAAACGGTCGTAGAGTTGACCTCGTCATCATGAGCAAATTGATCAACGTTCAGTGTTTGAATATCTGGAAATGAATAGAAAATATTAAAATGCAAAGATTATTGGAGATACATGAACAGAATATCAAAGATTTGGAGGAATTCTACGAGGAATTGAAGGTCGATGAAATTACAAAGATACTTCTCGATAGAAAACTCAAGGTCGTCACGACTTTATGGGACAAAATTTACGATGCTAATACAACGATGATGGAGTCAACAGATTTTAGTTTTCAAATCAAACATGAAGAAACTGTATAGAAAAAGTATGACGTAGCTTTCAGTATTTTTGACGCTTCCGTTGTGCTGACATATTCATACTTAGACCTTCTGGAAACACAAAGTTCCAATCAATCAATTCAAATAAGCGAGGTAGTGAGGGTCATCGAACAACAAAAAGAAAATTTAATGACACTGTTCTGGCAAACTCGCCAGAATTCAACAAGCAGCAGCAGTCAGCATCAATTAGCGAAAGTCTACCGCACCTACAATCGACGGAACCCTTACGTCGTATTTGAATCAATCAACCGTTAGCAGCAAGCAGAATCGAAGATTTTCCATTTAAAGGCGTTGCGTTTAATTCAACGTATTTCAAATCAATGAAAGTCAAGAACAGGTATGGTCGATCGGCGAATTCGTCTTAAACATACTCACATTTTATGTCAAAATAATATGAAAATGAGTGCGTTTAAGTACGAAAATCAAATTTGTATGTCCTCCGGGCGAACAATAGACCATACCTGTTTTACACTTTCATTGTTTCAAATTTGGTCCGAACGTGACAATTTTTTTCGAATTCATAGAATGGGCGTTACCGTTTGGAAATTATTGGAAAATTGTTCAACAAATCCTTGATGAGTTGGTGGCCAATCAAAAGAAATTCGGTTGTAGAGCTGATGAACGTACTTGGGGTCGGGAAGACCAACACCAAATTATTGAATTAAACTCCATCCGGCAACAATAATTATATCGACAACAATAGCTACGTTATAAGGACAATTAGGTCATATCGGATCAACAAAAACCAATAAATACAATCCAGTCAGCCATTCAACAACAAAAAGAAAAACAAACTCACTGACCGTATCATCACAAAAATTCCGGAGCGTTTCATGAAGTCATACAAATTTTCGAGTCACATCCATATCATGGTCATCCGATACAGTTTGATGACCGAATCGTTTGAAACAACCCACAAACATGGTTGTTCCAGTACCCATGTTTGGGGTCGCTATTAGTCCCTAACTTGGCCCACTTGCAAACCTAGGGTTAAGTAAAAGGGAAGTTGACAAATGTAGATAAAATATCAACAAACACTTAGCTTTGATCGAGTTTCAGTTAAATTTTTGTGTTGGTTCATCGCTTTAATAAACAACTGAATCATCCAACGTTGCAGTATTGGTGTCGAATTACAGGACTTGGCCGTTGGTTTACTCCACCGAACGCTTCCTTCCTTTATCACCAAACGATTCATCTTAAGCACGTTTGGTTCCCATCAACTAGTGCTCCATTTATGAAATAAATATTCGTCACACACTAGTCAAGCAAAAACCAAACTCATCACTTCAAATGGGTTCTCGCTGAGAATTTCATTTTTCTGGTCGATCTGGTTATGGTTTATCCAACAAGGTCCTTTAAATTTCAATCCGTTTAGGACAAATTTATCGAGCACAATTTTAGTTGAATCAAATAGAACGCGGCGTCAAAACAAGTGTTTCGAGTGGAAACTGGTCAACGATGACCTTTGTTATGATTATGAATACGAATGTCAATCACCACCTCACAGCTGATCAATTGGCTTAGTTCAATGACCTGTATGCGATATCAACAGCTGAGCAAACGAAACAATCGTGGGAAACAATTCAATTTTGTATAATATCTTGCTTTTCTTTTCCTCACTGAGGGGTTCAGGCCATTCTCCGGGTCAATAACGTTAATAGCGCCACCGGTTAGGAATTATTATAAGTAAAACTCTTTGTCATCGTATATGCCTACGGGCGATAATATTTGTTAGCAATCATACGGGATTGAATTCCCACAAATAAATAAGTTGGAATCAAAGATAAGTAATTTTCATTTTCAAACAAAATTTCTATTATATCAACTGGGGAATTTAAAAAGTTACTGACTGTTTTTACGAATTTCTTCTCAAACAACCTCTGGAAAATTCAGAGATTTTGTACACGGATGAATTCGACTTTTCTCACTGAACTACATTGCTAGTACAGGCAGGTTCCGTTCAACAGAAAATGTTACAGAAAATGTTCCTCGAGAACCTTGTAAGAATTAGCCCCGGCGAAAGCCAATTTCTGTTTTGTCATTTTCCTTTTACAAAACATGAAATACATTATTTGTCTTCGAGCCAACTTAATTCTCCTTATACATAATGGAAAATGTAAATCTAACTTCCGTTAGCTCATTCCTACAGGGGACGATTTTTCTACAATTTGACTAAAAAAAAGTTTCATTCTGTTCCCTAAACACAATTTTTGCCCTAAACTGAATGTTAACTCTCGATTTAACGAGCATTTTTGTCTACAAATCCGAAAAGTCTCTGAAATGTACGCATAAAAATTCACCCGCATGCCGCATAGAACAAATCAACAAAGACGACAATAATCGTCGTCGCTTTGCATGCATAATTTGTGCATAGAAAAAAAGACAGGCAATCTTGATATGTGCTGCAAGCAAGTGAGAAAGGTAGACTTTGTGGATCATCCGGGTAATCTCTAAAATTACAATGTTTCGTACTACATAACTACAATTCAATTTTCGAAGGACGCTTTTTTCTCAAAATAGTAAAACTCGCTGAATTTTAACTAAACAATTTTCTCGCAGGGAATGTACCGTCTATAAACAAGCTGTCGCTTCTAATTAATAATTTGTGTATAGAAAAATAAGATAGTCACTAAACTTGGCTTGAGTGCAAGTACACTTGGCTAAAGAAAATAAAATTGTTTCCTGAATTTTTGTACATTTCACCTGATCGGAAGTGACAGTACTGAAGTCTGAACGACGTCGGTCCAGTGGTTTGAGAGCTATGAATATGAACAAAAAACATGTGGAGCAAAACATATCAATTGTCATTAAAATACTTTGAGTTTTGTCAAACAATATTTGCGGTGCCTTCGAAGCCCAAAAAACAAGAAATAAATTTGATTGCCCTGCAAGTTTTCAGAGTGCTGAACAAGTTCATCAAGAACCTTGTAAGAATTACAAATCCAGAAATTATCTGGCATAAAAATTCATCCGCATATATAACAAATCAACAAGCACGACAACTTTGCATGAATAATTTATGCATAGAAAAATAGGTAAAAATTGACAAAGTTGCCGATCACAAAAATATGTCGTCGATTCATATGCATTTTTTATGCATAGAAAAAGAAGACAGTAACAAGCAATTTCTCTTACAAGAAAATTGATCGAACAACTATAAACACCAACGCTTTGTTTTTGTTTTCGTATGAAGAAAAACTCGATGAAGCTCAGGTTGTGTAATTGATTTATAAACACCAAACAGTTATTTACGTATCTGTTGTGGACGATATAATTTAGGAAGTTCGCGAGTTGTAGCCCGAACGAAGTGGATAGCAAGTAAAAGGCGAAATATTTAAATTTTATTATATGTAGTTTCAATGTCAATAAAATGTCATACGTGGAATTGTTTAGTGAAATTCATTTAACGTAAATAAAAGACAATTTAAAACTAACACACATGGAGTTTTGAAAACTGACACATTTTCTTTTTTTTGTGTTTTACAAAGCAACCCATTTTTAACGGTCGCTTCTGAGCTTTGGCTTCTCTTTCTCAAACTCGAAATTCAAGAAAATTGCGGAAGATTGAAATGGTGTCTTCATTTCAAAGAAGAGATTTAGGTAACCAAAAATTTTTAATTATGTAGTACACGCCAAATGTTTATTTTAATAATTTTATTCAAATATGGTCATCTTTATAATAAAATAACATCGGTGATTTGCATGTAATTTAAACAAAGCCAAATCAATTGTTTATGTATAAGTCAAATCGAAACATGAAGCGATTTGAGAAATTCGCCAGCACATGTAAGATATATGTGCCTGCCCCGTATCTACCGGACAATACCTAGCCAATGAACCCCCACACATGTATATCCATAACCTGCAGCGGCAGTAAATCACGGACAAAAAACACTCATTTTCGACTTTTGGTGGAAATTTACTAGCCAAAAAAATAATATTAAAATTAAACGACTGCGTTTTCAGACAAAGCGTTGCTAAAATATACCTCAGACAGAGCCTGGTCCACTTTTTAAAAAATCCTTCCCTTCCAAATTTGTGTACTTAAACGAAATGGTCGTTTATTTGCATTAAATAAATTTCACTAAACAAGTCCACGTATATCATTTTATTGACATGGAAACTCAGCTCACAAAACCATTTTGGTGTTTATAGTTATGCTACCAACTTTCTTGTAAGACAAATTGCTTGTTCCTGTTATGTCTTATTTTTCTATGCATAAAAAATGCATATATTCATATTCGACGGCATATTTTTGTGATCGGCAACTTTGTGAAATCAAAAAGAAAATGTACGCGTACGAGATAACTTCAGATATAATACCATTTGATTTCGATGGGAGAGACAATAGTCATTTTCTCACCTCCGATGAACCTCCGGATGCCTTGTGAAAAATTATGTGTCGACCTCGGGGAAAAAGTAGGAAATTTCATTTTCTCGGGTGAAAAATTCGCTACGCTCTGGCCACAAAGAAAACACAGTCGAAATGAAATTTCCAATTTTTTTTCCTTGGTTAACAAATAACTATTATATCAAATGGGGAATTTAAAATGTTTCCAACTACGAATTCCTTCTCAAAAAAATATAAAAAGGTTTGTGGGCTGTGATGGCTGCCTCCCTCTAGGTATAATTACTCGTAGATAATTCGACTAAAAATAAGTTCCCTAAACAGAATTTTTGCCCTAAAGTGAATGTTAACTCTCGATTTAACGAGCATTTTTGTCTACAAATCCGAAAAGTCTCTGAAATGTACGCATAAAAATTCACCCGCATGCCGCATGAAATAAAGAACAAATCAACAAAAACGACAATTGTCGTCGCTTTGCATGCACAATTTGTGCATAGAAAAAAAGACAGGCAGACAGTCTTGATATGTGCAAGCAAGTGAGAAAAGTAATTTAATTTTCGATTGACGCTTTTTTCTCAAAATAGTAAAATTTGCTGAATTTTGACTAAACAATTTGGCAGCTGTCGTCGCTTCGCATTAATAATTTGTGCATAGAAAAATAAGAGAGTCACTTATCTTGGCTTGAGTGCAAGTACACTTGGCTCAAGAAAATAAAATTGTTTACTGAATTTTTGTACATTTCACCTGATCGGAAGTGAGAGTACTGAAGTCTGAACGACGTCGGTCCAATGGTTTGAGAACTATGAACAAAAAACATGTGGAGCAAAACATATCAATAAGGGAGGTACAAAAAGATTTTTTTTCCATTTTTTTTACATTTTCTTGAAGAATTCGGAAAATAAAAGGACCCGTGTTTTTGTCTTTCTTGATTCGAGCAATAGTACCCTCTATAGGGCACTTTATACTTCCCATGTAAATGACGATTACAACAACAATTTGTATGGCGGGTGTGATCGGGTGTGAAAATGTTTTCAACTTCAACCAGTGATAATTTTTCGAATTTTGATTTTTTCGAGAAAAGAAGAAACACGGGTCTCTTTATTTTCCGAGTTCTTCAAGAAAATCAACTAAAAAGTATATGCGGTACCTCCCTTATTGTCATTAAAATACTTTGAGTTTTTTCAAACAATGTTCACGGTGCCTTCGAAGCCCAAAAAACCATGAAATAAATATGATTGCCCTGCAAGTTTTCAGAGTGCTGAACAAGTTCATCGAGAACCTTGTAAAAATAAGCCTCCGCGAAGACCAATTTCAGTTTAGTCATTTTCCTCTTACATTCGGGCGAACTTAATTTTCCTTATACGTAATGGAAAATATAAAATAAGCTTCCGCGAGCTTATCCCTACAGAAATTATATTGGACGATTTCTTAAACAGACTTTTTGCCCTAAACTGAATTTTAACGATCGATTAATTAGTATTTTTGCCTGCAAATCTTCGAAAGATTACTTGCATTTAATCTTTCGAAAATAATCTGTCGATGGATTAGATCGAAATCTTCAAAGGGATTTCAATTTTTTTATTTTGAAATTAAAAAAATTTTTCCAACATTTATTTGAAATATTGAGACAGATTTAATTGTTTTATTTATTCTGAAATTGGAAATTTTATTTGTTTAGTTGAAATTAAATGTTTTTTTTTACTTAATTTGATCAGGATTTGAACTCGTTCACCTCGGTACCTCCGTATCTCCAGTCCTGTACTTTACCACTGAGCTATTAGCAAGATTTATTTTCGCACCGTTGTTACGGAGATTTTACTCTTTCAAAGATTAAAAAATTAATCTTCTGAACGAAAAATTTGTACCAACTGAGGTAACCATCATAGCAGACGAGTTCAAATCCTAATCGAAGGCAACATTTAAACTATTATCATACTTCATAAATCTGTATGAGCAACGATAAGGAAGTTGAGCCTGGCAAAACTATTGAAAAGTACCATAAGCGTATGGAAAATATTATAATAACAATATTTTTCACCCATATTTAATTGTACCATTGATTAAGAAGTATAACAGACCAGTTTGCATGGAAGAATTGTTTACTTTTTCACCGATTTTCTTTACTCGAAAATCAATATCCTTTAAGAAAAGCAAAAAAAAAAAAATCTGAAACATTTGGATGCTGTGGTTTTTACTTTTGCATCGCTAACAGATGACTAAAAATTACACATGGCAATAGCTTCTAATCATAAACTCTAGATACCAGGACATTTTAAACCGAAACTCAATCTATCGAAAGATTTTATTTTTGTAATCTTTGAAAAAAGATTGAAACGAAATCTTTCGAAATATTTAAAATATTCGTAATCTTTCCGTAGATTAAACATTAAATCCGAATTTTTTCTCTGTGTATTCAATTAATAAAATGATTCAAATAAACAATTGAATTGCTAAAAAGTATTTCACCGAATGTTCCTTTTTAAATGTATTTGCGGTATTCGATTTAATTGTCTTTTTTTTATATGCACAAAAAATGCACACAAATCGACGACATGTGTGCTGAAACGAAAGAAATGGTCGTCTATTTGCGCTAAATGAATTTTACTAAACAATTCGACGTTATATCATTTTATTGACATTGAAACTATAAAAAAAATATTTTTCATTTCAATCCAAATTTTAATTGTCTAGAATGCTCACAAAACGATTTTGGTGTTTATAGTTGTGCGACCAACTTTTATGTAACACAAATATTACGTTGTATGTTACTGTCTTCTTTTGCCACGCATAAAAAATGCATAAAATCGACGACAAATTAATTTGTCAACTTTTATTTTGTTTACGAGATCTCAAAAATGTCCCCCCGAAGTAATCCATGAATCGGCTGTATTCAATTCTATTTGCATTCAATGCAACATTTCAAAATGTATCTTATGGTTGCAATTTTAACATTAAAAAAAAAACTCGAAAATGTAAAAGGAAAAACTGACAAAGTTGCCGATCACAAAATATGTCGACGATCTATATGCATTTTTTATGCATAGCAAAAGAAGACAAGTACAAACATCGTAAGATTTGTCTTACAGGAAAGTTGGTACAATACACGGAAAATAATTTGTTATCTCGTATCACGATGAGTAAAAGTACCTAGATTGGAAGCTACTATTTTTTATATAGTTTCAATGTCAATAAGATGATAATAACGTCGAATTGTTTAGTAAAATTCATTTAACGCAAATAAATGACAATTTCTTTCGCTTGAGTACACAAATTTGGAAAAAGAATGGGACATTTCTCTTCCATAATGTAAATGTAACACATAAACAATTGATTTTGCTTTGTTTAAATTACATGACATCACTGATGTTGATTTATTATAAAGATAAACATATTTGTATAAAATGATAAACATTTGGTGTGATAAAAAAGTATTTCACCGAATGTTCGTTTTTAAATGCATTTGCGGCATTCGATATAGTTTCTTTTTTTGCTGGGATTGGGTTTTTGCTACTGGGAGAGAAAACGTACTAAAACGTAAAAAGCTGTCAAAAGATGTGACAGAAGGATTAGCTAAATATACTGAAATCAAACATTTTAGAGAATTACTCACTGTAGCACAAAAGTGCAATAATCATTTTATTTCAGCAAGGTCCAATGATTCTGGGAGTTTTTTTTTTGTCATTTTTGTACTAAAATTTTTATTTTTATTGCATTTTTAGCATTATATCATGCTAGAAAGAATTTCTGCTTCGCGCAACGATAATTTATTCTTTATCGCAAAAACCATCTTCCAACTTCCAACGAGCAGAAATGTTTACGATAGAATATGCCTTGCGAATATTGTTTGAGGATTTCAACGTCCCTAGTAGAACTGTTCCGGATCCGGAATAATAGAACATATTTCTCTTGATCTCTTTTTAATCTAATGCAGTTCATACATAAGACAAGAACGAATTGCATTGGATTAAAAAGAGAGAGAAAGATGCAGGCCTGGACTGGCCATACTGGGCGTTCGGGCGATTCCCGAAGGGCCTTTTGCCTTAGTCATGCGAAGTCCCGACGAGGCCTTTTTTGAATTTCAGCCATTTATTGTTCAAACAAATGAAGTCCATTTTAGCGAACATAGACAAAATCTTTAATTTCCTATCGAAATTTTTTTACTGAGGCCTTTCCGTTAATTCTTTCTTCGATTTCCAATCAAAATTTTCCTACTGAGGCATTTCCATCAATTTTTTCTTCGATTTCCTACTGAGGCCTTTCTTTCAATTTTTTCTATGTTTCCCAATCGAAATTTTTCCACTGAGGCCTTTCTGTTTGTTTTCCAGAAATGCCTCAGTAGGAAAATTTCGATTGTAAATCGAAGAAAAAATTAACAGAAAGGCCTCAGTAGGAAATCGAAGAAAAAATTGAGAGTAAGGCCTCAGTAGGAAAATTTTGTTTGGAAATCGAAGAAAAATTAACAGAAAGGCCTCAGTAGGAAAGGCCTCAGTAAGAAAATTTTGTTTGGAAATCGAAGAAAAATTAACAGAAAGGCCTCAGTAGGAAATCTAAGAAAAAATTAACAGAAAGGCCTCAGTAAGAAATCGAAGAAAAAATTGAGAGAAAGGCCTCAGTAGGAAATCGAAGAAAAAATTGAGAGTAAGGCCTCAGTAGGAAAATTTTGTTTGGAAATCGAAGAAAAATTAACAGAAAGGCCTCAGTAGGAAATCTAAGAAAAAATTAACAGAAAGGCCTCAGTAGGAAATCGAAGAAAAAATTGAGAGTAAGGCCTCAGTAGGAAAATTTTGTTTGGAAATCGAAGAAAAATTAACAGAAAGGCCTCAGTAGGAAATCTAAGAAAAAATTAACAGAAAGGCCTCAGTAGGAAATCGAAGAAAAAATTGAGAGAAAGGCCTCAGTAAGAAAATTTTGTTTGGAAATCGAAGAAAAATTAACAGAAATGCCTCAGTAGGAAATCTAAGAAAAAATTAACAAAAAGGCCTCAGTAGGAAATCGAAGAAAAAATTGAGAGAAAGGCCTCAGTAAGAAATCGAAGAAAAAATTGAGAGAAAGACCTCAGTAGGAAAATTTTGTTTGGAAATCGAAGAAAAATTAACAGAAAGGCCTCAGTAGGAAATCGAAGAAAAAATTGAGAGAAAGGCCTCAGTAAGAAATCGAAGATAAAATTGAGAGAAAGACCTCAGTAGGAAATCGAAGAAAAAATCGAGAGAAAGGCCTCAGTAAGAAATCGAAGAAAAAATTGAGAGAAAGGCCTCAGTAAGAAAATTTTGTTTGGAAATCGAAGAAAAATTAACAGAAAGGCCTCAGTAGGAAATCGAAGAAAAAATTGAGAGAAAGGCTTCAGTAAGAAATCGAAGATAAAATTGAGAGAAAGGCCTCAGTAGGAAATCGAAGAAAAAATTGAGAGAAATGCCTCAGTAGGAAATCGAAGAAAAAATTGAGAGAAAGGCCTCAGTAGGAAAATATAGTTTGGAAATCGAAGAAAAAATTGAGAGAAAGGCGTCACTAGGAAATCAAAGAAAAAATTGAGAGAAAGGCCTCAGTAGGAAAATTTTGTTTGGAATTCGAAGAAAAGTCAACAGAAAGGCTTCAGTAGAAAAATTTCGATTGGAAATCGAAGAAAAAATTGAGAGAAAGGTCTCAGTAGGAAAATTTCGATTGGAATTCAAAGAAAAATAACACAAAGCGAAATTTTTTAAATAAATTTTTCGTTGGTTGTACAGTCGAGGAAATTTAGATTTCGGGTTTTCCAAAGGTATTAATCTTATTTAACCCACACTTTATCCCACAACAATGGAATCCACAAATTTAAATTTAGTTAACACAACGGTCACAATGACGGCGCTGCAGTCACGATTTCAAAATGTGATATAGGGTGGATAAACTAAATTTTGGTTTTGGTTACATTTTCTCTTGGTTTTTAATTATTACATCAGGCTTCTAAATTAAGAGTACCTTTATGCAATATAAACCGTTTGAGTTTGAAAAAAGATGTTTTGTATCAGTGAACGATATAGGAAAGCGTTCAGTACGTCTCAACATACAAAAGAACGTAAAATATAATTGTACATTTAGCCACCCTACGTCCGTCATCGCTTCTATTGTCTTCAAAAACATATTGTGTGCTTGTCATGATAATTATCAGACGTTTGCTTATTTATGTGTCTCATCTAAAATGCTGGCCAGCAAAATTTTGATCATTAAATTCAACGGCAAAATTGATCTAAATGTTAAAATAATTGTGAATAATAGTGAAGTTAATGTGGTTTTGTTTTCTCTTCATAAAGGAATTTGCATCAGTTCGATGTAAAGTGCGGAGCACCATTGGAAAAAAAACTTGTCGCTGAAGAATGATCAAAAAGTTGCTGGACGCAATAGCTTCAACTAATGCTTTGCAGGATATAGAATCGAAATTAGAGAAACACCAAGAGCCGTCCATTTGAAATCTTCATCATCATCATTTCAACTAAAGGTTTTTTTTAACGAAACGGAAGTTCGCTCGCAGATTCGGATCGGAACATCTCATTCGTTTTCGCTAAAGCTCGTAGCCGTCATTATTCATGATTCCCATGAAGAATCGCCAAAAATAAAAAATTGGCAAGGGATGAAGAAACGCCGGCAAAAACAAAGAATGATAAATTTGTCTTTGTTGCGTTTCTTCACACTTTGGCGATTCTTCGTGGTGATTAAACAAATCCTTGGAAATTTATCCTTTTACGAAATTTATCTAAAAGGCGTTATTTGTTCGAAGCTAGTGAATCTATCCTTTTATAAAAGTTACGAAATGCTGCCTGGTTCGATCCTAAGGAAACTCTTATTTTACGTCAGGTAACGGCATCTTGTTCGATCCTAGGGAATTCATACTTTAACGAAAGATCCCGAGGACACTATCATTTTACGAAAGATAATGTAGAGACATTTCAAAAACGTATTTTTACACTTTGGCGTTTCCTCACACTCTGGCGATTTTTCTCTTCTTCTCTTCACACTCTATCGATTTTTCTTGGCAATTCATCATTATGAGGTTCCGAGCCTACGCTGAAATTGTAGCCTACATTTCTGCGTTTCGAAATTTTTGATCGCTGATATCTTTTTACGAGAGCCCTTTTTGAAAAATGTACGACCACATTTTCGAGTAAAAATATGTCAGCTTTGAATAAAAAATAAAATTGTCTGTGAAAGTTCCATGTGCTTTGAGAAAACTGTACCGATGCCCCAAATTTGCATCAAAGGTACACTTTTCTCAAAGCACATGGAACTTTCACAGACAATTTTATTTTTTATTCAAAGCTGACATAATTTTACTCGAAAATGTGGTCGTACATTTTTCAAAAAGGGCTCTCGTAAAAAGATATCAGCGATCAAAAATTTCGAAACGCAGAAATGTAGGCTACAATTTCAGCGTAGGCTCGGAACCTCTTATGGTTGATTTGTTAAATCAACAAGAAAAATCGCCATAATGTGAAGAAAAACCAAGAAATATCGCCAAAGAGTAAAGAAACTCCAAGGATCATAGAGAATTGAAAATTTGTCTTTATGGCGTTTCTTCACACTTCTGAGACTTGCCTTGATGATTTAACAAATCAACTAAATGTGATGAATTGTCAAGAAAAATCGCCAAAGTGTGAAGAAACTCCAAAATATGACAAATCGCCAAATAATACAATATTGTCGATTTGACTATAACTTTTATTTAGAAAAAGATTGTACGGGACAGCAATGAAAGTAAATAGATAGGTATGGCCAAACGTTCAAATTTGTTCTAGCTGAAGCACATACGGATTTGCATGGCGCCACCTCAAACAAACTCATTTCTAGTGCAAATTTCCACTAGAAATGAGTTAGTTTGAGGTGGCGCCATGCAAATCCGTATGTGCTCCGACTTGTATGGACTGGCCATACCTACTTATCTACTTTCATTGCGGGACAGTATGTACTGCATATCATATAATTCCTCTCTCTTGTGTTTATCTGTGTTCTACGAAGCCAAAATATAATTTCGGACTACAAGTAAACCGTCTCGACCAGTAGTTATTTTCCTAAGTTCCTAATGAGTGCAAAAAGGCTATTTCAACATTAGTTAGGAAAGCATAATTTTTATGTGAATGTTTCTGAGGTTTTCCATCTTAATATTTTCATGAAGTTACAAATAATCCACAGAAAATTTTATTATCCTAGAACGAGGTCGGAAATACATCAAATAAATCAAATAGAAAACAGACTTGGAAATTGTTATTTTGTCTAAAAGTTGACATTAAAATTCTTTGGAAATCGTAAATCGCATAATTGCATGAGCAGGCATCTCAGGATTATAAATCAGGAACTTTGAAGTTCGTCATATATTCATATTCTTATCTTATTCCTGACCAGATTCTGTTTTCATGATTGAGCTCAATCATGAGCTTCACTTATACAAAGAGTTGAATTGATTTCCTATGCCAAATTGTAATTTGGCGAAAAAGAATGTTCCGAATCTGCGTTTCGTTTAAAAAAAAGTCTTTAGTTGAAATGATGATTGTGAAGATTTCAAATGGACGGCTCTTGGTGTTTCTCTAATTTTTATTCTATATCCTGCAAAGCATTAATTGTAGCTACTGCGTCCAGCAACTTTTTGATCATTCTTCAGCGACAAGTTTTTTTTCCAATGGTGCTCCACACTTTACATCGAACTGATGCAAATTCTTTTATGAGGAGAAAACAAAACCACATTAACTTCACTATTATTCACAATTATTTTAACATTTAGATCAATTTTGCCGTTGAATTTAATGATCAAAATTTTGCTGGCCAGCATTTTAGATGAGACACATAAATAAACAAACGTCTGATACATATCATGACAAGCACACAATATGTTTTTGAAGACAATAGAAGCGATGACGGACGTAGGGTGGCTAAATGTACAATTATATTTTATGTTCTTTTGTATGTTGAGACGTACTGAACGCTTTCCTATATCGTTCACTGATACAAAACATCTTTTTTCAAACTCAAACGGTTTATATTGCATAAAGGTACTCTTAATTTAGAAGCCTGATGTAATAATTAAAAACCAAGAGAAAATGTAACCAAAACCAAAATTTAGTTTATCCACCCTACATCACATTTTGAAATCGTGACTGCAGCGCCGTCATTGCGACCGCTGAGTTAACTAAATTTAAATTTGTGGATTCCATTGTTGTGGGATAAAGTGTGGGTTAAATAAGATTAATACCTTTGGAAAACCCGAAAACTAAATTTCTTCGACTGTACATTTTTAAATTGCATTTTTTTTTTCGCTTTTAAAAATAAAAAAACTTTTTAAATTCCCCTCGAAAATGTTTCTTTGAGCTATTTCCACAATCTTTTTTTTTCTTTTAAAATTTTGCACCGCCAAATCGCTGCGCCCTAGGCAAATGTCCCAATTATTCGTGTGATGTGGCGGAACTGTGTGATTCACTTACACTGTGGAAATTACACAAAATTTTCAATCATAAGAATCGAGGGCCTAATTGGAAAAAGTCGCCCGAACGGAAGGGCCTTTTGACTTTTTCCCCGAAGGGCTTTTTTGACGTTTTTTGAGCCAGTCCGGGCCTGGAAAGATGTGACATTATTCCGGAACAACTCTATTAGGGGTATAGTATAGTATAGTACTTTAATCCGCATAACATATGCAAGAAAGCCTGGTAAAAAATCGTAGTTCTATTCTTCAACGCAAAACGAAAACTCAGAAAAATGTGATAGCAAAACCTATAAAGCTTCAGTTACACTCAAGACCGGACTAGCTATGAAATACATTCAAACACATGAAACTAAACTTGTCTATAACAGATGAGGAAGGGATTTTAAGCAAAGTATATAAACACTGAAGGTAACGCAAATCCGCAAGAACACACGGATCCAAAGTTTCGGGTGAATATAGTTTTTATAATGTTGGACACAAGTCAAATTCACTTTGTTAGGTTGCAACACATGCCAAAACTCAATACTAAACAACACACTTCCAACAACATTATGACGCCAAACGTCACGGATGCAACATAACAAATCTTATATTCATCCGAAACTTTGGATCCGTATTTCTTGCTATTCCCTGAGGATTTGCGTTACCTTCAGTATGTATATTTACCTTGATTTTAAGAACGGCTATGTCATCTGTTATTGATAGCGACGACAAAAATAACCGATGAGCAATGACTGTTGAAGTTCTTATAGTAAAATGTTTGGTAAACGTAATGATGTAAAAGATTTTGTTCGATATTTCGAAAATACTTCATTCATAAGAAGTAATAGATGCGATACTGGTGAAAAAATTACTGTCTGCGTATCGGTTTCCATTATACCATACAGTTTCTTGTCCTATTGTTAGTCAATTCAAGATTAACCGAGTAGGTACGACATGTCATCTCATCAGCTCCTTACGTTTGATGTGTTTGACTCACTTTGAAGGTAGCTCTTCATTTACATAGCAATTAAATGTATAGTTAGAACCTTCCCACTTAACACATTCAAAATAATTGCGGCTTGTCAACTTTCGATACCCTGGATTTTACTTAAATAGTCGTGGAATGCATCCAAATAAATTTCTAAAAATCTAGAATGCAGTTTTGGATTTTTAGAAATTTATTTAGAGGCATTCTTCGACTATTTAAGTAAAGTCCAGGGTGCCGAAAGTTGGCAAGCCACAATTAATTTCAATGTGTTAAATGTTAATTCCCACATTCTTAAAATCGATTTTTGACCGTGAAGCCATGATTTTTCTCCATTTGGCCAAAAATGTGCCATCATGGCTTCACGGTTAAAAATCGATTTTTGGAATGTGTAGACCGAAAATTGACATTTAAGGGGTACGGTTCTCTTTTTTTTTGTTTTCAGCTCTTTTCGCATTGTTATAAAATGTCAAACGTCAAACTACCAATGTACTGATACCAATTTTCCTAGATTGATACAATAGATCAGTGCAATACCCTCTCTAGCAACCAAACTACTTTTATTAAGGTTGTGAAAGAATCAAGTAGCCTTTGGAATTTACATGTACATTGCAGCGTAGTCAGTCAAAATGTGGAATAGTGTTTGTAGAACACAAAGAAATAAGGTGTGAATTTGACACATAGAGCTGAGAGTTTGTTTGCTAGAGAGAGTATTGACCAGTGTCAAATAGCGGTATCGTTTATCAAAAAGTGTCAAATAAGTTGTCAATTTCACAAAGCTAACCTCAAAAGACGTTTCGCCGCCTGGCTCCGCGGAAGTTGCTGGACCGATGTTTGAAACTGGAATCGGTAGAGGGACAAATTTTAAGAACAACCATGTAAAAATTATTGCTCTCGGTCATTTGGTCGCAGAGCAATAGAAGCTGAAAGTCGAAAATTCCACCTCTTCAAGGAGTGATGCCTCCTCGACGAAGTTCCCGATCCAACACTTTAATAGCGTTTCTAGACAAAGTTAATGTGCTCTTTCGAATAGCAATAAATTTTTTTTAAAGTGGTCTCTTTTGGTACATTTTCAGAAAAGTCACTTTTTTCCTACACTCGGTGAACTTTGGCTGCTTCCATACCTTGCCGGTTGAAATATTTCAACACAACATACCTTTTAGCCTGAAGTCCTACCTTTCCAATGATACCAAATATGCCATATATGATTCTCAGCAAGAACTGTTTATGATAAAGATTTTGCATCGAGGTCGGGCTACTAGCAAATTTAGGGTCATTGAAAACGAAATTTCTATTCTTATGTTTGTTATGGCAAAATAAGCAGATATTTTCGACGGATAACTCACGTCAGTCGATTAGACATAGCTCAAAGACAATAATTTGTAATATTTGTAAATTTTGCATATTGGGTATCATTGGAAAGCTTAGACTTAGACTTAGACTTAGACTCAGGCTAACTCGACCAAGGTATGTTGTGTTGAAATATTCCAACCGGCAAGGTATGGGTCTAGAAACGCTATTAAAGTGCTGGATCGGGAACTTCGTCGAGGAGGCATCACTCCTTGAAGAGGTGGCATTTTCGACTTTCAGCTTCTCTTGCTCTGCGACCAAATGACCGAGAGCAATAATTTTTACATGGATTTTCCCTAAATTTGTCCCCCTACCGATTCCAGTTGTTGAAGTTCGTTCAGCCCCACCGTGTTTATTTGTTTGATTTGAGGCTTTGTGAAAATGACAACTTATTTGACAGTTTAAACGACATTGACAATGGTCTATTCCATAGAGTTACACTCGAGATGTGCCAAGGTGGCGCTGTCATTATTTGAACATGTCTGGTTTCATATTTTTGTGATTTCCTTTGATCGACAGCGCCACCATGACACCTCTCGAGTGTAACTCTATGATCTATTCAATTGAGAAAATTTAGCAAGCAAGTTTGACATTTTAAGACAATGCGAAAAGAGCTGAAAACAAAAGATCGTTAACTTTACATTGCTATCTGCAGTTACTGCTTTCCTTTTTACGGACATTTTCTGATCATTGCTAGTGTCGTTTGAGATGTCAAATACATGGCCATTTTCATCCAGCTAACCTCAAACTACGAAACTTACTTTACAAGTATTGGTGAAAAGATCACTATTTGACTTTGACCTAATGGCCTCTTGAAGTGACACCATTTTTTGCAGTACTTTATTCTTTGCCCTCTATGTTCTGGTGAAACAACTCCCCTCTCGTAAATATCCATAAACTGTTACAGCCAGCAGTGAAGTTGATTCACACAAACAGAGCGCTGACGTTGGGATAAATAATGCCGAAATGTGATAGAATTATTAGGATTTAGTTTCCAAGCAGCATATCGCTGTTCGCCTAGTCGGTTGGCCTGTAGAGGCGCCACATTTTTTATAGTACTTCATTCTTACTGGACTATTTTTTGTGAAACAACTTCACATTAATTCATTCCTATGTGAAATGTCACAGCAGTGAAGTTGGTTCACATGAAAATAAGCGCAGTGACAGCAGTAATTTTATGACAGAATGTACTAAAATATGGGAAAACTCTATTACATTTCTTCTTAGTTTCTAAACATCATTCTCCTGTAGGAATGAATTCGTTTAGCAAATTTAAATATTCTCGCCAGAATAGCTTTTGTAATAGAATTTCGCTCGACATAAAAATGACATCTTTTCGATAACTTCAGATGACACTTGGCCCACTTGGCCCTTGTCTTTTGACGCTGGGCCACATTTTGATGTTCTGTTGTTTATATCAATCGTTTTAGCCGATAGAAAGGAACTATAAATGAAAACTGTGCTGGATGGTAATTTGTGGATCAAAAATAATGCAACGACAAGATAATGCTGACGTAAAACCAAAAAGTATTAACCTGACGTCGTACATTGACCTGGAGACCACGAGTGCCAGCTCGACTTCAAGTTCCAGTAATAGCGATCCAGTCGATATGGATTCAATAGTAATTCCTGAAAGTGACCTGTCCGATGATGATCAGACGACAGAAGTCGGTTACGATGAAAAGATTACAGCCAAAGAGCGAGCCATTCAAGAGGTGGACCTGTATCTGACAAAACTGCAAGATCGCCGAAAACAGCTGGTGGACGAGTGCAACAAATTGAAAGACGAAAAGGCGTTGCGACAGTCAAATAAATTGGCGAAACAGAATTGGGACAGTGGTGAGCATTTTTGAATATAATGACAACAAGACAAAAAAAGTTTCTTGACATTTTGGAGTGTCTTCTTTATGGTTTCAGATGCATTCCCGTGGAATACTGAGATCCAATCAACTTTGAAGAATGTTTTCAAATTGTCTTCGTTCCGACCACAACAACTGAAATGCTGTAACGCTGTGATGTCAAAACACGATGTATTGTTGATAGCACCTACTGGCGGAGGCAAAAGTCTATGTTACCAGCTACCAGTAAGCGTTTACACCGACACAAGTCAATTGACCTCACTTTTCACATCGTTCTTCCGTTACAGGCTGTAGTAAATCCAGGAGTAACAATAGTGGTATCTCCATTACTGTCGTTGATGGAAGACCAGGTGTGGTCTTTGAAGAACCTTGGTATCGAGGCTCAACTTCTGTCTTCCACGACCGAACGGAATCAGAGCAACGCAATTTTGAAGATGTTATCAGAAACCTCTGACACCTGTAAGTCCCCGTCTGTCTTCGTATTTTTAGTTCTCTTAGATAAACCTACCTTCCCTAGCTGTTCTAAAATTACTCTACGTAACTCCGGAACGGATGGCGAAAAGTAAGCGATTCCTCACCGCTCTCCAAAAAGCCTACTTCGCCAAGAAGTTAAATCTGATAGCCATTGACGAGGTTCACTGCTGTTCGCAATGGGGCCATGACTTCCGACCGGATTACAAGTTCCTGGGCGCTCTAAAGCAAATGTTTCCAGAAGTGCCGATATTAGGGGTGACCGCAACGGCCACCTCGAAAGTCATTGTTGATGTTCAGAAAATGTTGAACATCAGGAACTGTTTGGTGTTGCGAGCACCGTTCAACCGACCGAATCTGTACTATCACGTAAGTGTGTCGTGGCTGGTTGTGTAGTTTGTGGAGCTGAACGAAAGATTATTTCAGGTCATGGAAAAACCTTCCGAGAAGAGCGAAGTCTACAATTTGTTGTGTGACCTGCTCAAAGGGCGATTTGCTGGAAAATCGGGCATCATATACACATTCTCGATAAAAGATGCTGAGGATGTGGTGGGAGAGTTGATAACGAGAGGTAAATTTTTTGATTGAAATTTATTTTGATGTGAGCAGTGCAGGGTACGGAGGACAGTGTTACCTTTTGATGGTGTTTGGTTCCAACGCTTCTCTCGACCAAATATTTTTGTTTGATTACTCTCCAGCTTTATTCAATAGCACTGTCGCTACGACTTCGTAGCATCCGGCTTGAATTCCGTTTCATCAAACAATTAACTTTCAGATATTCAAGCCCGTCCTTATCATGCTAATCTTGCTGCCGACCGTCGTACATTAGTGCACAAAAAATGGTTAAGTGGATCGATACAAGTTGTTGTTGCAACTGTAGCTTTCGGAATGGGTATTGACAAGGTATGCTCGGTACAATCAGTCAGCAGTCAGCTACACGAATAAAAAACAAATATTTTCATTTGCTTGTTGTAACAGCCGGACGTTCGTTTTGTCATTCATCACACGATGAGCAAAAGTATGGAAAATTTCTATCAAGAAAGTGGTAGAGCCGGACGTGACGGTCAACGAGCTGAATGCATTCTGTTGTATCGTTTCGTTGATCTGGCTAAGATTACAACGATGATGTTTTCGGAAAGAACAGGTCTAGCGAACGCCTATGCTATGGCCGATTATTGCATCGATGCTTCGCGGTAAATTGATTCATTCGACAGACGACCATTGGCAAAAATTTGAAATTTTTTCTTCTCCATCCAAAGCTGTCGCCGTGATATTATATCGAGATACTTTTCGGAGGTGTGGAACGACAGTCGATGCAATCGGATGTGTGACCGTTGCTATCACATTGATTGCGTGAAAATACCCAAGATTGATATCACCAGTCACATTTTCGATCTGTATGCGATCATCGAGAATGCAGAAGGCGTAGACGTTAAACTGACTGGAACGAAGCTCATCGACGCATGGTATATGATCGAGAAAATGTCCCGTGAATTGTAACATACTCACAACCGAACCACTAATCATTGCAGGTATAAAAAGGGTCCAGTCAATCTCCGTTGCACCAACGTCGAGCTACCCAAACTAGATCGATATTGGGCAGAACAAATCGTCGCCTTTATGATTTTAGAGAAATATCTCAAGGAAGACTTCCACTTCACCGCCTACAATACGATCAGCTACATTCGGAAGGGACCAAATGTGCCGAAAAAGGAAGACGACATTCTGTTCCACGGTGCTCGCGTATTGAAATTGCCTGAATACGATGCGGTGTGGAACGGTAACGCAACAGCATCCGATGAAAGTGTTGCTGGAAGCAGTAGACCACGAAATTCAGGAGAAAAAAGGCGGAAAAATAGTTCCACTTTGAAGGAGGGCAGTGCGAAGCGAGCGAAAAGTAAACCATCCGGATCGACTAGCGTTGCCAGTCCCAAAAACCGAAATTCAGCTGGTAGCAGTTCTGCGACAACACCGAAAAGGCCAAATGTTTCGAATCGTTCGTCGGTGACGATTACGCCGAAGGCTGCTTCTGCCAGCAAAAAGACGACTAAGACGACTGAGACTGCCATCGAATCTGTTGCAGGTCTACTGGTACGAGAAACGGAAGCAAAATCAACTAGAGTAGAAGCTCCTCGGGTAAACGTTGTTGCAGATGATGTTATCTATGTCCCAGAGGATCAAAATGTAATTGAAATTTTGGATTAACATTAGACTATAGGGGAAATAAAGACATGAACTTCATTGAAGAATGAATTCGTATTAATTAGCTGGCGATGGTCCAAGGTGACCAATGCTACCCTATTCTTAGAACGGTGCTTTTTGCCAACACCAACCTATAGAACGATCTATTTCTGCTTTTTCAGCCTGTGTCTATCCGCTGCTGGACGAAGGTCTCCCCAATTCTCTTACATTCTGAAGGATCCATTGGAACTTGTTGCCAATTTGTGCCTGCAATTCTCTTTATTCCATTATTTGACCTCTAGGTCGTGTTTTAGATGGTCTCCAGTTCATGATCTCTTTGGTCCAACGCTCGTCCGTCCTTCTTGCAATATGTCCTGTCCAGCTCCACTTTAAAGATGCTATTCTTTCCATGACATCAACGAATTTGGTTTGCTGTCGGATCCATTGATTTGTCATTGCATCTCTCTGCGTAATTCAAAGCATACTCCGTTTATTTGCTCTTTGTGCCACTCTTAATTTATTTTCGGAAGCCTTTGTTAACGTTAACTTAATGTGAGCACGGGCAGTACACATGTACACACGTTTGTTTCAGACTATTGTTCATTTTGCTGTTGAAAATTAGCCTGAGTTTTTCCAACGCTGCCCATGTAAGACCAATTCTAGAACAATGGCTTGTGATCTTTCAAGGCAGTTCCTTAAACTTTTTCCTATGCAAACTCAGGTGATTGCTGGAAGCTTCATCAGTCAAAGTATATCAGAGTAAAAGTCGTTTCAGCTGCAGTACCAAGCGCGTGTACAAATAATGTGTCTCCTTGGTATCTTGGATACCGCGAAAATTTAAGGCCGAAAAACTGGATACGGGGAAATCTATCCGGCCTAGCGGGAAGAAATAATAAAAAGAAGAAAAAAGCGAGAAAATTACCAGAAATATGAAAATGAACTGAAATCGGGAAACGAACGGAAATCGGGAAATGACTAAAAATAGGGAAAGGACCACAAATCGCGAATTGACCAGAAATACGGAAACGTACTGAAAACGTGATTTGAATGGAAGTCTGGAAATGTCTGGAACTAGTAATCGGGAAATGACGACAAAATGACCAGAAATGAGAAATCGAGAAATAGAAAATATCCAGAAATCGGGAAATCGGTGCTTGTAATGAAGAATTGACTGAAAGAAAATCGTAAAAATATCGAAATGACTTGAAGTGAACAGTAATCAGGAATTAAAATGATTAGATTATAAGAGGTGAGTATACAACCGGAAACGAATCGTGATCTTTTCTAAAGGAAAATAGAAGAAGGCTTGGTCAATTAACTGCAATAGTGATCAAACGAAAATTTTCGCTCGCTTTGCTAGCGATTTCAGATTTTAAAGCATCGTTGACCAGTATATGACCACGACCAGTATTATAATCGGGTCTATTACTTCAATCGATCAAAGTATTCTCAGTTGGTTGATTTCAAATCTTGTACCTCACATTTTATAACATGCATTTTACTATATAAAGGACCATATTACCCATAGCTTGTTAATATTTTTGTCGTCGTTATCGATAACAGATGAATAGCCGTATGTGACAGGTCAACACGCTCGTTGTTTTTCGGAAACGTTAAAATATAGATAGTGTAGCTACTGAACCGATTTTGATAGACTTTTCATTATATTTTGAATGAATTTTGAACCCAACATAAATTTCAGTGAAATTAGCAATTTTCGTGGTGTTCTCTAAAGGCTTTTTAGTTTTTCGACAATATGTTCGGACTCAAAATCAGTGGCGGATTATGCCATGGGCAATTCGGGACTTTGTCCTGGGCGCTGGAAAAATTGGGGCGCTGGAAAAAATTATGAGCAAAAAAATGACTCTAAAATTACATAGGAAAATTTGAAATCGAAAATATCGCGCCAAATTTAGATCACTCTAGAGTGATTTCGTTATCAATATTTTAATGAAATTTAAACTTTTTATAGCCATGGCAGTATGGGCAGTATGTCACCTAAATCTTTACAAATTCTTCCAAGTCTCATTTTTATGTTGTATATTTTGTATTCATATACTCTCAAGTAATATTGACAAAGTCGGGTTTTAAAAAGCCTGGCGCAAAACTTGAGTCCAAAAAATTCACTTTAAAGGTATTTTGGCTAAAACCATAAAAATACAAACTTTTTTCAACAAAAGCAGAAGATCTGTCGATTTTTTTATCATGAACACATACCCTAATATTTTAATACTATCACCCATCAATTTTTTATTCTGAGTTGATATAAGCTTGTCCTGCAAATTCAGGTGAAAATCTACGAGTTTCTGAAAGTATATATATGTGTCGAAGGTCACCAAAAAAATACTTTATGTACTTCAGTGCGTATTTTATTGCTTCCGTACATAAAATCTTGTTGCTAACTCGTGCCTATTTTGCGCATACGATGTGTTGTCAACCTCGGCTTCGCCTCGGATTGACAATTTTCACATCTATTGCGCAAAATTTCCATTTACGCAATAGTTAGCAAAATAGCTATTAAGCTATTACAAGTCCGATGAAAGTATGAAAAAAGTTGAAAAATATTTCCGAATTTCGTTTTGCATGATCATTGTGAAATTCAAAGTGATCTCTAAAAACATGTGACCTTAAATATTGTCTTGTGAATCAGGAAAAAAATGTAACTTTGTTCGACTTAAAATCTTTACAGTGACCAGAAATTTGGTAAAATTAGAGTTTTTTGAAGCAAGTTGAAAAATCAATACTTCTGAGATAGAAACTCATTTTTTTATATTTAAGATTGATTAATAATAACTAAATAAGTCTCTTTTTTGTCGTTTACACAATGTTGATTTTCCCACTTGTCTCAAACATATTTTACTGATATTTCGAACCAAGGTTTCGACAATAATTCTGATGTAGATCGGTAGTTATGCTGGACTTTTCTTTTTTTTCTTGTTATCATCAGTGCAGATTCTGTGACTCTAGTCCGTACTACCTCCTTTCACTCATGCGAAGAAACTGTCTAACAAAACAGGAAACAAAACACCAAAAAACAGAACAAAATTGGCGCTAGATTTTTATTTGCCAGGGGCGCTAGAAACGTTAATCCGCCACTGCTCAAAATTCATAACTTTTTACTGCCCTCGGTCAAATTTTAGTGAATACCGGGAAGAAAACATTATTATTCATGCTACCTTGCGAAAATCCTCATTTTGTCCACTATGAAGCGTTGTGAAAATGGCGTTTTGTTGTCATTCCGAAAGGCGCCATTTTAGGTGAGCAAATAATCATTTTCTCCCTAAAATGGCGGGTTCAGCCATATTGGGCGAGAAAATGATTATTTTCTCACCTAAAATGGCTGAATACTAACACACGCTATTCATTTTATTTTCTTCGAAGTGGTCAAAAATGCGGATTTTCGCAAAAGTCAAGCATGAAAAACGTTGTGTTCACCTCGGGGAGAAAAAGGAAATTCCACCTTGGTGTTTCCTATTTTCTTCCCTTGGTTAACAAATAACTATTGCACACGCGGTACCAATAGCTTCGGCATAGTTCACTAGATACATAGACATCACGCGTCTTTTATTTAAAACGATTTCAGGCTTAACACCATTTCCTTTAAAGAAGAAAGACCGCTGCATGCACGGCAGTACTGTGCATAACCAAAATATTTGTTTCCCCTAAAAATTATTTAAATAACCGCGCCAGATTTCGGTAAAATGTTGAGGCGAAAATTCGAAACAAATACGCGAATGTCAAAAATGTATCGGCATGACTTTGATGTCATGCTTGCGGTGTTTTGGTTATTTGTTTGTTTACAATGATCGCCGATTTTGATACTCATGTACGTGATACGAATCGACGATTTGCAGCCGTGCACATTTCTGTCGATCAAGACTGGTTAGGTGGATGTGTGGAATGGTTCTTGTCCGAAACGCCACGAATATCCAATGAAAATTTGTATAAAAATGCTTACGAGCAATGGTTGTTAAGTGATTTGGCCGAGAGTGGAGTAAAATGCCTCCCACAGTCTGTGCTAAGCAATAAAAATGAATTCAAATTCACGGGAAACTATGCACTGCAGATGCAATACGTAATTGACATTGGTGAGATTTGCCACTGTCTGATATGTTGTGCTCTAAAGATTTACTTTAGCTAAGCTGTCTCCTGTATGCCTGTTGTTTATTTGAGAACTTCTTTAAAAAAGCATTTCTTGCCCTGTCTGTCCACTTAAGAGAGGTCTGCTCCAATTTTTTTTTTCTTTTAAATATTTTTGTCCTTGCAGCCGAATCAGCTTATGAACAATACAGAACCATTCACGATAAAAAATTGGATGAAGCCGAAGAACCTGAAACGGAGCAGCGTCAACGCAACATTAGCAAAAAGTAAGCTCATTGTGATCACAAGTCGTCTAGCTATCGAATGTCATTACAATCTCCATACGAATACAGGCGAAGGACGTTAAAGCTTGAACTGACCGATGGCCACACTACCGTCACTGCAATGGAACATTGTCCCATTCCGTGCTTAAATACCAAAATGGTTCCCGGAATAAAGATTTTGATAAAAGGTGAGACGTTACTGTGAACCTTGTAAGAGATCACGTAGCAACGGGGTTCATTTCCGATCAGGTTCAATGCGGTGTGTCAACAAAGTATTGTTTCTGCAACCGGGAAACGTCACAGTATTGGGAGGTGAAGTTGAAAAACTGTCGATCGAAAATGCCTACGAAAATGTTCTGCTCAAGGCGATGGGGCGTCCGATAACGTCTACACCGAGATTAGACTATAAAGGTCAGTACTGAACTGGTGGCAATTGCGTTTGAGTTGATTAATGTTTAAAAATTCGTGATGTAGAAACTACCGTTGCGGAACAACACAAACCAACACTAATTATGCCACCAGCACCGCCACCAGTGGTGCATCATAATCCACAAACCCCACGGAATATCATGCACGACGATGACGACGATTTATTCTCTAATCTGGACATCGATTACCTGAACACAAATGTCGCGACGAACCAATCGATTCGTGTACAACAGAACTCAAATGTAGCAGCGAATCAACCGACTGCTGTGCAACAGAGCAATCCAACGACTAACGTTAACCAGTTCTTGGATGACGACGACGATATTTTCTTTGAGGCGGATATTCCGGACGCTTCGGTAACTAATAACATTCCAAAATCGAATCACAACGCCTTCGATGACGATGATGACTTTGATGTGGCGGAAGTCGAAGCTAACATTCAACTCAACCTTCGGAATGAGGAACGTAGACACGTGAGCAGTAATGCAATTACGGAATCGTCGTTGAGATCGACTGTGGAAGCGACCCAGAATCAACTTGATTTCGATTCGGACATCGACGAAATGTTTTCCAGAAACAGTGTGATAGAACGGGCCGTTGACGAATTTAAGATCGCTGGTTGTCCGTTGGTTACAATTTTGCAGTTACATTCACTTGATGACAGCGAGAAGAGCGAACGATCGTTTGTGGTGAAATGTGAGATATTTAAGACTGTCGAGAGCATTCGGATTGTGTCGAATCGATATGAGATTGTGGTGCTGATCACAGATTCAACCGGTTTGCAGTTGGAGGTGAGTTTTCAAATTTCGATCAACAAAGTTGTACAAAATCGAAAAATGAGCTGCGGTGGATTGAGCAGTAGGTAGCAACGGGGGGGGGGGGGAACTACGCGGGCAAATACTGTGACAGGTGTCATTTGATATTGATACTAATAGATGCCAATAGTCGTCAATGACGACAATAGACACCAATAGACGCTAACACACACCAACACATCACACGCCACTACGTACTATTTCCGTCTATTGGTAAGTATTGGTGTATCATTGGTGACTATACGCGTCCATTGGTGACTATACGCGTCTATTGGTGACTATACGCGTCTATTGGTGACTATACGCGTCTATTGGTGACTATACGCGTCTATTGGTGACTGTTCCGAGAAAGATCTGCGTGGGAAAATACTGGATCAGTTACATTTGCTATTGATGCCAAAAGCCGTCAATAGACACCAATAGCTACCAATCGACGCCAGCTGCCGATACACGTCAATAGCCTCCAATAGGCACCAATATGTAAATAGGTGGGACAAGATTTCCTCGTGTAGTTTCCCCCTCGGATGCAACAGTTTGAATGATTATTTGATAATTTGGGTTCAAAATCGGGAACGGTCATGACGACTCTAGTATCGTATCGAGAGCATCGTTTCCATTTTCCCCCAAATTGTGTAAACTGTTGCGCTTGGCATCATTCATGACTTGGTCTTGGATAGTGAGCTCAACATATCCGTTGACCTACATCAGCCATCCGCATGCAATTTTTTCGATTTTGCGGCAAGCTCTTGTAGCATCCACTTAAACAATTTCTCCTCAAGGTAAAGGTGAATAACGATGTCATCGCCGATTGGGCCGACGTAACTGCCGAAGAACTACAACGGATGAGACAGACGATAAATCAGCGACCGCAACAACGACAACAAATGGAGAATATTTTGAAGAAATTGTCCGACACAATGACTGCGTTCGACGGTTTTATGCGCATCGAATATTCGCACAAAAATCAAATGCCCGAAGTAACGGAAGTGATCGAAAGCAAGGCGGAATATGAAGAAATTTTACGGAAGAAATTGGCCAAAAGGATTTGAAATAAAAGCCAGCCGAAGCGTTTTGTTTGGTAAAAATTTTTGATTTCTTTCATTTATCACCTGTCTCCTGGACAATATTCGTACAGTCACAACAATAATAATTACATACGGGGGCGTTAGGCTATGCCTTAGAGTCTAAGAAAACTTAAAAATAATGAAACACACAAATCGAGTACTCACAGGCAAGACAAACACACCAAAATTGACTCCCTTTCATTCTCTCTCACTCACTCTCTATCTCTCAACTATTATCAATAAACTGGAGCCGGTTTGTAGAACATTTGCTTGAATTGTTCGTATGTGATCCACAGGGCCACATTCCATAACGATATCCGAGCAAAGGATGGAACAAATCTGCACAGAAATTAGACGTTAAAGTTTCGTTCACTTCGTCAAAGGTCGACTCGTCTTACCCTTTATAAAATGCGGCTGGTCCTTCCTTTTTGGCCGTTCTTATTGTACAATCAATAGCACCAGTATACATTCCTCTCGGCGAATTCATATAGCGCGTTTTCACGACATCTATCGGTGATGCGACTACTGTGGCGCAAAAACCTGGTGAAAAAAAAAACATTTTCGTCAGATTTGATTCTGGGGTCGGTTCATAAATGTAACACAAACCTGCTACTACAGCCGAACTGAAGTGACACTGGATGTTGTCTTTCATCAGCAAGTATTGCATGAAACAATCCTTCACAATGTCATAACACACAATTTCGGCGACATTTACAATTGAATTACGGAAAATATTCGGCACAGCACCTTTCCACAAACCACGAACGCCCTCTTCTCTACCAATCGTTCGATAAGCCTGCAAAGAAAATATCGGGCAGATTTAGTACATGTGCCCTGTCGAACCGGTCTGCATAGACTTTACCTGCATCGTGGATTTATATCTGGTGCCGCTGCTGTTCTTATTCTGTGCTTGAAAACGAACTTTCACAACATCTGTTGGCTGTGCACAAATGACCGCAAATCCTCCCGTAGTCAAACCGGCCATCATTCGCGTGAGAATATTCATACCATCGGGAGATTCGTTCAGTAATTTTTGATAGAAACTCTTTGTTCCATCATATAAGCCAATACGTATCGAGGCGAAGCACATCTGTCGCTGCAGACCAGCTGATAGGCCATTGTACAAAGCACGAGTACCTTCCTGTCTCGCTATCGTTGTCATGGTGCCGACCAGTCCTCGATACTGTACCGCTTCTGCTGAGATTAAACCATTCGAGACCAATTTGACAGCGGCACCTTCTCCCTGTATTTGAAGTCGAACCTTAGCTGTGTCAAATGGAAATGTCGCGAAATCAGCTGGAAAGAAGAACATTAGAAATAAGGGTAAGTGAAAAATTGGGAGAAAAAAATGGGATTCAATTACCTATGCATGCCGCAGTTCCAGCAGTAAGGAATTTGATGGGTAGCGGAGCATCCAGATCATTTTTAATCGGGGCTTTCATTTTGAGTTTTTATTTGATATTCTGGAAGAAAACAATATTTATACGAATTAGTCATTGGTCCATATCCATCTTCTACACTCGATAGATTCTACAAGCTAAATTTACGAAAATTCATGTGTCGGATTTAGCATCAACTGGTTTTCGTTTCAAGACATTCAAAAGCATTGGTTCCACATTTTGAATCAATTTTCGATAGCCATCGTTTAAAGTTAAAACTTGCTGCTTCCAACTCGCTCTACCTGAGTCCCTTAGATTTTATTTAAAAAAAAAGTTCGCTCGAAAGAAGTTACCCTGTGAAGCAGTGATCAACTAGAGTGACAAAAAAATCATTTAGCGCCACAGCACTAGCTACTGTGACGTTATATAGCACAAAAGTTTATTGTACATTTCGCATTCGAATGCCATTCGCTCATATTCTCCATTCATTCACTCATATTTACCGTTCATTCGCTCACATTTTCCTGCATTCACTCATATTTTCCCTTCATTCAACCACATTTTCCCGTCATTCGCTCATGCTGAAAACAAACGAGACATTGAAAACGTGTTTTGGTCCTTGTTTTCATTGACAGATGCAGCAGTCGCGATTTTTAATAGAAAACGTTCTAACTTCATTTGACAGTTTCGAAAGTTTCGTCATGAAAAATAGGACCAAAACACGTTTTCAATGCCTCGTTTGTTTTGAGCATCATAATTTGTGTTCGGTCGTTCCACTCATTCGCTCGTATTTCTCTACATCAGCTCCCCCTCGAGATTTTCTTAAAAGCCTTCGACAATATTGATTCAAACAACGCACAGTGCTTTGATTCAAAATATCGAAATTTAGCTCAATGTTCGAACTACGTCAACGAAACTAATCAAAACCTTACAGTCGATGATCTTTAAACCCGGTCGAACAAAGTGTTACTTTCTTATTGGATAGATGGAGCGGATCGATTATAGCTCATAAGATCGTTACCTCGATCGTTACACTAAATTTTGAATGAACTACACACATACGCAAGTTCGTAAATTTTTCTTCGGCGAATGAAAAACTTTTTGTTTATTGTTAGCCTACAGGGACGTATGTAACTGCCAGTTAAAAAAAAAAATCAAAAATAACTCAATTTACCTCCTACACGCAGCTTAAACGATTTATTCGAATTATTCTAGGTCGATACACAGTTAGATTCTGAACCGAATATTTTGACTTTTGCATTGATATCGAATGCACACACTAGATACTAGTCTGATTTTAATTGTAAATCACACTGCAGTGATTATACACTAAACTGAATCAACAAAATATCCAAGTTGCAATCAGCAGAATAATATAAAATATATCGCACGAAAACGACATGCAACAAAGGTTTATATAGTCGGTTTGATTCACTTTTGCTTTTAAAACTATTTTTAGAGTTATAATGTCAACTAACTCGTCCGACGGTTTCAATTCAACTAAAAATCAGTTTTCTTTATCGAAAGTAAAATGGAAACAGATGATCGATAGACTGCGTAACCGTTATAACGTATAGTTCCTTTATGGAAAGATTTCCGACTAAAAATTGTTAGTTGAAATTTTGAATATTTGGAAGACATAGACAGTGATTGATTATGGACAATGTTATATATTGTGTACATAGTTATATGGTGTCTACTCCTACTTAAAATGCATTCATAGCGCTCATGTTTACTGTTTACGAATGAGAATATCAAAACAAAAACGGAATAGGAAAATTTTTGTTAGTATCTCATCAGTAAATGTTGTAAGTGCCGGTTGTATGGTTTCATAAAATTGGTTTACAACGTGTATAACAATCCCAGTGCACAATATTTTTGCCAATGGAAAATTTATGAACATTTCCTCAAAAAATTCCATTGCAAAAAAAAATCCTTCAGTCTTCGGTCAAGATGAGCAAATATTTTACGCCGATATCGTTAGGTACCTACTAATGTGTGTCATGCAAAATGTTTCTTTTATTTGTGAATCAATGTCACAACGATAGAGACACACGAAGTAAACAGCATAAACATTGCAAAATTAAATCAATAAATTATTTTGAAAAGATGCCCTCTTGGTCGATACGCACCAAATACTTTCGGAATTGTGAATGATAACGATTCGGTCAGACGATGATTGCAATTAATTTTTGCATACGCATTTCTATTTCATCTGCTCAGTGGTTTTTTTGTGTGTGCAACCGATAGCAGTTCTTTCGATGAGCTGTTTCTGTATTGATTGTCATAAAGAATAATGTCCTAAAATAACTTATCTGTAAACATCCGTCTTCCGTGAGAAAAGTTGAGTTTAAGACATGAATCTTTATCAGATTTTATTACATTTGAGAAATAACTAAAACAAAAGTAAGGTCATACGGATACGAATAGGTAAAGTCTTCTAATACCGACGGCTCGCTGATCTTAAAATCTGCTGGAGCCAGAATATACTGCAATCATCCTATTTGAAAAATCTATTGAACTAGACAGGCAGCACTGAAGGCGTTAGCACAATACTCTCTCTAGTAAACAAACTCTCAGCTCTCTGTGTCAAAAATTCATACCTTACTTCTTTGTATTCTACAAACGCTATTTTACATTTTTTCAGCTCCAAAGGCTCTTTGACACTTTCACCACCTTAGAAAAAGTAGTTTCATTGCTAGAGAGAGTATTGGTTAGCATCATGTACTGTTAAGTCGGCATTAAGTCGCTGGAATGATGGAAACCATTACCACTATCAACCCGAAATCGCAGACGAGCTAGCCAAAACCGGGGCGTTCAGCACACCAATCAGCCCAGAAAAAATATTGGGACAACATTACTGCATTAATAATATGTAAGAAGAAATCAAGTTTCTTCGGAATATATAAGCAGAACAATACTGAAAATCTCTACGGGTGTAACAACCGGACACTACGGATTTAACAAACGACTCACAACTATCGTGAAATGGACGGTTTCAGGATGCGATATGTGTGTTTATCACACTGACACACCCGAAAATTATCAAGAAAAGACGAAGGCAATTACATCATCGGGTATAACATGATCAAATCCCTACAACCCAAGGACATCCTAAACTACATTGCTAGTACAGGAAGGTTCTAAAAAACAGAAATTGCATTAACAAACCTTAGGCAGCACAATGGGCCCAAACAGAGGCTCCGTCCGTGCTTTACCACAGTAAAATGGTTAGCTTTTAAAAAAAGGTCATACGAAATAGCGACCATTGTTACCTTGTCGAAGTTTCAGTTGCTCGTAACAAATACTGTAATCTAAATCTACACACACAAACTAAAAATAGATATCTCGTAACACATGACCCATCGTACTAAATACCTAGACGACCTAGACCTGATGTACACTCTCAAAAACTTTATCCACCTTCACAGCATCTTCTTATCGAGTTTCATTATTTTCGAAATTCTCACAAGTTCTATAAAATCTTCTTCCAGTAATTTTCATCGAATCGAATTCCGTAAAGTAACCCCTGATGTACGTTACATATGCCACTCAGATCTATTAGTTTACCATTTAACATTTAAGTGAGCTTCTATACGGAATCAAACGCAGACAATCAATTTTATCAAAGTCTGTGATCGTAATTAATTACACATTCGTTTAATTACACTTGGAGACGACATTACGAAACGTGAGCATTTTTGTATATGTAGTGTACTAGTCATATGGATAATATCTATTGGAAATAGCATTAGACCTGCTCAGCTTTCGGGGATTGTGGGATATTGGGCTCAGGGCTTATTTTAGAGAATTTTAATTCTGAAAATTCCAAAAATTCTGAAAAAATTCCGAAAAAGTTCCGAAAAATTCTGAATTTTTTTTCGGAATTTTTCAGAACTTTTTCAGAATTTTTTCAGAATTTTCGGAATTTTCAGAATTAAAATTCTCTAAAATAAGCCCTGATTGGGCTAAATAGGTGTTTCTCTGGTCCGGAAGGCATTGAGAGCGAGGCATTTGTTCCAATGTACGAATACATTGGTTAGATCAATAAAAAAGATATCCGCCATAATTGTCCTCTCTTTCAACCAACGCTTTTGTACATTTAAACTTTGCCTCGCTCCCCATGTCTAAACTATTTTTTAAAATTCTACACAAAAATGCGGGCCCTATTTTTAATATTAGGTGGAATGGAATATCAGGAATTTGATTGAAATATGCATTCTTATAATTATCTCGCTGTACATATTTTTGGAAACTTGGGACTCCCTCTTACGTGTGTTCGTAATCTCACCGAAAATAATTGGCGACGACACCTAACGACTTATCTTAAATAACGAATGTTCTCATGATTCTTCCTTAATTATATTAGGGCTTTCTGTAATCACGTCCTTTTGTGCCGTTCCAGACTCGCCGTCTGTATGTGTTTAAAACGATTAGCAGTCCCTATGAGCATTGGATCATTAATTAACGAATAAACCATTTCAATAATTTTCAGGAAAGTCATTAGGCTGCTCATTTCGAATTGATACGTTGACACACTGTGTCAGCTGTAATTACATTTTCACCTCGGTATACTTTTTGTCTAAAAGTTATTCGATTAATTGTTTGGAGTATTCGAAGTAGATTCGGTTGCGATCGAAACCTGCTATAATGCGGTTGATTCAACGGATGCTGTATAATGCTTCAATAATCAGTTTGTTTCAAGAGCTTTACAGAAAGTATCCGCATCCCATTGTCATTTACGACAATTCCACATATGAAACCATTGCTATCTACCAAGCAATGAATGCACTTAACAGTCAATGGATATCTAAGAGCTTGGAACACGATCATAGTACCAGTGATCTGCCTTCAATTGAGGTCAATTCTCTGCATGTATTTTGTATCGATGGTGTCTTAGATTCGATGCATCTAATTCGGAACAACATTTTGCGGACGTCTAACAGTTACATAATTCAAAATCTAATATTATTCAGTGACCACGAACCACCTTGTACCCTGAATGTTTTTGCGGAAAATGAAAGACTCCATCGAAATACTATGCTGTGCCAACATCGTATAGAACTTATCACTTGCTGGCACTGGCCTCAAGAATTTGATCAATCCAATCCATCTCTAACGGACCTTCTATACCAACCAATAAATCTAAATTTGTTAGAAATTCGAATTAGAGCACACTTCTCACCACCGAATGGTTTTACTCCATGTTTTTCGGGTCGGTTTATTTTCTCCGGTCTGAACTCAATGGTGGTGGCTGAAATAATGTCAAAATTAAATGCAACTCCGAGATATTGCAACGAGGACATTGTGAAAACGATGAAAACTGGATTTTGCAATAAAGGAGATAAAATGAACGACGATGATGCTAAGGCGCTGCTACGACGGTTGAAATATGAACCTCAGAGACCCAAATTCAGTTTCTTTCGCTTTGTTTTCGACTCACGCATGATCAAATATTTGTTTTTCGAACGGGCTGAGTGGTTAGTGTCATTAATTCTTAAGATCACCTGGGTCATGAATTTCTTTTAAATTCAATTACAGTAAAGGTCCACCAGATATAAATATGAATATTGGGGCTTTGAACGAAAACAGCACTATGAGAGCACTTGTGGCTACCGAATTTTCGTGCATTACAGCTACAGTTCCAACTGCGCCTGCTGCAACGTCGTTCCTTCTGAATACCTTTTACAACAGTGCTGAGTCGATTGCTTTTTTCTGTACCGTGGTACTGTTTACCGCTTCACGAATTCTAATTTCTAAATCACCATTCCCTCAATGGCCTAATATTTTCTACTCAACATTTGTGGTGTATCTGAACCAAACCTCACTGAAGCCGAGAACAGAGGCGGAACGAATTTTGTACGGATTTTTGTTGGCCTTGTCGGTCACTACAAGTGTTATGCTATCTGGTATCATTTTTACTAACATGTTCAATAATGCGTCAAGTGAGCCGATTCAAACGGTCAATGATCTAGCTGCATCGAAATATAAAATATTAGCACTGGACAACGCTGGTAATTGGACGGATAACGTGAGGTTGCTTTCGAAAAAAAACACACAAAATAGCTACGGGGCTAACAAAACTGAATATTTGCAGAGAAGATATTCGCGTGAGGGTGACTAGTGTACAAAATGATGTAATAATCAATCAGTTAGTCACAAGAAACAAAACGACTGCAATGGCAATAAATGAAAATTTATTGAGTTTAGTGAAGCCAGTACAAGATTCTCCGAATTGGAATTATAAGCTGCGCCGCGACTTCTATCAAATACGTGAGAAACTACGTAAGTATTTCGAATAAAATTTAAACCTTAGATGCTATAAGTAAGATAGTCTGGCAGAACACCAGAGATTAATGTTAATCTTTTACGGGCGGTTAAGTCATCTCTTATCGACAGCAACGACAAGAATAAGCAATGAAATGATTGGAGCCTGAAATTGTTTCGATCCAATAATTACATTGATGATGTCAATTCCGTCTGTAAAAGGTTTTTCATTGGGTGTACCATTTCGACACGTCAAAGTAAAATCAACTTTACTCTGTCGTGATTTCAATCGATTTGTTATTTAGATTGTGGATACTTTGCGTACAGAATTTCAAACGACTTGCCGCTGGAAAATGAAATTAATCGAATACTTCAACAGATGGTTGAACATGAATTTATCTCAGCCTATAAGAAATGGTCCACCCACATTTTGAAATTCATCAAGTTATTTGCAACATTTTCGCAGGAAGGTAGCCCACCAATTTCTTTCGAAAGAAGCCACGGCATCTTTTATTTATGGTTCTGTGGCATTTTGTCCAGTTCGGTTGTATTTCTGTGTGAAAAGTTGTTCAAATTTACACATGGGTGAAAAAGTCAGCAAGGATGCTGAAGTTTGATTTTATTTATTCAAATTACATAATGTTGATGTTGCAAGTTTGAATATCGGAAATTACAAGTTTTATATGCAAGGGAACTCAAAGTTTTTTTCGGAACAACCGGATACCGCTGATTTAACAAACGACTCACAACTATCGGGAAATGGACGGACCCAGGATGCGATCTGTGTGGCTATCACACTGACACAGCTGAACATTACCTCTGTGACTGTCCACCTTTCATCATGAAAAAACGAAAGCACTGAGGCAATTACATCATCAGGTATGATCAAAAACTTACAACCCAAGGACATCCTAAACTACATTGGCTAGTACAGGAAGGTTCTACAAAAACAGGAGTAGCACAAATCTTAGCCAGCACAATGGTCCCAAGCTTTAAAAAAAGGTCATACGAAATAGCGACCAATGTTACTCAGTAGTTCATATTCCCTTTATCCACCTTCACAGCATCTTCTTATCGAATTTTACTATTTCGAAATTCTCACAAGTTCTAGAAAATCTTCTTCCAGTAATTTTCATTGAATCGAATTCCGTAAAATAACACCTGATGTACATAATATTATGCCACTCAGATCTATTAGTTCACCATTTAACATTTAAGTGAGCTTCTATTCGGAATCAAACGCAGACAATCAATTTTATCAAAGTCTGTGATCGTAATTAATTACACATTCGTTTAATTACACTTGGAGACGACATTACGAAACGTGTACATGTGTGTGTAGTGGACATAGCATCACCAAAAGCTGAGCAAGCATATTGGAATGGAATAGCTGGAATTTGATTAAAATTATGGGTTCTTATGATTCTCTCGCTGTATATATTTTTGGAACTTGGAATTCCCTCTTACGTGTGTCCGTAATGTGTAACTAGTTAACTGAGTGACACCGTGGCTCACCGAACTAAAAAAAAAAAATTGGCGGCGACACTTAGCGAAGTATCTTAAGTGACGATTGTTCTAATCCAACTTTTTTAATTATATTAGCGCTCTCTGTAATCACGTCCTTTTGTGCGGGCGGTTCCAGACTCGCCGCACGGAAAATCCGGGAATTTCGATAAAGGCTGTGTAACTTATAATATAGCTGTAGTTTTTATAATATAGCTGCATGACTTATAAAAATATAGTTACTAAACGCATATTCTGTTAATGTTGGTTATTTACGTGCAGTATAAGTTACACAACTATATTATGGATTACAGAGCTACATTATGCACCGTGGACACATGTTATAGCTAGGATCTGCATATTGTGGCTGTGTACTCTATATCATAGCTGTGTAACGCATATTTGACGTATGAAAAATATAGCTGTGTGCTGCATATCAGAAAATGTATGGGACCATGAATTCAAGTTATGATTCGTACTGACGCTTGGTCGGACTCAATGTTAATATATAAACAAAAACTGTTCTAAAATATCTTGGCTGATTGTAATGAAGCTTGACCATCAGGTTATAGTAATCCGTACAAACACAGACGAATGAAAATATCAGGAATTTTACTGCGTTAGAAGCGAATTAATTAATTAGCAAAGTCGTAAAAATCAAACTCGTCATTTCACAGAAAAATAAGACGAATTAGCGATTCGCGTGGTTACAATTCACTTTCTTTCAGAACCTAAAACAATCCTTGTAGTGGCAACTCACAAAAGTAAAATATAAAAACTACAGACTTGAATAAGGCTGTGTGCCACATTATATAGCTGTAGAATTTATATTCCCGTACCAACGCTTCAAAATAAAGACGTGTTGAAGCACAAGCAAAGTTAGCACATCAGCAGCATAGGTGATGCTCGGATTCTCAGGTTAAGCATCAATCGGCGCGGTTAGTACTTGGATGGGTGACCGCAAAATTCATGAAAGTTTATGAAAAAAAAAAATTTATTTCTCGCGATAGATTTGAAATGCGTGTCACAGCTATAATATAAAGTACACAGCTATTTTAACTACAGTCTTCGCAATATGCATTACACAGCTATATGCCAAAAAATGGGGGTGCTAAGTCCACTTATAGCTCTCACACGTATATTGGGATTTTCCGTGCGTCTGTATGTGTTTAAAAAGATTAGCAGTCCCTATGAGCATTGGATCATTAATTAACGAATAACCATTGGTATCACATTTCAATAATTTTCAGGAAAGTCATTAGGCTGCTCATTTCGAATTGATACGTTGACACACTGTGTCAGCTGTAATTACATTTTCACCGCGGTATATTTTTTGTCTAAAAGCTATTCGATTAATTGTTTGTGGAGTATTCGAAGTTGATTCGGTTGCGATCGAAACCTGCTATAATGCGGTTGATTCAACGGATGCTGTATAATGCTTCAATAATCAGTTTGTTTCAAGAGCTTTACAGAAAGTATCCTCATCCCATTGTCATTTACGACAATTCCAGAGATGAAACCATTGCTATCTACCAAGCAATGGTTGCACTTGACAGTCAGTGGGTATCTAAGAACTTGGAACACGATCATAGTACCAGTGATCTGCCTTCAATTGAGGTCAATTCTCTGCATGTATTTTGTATCGATGGTGTCTTAGATTCGATGCATCTAATTCGGAACAACATTTTGCAGGCCTCTAACAGTTACAGAATTCAAAATCTAATTTTATTCAGTGACCACGAACCACCTCGTACCCTGAATGTGTTTGCGGAAAACGAAAGACTCCATCGAAATACTATGCTGTGCCAACATCGTATAGAACTTATCACTTGCTGGCACTGGCCTCAAGAATTTGATCAATCCAATCCATCTCTAACGGACCTTCTATACCAACCAATAAATCTAAATTTGTTAGAAATTCGAATTAGAGCACACTCCTCACCACCGAACGGCTTTATTTCATGTTTTTCGGGTCGGTTTATTTTCTCCGGTCTGAACTCAATGGTGGTGGCTGAGATACTGTCTAAATTAAATGCAACTCCGAGGTATTGCAACGAGGATATTGTGAAAAAGATGAAAACTGGATTTTGCAATAAAGCGGATAAAATGAACGACGATGAAGCTATGGGGCTGCTACGACGCATGAAATATGAACAGAAACACCAATTCAGTTTCTTTCGCTTGGTTTTCGACTCACGCATGATCAAATATTTGTTTTTCGAACGGGCTGAGTGGTTAGTGTCATTAATTCTTAAGTTCATCTGGGTCATGAATTTCTTTAAAATTCAATTGCAGTAAAGGTCCACCAGATATAGATATGAATGTTGGGGCTTTAAACGAAAACAGCACTATGAGAGCACTTAGGCCCATCGAATTTTCGTGCATTACAGCTACAGTTCCAACGGCGTCTGCAGCAACTTTCTTCATTCGGAATACGTTATACAACAGTGTTGAATCGATTGCTTTTTTCTGTACCGTGCTACTGTTTACCGCTGCACGAATTCTAATTTCTAAATCACCATTCCCTCAATGGCCTAATATTTTCTACTCAACATTTGTGGTGTATCTGAACCAAGCCTCACTGAAGCCGAGAACAGAGGCGGAACGAATTTTGTACGGATTTTTGTTGGCCTTGTCGGTCACTACAACCATTATGCTATCTGGTCTGTTTTTTACTAACATGTTCAATAATCCGAAAAATGAGCCGCTTCAAACAGTCAATGATCTAGCTGCATCGAAATATAAAATATTAGCACTGGACACCGCTGGTAATTGGACGGATAACTTAAGGTTGCTTTAAAAAAAACACAAAATAGTTACTGGGCTAACAAAACTGAATATTTGCAGAGAAGATATTCGCGTGAGGGTGACTAGTGTAGAAAATGCTGTAATAATCAATCAGTTAGTCACAAGAAACAAAACGACTGCAATGGCAATAAATGAAAATTTAGTGAGTATAGTGAAGCCAACATATGATTCTCCAAATAAGGATTATAAGCTGCGCCGCGACTTCTATCAAATTCGCGAGAAACTATGTAAGTAGATGATATATTGAGAATCTTAATACCTTAGTTACTATAAGCAAAATCGTCTGGTAGAACACATTACGGACATTTTTGTTAACCTTTTACGGACAGTTAGCAACGACAAAAATAAGCGATGAAATGTTCGGTCTTTTGAAAGCAGACAGAATGATTACATTGATTATGTCAATTCCGTCTGTAAAAGGTTATCTTCGGAGTAACGTCACCATTTCAATCGATTTTCTTATTTAGATTGCGGCTATTTTGCGTACAGAATTTCAAGCGACTTGCCGCTGGAAAATGAAATTAATCGAATACTTCAACAGTTGGTTGAACATGGATTTATCTCATCCTATAAGAAATGGTCCATGAACATTTTGAAACTCACCGAATTATTTAGATCATTTTCGCATGAAGGTAGCCCACCAATTACTTTCGAAAGAAGCCACGGTATCCTTTATATATGGTTCTGTGGCATTTTGTTCAGTTCGGTTGTATTTCTGTGTGAAATATTATTCAAATTTACACATGGGTGAAGAAGTCAGCAAGGATGCTGAAGTTTGATTTTATTGATTCAAATTACATAATGTTGCACGTTTGAATATTTAAAAATACAAGTTTAAAGGGCATAGGCAGGAATTTGTACTTTGAAAATAGTGAAAACTTTCCAAGATGGAATAGGAAGCTGGATGCAACTTGCTTAATTATATTAACGGTATCTTTTTCACGTCCTTTTGTACGCTTCAGTGTGTAATTAGGAAGAACAAGCCATTGCTAACCATTTCAATAATTTACAGAAAAACCATTAGGGTGTTCATTTTGAACTGAAACGTTGGCACGTTGAGTCAACTACATTTTCACCCTGACAAAATTATTTATTTATTCAAAGCGAAAAAAAAGACTGCTCGCATACGGCGCAGTCAGTAAAAAAACGATCTTTTCAATCAACAAATATTACAATAAATAAAAATCATGATTCAAAGTCAAGGGGGGTAAATAAATAGTTTTCTTTAAGACGTATATAATGATTATGCTTAAATCTCTCCGCTTTATCTGCAATATACCCTGCTTTCTGGAATTATAATTTTTTGTTTAAAAGCTACTCAGTGCGGCTTAGGTATTCGAAGTTAATTCGAAGTTGATTGGACGGATGCTGTATAATGATTCAATAGTCAGTTTGTTTCAAGAGCTTTACAAAAAGTATCCGCATCCCATTGTTATTTACGACAATTTCACATATGAAACCATTGCTATTTACCAAGCAATGAATGCACTTAACAGTCAATGGATATATAAGAGCTTGGAACACGATCATAGTACCAGTGATACAATTAGGATCAATTCTCTACTCATATTTTGTGTCGCTGGTGTCTAACATTCAATGCATTTAATTCGGAACAGCATTTTGCGGATCTCTAACAATTACAGAATTCAAAATGATGGTGGTTCGAAAGTGTCTACTCAGTGAGTACTACTCACACCGTGCCTCACATTTGCAATAAACGACAAATCAGCCAAACGGTAGCAGCTGCTTAGTCAAACTCAGTCGTACGAGGGGCACCCTAAAAGTTTCGGGAATCGGGTATTTCCGATGCATAATAGTATTTAATTTGAACATATTCGTAAATTTCAACATTTTTTAAGGTAAATAGCCAACTCAGTTCGAAAAAAGGGTGTACTCAGACATTAAGGGCTTATCATTAAAAATTGAACTAAAATTTCACGACTTTGGCAAGTTTAGACCAGGGTTTCTGTTGTTTGGGTCTCAGTATCGATGTAATACCAGCATAGTTCGATAAAAGAATCCTAAAAACATGTATCTAAGGAATCCTAACAGATTTCATCAGAAATTTCGGGAAAAATCGAAAGAATTAGATTCATATGCAATTTCACTGCGAGAGCGGCCCTACAAAATGGATCAGTTTATTTCTAAAATTTGAGATGTAACATGACCTGTTTCCTAGTGAAACAATAGCTTATGTTTCAGTTATAAAAGTCCATCCCTTTCCAGGCAGAACGTTTTTCCGCTTCTGAGATATTAAGGCCGAGAAATTTAAATCACGAAAAAGCCTGATACGGAAGTCTCACTTTGAGATCAATTTAATTAATTTGCTTTGAGTAAAAGTGAGGAATTTATAGTCGAAAAAAATACAGTAAAAATATAAGTTCTCGGAAAGCTTTTAGCGAAATTGTTCTAGGACTACACAATTTGCCAAGGGACACTGACTAAGACCAAACTGGTTTTATCTGCGTATAATTATTTCACATGAATTATGACTTTTCTGATAGCTGAGAGTCCAATGCAACAGCAAGGTACTTTCAATTATCAAAACCTGTTTTTGAGGCAGATCTGTGGAGCTCTGAATCCGTCAGCAGTAGGTGTTTTTAATTTATCGCATTACTACGAAGTGTCAACATTTGAAGGCCGCGTATATGACTTATTACCATTTAGATGGACCATACTTTACATGAGAACATAAAAATACTTTAATAAAAAATAATTATTTAAGAAAAAATAAAAAACGAACAGCACTTCAGAAAATGAATTCCTCCATTTTCAAAAATGGCCGACAAGCCTTTTTATAAATGTTTCTCAACTCATATCAAAATCTTTTTTTTACGATGTTAAGACGTCATTTTACTTAAAAAATGTTGAAATTTACGAATATGTTCAAATTAAATACTTTTATGCGCCGGAAATACCCGATTCCCGAAACTTTTAGGGTGCCCCTCGTATTAAAATTGTAAATACTTAGCGATGACAGGTGTAAGTAACGAATGTTCGTTCCGTTAAAACTCGGCCGTGTGGTCTTTTTACACGTCCTTCTGTACAGTTAAGTATGTAAAAGATTGAAAGCCCCGATGCGCATTTGAACATTAATCAACAAGCATGCCACTACATTAGAATAACATTTTATCATATCAAACGTCCGGTAAGTTGTTATTGTTGTGTGTGATACCTCCTTCGGTAGCAAACACATAACGTCACCGTTCTGACTGTGATTGTAAAGAACTTTTCCTAATATAACTAGTGTTGAAATATCGCAACTTTGTCGCGTATTTCCGATGTCGTTTAGGGAAAACGTTGTTCCTAACTTATGCCAGAAGGGCTTTCTTAGCGAATATGATTCCGGAACTCGCCTTGGACTCGTGCTGGAAACTTCTCTTTTGGTTAAAAGTGAATTACTATTACCATCACATTTAGTAGTGTTCGTAATGGTACATTACGTCTGCGGATCCAGATTTTTATTACGACGAGTGGGAACGTTATAGCCCGACCCGAAGGGTTGTGAAATCATTTCGCTCTTTCCGCTTGGCTACACTTTCTTCACGAACATTCACACTCAGATAAAACTCTCGCACACATTTGAACTCGTGCAATCATGATTCACTTACTTGACCAAGCATGTAACATACACCAATAATTTACAGGAAAACCATTAGGCTGTTCATTTTGAACTGGAACTCAACGTAGTCAACGTAATTACATTGTCACCTTGATTTGTGGAATTATAAATATTTGTTTGTAAAGCTGCTCAGTGTGGTTCAGGTAGTCGAAGTAATATTTGACAATAAATTCGGTTGCGATAAAAATAATGCGGTTGATTAGACAGTTGTTATATAATGCTTCAATGGTCAGTTTATTTCAAGAACTTTGCAGAAAGTATCCGCATCCCATTGTCATTTACAACAATTCCACATATGAAACCATTGCTGTCTACCAAGTAATGACTGCACTTAACAGTCAATGGATATCTAAGAGCTTAGATCACGATCATAGTAACAGTGATCAGCGTTCAATGGAGGTCAATTCCCTGCATGTATTTTGTATTGATGGTGTCGTAGATTCGATGCATCTAATTCGGAACAACATTTTGAGGACCTCCAACAATTACAGAATCCAAAATGTAATTTTATGTAGTGACCACGAACTACCTCGTCCAGTTAATATTTTTTCAGAAAATGAAAGACTCTATCGAAATACTATGCTGTGCCAATGGCGTGAACAAATTATAACTTGTTGGTACTGGGCTCAACAAAGTTATCGAATTAATCCGACCCTAACGGACCTTCTATACCAACCAATAAATCTAAATTTGTTAGAAATTCAGATTAGAGCACACTTCTCACCACCGAATGGTTTTACTGAATGTTTGTCGGGCCGGTTTATTTTCACCGGTCTGAACTCAATGGTGGCGGCAGAAATACTGTCTAAATTAAATGCAACTCCGAGATATTGTAACGAGCAAATCGTGAAACAGATGAAAACTGGATTTTGCAACAAAAGTGAAAAAATGAACGAGGATGAAGCTATGGAGCTCGTACGACGCATGAAATATGAACAGAAACACCAATTCAGTTTATTTCGCTTTGTTTTCGACTCACGTATGATCAAATATTTGTTTTTCGAACGGGCTGAGTGGTTAGTGTCATTAATTCTTAAGTTCATCTTGGTCAAGAATTTCTTTAAAATTCAATTGCAGTAAAGGTCCACCAGATATAAATATGAACATTGGGGCTTTGAACGAAAACAGCACTATGACAGCACTTATGCCCACCGAATTCTCATGCATTTCAGTTACAGTTCCAACGGCGCCTGCTGCAACGTCGTTCCTTCGGAGTACGTTTTACAACAGTGTTGAATCGATTGCTTTTTTCTGTACCGTGCTACTGTTTACCGCTGCACGAATTCTAATTTCTAAGCCACCATTCCCTCAATGGCCTAATATTTTCTACTCCACATTTGTGGTGTATCTGAACCAAACCTCGTTGAAGCCGAGAACAGAGGCGGAACGAATTTTGTACGGATTTTTGTTGGCCTTGTCGGTCACTACAACCGTTATGTTATCTGGTCTGATTTTTACTAACATGGTCAATAATCCGTCAAGTAAGCCGATTAGAACGGTAAACGATCTAGCTGCATCGAATTATAAAATATTTGCGCTGGACAACGCCGGTAATTGGACGGATAACTTGAGGTTGCTTTCGAAAGAACGCAAAAACTACGGGGCTAACAAAAACAAATCTTTGCAGAGAAGATATTCGCCTGAGGGTGACTAGTGTAGACAGTGCTGTAATAATGAATCAATTAGTCACACTGAACAAAACTACAGCACTGGCAATAAATGAAAATTTATTGAATATAGTGAAGGCAACATATGATTCTCCGAATAGGGATTATAAGCTGCGCAGTGATTTCTATCAAATGCGTGAGAAACTACGTAAGTGCCCATCTATAAGCAAGATCGTCTGGTAGAACACATTACAGATATTGATGTTAACCTTTTACGGGTGGTTAAGTCATCTCAGTAACGTGGTCTTCTATTAAACAAAATGGATGATAACAATACAGCATTTTGTATCAATCTTTTGAAATTGTTTCGATCAAAGGGGTAGTAGACCCGACTGATTAAGACGGTTCCGTCTGTAAAAGGTTATCTTTGGAGTATCGTTACCATTTCAATCGATTTTTATTATTTAGATTGTGGATACTTTGCGTACAGAATTGCAAACGACTTTCCACTGGAAAATGAAATTAATCGAATACTTCAACAGATGGTTGAACATGGATTTATCTCAGCCTATAAGAAATGGTCTATGCATATTTTGAAATTAATGAATTTATTTCGAAAGTTCACACAGGAAGCGAGCCCACCAATTAGTTTCGAAAGTAACTACGGCATCTACTATTTATGGTTCTGTGGCGTTTTGTTCAGTTCGGTTGTATTTCTTTGTGAAAAATTGTACAAATTTACGCATGGGTGAAAAAGTCAGCAAGGATACTGAAGTTCGATTTTATTGATTCAAATTACATAAATGCTGCACGTTTGAATATTTGAAAATACAAGTTATTAAAAGGCAAAAACAGAATTTTGTACTATTAGCACGATGTGTTAGACTACCTCGGCCTAAATCACTCGAAAGATATTCATCTATCTGCATGATCTACTCGTCGAATTTCTATATTTCTTAAAGTCCTTATAATCCCCGGTGAAAAAAAAAACGTATTTGAGACCCTTTTTGAGACCGAAACTTTTGTATGGCCGTGAGACTACGTATTTCGAGCCTTTGAGAATATTTGAGACCGAGAATTTATCGAAATAGTTCATCGGAGTTCATCCAAAATTCATGAGACGTCTCTCTTTAGACTCATTTGAGGATGTTCTAGTCTGACTGAGTGGTCTGGTTTCGGATTTCCTAGACGTAGTGAGACTGACTGAGTGGTCTGCTTTCGGATTTGCTAGACGTAGTGAGACTGACTGAGTGGTCTGCTTTCGGATTTGCTAGACGTAGTGAGACTGGATGAGTGGTCTGGTCTCGGATTTGCTAGACGTAGTGAGACTGGATGAGTGGTCTGGTTTCGGATTTGCTAGACGTAGTGAGACTGGATGAGTGGTCTGGTTTCGGATTTGCTAGACGTAGTGAGACTGGATGAGTGGTCTGGTTTCGGATTTGCTAGACGTAGTGAGACTGGATGAGTGGTCTGGTTTCGGATTTGCTAGACGTAGTGAGACTGACTGAGAGGTCTCATTTTGGATTTGTTAGACCTTGTGAGACTGGATGAGTGGTCTCATTTTGGATTTGTTAGACCTTGTGAGACTGGATGAGTGGTCTCCTTTTGGGTTTGTTAGACGTTGTGAGAATGGATGAGTGGTCTCATTTTGGATTTGTTAGACCTTGTGAGACTGGATGAGGATAAATGAGTGTCATAAAAAAAAAAAAAACTTTTTCAGACTTCTAATTTTTGAGTTTTTTCTAGACCGTTTGAGACTTCTCTTTTTTCAGTTTTTTCTAGACCGTTTGAGACTTTTCATATTTGATTTCTTTTTAGAACTTTTTTCTTCGTTCGTTATTTATCGGAAGATTTTTTTTGTACTTCTATGCTGAGTTCACAGATGGCCACTACCCTTTACTTTTTTTATAATTCGCTAGACCAAACTGACTGAAATTGTAGAATCGTTAGTAATATTTGAATTTTTTTATTTTACCTTTTTTTATTTGTAATGTTTTTTCCGGTCACCCATCCAAGTACTAACCGCGACGAATGATGCTTAACTTTCAATTTGGACGGCCGTCGACGTTCACGTGCTGCTAAATCAGATATATCTATTTGGAGTTCTAATTTTGAACCGTTGTTACAATTTCCGAGGTCGGATGAGCAGTCTCATTGGCAGGCGGCTTGAGACCGAGTGAGTGGTCTTTTTTGAAGAAAATAATTTCTTCAATTACTGAGACCGGTTCAGTGGTCTCATTTGAAGAAAATATTTTCTTCGATATCTGAGACCGAGTGAGTGGTCTTTTTGGAAGAAAATATTTTCTTCAATTACTGAGACCGGTTGAGTGGTCTCATTTGAAGAAAATATTTTCTTTGATATCTGAGACCGGTTGAGTGGTCTCATTTGAAGAAAATATTTTCTTTGATATCTGAGACCGGTAGAGTGGTCTCATTTGAAGAAATCATTTTTTCGATTTCTGAGACCGGTAGAGTGGTCTCATTTGAAGAAATCATTTTTTCGATTTCTGAGACCGGTAGAGTGATCTCATTTGAAGAAATCATTTTTTCGATTTCTGAGACCGGTAGAGTGGTCTCATTTGAAGAAATAATTTTTTCGATTTCTGAGACCGGTTCAGTGGTCTCATTTGAAGAAAATATTATCCTCGATTACTGAGACCGGTTCAGTGGTCTCATTTGAAGAAAATATTTTCTTTGATATCTGAGACCGGTTGAGTGGTCTCATTTGAAGAAAATATTTTCTTTGATATCTGAGACCGGTTGAGTGGTCTCATTTGAAGAAAATATTATCTTCGATTACTGAGACCGGTTCAGTGGTCTCATTTGAAGAAAATATTTTCTTTGATATCTGAGACCGGTTGAGTGGTCTCATTTGAAGAAAATATTTTTTCGATTTCTGAGACCGGTTTAGTGGTCTCATTTGAAGAAATAATTTTTTCGATTTCTGAGACCGGTTCAGTGGTCTCATTTGAAGAAAATATTATCTTCAATTACTGAGACCGGTTCAGTGGTCTCATTTGAAGAAAATATTTTCTTCGATATCTGAGACCGGTTGAAAGCTGTTGAGGAAGACATTGACTTGTCCGAGGTGCTGCTGTTTCGAATGGGTTCAGCAGAAGAAACATCTGCTTCAATATCATCAGAAACGAGCGACAAAGATCCTGAATAGAAATTGTTACCTCTTTGTCTCTTACCTTTGGTGTACATTTGCATGAATCTTTTTTGACGCAAAAAACGTCATTTTCGTACCTTTAGTGTACATTCGCATTTATCTGTTTTCATTTTGTTGACGCAAAAAGCGTCGTTTTCATACTTTTTTCGTTGTTTTGACCAATTCAATTTCCTTTGTTAATAAAACGTTTGATTTAATTTAAAACAGTTGTCTCACTGGATCTGCAGAACGAACCAAAAGAACGCAAAACTTCAACTATTCGGTTGCATTTATTTTTAAAATTAGCATTTTCTTCGAAAGAGACCACTCGACCGGTCTCAAAGAATTGAAAAAATATTTTCTTCGAAAGAGACCACTCGACCGGTCTCAAAGAATTGAAAAAATATTTTCTTCGAAAGAGACCACTCGACCGGTCTCAAAGAATTGAAAAAATATTTTCTTCAAAAGAGACCACTCGACCGGTCTCAAAGAATTGAAAAAATATTTTCTTCAAAAGAGACCACTCGACCGGTCTCAAAGAATTGAAAAATATTTTCTTCAAATGAGAACACTCAACCGGTCTCAGAAATCGGAAAAATTATTTCTTCAAATGAGACCACTCAACCGGTCTCAGATATCAAAGAAAATATTTTCTTCAAATGAGACCACTCAACCGGTCTCAGATATCAAAGAAAATATTTTCTTCAAATGAGACCACTCAACCGGTCTCAGATATCAAAGAAAATATTTTCTTCAAATGAGACCACTCAACCGGTCTCAGTAATTGAAGAAAATATTTTCTTCCAAAAAGATCACTCACTCGGTCTCAGTAATTGAAGAAAATATTTTCTTCCAAAAAGACCACTCACTCGGTCTCAGATATCAAAGAAAATATTTTCTTCAAACAAGACCACTCAACCGGTCTCAGATATCAAAGAAAATATTTTCTTCAAATGAGACCACTCAACCGGTCTCAGATATCAAAGAAAATATTTTCTTCAAATGAGACCACTCAACCGGTCTCAGATATCAAAGAAAATATTTTCTTCCAAAAAGACCACTCACTCGGTCTCAGATATCAAAGAAAATATTTTCTTCAAATGAGACCACTCAACCGGTCTCAGTAATTGAAGAAAATATTTTCTTCCAAAAAGACCACTCACTCGGTCTCAGATATCAAAGAAAATATTTTCTTCAAACAAGACCACTCAACCGGTCTCAGATATCAAAGAAAATATTTTCTTCAAACAAGACCACTCAACCGGTCTCAGATATCAAAGAAAATATTTTCTTCAAACAAGACCACTCAACCGGTCTCGGATATCGAAGAAAATATTTTCTTCAAACGAGACCACTCATCCAGTTTCGCACAGTTCACCAATAAATGTTAGCAAAGAGACTACTTGTTCCGTCTCAAGCGATCTGGACATATAACTGCAACGAGACCACTCATCCAGTCTCGCACAGTTCACCAATAAATGTTAGCAAAGAGACTACTTGTTTCGTCTCAAGCGATCTGAGTATATTACTGCAACGAGACGACTCATCCAGTCTCGCACAGTCTGGCGAAATAATATTCGAAAAGAGACTACTCGTTTGGTCTACGGTATTCTCATTTGTTCATCCGAAATGATTTTAGCAAAAACAAAAATATTTTGAGACCTAATTGAGAATTCCAGCAATTTTGAGACTGGAATTAGACCGTTGAGAATACGTATTTCATGGTCTCGTGAGACCGACATTTTCACTGGGGATGGAACCTTGATACTTCCTCCCTCAGATTTATCAATTTATCGTTCAAGTCAGCTTATATTCGGAATCAAACGCAAACAATCGATTCAATCAAAATCTGTAATTCTAATTAATTCCGTTAATTCCTCATTCGTTATTTACCACATGTGCACAGCAATACTACCAATCGAATGTATGTTAAAGTATACATAGCATGTGGAATGTGGCATGAATTGGATTGAAATTTTCGGTTCTCATACGTTATGACTTTTATAGAAAGTGGAAGTATCTATTCCGGAAGACTTGAGTAACGAAGGTTCGACGAACATTGTCACAGCACCACCTCTAGCATAAAAATAGAAAATATTCGGAAGCCGATGATGCATGCAAGGAGCAGTGCTGTGACATTGTTCGTTCGAATGCAACTTACCAATACTCTATCTAGTAAACAAACTCTCAGCTCTCTATGTCAAATTCACACCTTATTCCTTTGTATTCTACAAACACTACTCTACACTTTACATTTTGACTGACTACACTGTAATTTACATGTAAATTCGAAAGGCTACTTGCACACTTTCACCACGTTAATAAAACTAGGTTGTTTGCGAGAGAGAGTATTGAAATTATTTAATTATTTATGTTACGGTCTCTGTTCGCACGTCCTTTTGTTCGGTTCAGTGTGTAATAAATATATATTATCACATTCGCGCGGTGTTCGGATGTCAAAAGTAATTTTGACATCCGAACACCGCGCGTATGTGATAATATATATTACACACTTGTCACGAAGAAGTCGAGGCTTGCCAAGACTGATAGGGACAAGTGTGTAATCCAAGTGACAAGTTCCATATTAATTTATAAAATAAGTGCTCCAATGTGAATTGATCGAAATAATGACTACACAAAATGTGGTTTATTTTCATACAAAGGTGAGTGATTCCGTAAAGCCAAGAACAGATGGCTCTTTAGTAAGTAGTCGGCCCTCTTAAACTTCTAGTTAAGTAATTTTGACATCCGAACATCGCGCGTATGTGATGAAAAGATTAACAGCCCCTGTGCGCCATACTCATTAATAAACGAACAAACATGCCATTGGTATTGGTCAATTACGTCCGAGGTTCCAAATTTTTATTGGTGTCATGTAAAATATGGTAATAATTTACAGAAAACTCATTAGGTTGATCATTTCGAACTGATACTAACATTCAAAACGACATCTCTACGGATCGATATCTTTTGACGTAACATTTCTTATCACAATCAGAGATAAAAATTAACTCGTGTTGTTGACTCACCCCTATGCGCATTAGCTCATTAATGAACAAACATACATGCCATTGGTAAAACAATTCAATAATTTACAGGAAACTCATTAGGCTGTTCATTTCGAACTGATACTCAACGTAATCTGTAATTACATTCTCACTTTGATTTGGGGAACTATAAATATTTGTTTAAAAGCTACTCTGTGTGCTTCAGGAAGTCGAAGTAAATTTTGACAATAAATTCGGTTGTGATCGAAACCTATCATAATGCAGTTGATTCAACGGATGCTATATAATGCTTCAATAATCAGTTTGTTTCAAGAACTTTACAGAAAGTATCCGCATCCCATTGTCATTTACGACAATTCTACAGATGAAACCATTGCTACCTACCAAGCAATGGCTGCACTTAACAGTCAATGGATATCTAAGAGCTTGGAACACGAACATAGTGATCAGCGTTCAATTGAGATCAATTCTCTGCATATATTTTGCGTCGATGGTGCTTTGGATTCGATGCATCTAATTCGGAACAATATTTTGAGGACCTCCAACAATTACAGAATTCAAAATGTAATTTTATTCAGTGACCACGAACCACCACGTTCCCTTAATGTTTCTGAGGAAAATGAAAGGCTTCATCGAAATACTATGCTATGCCAACGTCGTATAGATATTATCACTTGCTGGCACTGGCCTCAAGAATTTGATCAATCAAATCCATCTCTAACGGACCTTCTATACCAACCAATAAATTTGAATTTATTAGAAATTCAGATTGATGCACACAATTTACCACCGAATGGCTTTACTCCGTGTTTTTCGGGCCGGTTTATTTTCTCCGGTCTCAATTCAATGGTGGCGGCTGAGATACTGACAAAATTCAATGCAACTCCGAGGTATTGCAACGAGGACATAGTGAAAAAGATGAAAACTGGATATTGCAATAAAGGTGATAAAATGAACGAGGATGAAGCTTTTAAGGTGCTACGGCGGTTGAAATTTGGCGCGAAAGAAGCGCGCAGATTCTTTCACTTGGTTTTTGATTCACGAATGATCAAATATTTGTTTTTCGAACGGGCTGAGTGGTTAGTGTCATTTATTCTTAAGTTCATCTGGGTCAGGAATTTCTTTTAAATTCAATTGCAGTAAAGGTCGACCAGATATAAATATGAACATTGGGGCATTGAACGAAAACAGCACTATGAGAGCACTTATGCCTACTGAATTGTCGTGCATTTCAGTCATTCTTCCAAAGGCACCTGCTGCACTGTCGTTTCTTCGGAGTACGTTTTACAACAGTGTTGAATCGATTGCTTTTTTCTGTACCGTGCTACTGTTTACCGCTGCACGAATTCTAATTTCTAAATCACCATGCACTCAATGGCCAAATATTTTCTACTCAACATTTGTGGTGTATCTGAACCAAACCTCACTGAAGCCGAAAACGGAAACAGAACGAGTTTTGTACGCCTTTCTGTTGGCCTTATCGGTTACTACAACCGTTATGTTATCTGGCCTAATCTTCACGAACATGGTCAATAATCCGTCAAGTAAGCCGATTCAAACGGTAAACGATCTAGCTGCATCGGAATACAAACTATTTGCGCTAAACAACATGGGTCACTGGATGGAGAACTTGAGGTTACTCTTGAATTGAATTGAAATCAATGAAATGCTTGGGCTAACATCAAATAAATATTAATTTGCAGAGACGATATTTGGGCAAAAGTGGTTGTTGTGAATTACACTAATATAATAAATCAATTAGTCACACGAAATAGCACTGTTGCATTGGCAATAAATGAGAATTTGTTGGGTTTATTGAAGTTAACGTGGGATTCTCAGAGTTTGAACAATAAGCACCGCAACGACTTCTATCAAATGCGAGAGAATCTACGTAAGTCTAATCCCCACGCCCAAAAGTTTAGTCCTAAAACACAAAATTGTGTGGTAGCAAATATTGCAGACATGCAACTGTGGCGGCCGTGATATTAACTTTGGGGTGGGGTGGTTAGATCAAAGCAAATATCGTTCATGCCGAGGGTGGTTATCAATTCAATCGATTTTTTATTATTTAGATTGCGGCTATTTTTCATACAGAATTGCAGACGATTTGGCATTGGAAAATGATGTTAATCGAATCCTGCAACAAATGGTTGAGCATGGATTTATCTCAGCCTTTAAGAAATGGTCTATGCACATTTTGAAATTGGTGAATTTGTTTCGAATGCTGACAACGGTAGAAAAACCGCCAATTAATTTCGAGAGCAACCATGGCATTTACTATTTATGGCTGTCTGGAATTTTCCTCAGTTCCGTTGTGTTTCTTTGTGAAAAATTGTACAAATGTGTACATGGGTGACGGAGTTAGCAAGGACGCTGAAAGTCGATTTTGTTGATGTTGCACATTTAAATATTTGAAAATACAAATTTTGGGAGGAAATACAGGTATTTTGTACTGTGAAGAAAGTGAAAACTTTCTGTTGTTTAGCTCTAGATCAAATAGGATGCTGAGTGGTGCCTCATAATTTTAAAACGTTACATCAACGCACTTCAAGCATGCGTGGTACTCGAAATAGAGTACTGAAATGGGACAGTGTATCAAGAAATGTTTGGCACTTTAAAAAAATCTGGAAAATTGGCAGCTGTCACCCGAAGCACTTTTGCTTGAAGTGCGTTGGTTACATCCGAACTGGCTGTTCGTTTAAAACAAATCCAATCAACAATCTTGGTTCGACTGGCAAACTTCATTTTTAATTTTTTTTTAATAAAAATGTTGCTGAGGAAGTGCGTTCGTACTTCCGTATGAATGACCTTCGCTTGGCCGGCTTCAACACATTCAAAATGACATCTCTACAGATCGATATCTTTTAACGAAACATTTCTTATCAAATCAGAGATAAACATTTTGACTCATGTTGTTGGGTACACTAATTCGTAATGGTACGGCATCTTCGTAACACTGAAGAAACCGTACAGAAATCGTCCCCACTGGCGCGAAAATCACCCACAACTTTGCCTGTGAAGACTACATGTCCTCTACATCAGTAAGTTTGTTACTCCCATGCGTGTAATTTTTGATATAGGAGAATAAGACTTATAAGAAATCATCACAACGAACGTCACGACAGCTGATATGAGTAAGCAAGTTTTTGACACACTTCAAGCAGAATTTGATTTTTCATAATTCACATTTTAACTTGATTTAAGGTCTAACAAGGTCGATATATCGAATTATAAGTGCATAACGCTTCGCATAGTTATAATACATAATATATGCATGGTCCGAGAGACAAAGTTCATTTACAAAGCGATTTAAAAGCGTGTGCAGCCGCACGATGCATTTGTTTGGATTAAATATAAAATTGAAGATTTTAAATAACTGAAACGATCGATTGCACATTGATGATAAATTGATTCGTATTGAACAATAAATAAATCATTGCACCCGTTCAATGGCAACGCTGCATGTAGACAATATTTTATTATAAAACTAGTTGAGTCGAGTTAATTATTGATACGAAAGTAAGTCACAATTCACAGTTGTAGAAGTCGTAGCATTGAAATTATAAATTATTAATTGACATCACACTGGACTGTTCAAATTATTGTTAAAAATCTAAAAACTTACTTTTATAGACGGCAAAATTTCTGGACACTAACTCTACTAGTTCCATTAAACAAATTTTAGTAATAAACTCTCGAACAACTTCTTCTCTTTCTAAAAATGTTTTTTTAAAAAGAAAAAACTTGTTGAAAAAAATCAATTTTGTCTTTTTGAACTGGTACGTGTTGATGTTTCAACAGTTGTGCGAATACTAAACTGAATTTTGCATTGAATTTAACTCAATAACTGTTCCGACGACCCAACAAAATATTGTAAAAAAAAAGAAAAAAAGTTGATTGCCTTTGTGAGCCGTAATAGAGAGTTCATAGACAACGATGTATTGTAACTCGGCCGATCATTAAATGGTTTTGGATGAGAGGAGTTTCGGTTAAGTATCTTTCGAATTTGTAGTTTTCTTTTCTAGAAAGAGAATCGTCCAACAACCTGCAACAGTCGATCAAAGTGTTTTTCAAATCTTGTACTTCAATGTTTTAAACATACATTTTACTATATAAAGAACCATATTACCCAGGGATTGTCATTATTTTTGTCGTTGTTATCGATAACAGATGAATATAGCCGTATGTGACAGGTTAAAATGTGTGTGAGAGGTTGAATGCGAAAGTTACTAGATCAGTTAATAGTTTTGATGGATGTCATTCCATATTTACGTAATACTCATGTTTGGCGTAGACAATGACATAAACTATTATGTCATTGGGCGTAACCACGGCAGAGTAAAATAAACCAGGCAGGAGCGGTTCATTTTCGAAACGTCAAATAAGGGACCTAATACATTGTATGAAAATGAACTCAAATGAACACTGACATAAGTTGAAAAATTTAATTCGCAAAAAACATAGGGCTACTCAACGCACTTCAAGCAAAAGTGGTACTCTAAATAGGGTACTGAAACTTGACAGTGCTCCATACAAAATTTTACACTGTAAAGAGAGTGGGGATAAAATTTCATACAAAATAGTACTCTATTTGGCAGCTGTCATTAATAGCACTTTTGCTTGAAGTGCGTTGGGCTGCTAGATTATTCAGGTCCCATGTCAAACATGCACTCCTGCCTGGTTAACTTTACTCTGTCGTGGCGTAACAAATACAAATAGAAAAACTCAAACGCATAAACTTTTGCATATTTTCTAATGAGTGAAGGCCAAAAACACAACGAGCAATTTTGCGTTGATGCATTCGACAATTATGCTGCGTTTTCCATTGGAATCAGATATTCACCACAAAACAATGGTTAACATAATTGTCAAATGCATCAACGCAAAATCGACCGTGTGTTTTCGGCCTAAGAGAGATTTGCACAATATACATTTCGGGAATAAAGTTACAGTTTCATTAGGCCATTCAAAAGATTCAGATAGTGTCACCCTTTTTATGGGGAACGGGAATTAGCTCTCGAGAGAGCATTGGGTTTAGACAAAACCGTGCCGTCATACATCTTAATGTATGAATATAGTATGCGTAACAGCAGGGAGTCCCAAAAATCATACTATTCGCAAGGCCCCTTGTGTTTCCTTACTTCGTAGCTGTGCACAGAACCATTATCTCTAACCACAGTCAGAGGCAGTGAAATTTCAGCATGAATTTGCTTCAACTGTTTTTCAGCTGATCCAGATCCACGCATACAATCTAAACTATTTATACTTGTTTATACGGTTGCAGTTGCTACACGCACGCGCATATGAAAAGTTTTGATTGTATAAATAAGAAAAAAAAAATCAAATTCGTTGTTGTACTAAAACACAAAAAACAATCGAAATCCAATGAATTGACAATTCACTTAGTTTAAAATGACAATTTCTTCCTGTGTTCCTCTCATCATAGTCATCATTAAAAACGGATGATCTTTTTTGCTTGGCATTTTTTTCACCTAAGTCTGTCGCTCAGTTCAGAAAATGTATCGCCTAATTATCTATCGCTTGTCTTTGTGTAAATTAAAAAAAAAAACTTTTCAAATAATCTTTCAACAAGAATGATCTACATTATATCTGCTTTGCCTGTTTATTTTTTCTCAATTATAAGAGATAGGTAAATGATATTCTCAGTAAATTATCGTAACATTAAAAGAAGTCATTATGTTCAAGCGATTAACTAAAGCCATTATGTCACAGCGATTATACACCATTCTCAAATGTATTTCGAATGTTAATGATATGCGAAATTGGCTTTTTTTTCCTTCATAAAATGAAAAATCACATTTGAATAATCGCAAAAATTTACTTTAATTTTCGAATTATAAACGCAACAAAGTTAGGTCTCAACATCAACAATGATTCAATATGAAGGTCATCCACAGGCGAGACAAAGTGAACAGAGATCTATAAACAGCTTCTTTGTCGTTGCAAGAAAAAAAATTGTTATTTTCTTGTTAGTCTTTCTATTTTGGAGGTGTGTTTTGTTTGCCAAAATAATTGTAATGCTGGTGAGCAGAGCAATTATTCTACTATTTACTTTGCTACCACAGTCATTATATTTGTTATAGTAAACATGTATAATCGTCTTAAATGTAGATCAATATTATATTAATGAGATGAGGTTTTTTCTAGAAATATATTTGTAGAGATGTTAGTGCTCTCGTGGCACACACGATGTTGTCCAGATGATTTGAAAAAAATTGCTGGCGACCGTCAGAATAAAGTGTATTAAAAATATTGAATTAAACTTAATTCTTAGATTAAATATGTTGCACTGGTGGAGCGGAGTCTATTTCTCTAATTGATTGGCTGAAAAATTTTGTCTCAATAAATTTAGAATATTTTTTAAACAGGTGAGACAGACAGTGTATACATTCAGTATACTGTAGTGCTATATTCGGAGCGATAGTAAGTTCTGTTTTAATGCTTGATTTCCACTTAACAAAAAAGTACTCCGTGTGAGACACAAAATTCAATTTTTTCAATTTTTGCTTCGTTTATTTGACAGATTGCTATCTCACCGAACACTTTTTGGTGAGTGGAAATCATACCTAATAAGTTCAATGTATTTACTTCGAAACGCTTGTAAAGTTCGGTCAATTACGAAACTACAGATTTTTTGTTGTTGCCGGCACTTGACGAGCTTATATCTTATCGTCCTAGATTTTATCGCCAATTTATTGTTTTCTTAAATTTAGCACTGTTGCACATCACAAAGTTTCGGTAATAATCCGTATAGTTGCTAACGGATATTATTTGTACATAAAACGGATAAGAATCCTGTTTGTCCGTTAAGCCAGAATTGCAGGGTGAATAATACCGAACGTATGGTATTCAATGCTAGTTTTCCTAGATAAGACTTATGTACGTGCTGCCAACGCACATCAAGCAAAAGTTCTTCGGGAAACTGATGCCCAATAGAGTACTATATTTTGGAACAAATGTTTTAGAGTGTCAAAATACACTGTTAGAGTGTTTGATACACTGTTCGGTTATTTTTCTAACAGCCTAATGATGTTGACCATATCTAGAAATATTGTCAGCATAGTTGACGGAGTGTACAGTGTGGGAAATTAAGAAAGAAAAGCTAAAAAAAATGAAAATGTTCATCTTCCACCAGTAAATAATTGAAGAAGGAACACAAAAAAATTAGGATAATTGAAGAGTCTAGTCATAGCGCTGAGGCAAGAACATCACTATGCAAGAATTCGTTCAAAATTGCAATTTTTCTCAATTCCGTCAAAAAATTTCCTCCAAAATTTCCTTCGAAATTTCAACTTTGTAAATGTAATACAGATACATAACAGGAATTCATTGCATTGTTGTCATAAATTGTGCAATATCCAGAGGAATGAAGAAATGATAAGTTAGTACGCCAGCAATATCTTTGACAATATCCTTATATTTTTGTCGACTTAACATTCTTTCGAAGATGGAAAAAAAAATCCAGATTTTTATCAATATTAACGAACGAACGAACACCTCAAAATATTCAAAAAAACACTTTCAAAAAATAAAATCTTCGTCAGGCAGACACTATAAAATTCCCTGTTTTGTCAGAAAACTTTACTTTGAAATAATATTACGAACTGTAAGTCAGCAATTTTATAAATTTAAATTGAATATTACGCACTGCTTTGCTCTATATCATAGTTCAACAAAGCGACTAAAATGTTCATTTATTTATATATAACATGTAAATCAGTCAATTCACTTTTAATTAAATCGATAAAAAAAATAAAAACAAAAATTTACCAGTTAGCCTTTGGAATGTCCCGACAACACCTTTTGCCAATTACAAGTAAAACACTTCTTCTTCAACGAATCAACTAACGACACATCAAATATTTTTAGGAGACACAATGCGCTCGACCGCGGTCAAATCTTAACTAGCAACTCGCCAATTCAGTCAAGCAGCTTATACTCTTTTTTTTTCGTGATAATTTTGTTGTTGTGAAAAATATGTTTCGATCGAAAAAACAATACCATAAACGAGGAGATAAGTTCGGAAATAAACAGACAGATAATCCAAGACGTTTTTCAACACCCCAGTGTGTTTATTTTCTTAGCGTATCAGCGAGACAGAGTGGTGCAAAGGAAAAATAAATCTCGTTTGTGTTGTGTTGTGTTGTGAAATTAGGAAAGTGAACTTCGAATTACTGCGCTAAATGCATCGCTGCCGTGTTAAACCGTCTCGCATTTTGTGGCTTTGCTTTTAAAAAGCTTTCGATAGTTTTAAGCTTTTTTGTATTCCACTGAAATATTACACTTTCCAATGGAATTCATAGAAAGCTCAAAGCTTTCGAAAGCTCTTCGAAGCACACAAACACTGCGATTGTAAAATTTCATGTTGGATTCGTCACATAATTCACGCCATTAGTCGTATAAATTTATACGTCAGAGAGAGCTTTTTTCTCCTTTGTTACGATCTGTCAGTCTGTCTGTTTTAAGTGGTTTTTCTTACTTTTTTGGACCAAAATGTTTTAAAGTGTGTTTGGAATCGATTGACATTAACAAAATAATAAAATAGAAAAAAATATTTTCACACAATCTGTTAATGCCAATCGATTCCAAACACATTTTAAAACATTTTGGTCCAAAAAAATATGAAAAACCACTTAAAACAGCAAAGATATCTCAATTTTAGTTTTCATTTCCATACAGTCAAAGGCAGTCAATTTTCAGCATAAATTAGCTTCAGCTGTTTTTCAGCTGATCCATACAAACAATCACAACCGTTTATACGTCTTTATACGGTTTTACCACTATCGTGCGCGTGCGTGTAGCAGCTTCAACCGTATGAACAAGGAAAACCAGTTTTGATTGTATGTGTGGATCAGCTGAAAAACAGCTGAAGCAAATTTATGCTGAAAATTGACTGCCTTTGACTGTACTAAATCGCAAAATAGAAAAACTGACAGATCGTAACAAAGGAGAAAAAGGCTCTCTCTGACGTATAAATTTATACGACTAATGGCGTGGATTACAAAATCGACAACAAAGTCATTTTACTCTGCTTTCAATTTCTTTATGGGTTGTGTTAGGGACTTTAAATGTTTTCGAATTTTATATTGCAAAGAAAACAAATTTTTATTTTGACTTTCGCGAAGATGTTTTCATAAAAAAAATGTTCTGATGCAATGTGTGACCTAAAAGATCACGTTAAAGAACGGATTCATTTCATTTTAATGTAACTTTCCAAGAAAAGCTTTCATCGACAAACAATTGCTTTCATCACTCATATCACAAAGTTCAACTTATTATCAGCTCTGAGTGAATTGTAAATAGCTTTCGAATTCTCTAAGATCGAATTTAACTAATTTAGACGCTCGCTTAGAGAGTAGAAAGGAGAGCAGAGGTCAAGAACCATAACATTAGAAACTGAAATAGATAGACGGCTACATGTCTAAACTGGCAGAGTATGATGCAAAACTTAGAAGAAAATAATCATTAAATTAGATACTTAGTTTAGCTCAAGCCACAACCAGATTTTTACTCGTCCATTACTGATAATTCTTGATTAAAGCACCGAACATTACCTGCTGACTACGAGTCTACAAGAAATTGATATTTTGTTCAAATGAACTTTAGAGTAACACAGACTGATCTGGACAATGAATAGTGATTGTTTGTTTGTCAAATCTCCTTTTTGATCTGATCTAGCGATGCTCTTTCATGTGGACGTCGAAGTATTTTGGATTTTCCAAAGGGCCATCTGATGATAAAAGAATGAAATCGATTGAGATGAAATAGAAACTAAATTGGTTATGGAAATGAATTCGACAAATGTGGATAGAGTAGGTCAAGGCAGAATAAAATAAATATACTTTATTCTGCCGGGAGTAGGTGGTAGGGTGGTAGCTGACTGTAGCATTGACAATTTTTTTAAATTCTGGAATTGAAATGTTTAATTACATTCCACTGTCCTTATATTTAGATTAAATGTTCAATGAGACCTGTAGAGCCTGTAGAGCTAACGTGGCGACAAGCTGCAATATTATACAAAATCAGATAAGAGTTTGAAAGGTACGTAACCTTTGAGTCTGTTCAATATTTTACGACATTTGAGTACACTTTGCCCCATAATCTATCAATGAATCTTATCAACGGATCTAAGAAATTAGGTTTGACCCGGTACCGCCATTGGATGACTACACAATTTTTCATTGACCAAAAAATGTTTTACATCGAACCATCCATCAGTCTAGCAATTATAATCTTTCCAAAGTCGGGTCTTTAAACGGTTCAAATTCTAAATAACAAACTGTGAATACAAGTGTGTAAGACACACGCTTATCATACGATGACTATTTTTCGAATAAATAACAAACAATAACAAACACACCTCCTATCACTCAACAAATCAAATTCATATTAAATTGTTGAAATATAGTTGCCAAGTAAGGTGGACTTGGGCCACGATGAACTCTTATCGTCATCGCTATAAAATGTGTGTTCGCGTTCAAATATTTAACATTCAGTAACTATGGGATTATTGCACACCAAAAAAAAAAGCCAGTCGCGTTATATCATCGCATCGATAAAATAAAAATGTAAATACGAAATATGAACAGATCGTTCGCATCCAATCAGAATGGAGAGACTATAATTGACCCCCAAAATATTAAATTGATAATCAAAGACAGAGTCACACGACTCGTAAAATTAATGTGCTTGACTTGACAACTTTTTTTTGCGAGATAAAACAGATCTGTTTTAGTTTCGCTGATGATTTAATTAAAACAAGTTTCTTTAGTGGAGAAATTCTAACGGATTTGCTTGATAATATTTTCCTTGAACTTTTCCGTTTCAGTTACACCGGGAAACCTGAACCTATCCGACCATCTGATTACTCGTCTGTCTAGTTCATATTATGTCTTTATATAAAACCTGTAGGTAGCTTAATTTGTATCCACACGTTTGTCGTAACAATATGTGCCAACAAACAAAAAAATTGGTTGTTTTTCTGAACTCTTACTAATTAGCAGTGCTTTTGTCGTTGATGTAAAAGATAAATATTTTCGTATAATGTTGAGATAAGATTGGTCATGTTAACAATTCAATCAGTCAATCAATTAATATCATTTGAATAGTACATATGGATGGGATTTTCGCATGTTTGTTTTGGAAGTAAATATAGTGCACATTATATACGAATCAAGGTTTCATTTAGAAGTAGCAGCTCCGATACCGAAAATGCTCATTTGACGATTGATTGTTGGTTGGGAAAATGTTTTCTGAAAATTTTGTCTATTTACGCTTATGTACACCATAGTAGTGCAGTGAGTAGATCAAGACCTATAATTTGGGAATTAATTCCCAAATAATTGGCTTTGTCAGGATAATAATTTGTAATCCGGTTGGGGTTGAACAAAACTTAAATAGATTCGCGATACCACCTCTGATTTTTTTTCATTTTCTTATTGAGGGACTCGAGCACTATAAGGAACCACATTCAGTTCTCGGATCCATCCAGCCAGAGAACCGACGACCGTGCAGAACCGACGAGTCAATTTGAATACAGATTGCTATTTCAACGGATAGAGGGTTTAATTCTAAGCTAATTCGTGTTAAAATGGCTTCCCTTGACAACCTGACCACGCAGCTACATCCAGCTAAAGTCAAAGTTTCGACATTCTTAAATCTTGATATGTTCAAGATGAAGAGTTTGAATTAATGGTGCCGGTTATTGTGACTTGTCAACTTAAGGCTCTCCGAAAAGTGCTAGGGGAGTCAAAAATTTGACTTTTGATTTTTAGAAATTTATTTGGAGGTATTCCTTGACCCTCTAGCACTGAGAATGGAAATTTGTCTGAATTGCGCAATCTTTGAAAAATTTTTATTTTCACCATCCTCGGCGATATTTTCGATAATAACTTCGTACCACCGCGCGTGTGCAATTTATGTTTTCTTCCCGGTATCCGAGTCAAGATTTCCCGGATTTCCCGGTATCCAAAAATGTAAAAGTGACTTCCCGCTACATACATTTCCCTCAGGTTTGTGCAGCTATAATTCGATTTCCCGGTATCCTAAAATTTTTTTCAGAAATTTCCCGGTATCCTGGATACCACGGATACACATAGTTTGCACATGTGTACCAACGTTCTTTCTGGAAAAAGTGGGACCATCGTTTTGTGTCGGCTTTCAGTAACAATCATAAAAGTCGTGATGTGCTGCGAGAAGGCGCAATAGTTCACTAAAACTGGCACAAAATCTGAATTTTCTCGAAGTAGGTAACATCACAACAGACATCTATGATTGTTTCTGAAAGCCAATACTTCTTGACACAAAACGATGGTCCCACTTTTTCCAGAAAGAACGCGGATGCGAATCTATCATCGAAAATATATTAGTTCTTGTGGTTGACAAGCAACGATATAAAAGTAGAGTTTTTGTGTGAATTTTGTTGATTGGCTAGCCGAGGTAAATAAACACACAAAAGCGAGACTTTTCATGTTTATTCCGAGTTATGCTGCGAACGTCGAAAGTAGTGCCTAAAACCTGAAAAGTACGGTTTTCGACGCATGTATTATGTAGAATACTATGAAAATATGCCTTGTCCACGACAAATCGCGTCACATTTTGCAATGTTTTCATTACAATTAGTATCAAATTAACAATAAATTGAGGACCGTTAAACCGATTGTAGTTTGAACTCTCACCTCTTTCATCACCATGAAAATAAAGGAACGCACGATTATTTTTCGAACATCTCTATCACATCATTGAGTTTAAAGCAATTCTACTCGGAGGAATGAAAGTGAAAAATGCGGTCGAGTTTCTTGGGATTTTTTTTGCTATCGGAGATAGAAATGCTTTGTCAGCAGCATCTTTTATTTGATTGATTTGAAGAAAAAGAAATTCGTCTAACATTTTTTCGAAGAGAATAGCTGGTTCCACAAGGGAACAAAAAAGGAAGGACCAAGAAATTATTCATAAATTTTAGAGTGGAATGTTTTAAAGCATCATCAAAAGGTACGTGTAATTATGTAAAAGCATAGTGTTAAAGTAGGGTAAGCATATAGCGGCAGTGTCACTATCGGATCTATTACTTCATTTGATTTACGTATTTCGAAGAGATTGATTCGAATCTTTTACTTTTATTTCTTGAACATGTGTTTAGTCATAACACTGCTTAGCCGTCCGTAACACTGCTTCGTGTGTTAGTAAAAAATTGAAAACCTTCACTTTGGTGGAAAACTCCGTCAGACTGCCCGGTCCCAACATAGAATAGACCAAATTTGGACGATATTTTCGAACATTCAGGGTTTTAAATTTCCTATTGGAGACCGAGGTCGCGTAAGAAAAATCAGTCCCAGACCCTGTGTACCAAAACGGAAACTATTCAACAATTTTGCAACCTGAAGTTGTTACTCTCGAGTCCAACTTAACCTGTCACAGACGGCAAGCATATTAACAGTTTTACTCTCTGATCTATTACTTCATTTGATCGAAGATTTTCAGAGATTGATTTCAGAAATCTTTTACTTCATTTGTTTTGACCATGCTTTTTGCAATATACGACCTTTTTAGTCATAGCTTGTTATTTATTATTACTGTCACTGTCGATAACAGATGACACCCGTCTGTAACAGGTTAAAGGTGCTTTTACTGCTTAGTGTTTGGGTTTAATAATGAAATGAAATCAATGCATTGTTGAAACTACATTAAATATTTTATTTAAAAAAGAAAAGATGATGAAACAGTGAGACATATTACATCTAACAGGCTACAGATCCGATATTGACGGTGACTTCGTAAAACTAAAAGCAAAATCGAATAATCAGTTTGTTCCAATATATTATACATGAATTTTTGTTTCAATTAAAATTTTATTAAAGCAAAATAAAAAGTGTCAGTCAGTCTATTTTAGCAGCATTAAAATGTCCTGCGTTCGATAATAAAGTTCAAAATAAAAATTAAAAAATAAAAAACAAAACAAACGAAGAAAGAAAAACAAGTTTTCCGAAGACAACAATAACAGTGGTGTTAGTTGTGGTGCTGTTTGAATTTGCTTGGCAGTGCGATTTAGTTGGTTGTCGTATAATGTGTGCAATAATGAACGTTTTATGTGAATAGAGCAGTCGATTGATTTAGAAGCATTTTCGGTGTACAATTCCCGGTCCGGATTCGTCGTATTCCTTCTTGGTGATCCACATCGTTTGGAAAGTGGAAAGTGATGACAAAATTGAGCCACCAATCCACACAGAGTATTTACGTTCGGGTGGTGCGATAATCTTGATCTTAATCGTTGATGGTGCCAATGCTGTGATTTCCTTTTGCATTCGGTCAGCAATACCTATGGCGATAACAAGAAAATAAACAATCGATCCCTCCATGCTCATTTCCAACAATGGTTCTTACCTGGATACATGGTGGTACCACCAGAAAGTACGGAATTGGCATACAAGTCCTTTCGAATATCAACGTCACACTTCATGATTGAATTGTAAACTGTCTCATGAATGCCACAAGATTCCATTCCAACGAACGACGGCTGGAACAGTGCTTCTGGACACCTGAACCGTTCGTTACCAATGGTAATTACTTGTCCGTCAGGTAGTTCATATGATTTATCAGATGATGTTGATGACGAAGCGGTTGTCATTTCTTGCTCAAAGTCCAAAGCGACATAGCACAGCTTTTCCTTAACATCCCGGACGATTTCTCGTTCCGCAGTAGTTGTGAATGAGTAACCGCGTTCCGTTAGGATCTTCATTAGGAACTCGGACAAATCGCGACCGGCTAAATCCAAACGAAGAATTGCATGTGGCAACGCATATCCTTCGTAAATGGGTACCGTGTGCGAAACACCATCACCAGAATCCAAAACGATTCCCGTAGTACGGCCAGACGCGTATAGTGATAACACTGCTTGAATAGCAACATACTGAAATGAGAATGATTTTCCGTTAATCCATCGTTTCTGTCGCTGAACAGAAGTGTCTTACAATAGCTGGCGAGTTGAACGTTTCGAACATAATCTGGGTCATCTTCTCACGATTGGCCTTTGGATTTAGAGGTGCTTCAGTAAGCAAGATTGGATGTTCTTCTGGTGCTACACGCAATTCATTGTAGAAGGTGTGATGCCAGATTTTCTCCATATCGTCCCAGTTCGTGATAATGCCATGTTCGATTGGATATTTCAGCGTTAAAATACCTCTCTTACTTTGGGCCTCATCACCCACATAGGAATCTTTTTGACCCATACCGACCATGACTCCCTGATGGCGAGGACGACCGACAATGGATGGAAATACAGCACTGGCAGAGTTTAAAAAAATTCATAAAATTAGTAAATCTTCAGCGTTTATTAGCCACAAAAATTACCGTGGTGCATCATCTCCAGCGAATCCGGCTTTGCACATTCCGGACCCATTGTCCATAACTAGACCTCCAGCATCATCATCACACATTTTGATTGATTGGTTTTATTAACTTCGTTTCTACAATATTAAGAAGAAAATATTCTCAGAATCGAACGTCTATCGAACAACTTGAATTGGAAAAGGTCACAAGATAAAAAAAGAAATTTTTCGAAACAGATTTCCACTTGATTTCACACCAAAGATATTCGCGAATGTTATTCTCTGCACATACCTCACAATAAAATAAAATGCGCGGAGCCCTTTCACCGTATCACTTAGTGTTCACCTTAATTAATCGGTAATAAGTGAATTGAACACAAATCGACACAGAGATTTTATAGAGATTTTCTGGTAGTAGATTATTGTATAGGACAGAAAAAGAGACATTTGCCAGTCCACTTACAAAACGAAAAGATGGTAAGTGGGAGTAAAGTGGTACACTAAGATCGAGTGACACTGTTTTCAGATTTTTGTGATTGTGTGAAGCTATAAGGACAAACATTTCAATTTTCAATTTTAAAAATTTCCGAAAAAGAATTCGAAGCGATTAGCGACAACGACGACCAAAATTCTGAAAATAGTGAAGTAAAAGATTTCACATTCAATATTTACTGAAACAGAAGAAATATCACGCCCATTGATTTGTCTAACTTTTTAGAAAAACATTATCTTCTAAAATATTTGGAGGCTGATGGTATCAGGATGAGGATACGCTTTGCATTTTTTTGCGCAAAGACAGGAGTCATGTTTTCTGCGTGTGTATTAAGACACACAACACATGCCAGTGTACATTTGTATACATGTATCAAAGTTTGGAGGCTGTTGGATGTGTGAGAATTAATGTCAGGAGCTGGAAAATGTAAAGGAGCAAATTTTGTCTCATCTATTTCCTTCTATTGACGCACAATTTCCTCTATTGGCTCCCTATTTCCATCTATTGGTACCAATAGCATAGCAAAATACCACCCAAGTATTTTCCTGCGTAGTTTCACCTCGCTTTTGTTGAATATATCATCTAGCATCTAGTGTTTGATCACGGCAGAGTAAAATAACTTTACTCTGTCGTGGTTTGATACATAATCTTTCACTTCATTCGTTTTGACATAAAATATATATGAGACGACCCATTAACCGGAATCATCGCTCATTTTTGCCGTTTCTGTCGGTAACAAATGACTAGTCCTTTCTAAAAACTGGGGCAGACGAACTTGATTTTCGCAGTCGGTTTTTCGTTTCGACTTTTGATGGCGAAACCACTTTAAAAGTGCTGCAAATTCCTGAAAATTAATGATCACCGTCTAAACCAAAAAGCAAATGCATTCAAGTGCAAAGCACCGATCGCGTACATCAAAAACATTTGAATTGTATGCGAACGCTTTTCGGACGATCAAAATAGAAACGGTCCTTAGATGGATTGACTTGGCCGATTGACTTGATTGGTTTTGTAAAACAATTGATTTGTGTTGGTGCAATTGATTGTCGTGCATTGCGTTCATTGCCACATAAGTTCATACAAAATTGCAGACGATGCAATGTGTTTTGGCAAGTGAGCCAACGTTCCTTTTATAGATGAAAATGCGGAAAGAACGTTGGAGTGGTGCATTTGTGTTGTTGTTGTTATTGTTGGACACACGCATTACGTTAAACATGAAACGAGGAAATTCAGATTTTTTGTGTGCGTAAAGGCGAATATATTTTGATGATCATTTGATTTTATGTTAGTTTGCGGATATTTAGACTTAAAGAATTGTTTATTCTGTTGTGTACTTTATGTTAGCTTCGATGGGTCGTTGCTGTTACAGTGTCATAGTTAAGTAAAAATGATTAAAATTACTCTAATTTAGACAGAAACACCAGCAGCGTTTGATCCGTTCCTGCATTAAAATAAAATAATGAATATCGACACAGAGATAGCCTAAACAATAAAGCTTATAACAGTTTACTTTAATGACAACAAATCTAAAAAAACTCAAGGTATAAAAATATGGACAAAGATCTAAATCTAAATCTAAATTAAGCATAATCATTATATACGTCTTAAAGAAAACTATTTATTTACCCCCCTTGCCTTTGAATCATTAGGTTGCATGGGTCCAGAAACAAAGAAATTTATTGACAAGTTGGGATCGTTGATGAAGAGAGCATCAGGGGAGCCACGTTCCAAAGATTATCTGTTGCAGAAAATTTCTATTGCTATACAAAGAGGCAATGCGGCATGTATTCTTGGAACTTTAGGAAGTAATAGAGCGGATGATTTTTATTTATTGTAATATTTGTTGATTGAAAAGATCGTTTTTTTTACTGACTGCGCCGTATGCGAGCAGTCTTTTTTTTCGCTTTGAATAAATAAATTAAGTCTAAATCGTAATTTATAATTTTCCTTTTTTACAATTCTTAGTAATCATCTTTTTTTTCTGTATCTTCACGACCACTCAACAAAATGATTTTCTTTTTTTATCATTTTCATAATAATTTCAGTAAAATTGAAGAAGAAAAAATTTAGATTCAACTTTTAAATACAATTTTTGCTCCTGGCGTTTGTATATATCAATTTTCGCATAATTTTTTTTATTTACAGTTTTAATTTAGGATTTTAATTTTCCAATCATTTTCAATTTTAATGCTTGTCTGGTTTTTATATATTTCTCGAGAGCTTTTCGATGTCTTGGCGGCATATCTTGAAGTCTCTTGATAATGTTGCTTTCTTGTCGTTTGAATATTGTTTTGGCATTGTTGCCTTTGTGGTGTTATGGCGTGCGGAGGATTATGCGAACTAGATTTCGCAATTTTAACATTGTTGAATTGTTTCCTCCAAATAGGGATTATTGGTTTTATTGGTCTTGTTCGAAAGAGATGGACAATCAAAAGTTCCTCCTGTGGTTGGATTGACGTTATTAACTTTCTTGGCTTTTAGGCATGTTTTTTGTGCATTTTCGCCATTACTTCTTGCGTCAAACGTACCTGTCCACCAAATTGTTTTTCCGTTTTTTGTTAACGGTAGTGCGAATACTCGATAAAGGGGTGTTCCAGTACCGATCTTGGCTCTGTTGTTAACCATTTTGTAGATTGTCGTTCTTGGTTTGCAGAAGTGGTATAGCTTGGCAGTATTGTTGAAGAACAAATATGGACATGTTGGACATGGTTCACCGCCATTGTGAGCTATCACATGCCACCGCCAATGTTTAGTTGGAGTGTCTGTTTCGCATAGTGAACAAAAAGTTTTTCCTGGTTTTTTGCTTGGCAAAGCAATAATTTTTTCTCATGGCTGTCTGTACCACACTGATCCTCGCTGTGGTTTTATTTCTTGAAGTCCTTGTTCATTTATCCGTTTAAGTACGAACGGCTCTTTTACTTCATCATTTCCCGTTACAGATTCGGTTTCCGAAGCGCTTAAGTCGTTCTGGTCTTCGTATTCGCCTTCTTCGCCTTCGTCTTCGTCGCCTTCGTCATCGCTTTCAAAGCTAGAGTATCCATCGGACGATTCGTCATCCGACGTAGAATCGTCGTCCATGACTGTTTGTGCATCGTCCATGACTGTTTGTACATCGCCTTGGCTGTGGGTGTTTATGTCAGTGCCTTGGCATAAGGCATAGTTTGGTCTTTGCTTGGAGTTGACGGTTTAATAATGTGATTTTCTGCATCTTTTGTTCATTGATGTGACGCAACGAAGATAATTCTTGTTCTTGTCGTTGATTCTGATTTTCCAACGCTGCCATTTTATGTTCTTGTTCTTGATTGGTGCGACGCAACGAAGATAATAATTCTTGTTCTTGTCGTTCATTGATGTGACGCAACGAAAATAATTCTTGTTTCTGTCGTTGATTCTGATTTTCCAACGCTGCAATTTTTTGTTTTTGTTGTTCTATATTTTTTTTGAAGAATTTCGTTTTCTTGGATTACATTATTTATTGCGTTAATATTGAGCTTGTTTTCGTCTTTCAACTTTGCAATAATTTCGTCTTTATACAGCGGAGCAGTTTCCTGTTCTTGATGAAATTGTGCCTTCATGCTATCAATCAATGTGATTTGTCGTGGGTCGTGGTATTTCGTCTTTGAAGAAATTGTTGCCTTATTTTATTGCTTGGCTGACATCTTCAATGTATTTCATGGTTTCGTTGAGTTTGTCTCTTGTGGTAAGATTGATTCACGAAATTCAATCTTCGTTGGTACTTTGGTTGAATTTTGGTGCTCCATTTTTAAAAGCTCTTTCAGCAACTGGATTCTTGTCTCGTTCTTCATAAAAGCTACATTATTTTTATTAAATTTTTCATTATTCTTGACTGTCTGCATTTGATACTGCTTCACTTGATTTTCGATTTGTTGAGCGATCTGTAATTAACGAACAAACGATACAAACAAACTAATTTTTAAAACAAGAAAAAAAAAACAGATTCTTTCAGATTTCTGTATTTTTAATTTAATTTCTGATCAACTTGCTCGGAATTAGTTCTTAATGATTCCGCAAGAAATTAAAAAAAAATCATCTAATTTTCTTAGATCTTGTAAATTGTTTATTGAACGTTAATTAATTTTCCTATAAACTTAAATTTCCTTCAGTTATAGCAAATGGCTTTAATAGCCATTTTTGTAACAAAACAAGGCATCAGAACAGTCGGAGCGTTTGCTGCGACTTAGCCCCGTACGACCCGTAATCCTATTTCGTCCGTAACCATAATACGTCCGTAGCCGAAATACGCCCGGAACCCTAATACGTCTACAACCCTCTAATGCGTCTGTTACCAAAATGCAAGTCAAGTTGGGCATGGTCAAATTTACTGAAAGTGTTCATTTTTAAAATTGCGCATAGCGCAATTACGAAAGCCCGTACGAAGTACCTCTCAAATAAAACCAACAATTTACGACATTATTTTAGAAACACAACATTTTTTGCCAACTTTTTATTGGGTATTCACTTATCTCTCAAATGAAACAAAAACTAGCAAAATCGGATGAGATTTACTCGATTTATGTGCAAAAAACATTTAGGGCCGAGTAGCGGCCTTCGTCTAAGGGCTTAAATTTGAAACTTTTTTCGCCACGTTATTTTTGGTATTCCATTCCCTTCCATAAAAAACTAAATCTAGCAAAATCGGATGAGATTTACTCGATTTATGTGCAAAAAACACTTAGGGCCGAGTAGCGGCCTTAGTCCAAGGGCCCAAATTTGAAACTTTTTTTGGCATCATTCTATTCGGCATTCAATTATCTCTCAAATGAAACAAAATCTAGCAAAATCGGTTGAGATTTACTCGATTTATGTGCAAAAAACACTTAGGGCCGAGTAACGACCTTTGAGCCCTCCCAACAAGCCCGCGTTGCATCTTACCCAAAAACAATGTTCGGCAACTTTGTCCTACTCGTCAATACCTTTCATTTGATATATCACAAGCAGCTATTGCGTGCGTATTTCGGTAGATATCGCCGATAGACTGAAAAACACCTATAGTGCCCTAGCTCTGGAAGGGCCGACCTTACCATGCCCATTTTCGAACTTGACCTTACTTTTGTCGATACCAATCGGGGAAAAAAAGAATTTTGAAAGGTTTGAGGTTTGAGGTTGAGATTTGCTCAAGCTAGAGGGGTCACAGACGGACGGACGGACGGACATTTTTAGACCCGTACGAAGTACCGGGGTCTTATAGGTTTCCGCATACGTTTGTAACACGTCGAATTGGACTCCCTGAGTAAGGGGAAACCTATTGTGGTTGTCTAGAGATGCCAAATCCGCGAAAAAAAAATGTCCGTCTGTCCGTCTGTCCGTCTGCACGATAACTTGAGTAAAACGCATCCGATTTTGAAAATTCTTTTTTTTTCCCGTTTGGTAATGTCGAAAGACAGGCTAAGTTCGAAGATGAGTGATTTTGGATCGACCCCTCCCGAGCTGTGGCCCAATAAGTGCTTTACGGTTTTTCGAAGATATCTCCGGACATTTAAACGTTAAACTTGTAAGTGATACGTCAAATAAAAGGTATTTACAATACCGATCGACAAAAAAAAAGTTTATGGAAATCGGATGACCGACTCGTGAGTTAGACCCCTTGGTGTGGAACAGGCACAGGGCGGCAAGCAGTTTTTGCACATTTGAACATATTTCGTCTGTTTTAGCTTTATTAGATAGGTATTGACCGTACCAATCAGGGAAAATTTTTTTATGAAATTATGTTCTCCGGAGCGTGAGCTAGGTCTCTTGGAGTGAGCTCTTATCTGGCTACTCGGAAGTACAGTGAACGTGGTGTATTTTGACAATATCTCGAGTAAATTTTGACCGAATTTCATGAATTTTTTTTTGTTTGAAAGGTATTAACGAATGTAAAGCGTCGGTACTATTTCCGGTCTCCTAACAAAATGGCTGCCGGCGGCCATATTGGATTTTAGTAAAATAGAAATATCTTGGGAAAAATGATACTTAGAGAGTTTCTGTTAACATGGAAATAATTTGTAATGTGTGTGGGGTTTCAGGGATTCCATATACGGACATCTATATATACCTATATACAGCTATATTGAGCTATATACAGGTATATAGCTATAGAGCTATATAATAGCATATATTTATCTGTGAAATGTTTATTTATAGTGAAATATAGTTAAATATAGCGGTATATAGCTGTTTAAATAGGAATTTATGAAATTTGTCTTCGTACGGGGCTGTCTATATTGCCTCCGGCAATTTAGTTGTATATGATAACAAGGCAAAGAGTGGATAATGTAAGTGATTTTAAAGGGAGAATAGTTTTTCAGCAGAGAAGAAAATGAAGTAAGAGAAATGAAGAGTTTCACATTAAAGGCTTTTGATACGAATAGGCGTTTCGTACGGGTCGGCGTTAGCTATGTTTTTTATTGCGGATTCGTCATCTATGAACATAACCAAATGCTTTGCCCTTACTGTCTGCTTCCAATTCGACGTGTTACAAACGGCATATTAATCTTATAAGCCCCCAGTACTTCGCACGGGGCTAAAAATCCTTATTCGGAACTCAATTTGAGCAGTGTGACAATATTTGGACTAAAAGATTTGTGATTACATACCTCGCTCTCATCGTTTTCCATGTCCATGTTTTTTTTAGGTTTTTATTCAGAGTCTTAAATTTGGTTTAAATCGTGTCAATCTTAGTCAATCTTAGAAAAGTTGAATGATAAGTTGAATGTTGTTAAATCACGACAATTCACATTGTTTTGACTAAACATCGGTCAAAGCCGTATTAACCACGTTGAGAAATTTATTTGACTTTTCGTAGACATGGGATATTTTTATGAGAATGTGTTCAAAGGCCTATTACCAAAATATTTCGATGGGATTTTTGAAAGTATGGTTTGTAACCAAGATCATTCTTTCACTACCCTTCTAATAAACACTTATGTGAGAGCCTTTGATTTTATGCACAGTGTGTACATGAACGGCTTTTCGATAATTCGGCTCTTGTTGTTGTGTGTCTAAAAAAAATCATTTCATTTTTTGTATCGGACAATAGTAAACGTTTTTTCGTCGAAAATCAGTTAATTGTATTTTGTTATAATGTCTCAGTGTCTCCGTGATTCTGACGATGAGAATCATCAAAGTGTTGTTGCAGAATTAACCAAGAAAATGGACATGAAAAAAACCCAAGAGAACTGAAAGTGAAACAGTTCAAAAAAGAAGGCATGAATGGCCAAACAATGCTTATGGAACGTTCAGCTAAGAAACGTAAAGCAGACGAGGATGTTTCGCCTCGTAAGAGACGTAAAACAAGAGATGGAAAGCAGACAGGAAACAATAGATCTCTTCGTTTGGTGAAACTGATGACGGAAACGTGAGGAATGGTGGGGAAAAGTCTAATCGAAACCAACTTCACAATTTCACATAGTAATGAATAAGTGAGTGCGTCCAATTCTTTGAAATGAATGCAAATGAACTAAATACGGGGAATTCCCTTAGAAGCAAAGTTGGTTGTCATTAGTTTGCACACAAAACCGAACCGTCGATCGTCACGCCAGCGCAGCGGTCATTTTAGTGATCTATAACGCAGTAATTCGTTTATTGACTGTGGTGTTTTTGTATTGTTTAAGATCAACGCTTATCTCGGATGAAAAAAGACCGTTTAGCAAATATAGCGAAGCAGCTGTATCTACGTCACGGATCAAATTTCAACAAATCGCAATTTATGGAGAATATTCTCGCTACTCCACAGCCGGCTGTGGAGTACAAGTGTGAAGAATTGCAGGCGATGTATTTGGAGCGTACTGGTAATCGTCTGCGCGATTCCAGTAAAGCCGAGATGATCATTGCGGTGGCTGGAGTACTTCCTGGCTTTTTCGGTCGAAAGCGGGAGGCCTGTGGGAAGTGTGTGCTTCCACAAATTGTTGCCCAAATATTAACTTCAAAAAATTTGATGATAAATTTTATTCATTTTGCACTAAAACCAATCTTTGTATCAAATTGTTGATTTGTGAATAAAAATGTTGAAAGTTTAAGCATCTGTTATTTTCAGAGACCACGTTTGATTTCATCTGTTAATTGTTACGAACCTTTTATTTAAAAAAGAAAAAACAAAAACGGATGTCAAAAAGGTAAGCATAACACAACATTGCACTGACGTTTTTCTGAGTTGTCAGTATCAATGAAAGTGTAAAACAGGTATGGTCGATCGTTCGCCCGGAGGACATAAAAATTTGATTTACGCACTCAAACACACTCATTTTCATATTATTTTGACATAATATATGAATGCGTTTAAGGTGAATTTGCCGATCGGCCATACCTGTTCTGTACTTTCATTGGTCAGTATAACATCACATTCTACGTGCGTTGGCGATCAAAATAGAACGAGACAGCTATATATATCGACTTATAGCAAAAAACTATGTTTTTGCGAATGTTCCAATATGAAAGTGGATCGCGAACGTGTTAACACCGATACCCATACCCATATTCAGTAGTTTTGTACGTGACTACGTAACAGATGAAAACTGTATGTTTCACTACGCCAAACTACTAAATATGCGTATCGATGTAAAGCTTAGGTCCTCACATTCATAAAAAGTAATAACTTAATCAAATAATTGCATTAGTGAGGTAACAGCACTCATCAAAGTTCACCGAGGTTACATCGATTTTGATAAATTTTCCGGAAGTCATATTTTCGGCCATTTATCATCAGATTTTATGAATGTAATATTTGCCCCAGGAGTACTCGACGTCAGCTTTCCAACGAACCCATACACGCCCGTGTCCTCATCACCTTACGGAAATGAACTCCGGACTACGAAACCCCATTTTTCGACTTTTGACCACCGATTTCGGTCAGTCGAAATTCAAAATAATCCGTCCATACAAATTTTAACAAAGTAAAAACAAATCATACAAAATAGCAAGACTTTGGTGACTCACCGCACTCTGTAAAATAAGCGTTTTCACCTCCCTCTATGCGGGAATTTTGTTATGTAAAATCATCAGACGTGGTGCGTTCACACTTATCTGTGTGACCTCTCCAAAGTTTATAGCCTTGCAAAACAGTAGTAGCTCTCACTACGATCACTATTGTTTCTGGTGTAAGAAAAAAATCCGTTGACAAAATTTGAATCTCTTCAAAACAAGCGCTCCATCTATCAACAAAAAAATGAAATACGCGTTGCGAGTTTACAACGTTTGCAACGTTTAATGTTTTGTTGTTTGACACATGACATTTCTCATCCTAAAAATTTTGTTTATTGACGAGCGCTTGATCAAGAGAAATTTATTTGATTTTGGCCGAATATCGAGGCAAATAGACGCGATGGCGGATAATAAAAGTGAATTGTTAGCCGTGATGCAGCTGCTGAGGAAATATAATTTAAAAGTAATGAAACCGCAGTACGTGGACCTCTTACCATCACTTTAAACCATTCGAACATTTCAGGGGACCGAGGATATTTTGCGGCAAGAAGCAAACTTGGCCGATGTTCCGGAAAACATACAGACCGAATCGGAAGTGAGTAGCGTTCTAGCAGCCTATAAAAGCGAAGGCGATCCACTCACCTATGAGACGGCCTATTTGGAACTGCGCCACCTCGTCGACGAATCACTTGACATATACAAAGTAAGTTTTAACGAAATGCCGGTGGAGAGTTGATGCTTATCTTGATTGACATTGTTGACAGCACGAATTGGCTATGATCCTGTATCCAGTTTTCGTTCACATGTACCTTGAACTGGTTTACAACAATCATGAAGCCCAGGCCAAAAAGTTGATGGAGAAATTCGGACCTGAGCAGGAGTACTACTATCAAGATGACATTACCAGGCTAGCGATAGTCACCAAACGTGACGAAATGAGTGGAAACGATCTCACCGATACCTTCAAATCGAATGAATTCATCATACGAATATCGCGGGACACATTGTCACTGTTGAAGCGACACTTGCAGGAGAAGAAACAGTCCGTCATAATGAACATCGTAAACGAACATCTGTACTTCGACCTGTATGAAGGTGTCGCAAGGAACAAGACCCAATGTGAGGCCACTGCCGGTGCGATGACGGGCGAGGCTAGACGACAGGATAACAAAGTGAAAGTGTACTACGGCCTGTTGAAGGAACCAGATTTCAATACATTCTTGGAAACTAAACCGGAGGAGGAGGATGATCTGGATCCGGATGCGCCCGATAAACCGAAAAAGAAGAAAGCGAAGAAGGATCCACTGTTTTCGAAAAAGTCAAAGACAGATCCGAATGCACCGGCCAATGATCGAATGCCGTTGCCGGTACTGAAAGACATCGATAAGCAGGAAAAGATAAAATCGCTGCGTGAAGCATCGAAACGGGTTTGCTTGAGTGCCGACACTTTGCCGTCAGTGTGCTTCTATTCGATATTGAATGCTGTTCATAGTGTGACTTGGTAAGCGATTGTAAGCGATGCCTTCATCCGAACCTTGTTCTAAAAAATATGTTTTTTCCTCGTCTCGCAGTGCCGAAATATCTGACGATTCCAGTCTCATAGCCATTGGATTTGCGGATTCAATCATTAAAATATGGTCATTGACCCCGTCAAAGCTACGCGAAATGAAGCCAGCCGAACAGTTGAAAGATATCGACCGTGATGCTGGTACTGTATGACCAAATGAGTAATTGTACAACAAATATTTCAATTCTTCCGTTTTTGTTCAGACGATGTCTTAGTCCGTATGATGGACGACCGAACAGCCGAAACATGCCGTACATTTTTGGGTCACAATGGACCGGTGTATCGTTGCTCGTATTCGCCCGATAAGACTATGATGCTATCGTGCTCGGAAGATACAACCATTCGCTTATGGTCGCTGCACACATGGACGTGTGTGGTTGTGTACCGTGGACATCAGTATCCGATTTGGGATATTCGGTTCTCGCCGCATGGTCACTACTTCGCTACATGTTCGCATGATAAAACGGCTAGATTATGGGCGACGGACAATAATCAGCCGTTGCGCATATTCGTTGGACATTATTCGGATGTTGATGTAAGCGAAGTCTCTGACACTCTGGCGTTAAAGTAACATTTTCTTGTGATTTTTTCAGTGCGTCCTATTTCATCCAAATTCCAACTACATCGCAACAGGTTCCAGTGATCGAACGGTATGTGTAACGGAGACATTTGTAAATTAACGTTCGGCGTGATCAGACCCAAATTTTAGGTTCGCTTATGGGACTGCGTCTCTGGAAACTATCTCCGTTTAATGACCGGTCACAAGGCACCGATCTACTCACTGGCATTTTCAATGTGCGGTCGATTCTTAGCGTCTGGTTCAGCTGACAATCGAGTCCTAATCTGGGATCTGGCACATGGTCATCTGATTGCAGCGTTTTGCGGTCACACCGGAACGGTGCATTCGTTGTGTTTCAGTCGGGACGGCACGATATTGGCAACTGGTAAGAATAATGGATAATTGATGGGTGGAAGGAAGAGTGAAAATATAATACGTCCGATTTGATTCAAAGGTTCCCTCGACTGTACGTTACGGCTGTGGGATTTCACAAAGCTTTGCGAGGACATCAACGGGGAAAATGTTAACGTTTCGCATAATCCTGATGTTCGTGACGGTGAACCGTATCTGCTGCGAAGCTTTCCGACAAAGTCATCGCCATTCATTGCGCTGCATTTTACGCGTCGTAATTTACTGCTAGCTGTAGGTATGTTCGAGGGGAGTCAACAATAGTTTTCGTTCGTTTGGTCCAATTTTTGTCAGAAAAATCATTGCATTGTCCAAGACGGTACAGTGTGGCAGTTTAGTCGCACTGACTAAATGATGAAGAAATAAAAACCTTTTTTTTGTAAGAAATAACAATATTTAATGATGGCTGCGACAAAATCGAAAAATGCAGATGGATCGGATCGAAGGCACAACCACAAAGTGACAAACAAACAAATCAAACAACCCAAAAAACCATGATATTTAGATCCGACTAACTGCTCTATCCCGTGGTGATATTATGCGGTTCATTTAACACAAAAACAGAAAAAATTCTTAAAAATCATCGGTGCCACTTCGTCCGATATGAAATTCCGTTCGGGTCGTTGCGATGCAAATGGATTGATATGCGACGGTTGCACCACAGTCAGTGGACGATCGGATTCCTTCTGGATGCGATCAAAATCTCGCGGCGATTCCACTTCAGTGTACGATGTGACAAGAATGGGACAGTTCATTGACGCTGCCGATTTGATGGTGAGTGGCCATGTGTCGAGACCATTGAATCCGGTCGTACGATATAGTCCGGGATTGAAAAAGCACACTGTAAATGGATGGGAACGATTACATTGTTGACTTATGGTCAATGTATACGGGGGAAAATTACCTAAATCCGGCTTCGTGAACGCAGAGCTGTTCGCGTAGTCGTGATACAACATTCCACATTGGAAATCGAATTTCACAATCCGGCAATTCTGACGACACGTACGGCACATTCTGAAATGCATAGACCATTAGTGGATTCATTGTCATAAGAAACAGATCGAAAATGCGAGACACTCCCTGCGAAGACCTAATAACAGATCACTAAAAAATCGAAAATGAAAGTTGTGAACGAAGCAGGTCGAATACAAATCCAAATATTTAGTCCATGCTTACACCAAGTAAGTAACGTTTCCATATTTCGATACGCTCTCGTTTAAAGAATATCATCCCGTAACGGGATTCCCGTTGCTACATCTACAAAGCTTAAGAGCAATGGACCCTTTGTAAATTTGTAGCCTACATTTAGGCGGAATAGTTTTCGTTTATTGATGATTTTTGAAAGAGTAAAACCATTAAAGCACGCAAAAGTGTGTTACGTTTAAAGGAAAAATTGGTTTGTGTGTAACTTCTCCAACCTTAAACCTGTTTCTCCAAGTGGAGCACTTTTTGCGTGCTTTAAGAGGCATCGGTACTTAGCTAAAATTGTAGCCTAAATTTGTGTGTCTTGTATTTAATTTTTGATGATATATTTACATCAGAATCCTTTTTCAAAAATGTACGACCGCAATAACTACCAAGAATGTGTTAGGCTAGCAATGTTAGCTTTAAATAAAAATTAGTTTTGATTTTGTAGTCGTTTGACCGGCTCTGAGAAACGTGAACAATTTACCGAAATTTTCATAAACTGCTCATTGTTCTCAGAGCTGGTCAAAATGCTGCAACCAAATTTACTTTTTGTTGAAAGCTAATACATTCGTGGTCGTTATTGCGGTCGTACATTATTGAAAAAGGTTTCTGGTAGAAAGGTATCAGCAAAAGTATATTAAAATCAAGTGTTTAAAAAACGCCCAAATGTATGCTTTTCAGCGAAGCACATATGCCTATAAAAAGCAATTGACTCTTTACAAATTTGTAGCCTACATTTAGGCGGGAAAACATTCGTTTTTGTGAAGGAAAACAATTATGAGGCATCGATGCTTTGCTGGACGTTTTTTTAAATACTGGATTTTACTTGTTCATGCCTTGGGGTTAAAATCGAGGTCAATTTTGGAAATTTTCTCTCGATTTTTTTGAGTACTTGGTTTGGTATTTAAGCTATTTTCGCTTATACAATCAAACCAAGTACACAAATCACTATTGATGATACCTTTCCACCAGAATTCATTTTCAAAAATGTACGACCGCAATAACAACCACAAATGTGTTAGTTTTCAACAGAAAATACATTTGGTTGTAGCAGTTTGACCAGCTCTGAGAACAATGAGGAGTTTATGAAAATTTCGTTAAACTGCACACTTTCAGAGCTGGTCAAACTGCTACAACCAAGTGTATTTTCTGTTGAAAGCACATTCGTTGTCGGAATTGCTGTCGTACATTTTTGAAAAAGAATTCTGATGGAAAGATATCAAAAATGAAATATGAGGCACACAAATGTAGGCTACAATTTTAGCTAAGTACCGATGCCTCTTAAGAAAGCCATTCCTTATTAGACTAGAGCTTCTCCTATGCGCGCCCTAAGTTATACTCTGCAGTTTCTAGAAGAAAGTTTGATGTACAGCTGCTCTGGGCTTACATTTCCTTTTAAGAAAATCGACAAATTACTCGACTTATGTACAAGAGGCGGCATTGTAGCTCAATCTTCATTTCCATTGAACCAATAGGGGTAAGCCATTATGGTTCTCAACGTTCGTGAGTATGGCCATTTCGTATTCTTGTGACATAATATATGTGACAAATGTCAAAAGTTCACGAAATTGCCATATTTACAAACTTTACGAACCATAATGGTTTACCCCTAATATTTGAAAGTCTTGTTACACTTTCAACGTGTATTGTACGTTCTTAATAACTGCTACTGTGTCTGTGCTTTTTTGTATGTTCAACTACATTCCAAAGCTTTAAAAAATGACCTTCACTCAACAAGAGCCTCTCCACCTTAATTTCGTTTATCTTTCAAGAGAGAAAGTCTATCAAATTAGAATTTTCTCAATCCCAAGATTTTAGTTCTCGAACGGGTTATCTTTCACATTCTCAGAGATCCCAATTCGCACTTTCTATGGGGTTGAACAGTATTTTCAATCAACCTTATTCGACTGAGTATTTCCAATGGTAAATTTTCGGCATTCAACTCCGGTCCAACGAATACCACTCTGCATTCGACCAATGTTGGCACCAAATGTAAGAAGAATGTTTCCCATTTGTCTAGAGTGTCCGCCTCGAATTGCAACTCGGCTCCGACCAGATGAATTGTGTACACCTCTCCAATTTCCTGTTGATTCTTCTGTGCAGCATATAGAGCTGTTAAGGGAGCTGTTGCCAATTGGGTCAGGGTTGCATAAATACATTCATCCTTGATTGCTGCAGAAAATTGATTGTTTCATGAAATGAAATTGTTACTTTGTGTAGTGATGGAGGGTCTTACCGCCGTAATTTTTGTACAAAATTTTAAAGACGTTATCGATGTTGTCGGAAAGGTCCAACGGCTTCAGCATGATTTTCGACGGTAGACTGGGTTCTATGCGTCCGAAATTTTTCTGACGAAGAACAATCTTTTGATACAAATTGAACGAATTGCACCACTGTTCATGTTGCGGAGGTAAATGTTCCGGATGGGCTGCACAATAAGATACCTGAATTCGGAATAAAAATATCAAACAGAGTCGATTCAAGCAACGCATGAAAAGTTTACTTGTCTGCACTGCTGGCATTCAATCAGCGATTGTTGTCTCCATTCACGACACGAGCCGGTGCAACATAGCCTCGGAAACAGCAATATCTCTCGTTCGAATGGCATCAGATGTCTTTTTACGAAATTTTCGCAAAGGTTTAACGTATGGACACGAAGACTTCGATAGTCGTCATCGTTTAGTATCCTGGCGTTGTTATAGATGTGACCGCCTCTCTTCTTCGCAATTTCTTGAATGGCGCTGCAGAGCGGTCCATGAGTTAATTGATCCTCTTTTTCGTGCGCGTCACAGCAGTACGAGACCATTTGGCAGAGTTTACAAGGATTCGGTATATCTAGCGGTACCTTACATATTTGACATGCTGTAGCAATGAAAACTGGACGTGGAGAAAATTTGTACTCAACAAACTCCTCTTCTTCGTCTTGTATTGGTGGTGGTGTCGTCACTGCTGGTGGAGCAGCTGCTGCAGGTGAAGTTTTGTTCGGACATGTCTTGGATACGTTGGGTTTCGGTGGCACTTCCGGTTTTTTTGCACACTGAGGATCGTTATTTTGCAATGGTGGTGATTTTGGTGTAGATGTCTGGGGTGATGTGGGTTTCGACGGAGATTTTACTTGTGGTGATGGTTTGGCAGATGATTTCGATTGTGGGATTGGTTTCGATTGAGCAGGTGTTTTCGATGGCATCGTCGTTTCTTTTCCTGGACTGTCTTTTCCTGGAGTTTTATTCTCTGTAGTCTTTACTGGCGACTTTTTCGAACGATCTGTAACTTTCGGCGGAGATTTAGAAGCAACAACAGGTTTTGGAGCAATTTTCGGTTTGTTGTTTGAAGATTCATTCTTAGCACCTACTGCAGTGCCGGTTTTACCGTCATCGGTTGATTGTTGCGATTTTGAGTCGCTTGTTGAAGCATCTTTTGGCAACGGTTCAGCTTTTTGTTTACCAACCGCGTCAGACTCTTTCAAATTGCCAACCTGTTCAGCTTCAATCACTGCACTCTTTGTTGATGTCGTGCCAGATGTAAGCTTCGAATCATCTAAATTGGCATCAATCACTGTTGGTTCTGTTACCTCTTTTTCTTTGCTTATCGGTTTCATTACAGCTCCGACATCAGCTTTTAAGATTTCATTTTTCAAGTTTTGAGTGGCTTGCTTCTTACTATCTCCGGAGGCCAACTTCTGATTTTTAACATATTTCTCTGCCATATTTTCCTTTGGGGATTTGGATCGAGATTTTTGCTGCTGCACATTTAGTTGGTCTGTTCGTTTATTGTCCCGAGGCAATTTTCTCACGTTACCGGCAACATTTCCAGGCTTAATAGATGGACTCGTCATTTTTGCTTCTAAAATATCCATTAATTTAACGGGAGGAAATTGGACAGGTTCCAGTTTTTGTTGGGCACTTTTTTCTGGCAATTCCTGTGTCTTTGTCTCCTGCATTTCACCAGATTCTTTCAGATTCGCTGTGTCCTTATTTCGCTTGCTACTTGATGGACTGCTGCTCTTTGCCTCTCTTTCGATTTCAGTGACTTTGTTTTGATTATTCGGTGCCGTTAAAGTTGATTCCAGCGACTTTGTTGCATCTGCAGTTACTTTCAATGAACTATCAACAGACGGAACAAAATCGCTTCCTGCCACGTTTTTTGAATCCGACGTAATAAGAGACGATTGATCTTCACTTTCTTCATGTGAAATTAATTCATCCGCAGCAGTTGGATCTATCATCGATGCGGATAGTAGACTCATGTCCATCGGTATGTCAGGTGGTTGTGGAGCTTTCCCTTTCATTTTGTTCTGCTTTTTCTGATCCTTTTTGGACAGTTCGGTCTTTTGTTCTTGTTTTTGTGGTGGTTGATTTTGAGGAGCAGTTTGCGATGTTGAACCCTCTGGCTTGTTTTCTTTTACTTGAGCCTGTTCGGGTGTCTTTGCTTTAGTATCAGGTGAAATGGGTGAAATGGGTGCTTTATTATCGGGTTTTACAATTTGGGATTGTTTCTCATCTGTTTTTTTCGGTGAACCTTCTTTTTCTTTAGTATCTACCTTGGGTGCTGGTTTCGTATCTAACTTACGTTCATCAGGTTTGGGTTGCTCTTTTTGAACATTTTTTGCTGCAACTTCTTCTTTCGGTTTATTTTCAGTTAAAGATATAGCGGCAGCGGGTTCTATTTTTATTTTCTCAGGAACTACTGTTTCAGCAGCTACACTTTGAGGAACTACTTTGTCGGGAACTGTCTTCTCAGGAGCTGCCTTTTCGGCAACTGGCTTTTCAGGAACTGCAGAAGTTTCTATTGATTCTGGATCGACTTTAGCAATTTCACTTTGTTTAACATCGTCTTTTTTGTTAGGCTGCTGCTTTTGATCATTTTGTTTCTGTTTCGGACTTTGGCCTTTTACTTGTGGTTGCTTCTTCTGTTCATTTTTTACATTTACTTGATTTCCCTTACGTTCCGGGGTCTTAGCTTTATTTTGTTTAGCGCTCGTTGCAGCGTCGCTCCCTGTTGGTGTTGGTGCATCTATTTTAGATTTAACGGTGTCTGCCACTGAAACATCTGCTGTAGGCAAAGTATCCTTAATAAATTCGTCTGCTACAGGTTTAGGCACTGAAACTGGCTCTGAAGTAGGCTTAGATGTGGTTTCAATAGGCTTACTTTCTGCTGGTTTTTTAGGTAAAACTTGTTCGGTAGACGTTGGAAGGATTGCAACATCTATAGCTTTGACAGAATCAACCAACGGCTTATCGGTTACAGATAACTCTGGTAAAGGTTTAGTTGCAAGTTCTGTTGGCTTGGTTTCATCGGTAGTTTCAGTCGTTTTTACTGGTGAAACTTTAATTTCCATTAATGGTATCTTGTCCTTGTTATCCTTGACTACTTGGGAAAAGTCTAATTTGGGAAGAGTTGGTATAACACTTGGAGCAACTGGTGTTTCGATTTTGACTGCTAAATCCTCCGGAGATGTTGCCTTGGCAACCTCACTGACCTGTGAAATTATTTTCTTGTCAACTGACACTGCCTTAGCTTCTGCTTGAACTATACAAGGTAGCGCCTCTGCAGAACACTTCTCTTTGATAGGTGATTCAACAACTGTTTCTCCCTCTTCTTTTTGAATCTCAGTTGATATTTTTTCTGTTACCTGTTCTACAATCGGGGATTCTATTGGTTTTTCACTAGTTTTGGTGGGGACCTGTTGTTTGTTTTTCTTGTTTTTCTGACACTGTGAATTTGTAGCATCGGAAACTTTCTTTTCTTCAATTGGAGCGGGAGCCTTTTCAACCTTCTCTTCTGGCTTTGCCGCTTGAATTTGATTGCTGTCTTTTTCAATTTGCGGAGTTTTTACTTCGAGCGGCTGAGTATTTTTAACTTCGTCTTTTGGTGCTGTATTTTTCACTTCAACGACTTCGGCTTCAGTTTGCTGTTCTTCCACTTTGCAGGGAGACTGTTTGCTATCCGTGGCTTGTCCTTTCTTTTTGTCTTTTTTACTTTTTGGTGAGTCTAATTTTTGTGGTTCTGCTGTGGTCTTAACATTCTTCTCTGGAGGTGCCTTAGAACTATCTGACTTTGAGACGTTTTCATTGCTTACGATTGGTTTTTCTTCGGCTATCTGCTCCTTCTTTTGGTCATTTTTCGGTTTTGTTTGATCCTTTGCTTTAGCATTCTCGTCTTGTGCTTTCTTTTGATTTTCTTTCTGAGGCGGTGAATCTTGTTTTCCTTTGCCCGATGTTGGTTTTTCTTTAGAAATTTCACCAGCTGGCTTATCAGCCTTACTCTCCGTTATGGCATCATCTTCGATTTTCGATTTATTTTTCTGATCGTCAGTGTTCTTGTCACATTTTTCCGTGGGATTACTGGCACTTTCGGGCTTCTTATTCTTATTTTTGTTTTTATTATTTGAGGGAGCTTGATTGTTCGACCTGGCCTCTACCACTGGGTCTTTTTCTAGAACAGCTGGCTTAACATCTTCAACAACGGTGGTGCCAGTCTCAACTTTCTCAACGTTCGGTGATCCCTGCTGACCCTTCTTATTATTCTTTTTGTTATTTTTCGATTTATTTCCTTCTGGGGTGTTTTCCTTGGTCTCCGTTTTCGGTTCATCAATCGGTATAGCGACAGGTTCATCAACTACACTCGGCACTTGAGGAAGTGCTTCAGGATCTGGACTCTGTTCTTGTTGACCTTTCTTCTTTCTGTTTCTGTTCCGTTTCTTTTTAGAAATAGTAGAAGTTCCATCTTCTTGTTCCTTGGCTGAGCCCTCATTTTCGGAAGCATCTGATTTTGGCTTAGTTTCAACTTTGGTGTCTACGGATTCGGGCTGTTGTCGTGCAACAAAACCTTGCGGTGGATTTTGGTTCTGATGTTTTTTGTTCTTCTTTCGTTTATTAGTACCGCTCTGCGAGCCTTCTGGTGTTACGGATCTGGCCGTCTCTTGTCTAACTTCCAGTAATGTTGCTTTTACAGAATCCACAGTGTCCTGAATAGAACTCAGTTTATCTTTCGCTGCATCAATACCTGTTTCGGAGGACCGTGGATCACCAATACCAACAATAACTTCTTGTAGAAGATGCAAACGCTCTTTTGCGTTTACTAAACGAGCTTTAAGTTCGTCGTTCGAAGTGTCTGCTTCAACGGGTGCAGCAACTGCAACTGGAGCACTTTCAACCACTTTCGTCTCGGCTGGTGATTTGGCTTTATTCGGCGCTGGTGCCGATCCAGAATTTCCTTTATTCTTCTTGTTGCGTGGCATGATTCTGAAAAGAATAACAGACAAAATTATTAATGATTTGGTAGTGACGGCATGTTCTCAGATAGATAGATTAAAGTTTTGGGATGCTTCTTCAATTGAGAATCAGGAGCCCAGATCAAGGATCCTTTGGAGCATGCTCCCTGACATTATATCTTGGAAATTTTCCTGTAATCGATAAGAAATCGTTAAGGCATTTACCATTTTATGATAAATGGAGTAAAGTTGGAGTAAAGTAGAAATCCAATCTATTCTGTGGAAATGATCGGTAAGCTTGCAGTGGTTTGTGATTGTACACAACATGCTTTTAAGTCCTACTATTTATTGTTATCAATAAAGTTGAATAAAATTTAATGTCATGGTCAAATGTTGGCATTTTTGCGTTTATATACGAACAGCGTTCGCTTTAAACCTCGAAAACCTCTCATGTAACAACATCCAACTAAAATGCTTTTCTATATTTATTTTGTTTGTTGCCAAGAAAACAAACGTTACAAGTCGGTGGTACCATATATTTTAACATAAAATCAATTAAGTTATTATTCACTTTGTGGCTGACGTATACCTCTATACTACATTACTACACACATAGTAGAAATATTTTTTTTTCTGTAGTCTGATCACTCGGAGCATCTGTTTTTGTTTTTCTACTAATCAACTCGCAAACATTGAATTTAGGCATCCATTCAAAGTAAATATTGGCGGTGTTACATAAATAATGAGTGATTTAGTATGTCGATTCTCATTTGGATTCCCTCCTCAAGTCTTCGTCTGCGTTTCCGAAATTGGTTATTTCAATCAGCAGCGAACAGTGAATGATCAGCAAGAACGTTGCTAAGAAAAAAATGTGGTTCCGAGTAGGTGTAAACATGATCAAACGATCGTTAACACTAGTTTAGCATCATCTTTTTACAGGTGGAAAATCAAAGAAAAGTTACCAATTTGATGTACATGTAAAACAGACATTCAGACTATTATCTGTTTTTGGCGTGGGTCATACCATGAATGTTCATTTTTTTGTTAGTTTTCATTTTCAGTACAACTCATTAACTGAATATAATTGGGGCCATCCTCCTTTTCTAATCTGATTCACCTGTTTGGTTTATGTTAGACGCATTCACCATGAATTCGATATTTAAATTCAGTTTTCCGTTTTACATAACTTTTCCATTTGCATGTAAAAGCATTTAAATCGCGTCGTTTAGTTTATTTTTGTTTGAAAACACATATGTTCCCAAGATTCCGTTCGATGTTAATCAGTTGACAAGTGACTTGTAGGTATTCACGTTTCTTTAATTATTATTTCAACTATTTCCGACAGAGGAAAATGTTTCATGTTTACGGTCGTACAAATCTGGCCGTCTACGAGACAATTTAAATATAAAGTACAGAAACGTAGGAAAATGATTGCCGAGGTCGGTGTAGAAACAATCGTTCATTCTTCTCGTAGGAATTCTTCAAATCGACTTTTTTCAAATGCTAATTCTTTTAAGACCTTACTTATAGATTTCATACTATTCCACGCGCACCCTTACTTCTAACGGGTCCAGCTGGACTTACTTCTCGGTGTTTCTGTTTCATCAATTATGTTTCTAAAAGTATTGGGTGAGGTGAGGTAAACTTTTTACACAGTTCTATGACTCCAACCCTTTAACTCAATATCATTTATCATACCTCCTTTTGGCAAGGACTAAAATTTGTAGTAAAAGTTAGGCTCGGTACCTATAGGACCAAAGGATTTTATTCTGGACTTCTCTGCTTTTCAAGAGGACAACATCCTAAAACTCTAATCTAGCTAGATTTGGTCACCAAACTGAACAAAATCAAACTCATAAGCTGATAACACCGTACGTTCAGTACTTTTTGATTTTATAATTTCGCAAATTGGTCACCCTATACGGTCTACGTCAAAGAGTCTAAGTACGTCCCTGCCACACACTTCCAATTCACAGAAAATAAAAAGATTAATAAAATAAGCAGAGTAATGACTACAGACGGTCTCTTAATACGATATCAGAAAACAAAAGCTAGAAAAGTGTTTTTCTTCTTCATCAATTTATTTATATCTTTCACAATATCATCCAATGTTCCTTTCCGTTCTTTTCTTATTATTTTCTTTAGATTTCATGTCATCAATTTCACTCGTAGAAGAACTACTTACGCAACACTCGATTGTCTTTTATTTTCATTTTAAATTTAAACGAAATTTTCGATTTTGTGATGGTTCGGTAAGCGGTGCTATTGTGGTTATTTCAGTTATTTATTTTTTCAGCTATAAGAGACGTCTCAAAAATGTTCACATTATATGCGAGTTCGTTTGTTTTTTGTCTTTATGGCATTTTTTACGTAACAACAGTAGTGTAAAAGAATAATGTTCTTGTGTTCATGACATTCAAATGTTGGGTACAAAATGCAGAAAAAATTTAACTTAGCCAATTATTATATCACCCGAAAATATTTCATTCTTGGCTTTGAAAACAGTCTTGCAATTTTAGAATACGATTTTATTACGATATTACACAGGCATATTAAATACAGTCGAATGGGTAATATTTACTTCCTCAAGCAAGTCATTCGAGAAATGAATCAAATGCACTTAATCAATTTAAAAATTTCTTAGACACTTGTATTGCTAACTTGAGTGTCTGATGACGTAGACGCTAGACTTCTCTGTGTTAATGATATCATTCAGTAATAATAACTACTGTTGATACAAGAATGATAAAATGTTATCGAGCACCTAGTTATCATCGGAGTTATAATTTTATAATTTTCAATCATAGGAGGATATAAAATCCCCCAAAAAACCCCGAAGGGTAAATGTGACGCAAGTCCTTTAACTTACTTACAAAATAACTGATATCGCTGAGGGTGACGCATTCTGCGCCTGTACGTAAACTTTTTATCAACCGAAAAGTGACCCAAAAAGTTTCAGAAAGAAAATTTGACAAAAAATTGCGTCACAAAGTGGCAGATGATTCGTCCTTCTTCCGTTTAAATTCCATTATTTCCCGACGGATTTTGTCCTATTTTCGTAGCCATGGTTACCTTAACATCTGCCACTTTGTGACGCAATTTTTTTTTGTCAAATTTTCTTTCTGAAACTTTTTGGGTCACTTTTCGGTTGATAAAAAGTTTACGTACAGGCGCAGAATGCGTCACCCTCAGCGATATCAGTTATTTTGTAAGTAAGTTAAAGGACTTGCGTCACATTTACCCTTCTGGGTTTTTTGGGGGGATATCAGTTCTTTTGGAAGTTTAGGGGTAAGGGTCACTAGTTTTGTAAGCATCTCACGTCGACTGCAGCTCAAATCCATCGAAAATACGATGGAAGTTAGGAAGTGCCGGAGAAATCATATGTCATCCCAAAATTTAGGAACCAACCTTGAAACACCTCTCTTATATCGAAAATAACCCTAATCCATTGAGAAATTCCATGGAAGTTAGAAAGTGCCAGAGGAATCATCTGTCATCCCAAAATATAGGAACCAACCTTGGAACACCTCACTTATGTCGAAAATAACCTGAATCCATCAAAAAATCCGATGGAAGTTAGGAAGTGCTAGAGGAATCATCTGTCATCCCAAAATTTAGGAACCAACCTTGGAACACCTCACTTATGTCGAAAATAACCCGAATCCATCAAAAAATCCGATGGAAGTTAGGAAGTGCTAGAGGAATCATCTGTCATCCCAAAATTTAGGAACCAACCTTGGAACACCTCACTTATGTCGAAAATAACCCGAATCCATCAAAAAATCCGATGGAAGTTAGGAAGTGCCAGAGGAATCATCATCTGTCATCCCAAAATTTAGGAACCAACCTTGGAACACCTCACTTATGTCGAAAATAACCCGAATCCATCAAAAAATCCGATGGAAGTTAGGAAGTGCTAGAGGAATCATCTGTCATCCCAAAATTTAGGAACCAACCTTGGAACACCTCACTTATGTCGAAAATAACCCGAATCCATCAAAAAATCAGATGGAAGTTAGGAAGTGCCAGAGGAATCATCTGTCATCCCAAAATTTAGGAACCAACCTTGGAACACCTCACTTATGTCGAAAATAACCCAAAACCATCAAAAAATCAGATGGAAGTTAGGAAGTGCTAGAGGAATCATCTGTCATCCCAAAATTTAGGAACCAACCTTGGAACACCTCACTTATGTCGAAAATAACCCAAAACCATCAAAAAATCCGATGGAAGTTAGGAAGTGCCAGAGGAATCATCTGTCATCCCAAAATTTAGGAACCAACCTTGGAACACCTCACTTATGTCGAAAATAACCAGAATCCATCAAAAAAACCGATGGAAGTTAGGAAGGGCCAGAGGAATCATCTGTCATCCCAAAATTTAGTAACCAACCTTGGAACACCTCACTTATGTCGAAAATAACCCGAATCCATCAAAAAATCAGATAGAAGTTAGGAAGTGCCAGAGGAATCATCTGTCATCCCAAAATTTAGGAACCAATCTTGGAACACCTCTTTTGAAAATAACCCGAATCCATCAAAAAATCCGATGGAAGTTAGGAAGTGCCAGAGGAATCATCTGTCATACCAAAATTTAGGAACCAACCTTGGAACACCTCACTTATGTCGAAAATAACCCAAAACCATCAAAAAATCCGATGGAAGTTAGGAAGTGCCAGAGGAATCATCTGTCATCCCAAAATTTAGGAACCAACCTTGGAACACCTCACTTATGTCGAAAATAACCTGAATCCATCAAAAAATCCGATGGAAGTTAGGAAGTGCTAGAGGAATCATCTGTCATCCCAAAATTTAGGAGCCAACCTTGGAACACCTCACTTATGTCGAAAATAACCCGAATCCATCAAAAAAACCGATGGAAGTTAGGAAGGGCCAGAGGAATCATCTGTCATCCCAAAATTTAGGAACCAACCTTGGAACACCTCACTTATGTCGAAAATAACCCAAAACCATCAAAAAATCCGATGGAAGTTAGGAAGTGCCAGAGGAATCATCTGCCATCCCAAAATTTTGGAACCAACCTTGGAACACCTCACTTATGTCGAAAATAACCTGAATCCATCAAAAATCCGATGGAAGTTAGGAAGTGCTAGAGGAATCATCTGTCATCCCAAAATTTAGGAACCAACCTTGGAACACCTCACTTATGTCGAACATAACCCGAATCCATCAAAAAAACCGATAGAAGTTAGGAAGTGCCAGAGGAATCATCTGTCATCCCAAAATTTGGGAACCGACCTGGTGTAAGTTAATATTTAATAATCCACACAATTTCCAACAAGAAACACATCCAAAAACAACAGACACCTTTCACCACATTACCATCCATATCATGCACTAAAATATACAAAACACACACACTAACACATACAAATTGGTTTTTATATGACATTTGCATATGGAGACTTTGAGGAGCTCCAGCTCCCAAGATATGGATTTTTTCCAACTTTTGAACATTCCATTGTTATTTTTGGGCCATTATTAGCCTATAACCAAAATTTCAGGAAAATCTATAGAAACGTTTAGTTAACTAACTAACTAACTAACTAACTAACGTAGGCGATTTCAGTTATCTGAAAAAACGAAATTTTGCTTATTTTCATACAAACATCAATGTTTCGAAGTTCAATATCTCGGCCAATTTTGAAGCTGCAGTAATGTGTGATAGCTCGTTGAACTCGTATGGATTCCGAGATTCCAGATATCCTGGTTTGGGGGTCGTTTGAGTAAAGTGGGAGAAGTCAAAAAGTTGCTGTAAATATGCTCCGCCGTCCTCCTTACTAACGTGCGGGCATGATACCGCCTGCTTCTTCCTAGAACTGCTCGTATATGCAGACCAGACAATGTCGTTCGAACAGTCTAGCATACGCTGAGCGTCTGTTCTCTCTGATTTGAATATGGCATGGATCTTGTTGACGTTTTCACCACTTAGCTGAATATGGTTTTGTAGTTTTCAAGGTAAACTAGCGTCGTCCCATGTCCTATTTTACGAATGTTCCACATGCACAAAGAAATTTCTTTTAGGTGTATTGTGTTGGTGGTTGGTTCAAATCTCAATTGGAATTCTTTGATTAAGGTGAAATGAGTCATGACGATGTGGAGCTAACATTTATTCAACTCATCTACGATAATAATCAATAAATTTGTATTATTTTCAATATTCAATGCTTCTATTGAAATTTCGGCATATATTTGCTTCAGCTGTTTTTAAGCAGATCAACACAAACAATCATAACTGTTTGTATGTGCTTATTTATACGCTTGAAGCTGCTACACTCACGCGCGTTGTCGGCCCGCCTTGGGCAGAATTCAGAATTTCAGAATCTTTCTCGAAATTTAGGTCCTCGACATCACTTCTTTCGGGCTATAACTCTCAAAATTTCCCAAAATCTACCGTCCACAGCGGATTCGTAAGTAACTATTATAGTGAGAACAGTGCAGCACTTTCTTTCCTAAGGGGAGAAAATAGAATTTTTCTGTCTTGAACTGTCAATTTGTTCACTTTTTCGAAAATGGTATAGGGTATTCAAAGTAACCAGTCAAACTACCTGAGTTCGATGGGGACAAACTCTTTTTAACAATCTCTTTAAACACTCTACGGTGAATTGATGTTTTCTTCGGTTCCTGTTCTTATCTCGTATGTCCACTAATCTAAGCAGTATAGATCGTATGTAACCATAATGGAATTTACAATTCATTTCCTCTTTTTTGTAGATAATCTTTCCATTCGCGAACCATATCTTATTGTTCAAAATGTCACACTTGACGACTGATAAAAACGATTTAATATATCGGAAGTTTTAAAGTGGAAACGAGTGAAAACATTGAAACCAGAGATTAAAAATTGGAAATAAAAATCAATTGAACTTCGCCGAATCTCAAGAAATGAATTCGAGATCTCCTTCATCTTATTCACTTTCAGCACACGGATTTTATATAATAATAACGATGGTTTTTAGTGAACATATATAGCTAGGAGAGTGATGTCATGATTCACTCGCCACTCATACATAGTCGATTAACGAGCTTGCACTCTTGCATCGATTGATTTATGAATTTTTCTCTATCGAATCGATAGTGTCGATACGGGTTTCTTATGTAAATAGTCAAATTATTCACTGCAGTAAATTGCAATCTGCCTATACTGTAGCCTCCACTTCAGCAGATATCGCTTATCGTTGAGTGAGTGAATTAATTTTGATAACGAATTATTAGATTTTTTTCGCTAAGCAATTTAAGTTCAGTATTATTCGTTTGTCCGCGTTTAAATCAAGCTGCAAGCTCTCCACTAAAAACCTTTCCACGTCATTCAAGTTCAAGTTTATTGCGATTAGTTTGTCAATATAGTGGATATAGTAAATTAAACATGGCTGAACCGAATATGGCGGTAGCTGCACTCACTAAATACTTGCAGAATCTGCCGATCTATCCAATCTTCGAAAATTGTTCGGAAAAAGATAATTTCACCGCACTTCAGTTCATGTACATTGTGGATTTTCATGCAAACTATTACATAAAATTATACGATCGAATCAAAGGGGTTCAGCAGCCAAAGCTACTCGGACAGTTGTTGCAGTTTCGTCAGTTCGAAAAATTCAGATATTTCCATTATTCAGTGGCAAAGCAATACGGTAACAGTGTCCTACAATGTAGATATTGTCCATTGGTCGGGCCTTGCGGATGCATTTTATCACACATGGCAATCAATCATAACGTGCATACAGGATTGAAACATTGTGTGTTTTGCAATGGTGAAACCCATGTCACAAGCAACTCTTTGTTTGAATGCTACAAAAATTACATTCAACGTAACGACATTGAAATCGATGAAAAAGTTTGCGAAATCGTAGCGATTTTCTACGATATGATGAGAAAACTGAGCCGGGCACTTAATATTTGCGTGGAGCGACGAAAAGGCTATGTTGGTCAAGGACACAAACACAAAGAACGACTTTCGAAGGATTATGGAGGTGATATACTACCAGAATGTGTAGTCCGGTACATGATACCGAAGTCACAACTTAACCGAACGATACGAAGCGAGACGCTTGATCGAGAGTTTCGCAGAATTATGGAAATATTGTGCGGTGGAATTTTTCCCAGTATTTTTCGAAATAACCAGTCACCTGCTGTCTGCGAAAATCCGACTGAAATCGGCAGTAGCAACGAAGATGACGAAGAAGTGAATAATATAACCGAAGAGAATGGGCGTCAACCTCAAGTGAGTAAAATTGTCTCTCCACAAAAATGGCAATTCCAAAAAAAATTCATAAAATATTTCAGTTCGTACTACAGGATGCACACACTTTGTCAAATGATGAGATGATACAAGACGACATGGCTTCAACATCAACACCAACAGATCGTATGTCAACAGCTTCACGTCCATGTAGTGCCTGGACACCAACGAATGAAAGCCAAGAGTTTGCATTGAATATTGCTCGGAAATTGGATAAAATTCCGCCAAGCAAACGTCGCCAGCTCGAAATTGACATTGAGATGAAGATTCTTCAAACCGAAGCGGAAGCGATCCAAGAAGGTTGCTTTCAGTAGTTTTGAATTGATATGTAAAAGGGGCTATCCATAAAGTACAGAAACGTTTTGGGAGAGGAGTGGGTTGGACAAACACATTGGGAAATAGGTCTCATAATCGTCATTTCTTCATGCACGTATATGGGTTTTAATGAATTTGAGAATTAAAAGCATTGATTCATTTAACACGGTGTTTTTTACGTCGTATTTGAGCGTTGTTACAAACAAAAAGATCTCATTTAACATGTTTTAAGATGTTCTTAAACAATTACCAATTTTTGGTCGTGAAATTTATGCATTCCACCAAAATCTTTCATTCTTCATTCTATTAAAAATTCAACAAAACTCATCGTGGGTCAAGATTTATAAGAAAATTCAAAAACTTAGCGAAATCTGTTGAAATTAATGACAGAATTCTCGACAGAAATATGAATAAGCCCTGCTCCTACTAGTATGCTTACAAAGCAAGAAATAATGAGTATTTATTACTCTACGCCATCTGGTAATAGTTACAATAATATTATCAATTGATAACTATCAACAAATCGGAACAATATCAAGCGAATGTTTTATCACTAACAGATTGTAACGATTATATCTCAAAAAATTTCACCATCGAATTCATGAATATGTGCTCGAATAGTCTCTGGTCGAGCAAACACCCAACGGCTAAGTCTACTTAAAATGTCAATTGTCATTCCAACTCAGTGAGTTCGTATTATTTTCGTCACTGACTGAAAGAATACAGAAAACAAATAAAACAAAAAACAAAAATTCCTCTGGTTTCACTGTTCGTTTCAGCGTTCACCATTTTGCCTACTCTACACTCTATAATTGTTTTTTACGACTACAATTAACGTGTGTACGAAAATACACTCTCGTAAGTTTAAACTGTACATCTAAGTTTGAAAATAACATAAGTGCAAAGGTAAAGAACCAGTCAAATGGATACCAGAGAATGCCAGACCACATTTCATTTTTAATTAAAAAAAAAAATATTTTATTTCGTCCAAAAATTGTTCATTTTATGCTCATGAGCATGAATTGCATTTATACAATTTTTTACTTACATTTCGTGATTTTTGATGAAATTTAATAAGAAAATTAATCGATTGAATTAAATCGGGAAAAAGATCTCCCCTTCCAACGAGATTCGAGGATCGATTTTTTTTTAAATTATTTTATTTTAATCCTTTATTGGTTCATTGTCACCATATCTTACATAATTTTAAAAATACACAAAATTATTCCTCCTTCGCTTTTAAAAAAAAAAGTTAATTTAATACCAACAAAATATCAACATGCCAAGCGACACATTTTCAGATATTTTCTGTTTTCTTTTGAAAGAAAAATGATTATTAAAATCACCGTAACACTTTTTCACACCACAACCAAATTAAAGTTTTCGATTTTAACGAATAAATATTTTTTGTCTGCGATATTTTAGAGCTTTTCATTCAACGGTTAGTAACTAACTAACTCATCGTTTTGACTGTTTCTGAAAATTTTCCAATTTTTTTGGCTCTCGGAACAGCGTAAAGAAAAACCAAAACAAAAGAAAAGAACAAAAAATTTTGTTTCGTTGTACAGTACTAGATGGTAAGGCGATTTTCCGAATGTTTTTATTTTTGCTCAATTTTCATTATACTCTGAGACTTAGAAAATTTAAATGCAACCGTTTCCCATTGTGAATTGCGGAACATCAGAATCGAATGTGATGGTACCGTGCGGAGTATTGCAAGATAATAATAAAATCAACTTTCCAACAGAGTGTTGACTGTTGACCTATGCAATGTGATGGCTTGAATTACCGTTTCATTATATTCACTTTGGAACGTTTGTAATTATATTTTGATGGATCGTATTTACCGACTGTAATTAGGCAGTTGGATTCATTGGAAAATGACATACAGAAGTGAAGTCACGCCATAAGAAAATGTGTCGGTAAAAAAGAGTGACGTCATTTTCCCTAAATAAAGTTCAATGTTTCATTTTCCTTCTCATTTGTTATTTGTTCCCTGTACGCTGAGTAAGAATAATCTTGTCACGAAGAGGCAACATTTCTGCAAGGTCAATATCGATGAGAACGATAAAAATTTTTCACACTTCACTGGACGATAATATCGTCTAAAATGTTACATTTTAAAATATTTTCTGGACGATAATAGCGTTTTTTAGACGACGTTATCGAACTTAAAACGATATTATTTCATTTTAAGTCACTTACTTCTGATAATAGGGAACGTCAGATTTTTTTAAACAAAAAATCCAAACTAAAACGAAAACAGAAACACAAACAGAAAAGACAATTTGAGAGATCGACTAAAAAAAGTTGACTCCACGGATTTTAATTAATCAAAAATGCAGTGCATGATTCCAGGGATCCCGTGAAATAATATTTTTTCTCTTTGTTTTGGATTTTTCGTTCAAAATATTTGACGCTCCCTAGTCCCTAATATCTCCCATAAAATGGGAATATTGTTTTTTGGACGATAATGGCCTCTTGTCCTAACATAATTGGCGGAATGAGCTCTTTACTGATAATGGGCAAAGTGTTTCAGTTTTCTTATTTAATGTGACACAAAATATTTTCTTTTTTTAACTTAAGAGGCACCGGCACTTAGCTAAAATTGTAGCCTACATTTGCGTGTTTCGTATTTAATTTTTGTTAATATCTTTTCATCAGATTCCTTTTTGAAAAATGTACGACCGCAATTCCGACCACGAATCTGTTAGCTTTAAATAAAAAGTAGTTTTGATTGAAGTCGTTTGACCAGCTCTGAGAAAAGTGAGCAGTTAATGAAATTTTCATAAACTGCTCATTGTTCTCAGAGCAGGTCAAATTACTACAACCAAATATATTTTCTGTTGAAAGCTAACACATTTTTGGTCGGAATTTCGGTCGTACATTTTTGAAAAAGGATTCTGGTGGAAAGATATCGTCAAAAGTAAACTAAAATCCAATATTTAAAAATCGCCCTAATGTATGCTTTTCGGCAAAGTACTGGTGAGTACTGGTACTTGAGAAAGACGACGATATCTTTGTTCGCTCTTACCCATTATGGTTCGTAAAGTTCTTCGTAAGTATGTCAATTTTGTGAACTTTTGATATTTCTCCCATGATCTCCCATTTATGTCAAAAGTCTACGAAATCGCCATACTCACAAAATTTACGAGCCATAATGGTTTACTCTCATTGCCCAGATGTAGTATAGCCTTGGCCACAAAATTTCTGAAGAATGATGTAAGTATATGTGCGCATCACCTCAAAATCCTCTCCTACCAACGCAACGGCTAGGAAAAATTGGTTTAACAACCGGCTTGATATATAGATTGAGCTAGCACCGTTTATTGAATTGCAGTGACGAGCTTAGCCTAATGGCTTCACTTTAATGACTGTGTTTCTGTTCCCCGCAGTGAGATCTACAATTTTCGATTAGAGAGATCGTTTAGTTTATGGATTCATCGTTGGTGAAGTGGTTCCCTGTCGTTTGTTTATTGGACTTATCGTTCTTCTACTTGTTCTTATAATCTAGTTATCTCTACCTGACCTGTACAAATATCTTCGCTTTTCCGGTTCGAATTATAACCAGCATCTGCACCGTTCGTATTAACGAATTTCTTGCCATTCCCTTTAAGGAATAACTTAGCTATGTTATCCATGTCCCTTCCCTTCGTTTCTGGTACATAGCCAATGACAAAGCCTACGCCGAGGATGCACAGTAAGGAATACATCCAAAATGTTCCTGCGGTTGTTATTACCTAAAATGAAAGATGTAACGTCGTATATCGATAGATTGCCTACTCCGTGCGCGCTTACCTCTTCCAACGGATGATACGTTTTGATCACCAGAAACATGATACCCAAGTTCATCGATCCAGCGATTGAACTCAGCAAACTTCGTTGAGCTGCAGGGAATATTTCTCCCATCAGTAGAAACGGAATGCAACCGAATCCAATGGAAAATCCAACCATAAATACAATTAGGCTAACTAGGGGAAGGTAGCCAAACGATTCATTTCCCTGTGCGTTCAAATAGAAAGCAACTCCCATTGCGGCATTCGAAACGCACATGATGAGTCCAGACGCAATTAGCAGCGGTTTTCTGCCAGATTTATCGACAAATAGCAGGGAAGTAATGTTACTGACTAATTGTACTGTTCCCACGAGTATTGTAGCCAAGTGGCCATCGATTGAACTTCCTAATTCCACGTTTGTAGTTCAAGTTTGAATTTATCTTTCGAAAATGCTTTGCAGTCTTACCTGAAGAGCGGAATATTTCGACGGTAAAAAATATTATCGAATCGATTCCACTGAGTTGTTGGATGGCTAGCAAAGTTAACCCGATTGCCAAAGGCATGAGGATAGGTCGACTCATTAGCGTCTTCGAGGAATGGTGGTTTTCGTTGGGCGCATGTTTTTGAGGAAAACTGATGACACCAACACATTGATCGAAATTTGGATAAATTCTGAAAAAATCGCAAAGCAGATACTAGTACACCAACCTTCGTCCTCCGTTCTCCGGGAGTGTTTTATCCATTTTCGGAATACTTTCCAGTCCCAACCAGCGACTAGATTTTTCTGCTTCTTCGTTTAAATTTTTACTACGCAACCACACCGGTGATCTGGGCATCGTTATCATAATTAGCGTCAGAGACACTGCCAATAAAAAACCAAACTTAGAAAATTCACAGTTCAATCTGTTGAACATTTACCTGCAACACCACAACTTGTCCACGCTAAATTGTACCACGACAGAAACGAACCGAGAATGTAAGAAGTTAAGATACCGCCGGACATTGAGATCGACGGAAAAGAGCCGATAATTCCTCTGATTTTCGGGTCAGTGCATTCAGTTACCTGATGAAAACAAAAATTTACTCCTACGATCGAATCGAAAATATTTGTTTACTTGCATAGATCTGCGCTGACGGTAATGTCAGTCCAACACAGAAACCCGATAGCACTCTACCAGCTAAGAAAACTGGCCAATATGTAGCATTGGCAATCACAATCCAGGATAGAACCCATATCGGAGCAGCTGTTAGAATTGTGTACTTTCGGCCAATAAAGTGCATCAATGGACCAGCTACAAGGCTACCTACAAATGCTCCGGCTGGAGGAATCGAACCTATTCGAATAAACAATTTTGTAGCTCATTCAACTGAAATTCAATTTTCTTATTGACAACCAAATCTTACTTGCCCACGAAGCAATATCCTTTGTCGGAAGTAAATCAGAGTCGATTTCCTTTATACTGGGAATCGCTGGTGCTGAGTACCCTCGAACGAGTCCGATGCAAAAGTATGACATGGATACGCATACTGCAAGCAAAGCCTAGGAGTGGAAGTAGAGTGTTATTTGATTATCAAAATTTGATATGATCCAGCTCCTGGCGTGGACAAACTTTATACCAAGTTCTAAATATAAAGTGGACAGTTGGTCAGTCAATTACAAATACGACAAATGATAAATCTTAGGCTTGATTTCCATTCTCATTCTCATTTCTATCGTTTAAAGAGTAAAAGGAGAGAAAATGGAGTGCTTTCTTCGTAGGTGGAAAAGCAGACTTAAGGAAACCGAAACACAACCAAAGACATTCGTCGATTGTAAGCTAACACTTCCCTCGGATATATGACATATTGCACGAACATGCATAGTTTTTGAGATTTTGCGTTAGTGCGTCTGAGTCTGAAGCAGACTTCACTTCTGAAGTCGTGGTCAGTGGTCATGGTCGTGTTTCAACACGCAGACCACCCACACCGCCTTTAAATGCGGTAAACTAAATAAAATGTACGTCCCAAATGAAGTAATGATTGAAAGTTTCAACGATGTTTTACGACGCTTCAATGGTCGAATAACATTTGCTAATCTAGATTCTTATTGTCGATGCAATCTAGATGCTTATTTACAATCTCTACAAATCTTTTTGGAGCATAAAGGTCACCTAAATGTGTCTAATACCAACTACGGAAATGTGATGGTATCTCCGATTCGTTAAGAGCATAACTTTAATGTTTGTTATCAAATTTTATTGTTTATTAACGGTTCGAACATGTACCGGATTCCATTGATTACGATCATTATAGAGGGTTGTGTTGATTTGTGGTTTAACGATTGAGCCGCGAAAGAATATAATCTCGTGAAATTGTTACTGCATCAGTAGTGAGTGAGGATCTGCTAACATTTCAATGTTCTCATTCGTTTACGTCCTCTTAATATTTTCGCTGCAGTTATTCAATGTACGAAGTAATATAATTAGAAAAACAACGAGTGGTGATGTTAAAGGTATTGAGCAGACCACTTCGTTGGGTCAAAAATACTATGCATTCCGATCCGTTCCATATGCAGAAGTACCTATTACCGGCATTGATCCGTATACCGGACACAAAGTTGACCGACGGTTCAAGGTTCTTGATCATTTATTGAATTAATTTGTCAAAACTTGCTACATTTGCTACTTCCTGAAGGCACCTGAACCGCTCACACAACGCACTTGGCTCAGCCCTCTGCACGTTATGGACTTCAAAGAATCTTGTCTAGAGTCGACCAACCTAATTCCCACCGCACAGAAAACTGGTGAAGACTGCCTGTATTTGAACATTTATATTCCAGGTTCGCATAACGTTCGATTCTTCTATTGTGTGTGTGCGCAAAACAGAGTTTAGACACCCAACGCAATAAAAGTGGCGCAGTCTAAAATCACTTTAGCTCACAAAGACGATCTGTTGTTGCAAGTTAATTTATTAAGTTTAAACAAACAGCTGGCGGAGCGGAGAAAAAGCCTGTTCTGTTTTGGGTGCATGGAGGAGGATTTACGGAAGGTGGCCATCGTGAAGCTCTATACGGTCCTGATTTTCTACTTGCCGAGGATGTTGTCGTTGTTGCGGTACAATATCGGCTCGGCATTTTCGGTTTTTTGAATCTGGGCGAAGGTAATTACACCGGAAACATGGGACTGAAAGATCAACAGTTGGCGCTGAAATGGGTTTACTTTAACATTGAAAATTTCTCTGGAAACAAGAGGGAAATTCTGCTATTCGGAGAGAGTGCTGGTGAATTTGAATATGAAAACTAATCGGGTAACGCAAATTTGTAACGTTCCAACAAATTGATTTAGGCGGTGCATCGACTACGTTTCATATGCTTAACAAAGAATCGCGAAAGTACTTTACACGGGCTATGGTCATGAGTGGATCGGTCTACAGCTACTTTGCGTTTACAGAAACCAATCATCTAGAGAAATTTGGAGAATGTTCTCATACAAAGGATGTTAATCAGATGATTGAATATATGAAAACAGCTGATGCTAGAGACATCGTTCAATGTTATTACAGACCCGATTGGGGGCCGACTCTAAAACCGGAATGGGTTCCAACAATTGAGCCAGATGGTACGGTGAATGCTATGTTATTTGAGCCACCGACCGTTATCTGGACATCTAAAATGGCTCCGGTTGTGGATACATTGTTTACAATGGTCAATCAGGTTTGGTCTGGTTAATCGATTTGCAGAAAACAAAATTTCATTCGAAAAATTTCTTTCTTCTCCTTTTACCAGGAACAAGTTACATTTGATCCGTCATTGCTTACACGAACGGATCCGTTGATTACGGCAGATGGAGAGTCATCGATTCGACTGCCATTTGATCATTTAGATGCTACAACTTTCCCTGATGTACTGAAATTACAGTCGACGACTTTGAAATAAGTGACACATTCTGTTACAGCTGATCCACTCATACATACCAACGTCTTTAAACGAGCTTACCACTACCGCCCGCTTGTATGTAACTACTTATAAGCTTACGTACCCTTTTTTGTCAGTATGAGTCGATCAGCTGAGCTGAAACAAAATGTGGCGACGACTGTACAAAATAAGGGAAAAGAAACCAAAAATTCCAACGACCTTTTACTTTCAGGAATACAAAAAAGCTCTGAAGGAATTGAGAGCCGCTTATTATTCCGGTGGCACAGACCCTAACACGATAAAGAAGGAAAATATTGCACTGATGTCGGACTTGAACTTCAATTACAGTGTTCTAAAGTCGGTTAAACTTCAAGTAGCTGCCAACGGTGACCAGAGAAACACATTCTTTTTGAGGTATTCGTGGCCCAAATTAGAAATTTTAAATGAAAGCAAAGCTGGCGGTATATCTAATGCTTACTTCTCTTCTCATAAGGTTTGGAATGAACGATAAACTCAACTGGATTCAACATTTGCATAAACAAAAGCATATGGGAGCTGCTCATGCAGAGGAACTGTGCTACATTTTCCAGTAAAAATTAATATTTTTTGATCCTTTGATTGAATCTATATCACGATTTCGTTCATCCAGTTGTCACATGTTAGACAAAGATAAGGTATATGACGAAGTGTTGTCGAAGAACACCAGTGATACGTACAAACTCATCCAGCGACTTGTGAAAACCGTCACAAATTTCGCACGGAAAGGGTACATTTCTATTGCAATTTATTTTTCAGAATTTTTCTTTCATTTCCGCAATCATTACAGGGATCCAACAATTGAACCTGACAACCCATACAGACGAATCCAACATTCAGATAAGATTTTCGTTCACGAACTCACCAATGAGCCTAAAATAGCCATTTACTATGACGTCGAAAAGGAACTTAAATACGACACTTGGCGTGAGATTGAAGAAAGGCACTCAAAACTGCAAATCCTAGAAAGGGAACTACTAAATGATAAAAATTTGTGATCGCCTTGAAGCAGAGCCTGTATTAATTTGAGTATGATGAGTCGGAGAGACAATAAAATTTGTTAAGTATAATGAGGAACGGTTGTTCGTTCTTTCAATCAATCAAAAAACCTCAAAGATTTCAGTGTGTCAAAAGTCACGGTGGGGCTGAACGAACTTTAAATAAACATGTCGACTTCCATCTCGGTTCTTTTCATAGCTGAGTTAGGGGAGGCGTGTACTATCCAACGGCACATGTTGCAAGCGCAAGCGCTGAGCCGTTTCTGAGAACTAGGAATATCGTCGCCTGGCTCCGCGGAAGTTGCTGGACCAGTATTTGAAACTGGAATCGGTAGGGGGACAAATTTAGGGAAAATCCATGTAAAAATTATTGCTCTCGGTCATTTGGTCGCAGAGCAATAGAAGCTGAAAGTCGAAAATTCCACCTCTTCAAGGAGTGATGCCTCCTCGACGAAGTTCCCGATCCAGCACTTTAATAGCGTTTGTAGACAAAGTTAATGTGCTCTTTCGAATGGCAATAAATTTTTTTTGAAAGTGGTTTTTTTTAGTACATTTTCAGAAAAGTCACTTTTTTCCTACCCTCGGTGAACTTTGGCTGCTTCCATACCTTGCCGGTTGAAATATTTCAACACAACATACCTTTTTAATAGTTAGCCTGAAGTCCTACCTTTCCAATGATACCAAATATGCCATATATGATTCTCAGCAAGAACTGTTTATGATAAAGATTTTGCATCGAGGTCGGGCTACTAGCAAATTTAGGGTCATTGAAAACGAAATTTCTATTCTTATGCTTGTTATGGCAAAATAAGCAGATATTATACGACGGATAACTCACGTCAGTCGATTAGACATAGCTCATAGACAATAATTTGTAATATTTGTAAACGTTTTCAATGGTCCTAAATTCGCTAGTAGCCCGACCTCGATGCAAAATCTTTATCATAAATAGTTCGTGCTGAGCATCATACATGGCATATTGGGTATCATTGGAAAGCTTAGACTTCAGGCTAACTTGACCAAGGTATGTTGTGTTGAAATATTCCAACCGGCAAGGTATGGGAGTAGCCAAAGTTCACCGAGGGTAGCAAAAAAGTGACTTTTCTGAAAATGTACCAAAAGAAACCAATTTCAAAATTGTTTTATTATTATTCGAAAGAGCACATTACCCTAGTCTAGAAACGCTATTAAAGTGCTGGATCGGGAACTTCGTCGAGGAGGCATCACTCCTTGACGAGGTGGAATTTTCGACTTTCAGCTTCTATTGCTCTGCGACCAAATGACCGAGAGCAATAATTTTTACATGGTTGTTCTTAGAATTTGTCCCCCTACCGATTCCAGTTTCAAATACTGGTCCAGCACCTTCCGCGGAGCCAGGCGACGATATTCCTAGTTCTCAGAAACGGCTCAGCGGTTGCGCTTGCAACATGTGCCGTTGGATAGTACACGCCTCCCCTAACTCAGCTATGAAAAGAACCGAGATGGAAGTCGACATGTTTATTTAAAGTTCGTTCATCCCCACCGTGAAGTCTTTGAAATTTATTTATTTTTTGTCAGCAAATCACGAAAAATTGGGTGCGAGATTTGACCATTTTATCGGGAAAAGTCAAGAATACTATAGTTATCGTTGAATTTCGTAAAAGGATAAACTCGCTTGGAACGAAACTCCTTATTGTTGCCTTTCGTATAAGGATAAAATCATGTCCGCTCGTTAGTACGCATTAGTACTACAAAATTTTCCAAAAAAAAATTTAGTGACTGTATTTACAGCAACTTTTTGACTTCCCCCTCTTAACTCCAACGACCCCCAAACTTGTATATTTGGTCAAGAAAATTTTAGAAAAAAAATTGTGTCACAAGTCCCAGATGTTGAGGAAACTACTGTTAGGAAAATAGTTAAACTAGGGAAAAATATGTCCTGAATCATCTGCCAATTTGTGACGCAATTTTTTCTAAAAATTTCTTTCCTATATTTTTTGTGTCAATTTTTTGTTGATAAAGCTTTTACGTTGAGGCGCAGCGATGCAGTTATTTTGAAAGTAGAAACAAGGACTTGCGTCACACTTTCAACTTTTTAGGGTTTTTTTTCGCGGATATTAAATTTACTGACGAAAACATTAGAATTTTGATTACAACGTAACAATAAAGTATCATAAAACTAACTGACATATTTCTGGCCGAGACATTCTTCAAATCGATTTTTCACCATGAAGCCAAATGGAGAAAAATGTAGATCTGGTCGTGGTCAACATTTTTCTCCATTTGACCAAAAATGAGCCATCATGGCTTCATGGTGAAAAATAGATTTAAGGAATGTCTCGACCAGATATATGTCAGTAAGTTTTATGATTCTTTGCTGCCAAAAAGTTGCCGCAAAGTTTCTTAAATTTGCTGATAGCAGCAAAACCATTGAACTACGCAAAAATGTGTTACTTTTAACGGAAAAATTGTTTTCTGAGTTATAACCCACTTGGGGAAACATGTGCAGAACAGATTACATAAATTTACACATTTTGCAAAGGTTTCTCCAAGTGGGATAACTTTTCAACCACAAACCAATTTTTCTTTTAAAAGTAACACATTTTTGCGTGCTTTAATGGTTTTACTTTTTCAAAAAAAAAACATTTTTGTTCAAAGAAATCATCAAAAAAAAAAAATATTTTCCGCCTAAATGTAGACTACAAATATGCAAGGGGTTCATTGCTCTTAAGAGCGCTCACCCCTTGGCAAAATTCTAGCCTACATTTGTTCGCAAAAATATTCGTTTTTTGATGATTTCTCTGAACGAAAATCTTTTTTTGAAAAGGTAAAACCATTAAAGCATGTAAAAATGTGTTACTTTTGAAAGAAAAATTGGTTTGTGGGTGAAAAGTTATCCCACTTGGAGAAACCATTGCAAAATGTGTAAATTACAAGTAACACACTTTTGCTATACATGCTTTAATGGTTTTACTTTTTCAAAAAAAGATTTTCGTTTAGAGAAATCATCAAAAAACGAATATTTTTGCGCACAAATGTAGGTTAGAATTTTGCTAAGGGGTGAGCGCTCTTAAGAGGCACCGGTGCTTTGCTGAAAAGCATACATTTGGGCGTTTTTTCAATGCTGGATTTTAGTTTAATTTTGATGAAATCTTTCCACCAGAATCCTTTTTTCAAAAATGTACGACCGCAATTAACGACCACGAATCTGGTAGCTTTAAACAAAAATTATTTTTGATTGAATCAATTTGACCAGCCCTGAGAAAACTGAGCAGTTTATGAAAATTTCGTTAAACTGCTCGCGTTTCTCAGAGCCGGTCAAACGACTACATTTAAAACTAATTTTTGTTTAAAGCTACCACATTCGGAACATTCGTGGTCGGAATTGCGGTCGTACAATTTTCAAAAAGGATTCTGATGAAAAGATATCATCAAAAATGAAACACGAGGCACACAAATATAAACTACAATTTTAGCTAGGTACTGGTGCCTCTTAAGTCCTATCATTTTAATTTACATTGCCATTAATTTTGCTTGTAAAACAAAATAAATTAGCTCACAAACAGAATAAATTTTCCGGGGAACGTGCGGGAAATCACGGTTATGTTTAAACTATCTTGGTTGGCGATTCCGCGTAATTGTATGCCTTTCCCCAATAGTGCAAAATTTTTAATCGTTGAACTGTCCTTGAATTTTTAAATCTCTTCATTGAGGCTCCGAGCGTTCAGCTCAGACACAAACCAAAAATTGAAGAAAAAATAGCAATATTTAGGAACATAAATCTGTAACACTAAAGTAGGAAAAGACATTCTAATGAGGGGAAATACTTAATTTGGCCTTACTTTACCGAAATGTGGTCTCACATAATCACTTTTTAGAGTTCTATTCAATTAATTTTGCTATTTAAATCACCTCTGCAAGAATGCATTTAATTAAAAAATTCACAAAATAGTAACACTAATACGTTATTGCAAACATTTTTCACTGAAATTTGGTTCGACATTCTTAAAATTTGAGCATTTACCGTCACTATTAAATTTAAAAACTGTTTATTGTGTTAAAATCAGCCATTTTTCAATTTCGACACCGCGTCTTTGTTCACTTTGAAAAATTTCGTGAATGCTTGATGACATATTAAAACTTCGAAACGTGAAAACTAACCGTACTTTTAAAAAGAAAAACGGAAAAATAAAAATTTGAAAATGACAACAAAGAAATACATAAAATCTCATGTTTCAAACGTACGACGGATGAATGTGCGGTGATATTAATTTATGCTTCCGAGTTTTCGCTTAAACAACCGTAAAAATTGTTAAAATTTCTAGAAATCCTAATAAATACAATAAAGACATATGAGCACGGCACAGAAAATTCCTCGTTTACAATTTCCGGTCGGCATATAGTTGATCTGAACCATATATTGGGCGAGGTTCAGAGAATGAACTCGCATTCGTCTACTTGCAATCAACTATTTTCTTCTTCCCCATTCACTTGCATGAAGGCCATGTTACCGATTCTTCGTTCGTAACTAACATTACTTCAATATTCCGAAGATACAGAACTTTATTTTACCTGGAAAACATACTAATTCCAGAGGTGGTGTTATCTAACATGCAGAAAAAATTAAGTTAAAACGAATATACCAAGCCAAACAAACAGAGTATAGAGCATAGTTACTCTTCCCTTTCCCATGGATCGCGTGAAGCGAGAGTGGAGATAAAATGCTGTTTCGACCTCCGCATACAGTCGCGGTCAGAGGTTAGCGTGGTCTAACCACCTTCAGTCCATAATTATCCAAAATTGCTAAATTGTTCTTTAGCCTGGATGTATTAATCAATCCATGAAGGCCATGTTACCAATTTTATTTTAGTCAGTTTGCCCGTATATAAAGTGAAGCTCGAAATACCAATTCATTTTCGTAATAATCTAACTACCATTGTTATATAGATTGAACGCATTGTTCAATAATCTAATAATTTTTTAAATTCCTTTCAATGGCTTATTATTCGAAACTATCCGCGCAAAGTTTTAAACTTCGAAATACATAGATGGAACTGGGAGCCACAAAACAAATGTTCGAATTTTTATTGTTATTATTGGGATAACCCATAATATTATTAAGAATGATCACAAGCGTTTCATTCGAATGAAACGAGATGGCGACATAGTATTTGGTTTGTATCAAAACTGAAGACTCGGAACCTCTTAAGACGAATCTACACATGGCTAAATTGTTGCCTACATTTCCGGGCAAAATTATTATTATTTTGATGATAATTTTGGATTCGTATTCTTTTTGGAAAAAGTACGACCATCGTTTGGTGTTAAAATGTGTTAGGTCCCAAGTAGCATTTCAGAAAAAATAACTTATTCGTTAAAATAACGTTGTAGCAACGTTGCCACAACGGTTGTGCAACCGTTGTTGCCCGGTTATAGTTTAACCTACGTCAATTAACCGTTGGATAACCGTTAAACAACGAAAAAGTTAAAAATTATAGTTGCTCTACCTTAAATTTTTAACTTTTTCGTTGTTTAACTGTTATCCAACGGTTAATTGACCTAGGTTAAACTATAACCGGGCAACAACGGTTGCAAAACCGTTGTGACAACGTTGCTACAACGTTATTCTAACGAATAAGTTATTTTTTCTGAAATGCTACTTGGGGTTTCAGTTAAAATTTAAATGTTTGTGGTGATGTAACCCAGTGCCGGACTGGCTCAAAAAAGCCCTTCGGGCGTTGTATGAAGAAATTGTTCAAAAGGCCCTTCGTTGCCCCTTATCCATACAAAAATCAGAAAGCCATTCGGGAATCGCCCGAACGCCCATAGGGCCAGTCCGGCACTGATGTAACCTCAGTCTGAGAAAACTCAATATTTCACGAAAAATGACACATATTTTGAGTTTTCTCGGAGGTAGGTTACATCACTGTAAACATTTAAATTTTTAGTGAAAGCTAACACATTTTAACACCAAACGATGGTCGTACTTTTTCCAAAAAGGATGCGAGTCCAAAATAATAATAATTTTGCCCGGAAATGTAGGCAACAATTCAGCCATGTGTAGATTCGTCTTAAAACGCTATATTTTTAGTGGAAACATTACAACGACGCAAAGCATCTAGCTGGGTAATAGATGTTTTAACGCGTCAAATATAGTAGTATTTTGATACCAATAATACCATTGAAAGTTTCAACGATGTTTTATGGTGCTTCAATGGTTGTTTAACATTTGCTAATCTAGATTATAATTGCTTTTCGTTGTCGATGCAATCTAGATGTTCATTTATGAAACATATTGCAATACAAAATCTCTACAAATCTTTTTGGAGCATAAAGGTCACCTAAATATATCTAATACCACCACGGGCCTGACACTATTCACGCTATTACTCATTTTCTAAATGCTGCTATTCATAGAGTGTCCAGCCCGTGAATACCTACTACGGAAATGTGATGGTATCTCCGATTCGTTAAGAGCATAACTTTAATGTTTGTTATCAAATTTTATTGTTTATTGACGGTTCGAACATGTACCGGATTGCATTGATTACGATCATTATAGAGGGTTGTGTTGATTTGTGGTTTAACGATTGAGCCGCGAAAGAATATAATCTCGCGAAATTGTTACTGCATCAGTAGTGAGTGAGGATCTGCTAACATTTCAATGTTCTCGTTCGTTTACGTCCTCTTAATATTTTCGCTGCAGTTGTTCAATGTACGAAGTAATATAATTAGAAAAACAACGAGTGGTGATGTTAAAGGTATTGAGCAGACCAGTTCATTGGGCCAAAAATACTATGCATTCCGATCTGTTCCATATGCAGAAGTACCTATTACTGGCATTGATCCGTATACCGGACACAAGGTTGACCGACGGTTCAAGGTTTTTGATCATTTATTGAATTAATTTGTCAAAATTTGCTACATTTGCAACTTCCTGAAGGCACCTGAACCGCTCACACAACGCAATTGGCTCAGCCCTCTTCACGTTATGGACTTCAAAGAATCTTGTCTAGAGTCTACCAACCTAATTCCCACCGCACAGAAAACTGGTGAAGACTGCCTGTATTTGAACATTTATATTCCAGGTTCGCATAACGTTCGATTCTTCTATTGTGTGTGCGCAAAACAGAATTTAGACCCTCAAAAATGGGCCCAGTCTAAAATCACTTTTGCTCACAAAGACGATCTGTTGTTGCAAGTTAATTTATTAAGTTTAAACAAAAAGCTGGCGGAGCGGAGAAAAAGCCTGTGCTGTTTTGGGTGCATGGAGGAGGATTTACGGAAGGTGGCCATCGTGAAGCTCTATACGGTCCTGATTTTCTACTTGCCGAGGATGTTGTCGTTGTTGCGGTACAATATCGGCTCGGCATTTTCGGTTTTTTGAATCTGGGCGAAGGTAATTACACCGGAAACATGGGACTGAAAGATCAACAGTTGGCGCTGAAATGGGTTTACTTTAACATTGAAAATTTCTCTGGAAACAAGAGGGAAATTCTGCTATTCGGAGAGAGTGCTGGTGAATTTGAACATGAAAACTAATTGGGCAACGCAAATTTGTAACGTTCCAACAAATTGATTTAGGCGGTGCATCGACTACGTTTCATATGCTTAACAAAGAATCACGAAAGTACTTTACACGGGCTATGGTCATGAGTGGATCGGTCTACAGCTACTTTGCGTTTACAGCAACCAATCATCGAGAGAAATTCGGAGAATGTTCTCATACAAAGGATGTTAATCAGATGATTGAATATATGAAAACAGCTGATGCTAGAGACATCGTTCAATGTTATTACAGACCCGATTGGGGTCTGACTCTAAAACCGGAATGGGTTCCAACAATTGAGCCAGAAGGTACGGTGAATGCTATGCTAACTGAGTCACCGAACATTATTTGGACATCTGAAAAGGCTCCGGTTGTCGATACATTGTTTACAATGGTCAATCAGGTTTGGACAGGTTAATCGTTTTCACGCGAAAATTTTCTACATTTTCCGTTCACCAGGAACAAGTAACGTTTGATCCGTCATTGCTTACACGAACGGATCCGTTAATAACGGCAGATGGAGAGTCATCGATTAGACTGCCATTTGATCTTTTAGATGCAACTACTTTCCCTGATGTAGGAAATTACAGTTGAAATGAGCGACATTTTCCGTTACAGCTGATCAACTCAAACCTACTAAAGTCTTCTTACGTCTTTAAACAGGCTTAACACTACCACGCGCTTGAATGTAACTATTTCACCCGTATAAGCTAACGTAAGCACTTTTGTTGATATGAGTCTGACGTTAGCTGAGCTCTGTGTCTAACGTGATCAGCTGAGCTGAAACAAAATGCATCGCCGACTGTACAGACCAAGGGAAAAGAAACTAAAAATTCCAACGACCTTACTTTCAGGAATACAAAAAAGCTCTGAAGGAATTGAGAGGTGCTTATTATTCCGGTGGCACAGACCCTAACACGATAATGAAGGAAAATATTGCACTGATGTCGGACTTGAACTTCAATTACAGTGTTCTTAAGTCGGTTAAGCTTCAAGCATTTGCCAACGGTGACCAGAGAAACACATTCTTTTTGAGGTATTTGTGGCCCAAATTAGAAATTTTAAATGAAAGGAAAGCTGACCGCAACTAATGCTAACTTTTCATAAGATTTGGAATGAACGATAAACTCAACTGGATTCAACATTTGCATAAACAAAAGCATATGGGAGCTGCTCATGCAGAGGAACTGTGCTACATTTTCCAGTAAAAATTATTATTTTTTGATCCTTTGATTGAATCTGTATCACGATTTTGTTCATCCAGTTGTCACATGTTAGACAAAGATAAGGTATACGACGAGGTGTTGTCGAAGAACAGCAGTGATACGTACAAACTCATCCAGCGACTTGTGAAAACCGTGACAAATTTCGCACGGAAAGGGTACGTTTCCATTGAAATTTTTGTTTCCGAATTTTATAGACATTCCCGCCATAATTACAGTGACCCATCAATTGAACCCAACAATCCATACAGACGAATCCGACATTCAAATAAGATTTTCGTTCACGAACTCACCAATGAGCCTAAAATAGCCATTTACTATAACATCGTTAAGGAACTTAAATATGACACTTGGCGTGAGATTGAAGACAGGCACGCAAACCTACAATTCTTAGAAAGGGCACTAAATAATGAAGATACGTGGTTGCCCTGAAGCAGAGCCTGTATTAATGAGTCGGAGAGACAATAAAATTTCTTATGCACAATGACGAATTGATGTTTGCTCTTTTCATTCACTTAACGCCTAATATAAAAGTAGTCGACTAAGTACTAGTACATTACTATACAAGTGAAGTAATTTGATATCTCATCTCGTATCCAGATGGAAAAATGGTATGGAAAAATAGTTCCCAAAATGAATAATATCACGTGTATAAGTGAAGTGCTCGGTGATGTTGAACGTGTGGAAATAATAAAGTATGTTGAAAAAAACTGGAGAACAATAAACTATGAAACAACTATTGAAAATCTACTAAAAAAATTCGAAGATTCGTTAGAGGAGCGGAGTGAAAAGTCAATGTACAGAAGGAAATACGATGATATCAATGATAGATGGAGAGATTTTCTTTCTGATTCGAAGCAATATGGTGTGCCGATTGCCGGTCATTTTGACGACTGCCGTGGTAATTCCAGATGTTACTGTACACGTATTATTTTCGTATACCCAAGAGAGATTGCTTGTGAAATCGTCAACGCATATTATCCAGTTCCGTGTATTGTAGAGCAAGTACAATCATTTTGTTCGTACGAGGAAGTAACAACCAATTTCAAACATAACTGGAGACGAATGGACTTGAAAGTAGTGATGGAACAGCTTTTGGACATTTTACATTCAGCTAATCCTAAACTGTGCGAAAAACTCGAAAATTTCTATGATATGTCCAAATATAAGGATATAGAAAACATAGAACATTGTCCATATGATTGTATGTTTGTTTTTGATGAGTTTGGGGTGTACGATTGTACATTGACAGCGTATCGCCGCGGTCCAGTAACTTTTATCAACAACATTGTGGCTGAAATTTATGAAAAAAAATCCAACTTTAATCAAAACATTGGTATAATGCAAGTGTATGGAATAAGGAGAATTGGATAAATAAAATGATTAAATGAAATAAAAAAAGCTTTTTTTATTAATCGACAAGTATCCGCACAAACATGTCCGTAGACAGTCCAAGTCCAAAATTTAGAACCCGCCTCCTATAGAAGAAAAGACCCGCCTCTTTTCAATTTAAGTTCATAATGTTAACGCGAGGGGTAACCGACTCGGGTAATTGACTACACACCCTCAAAGGAATTGCCGGAGTATCCGGTAAATAATTGTAATTGACCGGAATTGACTGGAATTGACCGGAATTGACTGGAATTGACCGGAATTGACTGGAATTGACCGGAATTGACTGGAATTGATCGGAATTGACTGGAAATATGTGCAATTGTAAGGAATTGAAAGTAAATGAGAGTAAATGGTGATAAGTGTGATTATCGGAAAGAAGTACCAGCGAATGCAAAACCACATTATTTCCTTTTTGTTTTAATTTTATAATCTCCCGCGCAATAAATAACAGTGTACAGTGTTGATCAGTTCCATTTTAGAACAAGTCCAACGTTCTTTTATGTTCAAAAAAATGCACATTGAACGATTCTTCTTCAGTCGGTGGAATGTTAGGCTGGGGCATTGCCGATGCGAAATGCTCCAGTTTCAAACCAAATTTACAAAAAAGTGCATCACCGACAATATCATCTATTCCATCAACTTTTCAAAAGCGTAAAATCTTACGATGTCGATCACTTGAACGAAACAAAAAATTGAGTGCTTTGGCTTTTGCTGACGTGTGCTGAACATAGATACTTTACATTCACAATACATAAATCGCAAAGAAATGAAGTTTTTTTCATGTCTTGGGCATAAATTACGGAATTTTTCTCGTAACTTAGGCCTTCAGCATGAAAAGATGTATACGCATCTGTTGTGGACGGTATGCTTTTGGAAATTTCGCGGGTTGTAGCCCGAGCGAAGTAATACGTAAATAACTATTCCCGCACGATATATAAAGTCGTATTTCAGTTGTCAGATGCACAAAAGTTTTTCGTCATTTCCTGCATTGGTACAAAAAATACTATTTATCTAAAATAAACAATGATGTGAGATGTGAAATCATTTTTAACAAAACTGAATTCAATTGTACGGTTTAATCTAAATTGAAAAATCTCTTCTTAAAAGTATGAGTAAAAAGTAAAAATTCTGACAAAATGAGTCACAAATGTAGGACAATATGGTTGTTCCAAATTTTAGTTTGATATAGTCTGACGATTCTTTTTCCAAAATGCTTAAGGGTTTAACTTTGACTTTAAATTTATATCTATTTGAAAATATCGAGCAATTATTTCGAAAATTCGTGGAATTGAAGGAATTGATTGGAATTATAGTAATTGAAGGGCGAATCCGGCAAATAGTGGTGTTAATCCGGCAATTAAAGAAATAAAAGGAATTAAGAGCAATTAAAAGGAATTGAAAAATATTGACAGGAAGTACAGTGAACGACATCTCAAATGTCTCACTGTCAAATTTTTCTGAGAATTTTATTGTGTCATTGCAAATTCACAATGACACTCTCTGAAAAAAATGACAGTGAGACATTTGAGATGTCGTTCACTGTACCTTTAGAAATTGAAAGGGAATTGAAAGGGAGTGGAAAAAGAATTGAAAGGGAATTGAAAGAAATTGAAAGGAATTGAACGGAATTGAAAGGAAATAGAGCGAATCCGGCAATTAGACGAGTTGGTCCGGTAATTGAGGTAATTGAACGGAATTGAAAGGAATTAGGAATTGATTTGCCACCATTTTGGCCAGTCGGTTACCCCTCGTGTTAACGTTAAAGGTATGTCTAATTTAAGTGAAAGAGGCGTGTCTTTAAAACGAGCAGTCCATTTTAATAAAATAAAATATTTTATACCGATTCTGGACTGTCCAACTTTTTTCGCGAGTCTTATTTCTGGACTGTCCAACTTTTTCTTCGACCCTTATTTCTGGACGGTCCAATTTTCTACTTACAAATCAATTCTGGACTGTCCAACTTTTTTCGCGAGTCTTATTTCTGGACTGTCCAACTTTTTCTTCTACTCTTATTTCTGGACGGTCCAATTTTCTACTTACGAATCAATTCTGGACTGTCCAACTTTTTTCGCGAGTCTTATTTCTGGACTGTCCAAATTTTTCTTCGACTCTTATTTCTGGACGGTCCAATTTTCTACTTACGAATCAATTCTGGACTGTCCAACTTTTTTCGCGAGTCTTATTTCTGGACTGTCCAACTTTTTCTTCTACTCTTATTTCTGGACGGTCCAATTTTCTACTTACGAATCAATTCTGGACTGTCCAACTTTTTTCGCGAGTCTTATTTCTGGACTGTCCAAATTTTTCTTCTACTCTTATTTCTGGACGGTCCAATTTTCTACTTACAAATCAATTCTGGACTGTCCAACTTTTTTCGCGAGTCTTATTTCTGGACGGTCCAATTTTCTACTTACGAATCAATTCTGAACTGTCCAACTTTTTTCACGAGTCTTATTTCTGGACAGTCCAATTTTCTTCTTACGAATCAATTCTGGACTGTCCAACTTTTTTCGCGAGTCTTATTTCTGGACTGTCCAACTTTTTCTTCGACTCTTATTTCTACTTAGAATTGATTCGTAAGTAGAAAATTGGACCGTCCAGAAATAAGAGTCGAAGAAAAATTTGGACAGTCCAGAAATAAGACTCGCGAAAAAAGTTGGACAGTCCAGAATTGATTTGTAAGTAGAAAATTGGACCGTCCAGAAATAAGACTCGCGACAAAAGTTGGACAGTCCAGAAATAAGACTCGCGAAAAAAGTTGGACAGTCCAGAATTGATTCGTAAGAAAAAAATTGGACTGTCCAGAAATAAGAGTCGAAGAAAAAGTTGGACAGTCCAGAAATAAGACTCGCGAAAAAAGTTGGACAGTCCAGAATCGGTATAAAATATTTTATTTTATTAAAATGGACTGCCTGTTTTAAAGACACGGCTATTTCACTTAAATTAGACACACCTTTAACGTTAACATTATGAACTTAAATTGAAAAGAGGCTGGTCCTTTCTTCTACAGGAGGCGGGTTCTAAATTTTGGACTTGGACTAAGTTCGGAGATATTCCGCACAATATATAGCAACTCTATATTGATAATTTAAATACGTATTTCAAACGAATCGAGACCTACAAAAAATCCATAAAAAAGGAGTTGTGACAACCGATAAAAATAGTTCATACCCAAAAACGTTATTAACCGCAGAAACACGATGTAACACGTTAAAAAATGATTTCTAGGTCATCAAAAATACCTATAAAAACACGCCTTTGATAACATTCCCACAGTTACAATTTAAAATGACATCCGTAAAGAAGCATCTCCCTATCTTGAAACTTGTGCAAACGTCAAAGCCGAAACTCCGTCAGCAAATAATTTCACAATGCTATCTAGATTTCATTAAAACTATAGACGAATGTATTTACAATACTCTGAAAGGAAACATCCCGTGAAAGAGGAGCGAAATAATAAAATTGAAGAAGTTCAAAAAAATATTAAGAAGATTTGGCCGATGCGATGGATTAAATCAAACGAGGAAATTAATTATTCAAACTGGTGGTGCATTTCTGCCAACCTTACTTCGACCGATTATCAAAGCAGTAGAAGAACAGTTTCTTTTTCGAAAATCAAGATGAATATGTTGTACAAAAAAGAATTGCAATATACTCAACAAGTCCAACGAATCAGTAAAAACAAATCGAACGTAAAAATGTCTTAGCCATCGCTGTTACTCCATGCACACGTATTCCACATGGTGTGTGGACTTTGTGTCAAATAAAGGAACAACGATCATGAGATATGTTAGGAGCGACAATGAAAAAAATAAAAATATAGTTACAAATAGTACGAATTCAGTTAGAATTCTGCTACTGAAGAGAGAGGTCCTAGTGCTAAGATATAATAAGCATGTATTCACATTGCACGATTTGTCAGCGCAATTTCACCACTGGTTACAATTTGAGACGACATATGGAGACCATGCACAAAAATCAGGAAGATAGTGAAAAAAACGAAATGGAAAACATCAGTGAAAGTGATGGAGTAAGTGACACTGAAGAACAGAGCGAGACAAGCGAAAACGAGGAATCAAACGAAAGTTGCGACAGTAGACAGTAGACAGTAGACAGTAGACATTCAACGCGCTCAGACGTATTTTTTTATACTGTTCAAACCAGATTTTGTATCTGGATTAAGTTAAATCAAATTTTGAATCCGAATTCTCTTCAAGAAGGCGTTTTTGGATTAATTTTCTCCAAAATACTGCATAAAATCCTGAATATTGGCTAATACGATACATTTTTCATCAACACATTGGACGAAAATCAATTGTTTCCGCATACATTGCACACCGAAATCACATGCTCAGCGAGATTCCTGGAAACGACTCATTGTGTTGTTGGTCGATATATAGTGCTGTGATCGTACGACTGTTTGCGTTTGATTGTTTTTCAATCTGCGTGAATGACTTATGCACCATGCACGGATTTTATCTTAATTGAATTTAGGATGGGAATTCGTGTTGCTATTTACCTTATCTAAATTAATCTAGGATAAAGTAAATTTCTTAGTTTTACTCGCATGTTCTGTTCGATACATTGCTTTGAGGTTAAGCGCTACAATCTTTTTGTTGTGTGAATGTGTTTTATCCGCTTCGGTTGTGCATTGCAGCTCTATAAGACCTAATCACACAGCAGCCTACTCATCGGCTCAATGGCCCCATACAAATGTTTTACATGCAAATCGAGCATCACCAAGACAAACAGTGGCTCTACGTGCACTAGCTGCAAAAAACATTTCCATTGGAATTGCTGCAACCTGCAAGATAAAGTCATCCGAGAACTCGCTAGTGGACGTACAGATCAATGGAACTGCATTCAATGTGAGAAACGGAAGTCTATTCCATCGGGCTCCGTTTCTAATGCCAAGCCCAAGACCACTCCACGGAATCAAACAACAAGTTCATCAGAAATCACCGATTCAAATGACAATATGTTAAGCATCCAGCGTATTAACAGTGTTGTTAATGAAATGAGGAATTATTTGGACGAGAAATTTGGTGAACTACAAGATATCACAAGGGTGCTAAACGATCATGGCCATCGCATCAACCAACTTGAGGAGGACAATAAAACGTCTACATTCAACCAACGACATCTGGATGTACGAGTCGATAATTTAGAACAGGCTGCATTGTCACTTAGTGTTGAAATTAATGGAATTCCTTTATCGCATCCTGACAATTCCACCGACATCGTTCAAGTAATCGGTTCCAGTATTTCCTGCCAAATTTCACCTGATGATTGGACCAACATCTACAGACAACATCGGCAAACGAATCAAAATACACCTCCATCAATCATTCTCTTCTTCAAAGAAGCTTCAAAAAGAGAGGAATTTCTGACAGCAGCGAGAAAGAATCGTGGCTTAACTACTAAGGTACTCGGTATGAATTGCAAAGAAACCTTTATTTTTGTTAATGAACATTTGACTAGAGCGAGAAAGAAATTATTTTATACGGCAAAGCTATTCAAAAGTGCAAACAACTTTAAGTATTTATGGACAAGCAAGGGAAAAATATATCTGAGGAAGAATGATGGTTGTCAGGCGATTAACGTAAATTTTTACACCAATTTTGACAGGCTTCATGGAAGTGATTAGCTTCATTACATGCATTCGATCGTTTCATGTTGATTTTTCGTTGAATTTGTTTTTGAATTTTATTTTTTTTTTATTTTTTTTAATTTTTTGTTTATTCTATTCTGAAATTATTTTTTGAATTTTCACAACACTCACTATGAGTTCCATCGGTGAATTACCGATATTTCTGAACGACGAATTTGATAGTGTAACGAAATTTTGTAAGTCGTCCGCTGCTCTGATAGACGGACTACGTGTTTTTCAAGTAAATTTTAGAAGCATAAAAGATTTGAATCGGTTCGACTTGTTTGTAAGCTTCGTGGGAAAATTTCCCAGTATCTATGATGTGATTATTATTGGAGAATCCTGGATAGGAGTTGATGAAGAAGATCTTTACGTTTTGCCGGGCTATAACGCTTGTTTTGCGTCTAAAAATGGCTTTGGTGGTGGCTTAGCTGTCTTTGTTCTGGACAGTTTGAGTTTTTCGGTTGATGAGATCGTCAGTACTTCCTTTTTTTCCATTTCTTTGACTGTTCGTTTGCCGGCGAACGACATAGCTTCCAAGTTTAAGATTCATTCCTACTACAGGCCTCCTGTTGAATCTAATGCAGATGAGTTTCTTGACCACTTGGCAAAAGCCATTGATGAAGATAAGTTCGGTATGATAGCAGGCGATTTAAACATTGACATGTTGAGTAACAGTCTTCGCCGTGTGTCTTCAGTCAAACGACGCTATGCCAACATTTTGGAGAGTTGTAACTATGCCATTGGTAATAACAAGGTGACTAGGCCACAAAGTAAGACGATGCTAGACCATGCAGTTTTTAATTGTGACAAGGCTGTCACCTTCCACTGTGCAACTATTGCACATCAATACAGTGACCACAACGTCGTTATCTCTACTGTGCCACTCCCGGCAAGTGACAAGTATGTCTATGTCACCAAAACTGTCACCGATTATGATAAAGTCACTGCTAAACTTTCACAGCTTTATGATCCGGCAGCTTTGCCTCAGTCGGATGATGTCAATGTGCTTTATTCTTTCTTTTCTTCTTCTTTCAAATCAACGGTTTCCCAATACTCCTGCGCCAGGAAACTTAGGGTTAAAAGAAAGCACTTGAACTGTCCGTTTATGAATGAACACCTTGAGTATTTGACTCGAAAGATTGGTAACTTGAGGAGAAAGATTAAGAAGAAGCGTCGTTCGCGGCTCGATTTCTCTCACCTAGACAGCAAACTTGAAGTACTGAAGGTTGAATTTGAGAGGTACCGGACTCAGTACAAAGAGTGTTATTACGAAGACTTGTTCAGGGAATGCGATGATTCCAGGCGCATGTGGAAGAATATAAACGGTCTATTGGGTAGATCGAAACGTAAAAAGCAAACGGTTTCTCTGAGGAGTAATGGATCGGCCATTAGTGAAAGCTTGGTATCTCGATATTTTAACGAGTTTTTCGCGAAGGTGGGTGAAGATTTAGCCGATAGTATTCCGGCGACTGATCAAGATGATCTAAATGAGTTTAACACTTTGACGGATAATCCGTTGTCCATTTTTTTTGACCCTGTGACTGACGATGAAATCGTGGCGATTATTGCCAAGATGGAAGTAGACAAGGCTCCAGGACACGATGGGATATCGGTTGGTTCCTTAAAGTGTTGTTCGTCCGCGATTGCACCATTTTTGTGCGATATATTCAATCTCTGTTTATTCTATGGCAAGTATCCTGACGGGCTTAAGGTTGCCTTGGTCGTGCCTGCTTATAAAAAGGGTTTGGAAGATGAAGTAGGAAACTATCGACCAATTTCGCTGCTACCAGCGGTTAATAAGATTTTAGAAATTGTCATTCAACGCGCTCTCACTCGCTTCCTCAAGAGTTGCAACTTTTTCAATGTACGCCAGTATGGATTTAGGGATGGGAGCGGTACGCACACTGCTTTGTTTGAGCTGATCAATGTGATTAATAAGGACATTGATGATAAGAAGGTGGTCTCTGGACTGTTTATAGACCTGTCCAAAGCGTTTGACACAGTTGTCCACAAGCTGCTTCTCATCAAGTTAGAGCGTGCTGGGGTGAGGGGTGTTGCACACGATTTGATCAGAAGCTATCTGACCGATAGAAAGCAGTGCACGGTGTGTAATGGAGTCACTAGTCCGTTGGTTGATGTGACGATCGGTGTTCCGCAAGGTGGCGTCCTGTCACCTTTGCTTTTTGTAGTGTTCATTAACGATTTTTTCAAGCTGCCGATCCATTCCACTCCCTTCGGATTTGCCGACGATACGAATATGTTCGTCTCTTCTGCAGTCGTCGCTCAAAACGTTTCCGATCTATCCGAAGACTTGCGGGTTGTTGCTGAGTATTTCCGTTTGAACAAGCTTACTCTCAACCTGAATAAGACGAAGCTGGTTCACTTTCGCAAGCCTCATGTGAAGGTTGACGGTCAGCCAGTTTTAACCTTTAACGGCGTTGAGATTAATGTTTTTTCCTCGGTCAAATGTCTCGGCTTGACTCTTGATCAGTTTGTGAGTTGGGACGATCACATTTCCAATTTGTGTTCGATTGTGTCCAAGCGAATTGGAGTACTTAAGCGTCTACGCTTCTTGCCCAAAAAGATCCTTCGCCTGATATACTTTTCTACTGTTCATTGCCATTTGACGTATTGTGTTGGCGTGTGGGGTTCTGCCAAAAAGTCATTGATTGAAAGGCTTCACGGTTTGCACAAGAGAGCGCTAAAAGCCACCCACCGACTGCCATTGAGGTACCCAACTGAGCGTCTTTTTGGCGAGCAATTTCCGAATGTATTAACGGTACAGCGTATGTACGAATACGCGGTCTGCAAATTCGTTTTTTGTTGCATCAATGATCTGAAACATCACTCGCTGCAGTTCTCGGACAATCTTAATTGCTACCAAACAAGGTATTCATACTTGCTGAAGAAACCTAAGATTTCGTCGAACTATGGTAAACGTTGCCTGCTTTATTCTGGTCCGACTCTATTTAATGGCCTTCCGCCAACGATCAGAAATTCACTTACCCTCAATCAATTTTGTCGTTCGTTGAAAGCGTATTTACTGACGCGACTCGATTCTAATTAAAGTAAATCAGCTGTAAACGAAAATCACGATCGAATAAAGAGCAAATATCACTTCTATCTGTTTAAGAATTTAATATGAAGATTTAAGATACAACCATCACCTCATGGTACTTTTCGCCTTGCTAGCTGTCCTTGTTGTCTAGATTTATATCAACTTTATTAATTTGATTTTATGTTAAACTGTTGTAGCTCCTTAGAATTGTAACGCATACTGGAGCTACGCTGTGTGTTTAATGTTAGAAGTTTTTTCTTGGAAATAAATGAAATTGAAATTGAAAAAATTGATGAAAGTGAAGATAGCGAAAACTATACGTATGACGAGGTGCGAGCAATTTTGCGCTATGCATTAAAATCAAGTGAGAGTTAAATAGTTCAGTTTTATTCGTTTTCCACCAGACTGAGTCGAACAGCTAACTAGGAAAGAAGTAAAAATCATTCAGTATGAACTCAGAACCAAAACCAATTTTGAAAGTAAAATCAACATTTGTGAAAAATAAAATGAAAAAGACAAAGCTTCAATGTCCATGCATCCGCTTCATTTTAACAATAATGAAAAATAAGAAACAAAGTACAGGTGTTTCTACAACGAGCGTCACCGATCGAGTTGCAGCTGAAGTAGATAAGAAAACAAGATTAGAGTCTGCTCTCAAAGTGACTAAAAAGTCGCGTGTTATTCGCTTGCCAAAAATTGGACGCACTGTACCATTTCTCATGAGTTTATTCAACGATCTATCAACCACAAGTACAGTGCGTATGGATACGAGCGAGATAGCAAGAGCAGTAAATGTTATTTTAAAAGTCAAAAGGGACTTGGACGGCGGCAAACAGTGGACTGGAAAAATGGATATTAAAAACTTATACTTGAAGCTGTACAAGTCAGGCCTAGTTTTATATCATAAGAAATAAACTATTTTCAATTATTCACTGTAATCCGTACAACTCTGCCTGGAAATAAATGTATCAAAAATAAATCTTGTGTTTTTTTTTTAGTTTCCTGGGAATCTATAATTTTATTTAATAAAATTTCTTCTGTTTCTCGTCATACTCTACCCGCTTGTGCTCGTCATTCACTCCAACTCCTCCTACGACTCATCCACTTCTCCTGCTCCTCATCCACTTCTCCTGCTCCTCATCCACTCCTCCTGCTCCTCATACACTCCTACTGCTCTTCATTCACTCCTCATTAAACCACTACTGCTCCTCATTAACTCCTGCTGCTCCTCCTCCTGCTCCTCATACACTCCTACTGCTCCTCATTCACTCCTCTTGCTCCTCATCCACTCCTTTTGCTCCTCATTCACTCCTCTTGCTCCTCATCCACTCCTCCTGCTCCTCATCCCTTCCTACTGCTCCTCATCCACTCCTCATTAACTTTTCCTGCTTCTCATTAACTCCTCCTGCTCCTCATCCACTCCTCCTGCTCCTCATACACTCCTACTGCTCCTCATCCACTCCTCATTAACTCCTCCTGCTCCTCATCCACTTCTCCTGCTCCTCATCCACTCCTCCTGCTCCTCATCCAATCCTAACGTCTAAGTGCGAAAATTTTGCATTGACACGAAGGATTATTTATGTATGGACGCTAATTTTTTTTACATGCGAGAATGAATGGGTCAAATAAATGTTTTGATTTTCGATGAGAAAAATCTGATTGAGGTTCAATAAATGACGATAACGAGGTCACTTTTACTGACTCAACCAATATGCTAGAGATCATTCAATAAAACCGTTAATTCAATAAAGCCATTAATTCAATAAAACCGTTACCACAACACTCGAGTTGTAGCTTTCGACACGTGTGGTATCTTTTTCAATCACGTGTCTGACACGTGACCATTTTATTACGTATAACACGTGTGTATTTCTAGCGTGGGAAAAAAAATAGAAAAAGTTGATCGAAAGTGACTACTCGTCTACTATAGACTACCTTTCGTTGCTTGTTTATGTTTCTTCTTATCTTTTTGCTTTGTGATCCTTTTTCTTGCATTTAAATGATTAATTTCTTACGCTTAATTTGATTTATTGAATTTATTTATGTTTATGTTTATATCTTTGATATCATGTCCGGAGCGATAACGGAGGACTTGACGCAGTCTAACTTCCAAAAAAAGAACGAAGAAAATTTTTTGAGACGCGGCAACTACACTCACGGAATTTTGAAAACCGACACATTTTCTGTTCTGTGTTTTACTGGTTTTTTGTGAATTTTGCATGTATTTTTATATGGAGAAAACAGAAACTCAAGTAAAACACAGAAACAGAAAATTTGTCGGTTTTCAGAATTCCGCGAGTGTATGTATAGGCGAGATTTCTACTTTCGCCAAAATGTCCAATATCGCAACCAAATTATTTTTAAAATATTCTCACTTGAAATACAAAGAAAATGAGCTATCACACGCCTACCAAAGTGCTCAGGAACCGGAGATATTGCGATTTCCAAGTCGTCATTTTGAGTACAAATACATGAAAAATGGCGTAGTCCAAACAATCAAAATCTTTCAACTTACTCTGTATGTTTCTATCTATCTATCTATCTATCTATCTATCTATCTCGGAAAGTAGTCAGCCAAACTCCGTGAAACTTTGCAGGAACCTTAGTCAGGCCATTAGAACTTAAGAGGCATCGGCACTTTTTCCTACCACAAAACCTGAAAAAACGACCCGAAAACTGTCGATGTATCTCTTAGGAAGTCATATAAAATGATTCGAATATGTTTCAGAAAGGTAATTTGGACTTTCACCGTTGGAATTGCAGTCTTACATTTTCCAGAAATTAATAAAATTTTAATAAAATAATGAAATTAAAGTACCTCTGTTTTGAGCTACAATTTTCACAAAACTGCTCACTTTCCTGACAACACCAAAAATATCACAACACAAGAGCGTACTATATAAAATACTGTCACTGATTCGGTTGGAATTGCGGTCACAAATTTTTAAAATAAATCTTTAAATTTCACAAATGTTAAAAAACAAACTGCAATAGGTTTAAGCATTATCAAAATATAATAAATGGCGCCACACTAAATCGAATCATTTCCGAAAAATGATTCCAAAAATGATGTCATTTCGATGAAAATGCTACTTTCAGTAAAGTGGACATATAAGCAGCCAAATTTTTGATCTAAATAACAAAATAAATTTTTGATAATTTAAACGATTTCAGCCTTTGTTATACGCTGATTACCAGTGCATACATTGTAGAAATTGATTTCAGCAAATAAATGACAGAAAATCTACATATTTAAGTCAAAATTGTGTGTGTTCAAATTTAAATTATTGCGCTTTTCCGAATTTCCTAGTTGTTTTGAGTTGTGATCGTTGGATGGAGCAAGTATCAATTGTTAAGAAGAATCATGTTGGAGTGTGTCTTGGGAGGAACAATTATGCCTCTTAAGTTTCATTCATCATTATCACAGGAAAAATCAGAATTTTGTGGAATTTGAATTTGAGGTGAACGATTCGATGAAAAAGTGAACCAAAAAATACATTTCAACGCTTCCCTGTATGAAAATGACGTTAAAAAGACCTTCGCACTTTCCATTTTGAATTTCGCCCGCACTTACGGCGTGAATTAATTAATTTTCGGAACAATTTCTCTCATATAAAAATGTACAGCCATTTTGTGATGGAAATGTTTTGATGATGTGTTGTGATTATTGTTGTGACTAGCACTGTTTCCCGGCCTTCGGCCGGGTCGTGCTGATTCCAGGAGTATTACTCAAAATAAAGTTTCGTTACTTGTGAAACTATCAACCCAAAGTGTCGTATCACATGCATCTGATCAATATCTCTAATATTAGAAAGGAAAATTACAAGTTGAATTGTATTATTTTCTTTTACAAAAATATCTGAGATCTGAGATAAACTATTCTATTTTTATCTAACGAGAAAACCGATACAAAGCCGAAAAGATGCACTTTACTTGCGGAAAACTTCCGAAATACATAAAGCCTGCAAGGTCGTGGAAATATAATTACATGTAAGTAGTTTTGGGGCATCAAGGGTCTTGTGGGGTGAAAGTTCATTTAAACTGAGATATGAGCAGTTGGAAAATGGGTAAACATTTTTCAATTTCGGTGAACTCTTAATGATTCCTCTTCATGCAAAATACAACGACAACATCCTTTCTTATGATAATTACTGATATCAGGATTCCAGCACCACCAACCATACATGGGTAGTGACACACATTTAATGGACCTTTGGAGTGAAAATTTGAGACTTGCTTCCTCCACTCAAACAATTTCGTGCACAGGAAAGATTTGGCCAAAATACGTGTTGTACTTACTTTTTAGGAATCAGAGTGTCACATAGTGTGACATAGTGTCAAAGTTCGCCCATCTTGGTTTTCTTTGTTTTTGATAAAGAAATAATGAAAAAATTCATTCGGATTCTAGTGCTTAACACCTAACGTGGCGCATAAAAATAGGTCCACTGTAAAATGCGTCTGACTTCGGCAAGGCCGTTATCAAAAGAATCCCTTGACACATATGCTGTAGAAATAATTGTTCTGCATTTTAGAAAAAGGATTATAAAAATATAAAAATCATTGAAAGTACAAAACGTCCAAATCTAGGCTATAGTTTCATTGAAATTGACAATGAAAAATGATAATTGAAACAACAAATACTCAAGCTTGGATTCGATGGTGAAAAATAAGAAATGACCGCAAGAACATAAAAATGGATCGCAAAAATTAAAGAATTGATCGATATAAAATAGAATAAGTGATCGAAAACTGTCACAGTGATCAATTTTTATACTTTTTAGCGATCAATTCTGTATTTGCGACCAGCGATACAACACCAACTGGGTTTTAATTCAGTTTTCAATTCCTTGCGGTGTTAATCGCTTCGAATATTAACTCGTTCCCGAACACCGGACTGCCAAAAATGTAAGGCCATCGAATACATTTGTCTCTTGCCTTTATTATAAAAGATGTACAGAGAATTTGTTTATAAGAATTTTAGATCAGTTGCTGAGAATTTAAATGTTCAGCGAACACGCCCACAATTTGTGGGAAATATTGTCCTCACTTTTAAGGGTATTTAGTGTAACCCTAATTATTACATTCATTTTAACGTTATTATTATCCCTTTGTTCGTGTCTTATTTCCCAATATTCTTTCGCTCGGGGATTTAAATTAAATCCTAAAAAAGATTTTGTAAATTTTGTCGCGAAAACGTTTTGAAAAACACACTCTTAGGTTCTGCTAGCTGATTCATCTGAGACGGATTTTGAAAAAATAAATGAGATTCAAATGTAGTTTTCGAAAAATGGCGTTAGTTGACGTTTTTCAAAATCGCCTTGTACTGCCTAACATGCCGTTCCATCGGAAGCCGATTTTGAACAACGGCATCTGGGGACTGACCGGCTGATCTGTCGATTCAAAAAACGGCATCGGCGAGCTGACCCACTGAATTCTCGGAGGCCAATTTTCAAAAGGGCCTCGCTGGGCTGACTGGCTGATCTGTCAGAGGTCGATGTTGAAAAACGGCCTCAGAAAGCCAACCCGCTGACTTCTCGGAGGCCGATTTCAAAAAATGGCCTCGGAGGACTGACTGGCTGATCTGTTCGAGGCCAAGTTTGAAAATCTGCCTCGGAGGACTGACCGGATGATTCGTCGGAGGCCGATTTCTAAAAATGGCCTCGAAGGGCTGACCGGCTGACCCCTAGGAGGCCCTTTGGTGCTCCGTGGTGCTCCGTGGTGCTCCGAGGTGCTCCGTGGTGCTCCGAGGTGCTCCGAGGGGCGTCGTGGTGCGCCGATGTTCAGATTTATATGTATAGAAGTTGGTTGTATTCGGTCGCAAAATTAAAATTTTTTTGAATATTATGGTTACATGGTGGGCAATTAGAAAAATTTGGTCACTTTCGGGGTATGTTGGGTAGCTGGAAATATTTGGTCACTTTCAGGGTGTGTTGGGCAGCTGGAAAAATTTTGTCACATTCAGTGTATGTTGGGAAAAATTTGGTCACTTTCAGGGTATGTCTGGCAGCTGGAAATATTTGGTCACATTCAGGGTATGTTGGGCAACTGAATTCAAAATTTCGAATTTCGTCAAATTTTCGATTTTTGTCAAATTTTTGATTCTCGTCAAATTTTCGAATTTCGTCAAATTTTCGATTTTCGTCAATTTTTTTAATTATAACTGTTCTAAAAAGCAGTGTTGAGTACACTTTTAAAACGACTGATATCCCAACAAAAATCTCTTCGAGAAAAGTGTGACGCAGTCTTTGAAGTACAATTTCTAAAATAAATGATATCGCTAAAGTTGACGCTCACAGCTTCGTTACGCAAAAATTAAATTTTACACCTAATTAGTTCAAACAAGCTGGCTAAGTTTTTCTCATCATCTACCAAATAATTTTTACCAAAAAAATTTGACTGGAAACAACCAAAATTTTACCAAAAAAATCTGCGTGAATCATGTAATCGTTCATAAATCTGCCTATTTTGAGTGAACCCAGCCGAATTTATCCAAAATAGACAGATTTTCATAAACAATTAGTTGCTAGAATTGATTTGTTTAAAAAAAAGTGAAGGTTACAAGTTCCAACTCATGATATGTATAACAAATAGTTACAAATGAATTGATTGAGTGGCAATACAAACAGACAATTTTATATACCTCGAGACATAATGCCAAAGTTCCACTACCAATTCCGAGAATCTACACATAAACGATGAGACTACGGTAACATTTTGAATATTATGCACTATAATGCTATAAAACGTGAGGGGGAAACAACTAGAGGAAATGGTGGGACATACGATCGAAGAAAAGGTTGGAGAATAGGAAATAATTTTATTGGAATGGTCGGCAAAGCAAAGGTAGAATAGGAGGTACAATATAACTAGATAAGGGAAAATTACAGGGTATCTCAGGGGTAATTGTAATTGACAACGACTGTTGCATAAATGAAAGGAAATGGAAGCAAATGGGATACGGTGTTGACTTATTGCTTGCCCCTCGCTAAAAGGTATTATGTGATAATGATACGGGTTAACACTCTCTGAATTCGAACAACTAACAAACCTGTTTAATAGTTGCATTGTAAGTGTTCAAAAACGATGACAAAACAAACATTGCACTAACTGTTTACACACAAGTTTTTATCACTTTTATCGAAATTAATTCTAAAACTAATTCGCAAATTCAAACAAATGAAATTCTTATTTGACGATTGCAGAATCGGTAATGGTAATTTAGCAGTGCGACTAATCACATTATATACTCTAACAAGATTGTTCAGAGACGAACGAAGCTTAATCACACCCAATCAATAACTAAGTGATGCCTGAGAAAGTTTCCTGTACGGTGGTTTTGTTAGAGGTGAGCGGGCCGAAATATTTCAAAATTTGAACGTTTTGAAGATCATCAGAAACTTACACGCTATTAATAGGCCTGTACGCACCTTACATAAAACTTACAGTTGCGGGAGTATTTTTTATCGATGTGCGGAGAGTCAGATGAATGTGAAAAGTTTCGAGACTCAGGTTTCTGAGACGTGCTCATGAACAAATTTACCTAACTAATATATCTGTTCAATCTGTACAAATCTCGTAACCAACGTTCTAGAACGGAGAGTTACACTCGAAGCCATGTACTTTTCGACTCAATTTGAACAAACATCAAAGCCATCGGGAAAAGATCCGGGCGATCTGCTCACCTCTAGTTTCTCCCAAATTTTTTTCTTTCTATAGTTTAAATCACGTGCTTCTAAAATATTTAAATTATTATTCAAAAAGCAAAAAAACCAGTTGCGATCATAGCAGTTCCGTACAAAATCATATACCTGACCTGGTGCGTATATACATACACCCATTGCAAGTATCAAACATTTTTGTATATGTTTCGATACCAATTGAGAAACGTACGGCTACTACCGACCAAATCTGCATCAATTTCAGTTATATACCTTTCAGAGAAATTAAACATTTTCAAAATCGATTAGCCCTTTACATACAAACAAACAAAATTCCGGATTATACAAAAGACATATTAAAACTAGTAGCCCTTAGTAACATCGTACGGGCTTTAAAATCTGTGCTAAAATAATCCACAAATAAAATAATGGTCATTTATTGAACAGTATTTTTGTTACTTTTTCATTAAAATCATTAAAAATTCTCAAATGGTACTAAATGGTACTTTACGTCGCAGTTATGCAATCCTACAGTCAATTTATAATTACCTAAATAGCTGCTTGGTTATTTTACTAATTATTACTAATTGGATGCAAATTTGTTGTTGTAAGCGTTCACAAACAATTGATAAGGAGCTTTTATTGGTATGTTGTTTTCAATGAGAACATAAAAATGTTTATAAAAAAAACGAACAAACAAAATCGTGAAGAGCGTAACGTTGAAGAAACCGCTTAGTCATCTGATATCGACAACAAAAATAAATCCCAACAAAAATCTCTTCGATAAAAGTGTGACGCAGTCTTTGAAGTACAATTTCTAAAATGAATGATATCGCTAGAGTTGATGCTTTCAGCTTCGTTACGCAAAAATTTAATTTTACACCTAATTAGTTCAAACAAGCTGGCTTAGTTTTATCTCATCATCTGCCAAATAATTTTTACCAAAAAAAATTTGACTGGAAACAACCAAAATTTTACCAAAACACTGCTTTTTATAACAGTTTACAGCTCTAATTCAAAAATTTGACGAAAATCGAAAATTTGACGAAATTCAAAAATTTGACGAAATTCAAAAATTTGACGAAATTTGAAAATTTGACGAAATTTGAAAATTTGACGAAATTCGAAAATTTGACGAAGAAAGTAACTCTATCTGCAATAGCTCTAAAACCCTATTTGACCCACCCACTTCCAATTTTTGACATTTTTCACATATGCTCATCTGTTCTACTCGTAAAACTCTGAGACTTTGCCGAAGAAAGTAACTCTCTATCTCTCATAACCCAGAAAAATATTAGTCCTTTCATCCTACGCTCGAGTAGCTCAAAATTTGGTCAATCTGCTACTCTAGCTCAACCAGATCTGCACCAATTTTTCTAATTATTTTTTGTTCGATTCGTGTGGCGAATACCTTTCATTTGATGGGTCTTGCGCCTCATTAGGTTTCAATTCAGCTGAGCTACAGCCGAAAACGCGTTCCCAACCATCGAAAACCACACTCAGAAACCACTTCGAGGCCAATAAAACAAAATTCTGATTTTTCCTGGGGTAGTGGCGTATCACATTTTCATTTTTTGCCCACCCTGAGGCTCCTGCAAAATTTCATGGAGATCGGCTGGACCGAAAGATTTTGATAGTTTGGAAAAAGTCAATTTGGTGCATTTTCTAAGAAAAATGACCAACTTCAAAACGATGTATCTCCGGCAATTTTAAACCTACATAGTCGAGTGATAGCTCGTATTTGATAGAATACGATGAATAGGTTTTGTGGTGATAAAGTCCAAAGGGCAGAAACTGAAATGTTCGGCTATATATAGTTGCCGCTTCTCTTCGTTCTTTTTTTGGAAGTTAGACTGCGTCAAGTCCTCTACTATCGCTCCGGACATGATGAAAAACTCTGACTAGATTAGTTATTCAAAAAAACAAAATGTGCATTAAACCAAACGCACTGTACTCTGTACTGTTGGCGTAGGGCGTTGATCAAACAATTTGCGATACCTAAAAAAAAAGATTATTTTTATTGCAAATGATACCAGATGATCCGATTTCAAGGTTTCAAACGTTTGTGAAAAAGACATTATTTATGTTATGCCTTTATGTTACAAAAATGAGAAAGAAATCTTAATAAGACTATCAGCATCAAACAACCCGTGCCAGCATTTATTTTGGCCACGATATTACAAAGTAAATGCCCGATTAACCTGTTGCAGACGGCAAGTATATGAGCAGTATCTGGTCTATTACTTCCATCTATCAAAGGATTTTTAATCGGTTGACTTCAAATCTTGTATTTAAATTTTTTAACATGTATTTTGCCATATAAAGGATCATAATACCCAGAGCTTGTCATTATTTTTCTCATCATTATCGATAACAGATGAATAGCCGTATGTGACAGGTAAAGAAATACCAATAAATTTTAATAAATATCAGCAGTGAGCTGAAAGAACTCCGAATTATTATGAAGAGTGTGTGAATTGAGTTCAAATTATTCAAATTTAATTAGAAGAAGAATAAGTTATTAAATACCATAGATGTGCTGCCAACTTGAAGTAGGCACGCAGCATATCAGCTGATGTTAAAAAAAATGATTTTGCTAACAAAAAGTTGATTTTAACATTCTTATGTTAAGTAGTTGTGATTACGAATTGTGTTACACACACGGAATTTTGAAAACCGACACATTTTCTGTTTCTGTGTTTTACTTGAATTTCTGATTTCTCCATATAAAAATACATGCAAAATTCACAAAAAACCAGTAAATCACGAAACAGAAAATGGGTTGGGTTTCAAAATTTCGTGATCAATGGTCAAATAATCGTAAAATGATGTTGGCAAATGATCCCCTGCTAACCAAATCCTTTTACGGTCCAGTTACAAAAACTGTATGTTTCTTTGAAATTAGGTTTTTTTTATGAAATTAACATGGAGAGTTGACCAAATTGACAAAACTCAACTTTGAACTCAAATTTTTCGGTGATTTCGGCTCGGCAAGATTTTCAATAGGACAACTCTACATTAACATTGAATCAGTAATTTTTCTTGCTTTTTATTTAATTTGGTTACTTTTTATGCTTTAAAATGCAAAATTAAACTTGAAATAACAAATTAAACTCAATTCCAGAATAGCCCAGGCTAAATGACATGAACTTTTGGTCACCAAAAAATGGGCAAATTTCATGTCAAAATGAAGCTTTTCCATAGGTACATGTTGTTGGCACCCCCACCATTCAGTGCTGTTTTAGGATAAGCCCATTATTTAGTGTTGTCGAATGAGCCCTCACTCGAGTTTGGTGCTGTTCAGTGACCAGAGAAAAATGTGTTTGAAAGTATGACATATGTCATTTTCGACATTTGACTCCGGATGGGTACGAAACATATTGGAATGTATACTTATAATTTAGTGCTCATTTAGTGCTGGCGAATGAAACCGGTCCCGAGTTTGGTGCTGCCTGTTGAGAGAAGTTATCCAACTTTTTGTTACAAAAGGCATGTCGTTTTTGGGGTTTCGGCTCGTAATTAAAGTTTTTTTAATTTTATATTTGGGACTATTTAATGTACTAATTTAGTGATGGCGAATGAACCCTCACTCGAGTTTGGTGCTGCCAGCTGACCGGAGATATTACCATTTTACCTTAATCTTGGAAAATTAATTATCTCACGTAATTTGACAGCACTAAATGAGTACATTATCGAGAACTAAATATAAAACTAAAAAATTTTTAATTTCGAGCCAAAACCCCTAGAATGACATGCTTTTCTAACAAAAACTTTGATAACTCCTCTCAACAGGCAGTACCAAAATCGAGACCAGTTTTATTTGCCAGCACTAAACGAGCACTAAATTATAAACCTAAGCCCTAACATGTTTCGAGGCTATTACATCTTAGTATTATCAAATGACATATTTTATGACCTTGAAATATTTTTTTTCTATTACTAGAGCCCAGTTGTAAGTCTTAAGAATGGTACGATTCGTCAGCACTAAACGGACACTAAATTTATCATTCATTTCAACCGAGTCAGTGCCGCCTTTTCCATATGGGTAAAATGGGCAAATGCCCGGGGCGCCCGAAGTAGAACAGAAGAAAATAACGCCCAAAATCCTTTACAAAAATTTAACTTCAACAAATTGGCGCCAATTTTTCGAATTGCCCGATGGCGCCCAAAAGCTAAAGGCGGCACTGAATCGAGTCAAAAAAAAAATAAAAATTTTGAGGTATGCTACTGCATACTGAATAGTCATTGAATTGCACTAATATTAGGTCGAAATTTCTCTATACGGTAATAGAGGCCAAATATCAGTAATATTTTGCTTTTTTATGTAGTTTAATAATTCTATTTTTTAATTGCAATCAAACAAATCATCTCCATTGTTTTCTGAAGTCATGCTTAAAATTTCATCGTAGATGGACTTACCTCACTTAGGCACTCAATAGAACGGCACTGTTGACCAGATATATAGCAAGTGGGGTGTTGTTGGAAAGCTGAGACTAACAGCAAAACAAATCTAAGCAGTTTGGCTGCGAAAAACTATAATGAGTGTGACTTAGGTGTTGCTGAGTTTCACAAATATGGCCAAAAAAGAGAGAAAAATTTTGAACCACTATAAAGTTGCTATGTAGAAAATTTGGAAAAGTAATTTTTTGGATATTGGTAGAGCTAATGTCCCTCTACTTGTACAACTAATTACCACCTCTGTGAATCAAGTATCCACGCCGGTAGAACCTTTCAAAGATCGTCATTTTTCAACTTCAATGTGTCGCCACCTGTCCACCTTGCATCCATACGACAAATTTTTTGTATTATGACCATTAGAATTCCATTCCCTATCGATTGCAATTCCAATCAGTTCTATCGCACCCACAGAGCACTCTAGGGAGCCTTGGTACGGGTGCTCCGGACTGCACGGATGAAAATCAAAAATTTTTGTGGAACGTTGTTCAGGGTCACAAGCAGACTAAGAATATCCAAAAATATCAAATTTAATTAAACTCCATTCAACCACACCGTGAAAAGCCTTCAACGTTTTGTTATCTGCTCGATGTTTGGTAATCTCTTTCGATAAAAGCCGGTTGAAGATATATTAATTTGAAATGTCGTCTTGTTGTTTCGAATTTTTTAAAACATTTTCGGTATTTATTGTTGTCATTCAATTGGTCTTCGGAGTATTTCCATGGTTGTACAAAAATGTGGTAGGACCTAAGTTCCTCGAAGCCAGTAACCTTCGTCAGTACGGAAATTGGGCATGTAAGTTACTAAATGCTGATGATGCAATAAACAAAGATATGAAATTTGTATACTCAAACTGATAAGCAATTGCGCAACATTTACATTTATAGTGGTGACTGGAGCGACTGATGGAATTGGCAAGCAATTTGCGAGATCAGTACGAAGTTGTTGCTTTTTAGAAATGAATTCATTTTACGATTTCTTTGTTTTTTCAGCTAGCTCAGCGAGGATTCAATATTGTTCTTGTGTCACGTACACTAAGTAAATTGGAAAGTGTAGCTAAAGAACTTTCGGAAAATTTCAATGTTCAAACTCACACCATTGCTGTGGACTTCCTATCTGGTCCTGAGATTTATGATCAAATCAAACAACAAATTTTAGGGAAAGAAATCGGTGTGTTGATTAACAATGTTGGTATGTCCCATGCAGCACCTGATTACTTCCTCAATATTCCCGATCGTGAGAAAGTAATTCAGGATATCATCAAGTGTAACGTCACTTCCGTTCCGATGATGTGCAGTGTAATATTGCCTCAAATGGTCCAACGTAAAAATGGTCTTATTGTGAACATTGCATCAGTGGTAGCTGTGATTCCTGGTCCCTGTTGCGCACTTTACGCAGCGTCAAAAGCTTTCATCACAAAATTTTCGAATGATTTGGGAGCTGAATATGGATATCAGGGAATCAATGTACAAGTTTTGGTTACTGGAGGTGTTGGTAAGTATCTGTCGACAATTCATAATATTTGTCACAATGTCAACGCAACAGTTTGTTTCAGAAACCAAAATGAATAAAACCAGAGAAACCACAGGAGATGACAGGTACACAACACCAACAGCCAGCGTATATGTGGAGTCAGCGCTTCGTTATGTAGGCTATGCTCGCCAAACAACAGGCTATCTTCCCCATTCACTAATGGAAATATCTGCGCAATTGATGACCTTCATTGCACCGTCATTCACAGTGGGTTTGTTCAAGAAGCTAATGCTTTCGTTACGTGACAAGGAAATACAGAATGGGTCATATACATCAGCAAAGTAAAGCTCGTTGCATGGACAAATTTGTCAAGACTATAGGGTTAAGAGACGATGAGTGATAAATAGAAATCAAAATAAGTTTTTCCTTTTTTGTGGGTTTTGTGGGTTTGCCGACGTTCAGCTTTATAGAAGAAGAAAAGTGTGGCATTTACAACTCGAGACGTAGGCGAGGGATGCAACAACACTAGTCAAAATTAATGAAGGTATAGGTATGGTCTAATGGCAAAATTTGAATGGAGCGGAGGAAATAGCGATTTCGCATATTTTGCATTGGTTTTGGTGAAAGGTGAGTTTGTTTCTAAAAAATCGCTACTTTAAAGTATTACTTTAATCTAAGTATGCGAATATTTCCATACCTTTTTTTCGTGACATTAGCAAAATTACCGTTAAGGCAGCTAATGGTATTATTGGTAGCAAAATACTACTCTATTTGACGTGTTAAACCTCTATTACCCTGCTAGATGCTTTGGCTAATGTCAACATGTAAGGACAGATATAATTTTGTTGCTCAAAAAGTCTACTGCTAGGGATCAAAGGTGCCTAAAGTTGACCGAAGTTGACTAAAATTACCCAAAATTAACTTTTGTTTAAATTTGGTAGTTCTGGACTACTTTCGAAAAATGTTTTATATGCGTTCGACAGGGTTCATCGAACCTTGCCACTACAGCTTCTTACTCACTTCCCAGATCGCATCGTCTTGCTGTTATCATCCTTTGAAAATTGTGATTTTTTGACTTTCCAAGGCCACTGCTCTGCAACCAGGTGGAGTAGAGTAACTATTTTTATACGAACGATCTTGCAATTAGTCCCTCTACTAATCACAATATAAATTGGGACGCTAGGCGACTCGACGAACCATGGGTGATCATGAGGAGTCATTGCATCCCGACCTCAAAAATCTCCCAGCTGTTCGAGCTAATTTATAAATAAATGAAATACTTACTCACCCCTAGTCAATATTACAATAGTATTTTGCATAACAAGGGGCGAAAGTAAAAAAATTCAAACGTGTGAAGTTTGCAGCCCGCGCCGCTGGCAAGATACACAATGGTTATTTGTGTACCTGTTTTGGACGATTGATTTTAGGCAAATCAACCGTCCCAAACAGGTGCACATGTAAGTTTTCATGCAGAGGGCCTGAAACCCGAGAAAATTCGAAAAATTGCCCTCTTTTCGGCCCCGAAGCATGAAAATAACTATTAACTCTAAATCATTACATGGTTGGATGTGTAAACGCGTCCAGATTTCAATTGTTTTCAATTGAAGAAAACTCAAATCTCATTTCTGTTCAGTTTTTGTTTGATTGTTTTTTAGCAGTATACAATGTTACGACGAGATCCGAAACAAATATGAAAATCCCACGCGTGTGAATAACTTGTTCGAAAGATTTCTTTCATTGTCGAGTGTTGTGTAGTAGCACAATCAAATCGAATTAAGTAGGCAACTAAAAGTGTTGCAAGCATTAAAGCTTCATAACAAAGCAGGAATAAGAAAATAATTTCCGATTTGCGACCGTTATCGCAATAATTTTTTGAAATGATGCAAAATCCTCAGGACAGCAATTTGGAAACAAGTTTTGAAGCACAGCAACCAATTGCATCCAATGTGCTGAATGGTTACGACGAATTTATGAGTTGGCGAAAATCATGGAACATAAATTCGCTCACCGAAGAAGTGTTCATCGAATTTTTCCGCGAAGCGGCTCAAACTCTACCACCGGAATTGCTGCGGACGCTATTTTTCACATTGAAAAATCGAATGCGATCTGTACACAATGTGAACTTGATGGAATTCGCTTCGTTGAATGCTTTCGTTCAACAGAAAGGATCTATCGGCACGAAGAACACACATGGGAAGGCAAAAAAAACTGGGACTAGAGTAACAATTAATTTCTCTAATGATGAGATCAACAAATTTTTGACCGAAGCTCCAGATTCTAAGTATTTGGCAGTTAAGGTGTGACTCAATTCCATCGTATATCAGTCGATTGTAATGATTAAAAATTATTTTAATTGCAGACTGCGACTGTGATCGGAACGCATACTGTCTGCGCCTTCACTGATATTAGACTTATCAGAATGAACATGGTAAATGATTTTGGTTCCGGGATTGTTGTACGAATTCCACAACGAAGAGCCGATAGAACAAGGGATAATGTCACAATTAGTGGAGAGTACGCTGCCATTGTACGAAAATATCTTCGATTGAGATTGAGAGCACCGATCGAAATCAAGACTACAAAATTTTTTATTCATTACCGACAAGGAAAGTGCTGGCCTGGAGCAATTGGAAGAAAACCCATTGGCAAAATGGCTGAAGAAATAGCTCGGTATCTGAAATTGGAAAATCCGGAGAACTATACCACAGAAAGTTTTCGAATGATTTCGCCGAAAATGGTTAACAACGGATTGCATACCGACGCGACTGAACGTAGTTCTTCCACCATTCCATCATGCACTATCACCGGATCTGAAGCAACTTCCTTCAACGTTGGCATGAGCAACGCAACGAATTCTGTAGACTATATTAGGTAAGCGGCAAGCGATTGAAATGTTAAATCGTGTGAGTAAATTCTGACCGAACGTACATTTTTAGTCTATCATCCTCGGACGCTGAGGACTATGGTCTACAATATGGGCTCAGTGGCACAAACGATGCGATTGATGTGGACCCCGATGATAAAGATAGTCGAGCCCCATCACCTAGGTCGAACGAAAAGATGTCTGATGCTGATGTCAGTGCTGACATATTCAACAAAAGCCTTACCGTAACACATCGAACGGTGCAATCAAAGATTGACGAGCAGGCGAAACAAATTGTTCGATTGAAACAGGTGGTCGAGGATCAAAGCTTGGAAATTAAAATTTTGAAAGATTTATTGGCGGATTCAATGAAACGAAGTATACGGGATGAAATGTCAAGGTAATTGTCGTGAAAAGTTTTGATTAAAATACAGAAATTTCTATTCGGACCAACAATGTTTCAGCCATAGGTGTCCCCAATTATAATTATAGTGGAGGTGTGATGCAAGTCCCTTTATCCACTTACAAAAGAACTGATATCGGTGGGAGTGATGCTTACAGCTTCGACTCGCAAAAAGAAAAGTAAAAATTTTACCTAAGAGGGATTCTTTTGAAAAACAGCCTTCCGAAATCGGGCGTGTTTTCTAGTGGAACTTTTTGTAGGTACCTAGAAAGGACTTCAACCCTAGAAGCCAAAACCACTCTCAAAAAACTTTGAAGAATCAGTAATGTAAGAAGCAGCCATAGTATCCCTCACAGTCACATCCCACAAGAGTGATTTACCATGACTCCACGGTATCAACATCATGCCGTCTGGTCTTTTACCATCATCTCTTGAAACACCTGGGGGCTGTATAATATTTGGGACACCTGCACTAGAGAAAGCATCGATCATGTCCGGAGCGATAGCGGAGGACTTGACGCAGTCTAACTTCCAAAAAAAGAACGAAGAAATTTTTTTTGAGACGCGGCAACTACATATAGGCGAGAATTTAAGATTCTTTCCTTTGGCCTGTATCACCACAAATCCTATTTTATCTTATTCGCGCTTCAAATACGAGCAAAACGAGCTATCACTCGACTATGTAACTTTAAAATTGCCGGAGATACATCGTTTTGAAGTTGGTCATTTTGATAGAAAATGCACCAAATTAACGTTTTCCAAACAATCAAAATCTTTCAACTTACTCTGTATGTTTCTATCTATCTGTCTATCTATCTGTCTATCTGTCTATCTATCGACGGTCGATCTCGGAAACTAGTCAGCCAATCTCCATGAAATTTTGCAGGAACCTCAGGGTGGGCATAAAAATGAAAATTTGATACACCATTACCCCAGGAAAAACCAGAATTTTGTTTTATTGACCTCGAAGTGGTTTCTGAGTGTGGTTTTCGAGGGTCGGGAACGCGTTTTCGGGTGTAGCTTAGCTGTATTGAAACCTACAGAGGCGTGCGACCCATCAAATGAAAGGTATTCGTAACACGATTCGAACAAAAAAATAATTAAAAAAATCGGGGCAGATTCGTTTGAGCTAGAGTGATTAGAGTGACCAAATTTTGAGCTACTCGAGCGTAGGATGAAAGGACTAATATTTTTTTTGGTTATGAGAGATAGAGAATTACTTTCTTCGGCAAAGTCTCAGAGTTTTACGAGTAGAACAGAGGGGCATATGTGAAAAATGTCGAAAGTTGGAAATGGGTGGGTCAATTGGGGTTTTGGAGATATTTCTTGAATGGTGGCAGATAGAGAATTACTTTCGTCAAATTTTCAAATTTTCGAATTTTGTCAAATTTTCAAATTTCGTCAAATTTTCAAATTTCGTCAAATTTTCGAATTTCGTCAAATTTTTGAATTTCGTTAAATTTTCGAATTTCGTCAAATTTTCGAATTTCGTCAAATTTCGTCAAATTTTCCAATTTCATCAAATTTTCAAATTTCGTCAAATTTTCAAATTTCGTCAAATTTTCGATTTTCGTAAAATTTTTGAATTAAAACTGTAAACTGTTATAAAAAGCAGTGTTGACTACACTTCTAAAACGACTGATATCCCAACAAAAATCTCTTCGAGAAAAGTGTGACGCAGTCTTTGAAATACAATTTCTAAAATGAATGATATCGCTAGAGTTGACGCTTTCAGCTTCGTTACGCAAAAATTAAATTTTACACCCAATTTTAGTTCAAACAAGCTGGCTTAGTTTTTCTCAAAAATTTGACTGGAAACAACCAAAATTTTACCAAAAAAATCTGCGTCGCATGCGGCAGATAAATTTTCTTGCTGATCTGTTCCTGAACATTTGCCACTTTGCGACGCAGATTTTTTTGGTAAAATTTTGGTTGTTTCCAGTCAAATTTTTTTTTGGTAATAAAATATTTGTGAAAAATTCGGAAAATATTTTCCAAAGAATGTTCTCTGAGAAACACCAAAAAATCTACTTCAATATGACTTTGGAAATTCATCGAATTCATCAAATTAATCCAAAATCTCATATTTTAAAACTCCTGAAATGCTCCTTAAATTATCGAAATATCCTCCTTTATTTCTTAAAAAGGAGGCCGAATTTTGAGTGGGCTCCCTGAATAAGAATCGGAAGAAAATTTCTCTAAAAAAAATCTACCTCGCTGCAACTAACCAATTTGATTTAACCATTTCAGGGAAAACGCAATGGGTTACCGATAATTAGGATTGATATTTCGAACACACGCCTGCGAATGTCAGAAACTTGGAAATGTTGAAGTGACCAGCATGAAATCATTCGTGTAATGATAAGAGAGAAACTTTATGTGTGATATTCTCATCCAGTCTTAAAATATGAAATAAAAACTTTTTTTTTTAATTTTCTGTACTAAAAGAAACGACTTTCAATTATTGAAATTCAGTATGTAAGAAATGGATCATTTAGTTGGCATCAAGTGCTTATTCGTTAACCATTTTTAGCGTCAAAGAGCGACAAGCAACAGAGCGACAATGATCATGATCTCGATCAATAGTATATTTCATCACTAGAATCAAAAAGATGTGTTTTTGACCAAGGTGGTGAAAACGTCCGAGGATGGTTAAGCAGCTTTAGCTGCTTCGGATGTGTCTCCTTTTAAATTTGTCATAGTGTTTGGATCGTCAGAAGCGAGTAATATATGTATAATAGACTAGAGGATGGAAAGTGGGTCCCACCACATACCTTACATCACAAGTCATACATTCTTTGATGAGTGTTTGGTATCGTTTGAAACCTGAGGGTCTCCTCAAAGTAATCTGGTGCTGCTTGAGGCGTTTATGGAATTTGTAGGGAATTTGTCAAAGTTCGCCGAAGGAGGAAAATTTGCAGATTTTAGCAGATTTCGGGAACTCAATTTTTTTTTTTTAATCGAAAAACTGGTTTTATTTTGTTTTTAAATCATGCCCATCATTCCCCTTACTAGTCTCATTAAATTTACGAACAAAAAAAAACCGAAAAAAATTCGCTATGCAAATTGGTTCAAATTTTCGAATTTTTGCGGAGCACCCAAAAACTTTTTCATCGTAAAAGTTTGGAAACTGAACGTGCAACGATAATAGCGAAGTATCAATTTTAAAAAAATACATAAGTTTCACCTCAGTTTTAAAATATCATTTTATACAGGAAAAATGGAAAAATCGGGAAACTTTCATGTATCGAGTCATGTATTGGTGAACCCAAAAGCTCTATTTCCTCCATTAAGCGAATACCAGGTAACTTTTCTGAGATTACTGAATACATTGAATTTTTATGCTCTTTGGTCGCATTGATGAAAAGACTTCGTCTCGACGAAACATACATAATCATGCAAAAATTATTCTCTCGGTATACGAATTCACACGTATACTGTAATTTCGTGGTTTCAATCCAAGTGATGCAAATAACTATTCATTAAAAAATGAAATTGCGAGTCTAATATAAGCTCTCAATCGTTTGGGTTTGCATTCTTTGCTTTTGTTTGATTAAAGCTTGAAATGCAGGCGCACCGAGTTCTGTACACTGCGATTAGGTTATAAAGCAATGTCTCATACAAGAGCTGTTCACACGTATCTGTTTTGAAACGAAAGGATCGATTGTATTTGGTAATTTGGCTTGTTGTAGCCCGAGCAGACAAGCTTGATTTTTTGGTTTATAAGTATTCTGTTCCACGCTTTTTTACCGTCTTTAAAATTCTGCTTTTAACCTTTTTCATTATTCATGTCATTAATTACATAACTGTCTACACGCGTGTGTCTGTACTCCTCATATGAAAGTTAACATAAATTTATGGTTCCTCTCTCTCATTTGTATACACCGTTCATACGGAAAACCAGCATTGTTAATAGTAATAGAACTGTTCATACGTACGTTATATTGATTTTGATATCCATGAATTAAAGATGAATTTACTTTAAAAATAAAATTCTTTTCGGAAATGATGAATTCTTCAATATTTCGTCCAGAGTATTCAGAATTGAGTAGGACATTCACCAATCAACATAGTTTTCAGAAGAAGGAATAAAAAAAATGTTTCGCACACGTTACGATGAAGAAGAAAAGCTCTGGTCGGGTATTGATATGCCGAGCGTTTTCAATGAACGAGTTTCATTAGGACATGCAATACTGTGGACATTGCAGAAAAATCCAGCAAAAATCGGTCAAGTATGTAAGTTTTGTTAGCCAGTAAGCCTTGCTCTTCAGTTCTTCTTTTCGTTTTTCCACCAAAAGATAAACAGCGAAACGAAAATTCAGTTGACCAATGCGGATATTCGATTGAAAACCATCCAAGCTGCTCAAAATCTACAAAAGCTTGGCTACGGAAAAGGCGATGTGTTCGCCATTTGTGCACGGAATAATCATTACGTGGCTCCGATTGCTTTTGCATCGCTTTGCCTAGGCTGTCCATTGAATACGCTGGATACTTCTTTCGGCGAACCGGAGCTTACGCACATGTTGTCGATTACGAGACCGAAAGTGGTTTTTTGTGACGCCGATGTCAGCGAGTTGATTGAATGTGTTCTAGAGAAGATTGAGATTGAAGCGAAAATTTTCACATTCATTGGTGGAGATGGGAATTCAATACCAGTTGAAGAACTGTTTACCGAAACGAATGATGAGGACCATTTTACGTAAAAATATTTTTCCTTCGTTTTCACAGTAATTTCACTGAGCAAAATGTTTTGTCCTAACTTAGTGTGGCGGAAGTGGATGGTGAGAACGATGTAGCGTTCATTATTTGCACATCTGGCTCGACTGGCCTTCCAAAAGGTTTGAGTGCATAGTATTCGATACAAAAACTGGAATAATCGTTCCCGTTCACACAGGAGTTTGTCTGTCGCACGCAATCTTGTTGAATCAATGCAGTCAATTCGATAACGATCACCAGGACATAGTTTTTACATTTAGTTCACTGTATTGGATATCTGGTGTGATAATTTTAATAAGCACAACACTGAACGGAAGTTGTCGCATAATAACAACCGAAAAATTCACTCCTGAATTAATGGTTGCTATTATCGAGGAACATCAAGTTACACAATTTGTCAGTGCAAGTCACTATCTGGTGTTGGCATTGGGATGCGAACAATTCTTTCGAGCGAATTGGTCAAGCGTTCGGTCAATTTTATGTGGTGGCTCGAAGCTTTCAACTGTGGTTGCATGTCAAATGCTTCAGCATGTGAAGAATGGTGAAATCCGGTCCTGTTATGGAATGAGTGAAATGGGCGGGGTTATGTCAAGTGGATCCGTTAGGGAATTAAGCGATGAGTCTAACGGGAACATTATTCCGGGGCTTCAGATTAAAATCATTGACGACAATGGCGATCGTGTGGGTGTTAACGAAGTGGGTGAAATCTGTACAAAATACAAATACAAATTCATTGGCTATTATGGCAATGAAGAAGCTACTAGAGGTGCCACAGATAGCGAAGGATTTTTGCTCACTGGTGACGTTGGTTATTTTGACGAAAGTGGAAACATTTATTTCGTTGATCGTAAAAAGGAAATGCTAAAATATTGTTCATCGCAAATATCACCGATCGAGATCGAACAATTTCTGATGAAACACGACTACATCCAAGTGGCATGCGTTATTGGCATACCCGATCCGGTCGCTGGTGACCTACCAGCGGCTGTTATTATGCTACGCGAAAATGCTGAGATCAGTACTGAAGTAGTCGAAGGAATGATTGCAGGTAAATTTATGAATGAATGATTTGTATGTAGAGACTCTACCGTGGGTAATGTTTCGACTAAAATTTTGTACCTTCACAAGATCATTTCACGGACTACAAACAGTTGAGAGGTGGTGTGTATTTCGTTGATGCGATTCCACTGACTCCATCGGGAAAAGTTGTACGTAGAGTTGTCAAAGAGTTAGCCATCGAGCTTTACAACAAGAGGAAATATTGAAAAGTAAAAACAAATCGAAATGCTTTACATTCAACATCTACTACACGTGAGCTGAGTTTACCTATGTGTTACACGAATACTTCAAGAAAGTAGTTATGTCTCTAACAATTATTTGTGCGAAGAGAACTTTGCATTTGGAAGGAAATAAATCTAAAATTTGTACAGCGAACTTTTATCATTTACACGTTGATATAAATCCATCGGCGGGTAATGTTTGCAATCAATCTTGGGTTTATCCGAAATTCATTTCCTTAAATTGAGCAAAAGAACAATCTGTTGAGAGGAACCCGACTATGTTCATATTCACCACCTTTATATTATGTGAATCTATGTACATTAACTACAGTTATATTAGGAACGACTACGAGAATAAATAAAGTTTAGTTCGTATCGTAAAACCAACCACGCAACGTCTTATAATTTAACCCAAATACTCTGCCATTACAATCAACATATTTCGTTCACGATCAAAAAAAAAAATACCAAAAGCATTGCTGCTCTGCTGGTAAACATCATATCCATCATATCCCACAAAAACCTCAAAAGAACTGATATCACCCAAAAACCTCAAAAGAGGGAAAGGTGACGCTAGTACTGTAAAAATTAAACATCCAAAATATTTGATATCAGTTTTGGTGACGCATTCTGCGCCTCAACGTAATCAAATTTAAACAAGAGGTAAAACGCCAAAAATTTTGCGAAGAAACCAATTTTTCAATTTCATAATCTTCGCACACATTTTATAGGAAACCCATCCACACAATAGTTAATAACTATTAGTTATTTATGACATTGAGTGCAAAGTACTTAATTAGGCTCTAGATGTGTAATTATGACAAGAGGCCGCAGGCCGTGTGTCATAATACACGTCGTGAGCCTAATAAAGTAATTTGCAGCGAGATTTATACAACGTTTTATGCAACAGAGGCATCTAAAGTTCGACGATTTCTCACTTTATGATACTCAGTTGCATAAAAGATTGTCAAAAGTGAGGTTGTGTTGGCTTCTCCGTGGATGACGATTGACATTTTGAACGGCCTTGGAAGAAACCTATATATAGGCGAACATTTTAACGTTTCCATACTGAACAGAATTTAAAACAAATGTTTACGAAAGTACTCTTCAAACCAAGTTCAACGAGCTATTCGTTAACGAATATGGTGATATGGTTGAAAATGTATGAAGATACTTCAAGTATAGTGTTTTCTCCGGATGTAGTGAACTGTTTTTAATGATATATAGCTCGTTGAACTTGGTTTGAAGAGTACTTTTGTAAATATTTTTTTTAAATTCTGTTCAGTATGGAAACGTTAAAATGTTCGCCTATATATAGTTTTCTTCCAAGGCCGTTCAAAATGTCAATCGTCATCCACAGAGAAGCCAACACAACCTCACTTTGAAGTTTTGACGAACAAATTTGTTTAAGTTGCGAATATGTTTGCTTCTGTGGATGACGGTCGATTGATTTCGGCCCAGGGCCTATTTTTCGAAATTTTTTCCAAAATTTCCAAAAAACTGCGAACGTTCAAAAACCGAATTTTTCCATAATTTCGAACGGTTTTGGCAACTCCGATGATTTTGTTTGATTATTGACGCTCCCATCTTTCAAATTAATCATGCTCGACTTCATTTGAAAGCTGATAGTGTCAAGAAATAATCGAAAGTCAGCTAAAACACAAGGCTGAGTTCAGGAGTTGCCAAAACCGTTCGAAATTGTGGAAAAACTCGGTTTTTGGACGTTCGCAGCATTTAAAAAAATTAGGCCCTGTTTCGATCTGTCAAAGTTCGTTTTTACCGAATGATGGAAGAAACCTATAGGTTCCTTAGACCTTCCGTTGGTTGTTCTTTTTAGGGAAGGAGCACTAGCGTCACGAACTCCGCGATCGCTTCGTTCATGATACTACAAATTATTATCTACATGAGACAACAAAACCACAGCGAGTAATAAATAAAGAATTTTTATTATTAACCTAGTATTATGGCTGCTTTGCAAAACAGTATCATTTGCAAATTGTTTCTCTTAAAAATGTCTAAAACGTAAATTAAATTCAATTAAAAACAAACAATTGGTATGTGCATTGCACATCATAAATAGCGCTATTCAAAAAGCACAAAAGCTTTTTAAAAAATTCAACACATTCTCTTAGAAACGACTTATTGCATCACATTTTTGTTGGCTTTCTTTTTCGCTTTTGTTCGATGCTCGTCTCGCATCCGCCAAATTGATTGACTTTACATGTTCTTTCTTATGAAACAGCTCCGCTATGCTATCCAAATCTCTACCCTTCGTTTCCGGAACGAAGATAACGACAAATATGACTCCGACAATGCAAAGTGCTGAGTATATCCAAAATGTACCAGCAGTTGTTATGACCTGATTCAAAATCATTTTTTTTTAATTTAGAAAATTCAGCAACAATCTGAATCTATCAAATTTACCCTCTCCAACGGATGAAATGTTTTAATGACTGCAAACATCATACCCAAATTCATCGAGCCAGCGATGGAACTCAGTGTACTCCGTTGAGCCGTCGGAAATATTTCTCCCATTAGTAGAAAGGGAATGCAACCGAAGCCAACCGAAAATCCAATCATAAACACAATCAGACTGACTAACGGAAGGAAGCCGAACGAATGGTTTCCCTGTTGATTCAAGTAATAGGCGACTCCCATCGATGCGTTCGAAATGCTCATTACGATTCCAGACACGATTAGCAGCGGTTTTCGGCCAGATTTATCGACAAACAGGAGGGAAGCAATGTTACTGACTAATTGCACTGTTCCCACAAGTATTGTGGCCAAGTTTCCGTCGATGGAACTTCCTGTTTTAATTTGAAAAGTTTACTGTTTTGGCCCATGACATGAGTGCTGTTCCAAATTACCTGAAGATCGAAATATCTCGACGGTAAAAAATATAATCGAATCGATTCCACTCAGTTGTTGAATTGCTAGCAAAGTCAGTCCGATGGCCAATGGCATGAGAACAGGTCGGCTCATTAAAGTTTCCCATGAGTGTGCGTTGTCATTCGATTTGTTGATTTGTTGAATCGGTTTTTCAGTTACGCTAAAATAAGCAAATTACAAACGATTCTGTAGCTATCAAGTCGATAGGACGAACCTTCCTTTTTCGATTACATTGAGCGATGTCACATTTTTATTCGCAGATTCCAATCCCAACCATTCAGCAGCTTTGTCTGCTTCTTTGTGCATATTTCTACTGCGTAACCACACCGGTGACCTGGGCAACGTTACAACTACTATTGTCAGACAGACCGCTACGCCGCAGCATGTCCAAGCAAGATTATCCCATGTGAAAAATGTTCCCAAAATATAGGCCGTCAATACACCTGTTGACATTAAAATGGACGGAAATGATCCAATGACGCCCCTTATTCTCGGATCCGTGCACTCCGTCACCTAATGATAATAGTTATAGCCTTACACAGTACAATGGCTCAACGACTTGATCTTACATATATCTGTGCTGATGGCAAAGTCAACCCGACACAAAATCCGGCCAACATTCTTCCTGCCATTAGGTACTGCCAACTAATCCCATAAGCGATGACAGCCCATGATAGCGCCCATATTGGAGCGGCAAATAGTATTGTGTACTTTCTACCGATAAAATGCATTAGTGGACCCGCAACAAGACTTCCAAAGAACGCTCCAGCCGGTGGAATAGAGCCTGCAATTTGGTACATCGAATATGGAATTAATAGCCAGATTAGAAGGGAATTAGTTCCAGGAAATTACTTGTCCACGATGCAATGATTTTATTCGGTAGCAGTTCCGGATTTAGTTCTTCCATAGATGGCACAGCTGGCGATGAGTATCCTCGCACGAGCCCGATGCAAAAGTACGACATTGATACGCATAATGACAGTATTGTCTAAATAATTAAACAAAAAAAGATGACTTGCTTTACTTTAAATGGTATTGCATGCCTTATAGATTATGAAGATGTCTTTCGTTTCAATTAAAACTTAATTAGCATTAATTAGACAGCTGTGAATCAAATTACGGTATAATTATATACACAGAAGATGAATAAGAAATCTATCAACCAGACGACACATTTTTATGGTGATTTCATTTCAGATAGAAATAATATTTAATTCTGTTAACTAATATTCGTGCTTTGTTTTGACGTGATTTCAATTTGTTGGTTGATTCAGATGGAACAAGTGATTAGAAACAAAAAATTTTATTGTTTCATTGCACGACATTTTGTGCGTCATTTTGGTGTCGTAATGGGAGATTTGTAGGTACTAGTGCTGTAAAGTGATGTGTTAAAATTGCTTCAATTCATTTCTCTCAATCAATCAAATTACGAGAACCTACTTCGATATGGTTAACAAAACGTAGTTTTTCGCAGACTATATATAGAGTGCAATTTTACCCTGTTCCCTAGAACTCATCGATAGCTTTCCAACGAGCTATCGCATTTAAAAATCGGTAGAAATTTCTACACGTTTTGTATTGAAAGAAATGAAAATCAATTTTAGGAAATTTTCCATCCCAACTTCATTTTCTCATAGTGGTCCCAATGGCACTAAAACTGGGAAATTGGATGAGTTTTGACATAAGTAGTTTGCGTAATGGTCTAATTAAAATTCCTTCAAACATCCATTTTTCTCAGGAATTGTCTAGAAAATGGTTAGTTTGAAGGACATTTGCGAGACCATCACGCAGCCTACCTATGTCTTTGAATACACCATACACAAAAATACCTTTCACGTTAAGCTCCACAACGAAAACATGGTCAGAGGGATTCTTTTGAAAAACAGCCTACCGAAATCGGACGCATTTTTATGTGCTTTTGGGCCAAATAGGTCTTATGGAAGTTTGAAGGCATCTACGATGAAATATGAGAAGTTGAAATGTTAAAGTGCACATATTTCATCGTATATGCATCCAAACCCCATAAGACCCTATTTGGCCCAAAAGCACATAAAATTACCTTTGTGCCACCGAGAATTGAAATACGACGGATTTCAATATCGATAACTAGATTGAAATGTCCAAAATTACAACACCCGTTTTCATGGCTTATTACAACACTCAAACCAGTGTTGAAATGAAATTCGTATGAGTTATTACAGCATTCGTTTTAAAAAAATGCAAAGCAACGTGATCGATCAAATTCGAAGAGTGATTGTTTACAATGAAAATTCTGAATTTTTGTGCATTTGTCTATTTCAATTCTCGGTTGGCACAAAGCATGATGTGTTACACGTATTGTAATTAGATTTTTTCAGCACACGACCAAAACTTGGGTCTAGTGCTGAAAAAATCAACATTACAATACTTGTAACACAACATACTATTTAAATGATACCCCACACCACCATGTACGGCTGGTGTAACTAGAGAAATATTGGTAAGAAAAGTGCTAGTTTTCTGTTGAAAACTTCAACTGCACATATTTCAGTGTGGATTAATTTTAAAACCAATGAGTCTCTCAATAGTACATGTGACTACCTTTCTAATGACACCCCACACGACCCTGTACGGCTCGTATACCTGGAGAAATTTTGGTAAGAAAAGTGCAAATTTTCGGCTTTCGATCACCTTTCACCAGCCATAAAAGCTTCGAAGAATTTTTTGAAAGTGGTTCTGGCTTCGAGGGTCGAAGTCTTTTCTAGATACCTATAAAAAGTTCCACTAGAAAACACGCCCGATTTCGGTAGGCTGTTTTTCAAAAGAATCCCTCTCAGCGATTGGATTGATATATGGAATGATGTGACTCATGTTCTCCATTGCGTTTAACCTCTTTATTTATCCGCCATTTTTACTTTTATATTAGTTTTCGCTCAATTATCTTGGACTTTCTATTTCTATTTCCTTCTATCGTCCTTGCCCTAGGTAGTCTACCTCTATGGTCCTTCCTATCCGTTATCTATTTGTGACGATTTATGACCATCTATTGTTGGAAGATACCAATAGAAATTCCCCTCGCAGGTATCTATTTCCGAGAAAATACAATTCATGCCCAATAATCTCCCTATTCCGAAAATAGAAACAATGCACCTTGACCACGAATTCCGCTTCCGAGTTCCGACAGTGTCATTCAAAACATTTCATTTTTTCATATGTAATTGTTCAGTTATGCCATCGCCATTTATTCACTTAATTTTAATATTTCTGCAAATTGTAACAAAATCAGTCCGTCTAACTAAAAATAAAATATTTGATTCTCTTTTGTCAGCCAACCGTTTGTCCAATCAATTCTAACTATCCAATGAGTGTGAATTGGATGAAGATTGCAACAACTAACGTCTAACAGTATAATTTGTATTATCGCTTAAAGCGTGAATTAATAGACTTGTATAAGCACGGTGTTATCGTTTATTATGCGCCTTCGTAAGTTTGTTTTGCATTGTGTATGTGTGTCGCTGTGGATATGATGGCAAAAAAAAAAAAGAAAACTGAATGCAAATTAAATGAAATGTGGGTCGTTATAACGAATATGCTTATCGGTTCAATGTTCAATTTTTTTTTTCATTTATTGTCACCGAAATACACACTGAACCAACAGCGATAATTGCCATAATTCAATTATATTTTCTTCGTTCTTTGGTCTCGTCATCAACGTTATAGTTTAAGAATGAGATTTTTCCTTCAAAATATCCTAATGTCAACAGGACTCCCGTTCCTAAATTATGCCATTAGTTACATGTCTTATACAGCAAAGTGTATTATAATAATAAAAATTTTGAAGTAATAGATTCTGTATCAAACACTAGATATTAGTGACGCTCAACACAAATGAAGTAACGGATTCAACGATTTCGATGCGATACGCTTCCTGCTTCTGAAAGTCTAAAAACACATTTGTGAACCTTCCTCAGCTACGAAGAAAAATTAAAATGAAAGATCAGGGATTTTAGACTATGCAGACCAAGCCAATTACGTAATTACCGAGATAGGTCAGTTTTCTAAAAGAAATCTGCCCTTAAATACCGACGATGTGGACTTATGGTGTTCTTTTCGATATAATACACCAACTACCTACGCCAAACATTGTTGAGGTCATCTAAAGTCAAAGCACATTTTGCATTGTTTGTTTATCCGAAATGTTGCGGAAGGTCTTTTAAATATCGGGTACGTCATCCTAAATTTTCATTGTTTATTTTCTTTCACAACGGAAACATCCAAATGTTGTGACCAATTATCGTGTGAATGATAAACGTTTCTATTAAAAAATATCGCCGACTGAACAATAGCGTCATATGTCTTCAATTCAAGACGTTCTTTGGCACTGTGCTAACCAACTAATTATACTAATCGTTAGTCCAATTAGAACATATTTATTTGTCATTTTAAATAGTTCGAATTTGCTTAATTCACACGATAAACCACAACTATATTCTCGTGACAGAGGTGATCGGTCAAAGTCCGAAAGGATGCAGTAAAGGCTATAAAGGTATTTGTACTGGATGAAAATGAAATTCTCAACAGTTTGTAAACCAAGTCTGATCATGCATTAACTAACTGTTGCGGACGGCTATCATTTGTTTTCGATGACGACTTCAGGACTCTGGCGAATGTAGTCTTAGATAGCAAAAATCATGTTTAAAAAAAAAATTGTTTCATCTCTTGAAAATATTTAGATCAAAAGAAGTAGTAGATTCAATAGCAAAAGTGTTGACATGCTCGCCGTTTGTGAGTGGTTAAAAGAGAATAAATAGATCAGGGGAATGCGTTTTTCGCACTTTCGAGACTTTTTTATTGCATTTGGGGTGTAATGTTTTGTTTGCAGTTTTATGTACTTGGACGCTTGTTGTAAACTATATGTGAGCTGGACAGCGTCGCTACATTTTTTCCCAACCCAACTGAACTTTTTCTGAACTTCCATTTTGCAAGAGGCGAGAGCCATGACAAGTTATGACTGGCTGATGGCCTTTAGATGATGGAGCAATTGTTATTTTAAAGATCACTGTTCGTTCAGAACGCCTTCCATCAACCAATATTTTTAACAGAGTTAACGTGCAGGCACTAGACAAAAAGTTCCGACAGACAATTAGGCCTGTTCATTTTAGAGAAATAGTCTCAAATTCATCCGGCATGGTGTCTATCTGGTCCGGAAGGCTAAAATATTGGACCCGTATTTTTTTTAGAATTTAAAAAAATAGTTTAGATCTGGGGAGCGAAGCATTTGTTCAAATGTACGAAAGCGTTGGTTAGAAGAGAGAAGAATGATGGTGTATATCTTTTTTACTCTTCTAACCAACGCATTCGTACATTTGAACAAATGCTTTGCTCCCCAGGTCTAAACTATTTTTTTAAATTCTAAAAAAAATACGGGTCCAACATTTTAGCCTTCCGGACCAGATAAACACCATGCCGGATGAATTTGAGACTATTTCTCTAAAATGAACAGGCCTTACAGACATCCATATTAAAAAGTGGTTTTAATTTTCAATTAAAAAGATTTAACAAAAAAGATTATTTTACGAGACCATTAGGTCAATTTTATTGCGCTTAAACAGCACGAACAATGTGCACAATGTCACGAAAAACCGCATTATCTGTTTTTAATTTCTTTTACGTGTTAACGGCAATGTAAATGGCCCTTCGCTCATATGAAAGATGCATTTACTTTGACTAATCACGTAAAGCACAGTACGTACGTGATTCCAGATTTTTATTCTCGTCGAAATAGAAATTTGGAACCATGGACGTAATGTTCTAATATTTTCCGACGAATAGAAAATAGTGACGCGAATAGTTTCCGTAAAATCCTATTTTTATACTCCATCAACACAGTTCAAACAAAATTGATTGTAGTTAACAGCCGCCAAATGGAGTACTATTTTGTGTGATATTGTTTCTTTACATGTGACACACTGTCAAGTTCAGTATACCATATTTAGACTACCACTCATGTTTGAAGTGCGTTGACTCTATTCAATTTCAACTATAGTTTAACCTGTCACATACCATATGACCAGTATTATTATCGGGTCTATCCATCAATCAACGTATTTTTATTCGTTTGACTTAAAATCTTGTACTTCAATTTTTTGTAACATTTTACTATATAAATGAGCAAAGTACCCATATCTTGTCATTGTTTTTGTCGTCGTTATCGATGAAAGGCCGTATGTGACAGTAATTCGAATTACAATGCAATACGAATGAGACAAATATAATACGAAGTTGTTAGAGCGAGTAGGATAAAAATGCTCCGAAAATCGAACATTTTAAGCGACTGGGAACATTCGAAATAACTATCTACTTCACTCCACTGAAATCAACGTTTTTCTTTTGAAAGGGAAAAATTTGTTGGAAATCGATAAATTCTATCTTTTCGTTCCAACTTTGTTAAATGTGAAATTTTTAACGATCTGGTATAAATGAATGCACTATCATAGTGACCACAGATTACAAAAAGTCCTACTAAAAATGGACGAATTAAAATGCGTTCATTGCTTAAATAATGGTCACTGTTCAAGTTTTCATATAAGTTTCACTGAATTTTAATTTTAATCAAAGGAAAATAAAATCCTGCAACAAACCTGCTTAATAACTCCTTTGTTATTGGCATAAAACAACGGTAGGTCCAACATTTTTCCTTTTTTTTCTATTTAATCCAATGTCAAATTATGTTAAATGTTAAATCAAAAACAATATTCAACAGTCCACGATCCACAAAACTTCACGATTTGTTTGGATTTAAAACTATAGAAACAATCGGCAAACTTTTTTTTACAACTCACAACCACCACATGCTAGAACCGATAGAACGGAGAACGATATGATAATTTGTCGCGATCGCCACCAACTATTATATCTAATGTTACTGATTCAAAAGATTGAATTGAATTATATATATGCATGATGGATGTCTTTGCTTTTTCAATCACGTTACATTCAATTATGAAATACAAATTAAATGCAAACAAATAAATAACATTTTTTTTTTTGGAAACCTGTCACGTGAAAATGATATTTTTATTTGCGATGTACATGATGTGATTATTATGCGTTTGTATCGACAATAAAAGTAAATAAATAGTTCATAATCTCACCTCATTAGGATGAATGATGCTGAATCTGTCTTCAATCGTTTAGTATGTTTCACTATCGCACATCACCTGACTCAATTGATCAATATTTGAAGCTACGCGGAGACCCCTACGATGTTATATACACCAATTGTGTAAAGGATACGTTGAAATCCTTTCTATTAACGCACTTCAACCATGAGTGGTGCTCTAATTAGGGACCTGAAACTTGACAGTGTGTCGTGTCATACAACTGTGGTACTCTAAATATGGTACTGAAACTTGACAGTGTTTCACACAACTGTAAAAAACCGTTTCACCAACGCACTTCAAGCAAAAGTGATCATAGTAGACAGCTGCCAAATAGAGTACTATTTTGTATGAAATGTTTTTTTCACAGTGTTTTCAGACACTGTCAAGTTTCAATACCCTATTTAGAGTACCACAGTTATGCAAGAAAGCTCTGTGATGTGGTCATAAATCTATTCAATAATTAGATCAACTGCCAAACACACTTACAACTGAGACATCATTCTGCTTGCAGATAGTTCTGAGGTCATTTTTTTCTTGTAGAAATGGGAAAAGTACCTTCTGTCCGGCAAGCCTTCGATCCCTACGTACTATCAAACTTAACTTTTGGCTACAGAAATTCACCATCTTGTGGTAGACAATATTTAGCATTGTACGATCAGGTAAGTCGACTTATGCTTATCACATCAACCTTTACCCTTCATTGATGTTATGCAGTGAACCATAACTCTGGAACTAGCAGACCAGGCCCACAGCACTGCTCCTAGCATGAACACTGTATTGACAACCGCTTAAAAATTTTGAGTCAGTGCTGTGCCAGGCCCGTACTGGTCATATGAGGCAACTTGGAAGTAATTAGTAATTTTATTGAATTTGACATATTGTCGCCTTTCAATAGAGCTTTTTGGCGACATTTCTTGTTTTTAAGCGCCTTTCTCCTACAATTCAAAGTCACGCCTTTTAGTAGCCAGTCCGGCCACCAGTTGACTGATTTTTTACAACGTCGAGGTTGGATGTTGCTGTTACACCATTCGGTGGTTACAAAAAAAAAATTAGCGACTCGAATTTCCAGGAAAGACGAAGGTGTTTTTTCTGATAATTTACTGTCTTCGATCTCAATCATTTTTGACCCGCAGGTTATAACAGCCGCCTAGCAAAACTTAATAGTCCACTACTTCAGACAGGTCTAAAAACTGAACAAAGCTAACGCTGAAACTACAATTAGATTGAAAAAGTGATACGAAATTATGAACGATTGAATCAATTTTAATTGAATGCAGATTGTTTTATCTTCCCGTAGACTTAGCTCTGGCTGTAAAATAATAAATATCATTGTCACAGTCATGTGCGCAAAATCGGAAGCTTCTACTCAATGAAATAGTCGCAATTATCCTCCATTTCTTAAATACCTGTACAATGGTACAAACAAACGATACTTTAGGTATGGATACGTAACATCATAAAATAGTTCGTGAATCGTTATCACAATGAACTACACAGATTGAGTGTTTTCCAGCTGAGATCAGAATCGTTTTTATTGTCAGATTAAGAGCACTTTGCAATCGTCTTTATTGACTTTAATAAACTTTTCAAGTAAATGTACATGTGCAATTCTATACTATACATAGAATCTATACCGAAAGACCCATACTGGACTGGAAGCAAAACTATGGAATTTTTTGGCATTTCGAAAGTTCAGTGAATTCAGTATAATTTGCCCTCGAAATAGCCTTTCAGCAGTGTTATTGACACGTTCTTATTGTGTGAAATAGACAAAGAAAAAGTCGAGTAAAATTTGTAGTAAATTTGACTTTATTTCGGTACCTAGTTATTTAATGATACAATTGCTACGACTGCTATATTGATTGACATGATATTTTATTAACTTTTAAATGAAACGATTCAAAACAATTTGGAAATTTTCGGTGACCAAATAATCATCCTGGAATATAACCACCAAATTTACTTCGAATTCTGAAAAGAAAAATGAGTCAGAACAATCATTAGCATAATCATCGTTAAGTCGATAACGAAAATATAGACCGAGAGCCTGTTTGTATGTCAGTGTCCCTCAGTCACCCATACGATGCGTGCTCTAATGGTTTTACTTTTCAAGGTCAAGGCAAGGGAAATCATCAAAAAACTAATAGTTTCCCGCCTAAATGTAGGCTACAAATTTACAAAGGGTACATTGCTCTTGATTGGAACAGTAAAAAATTTAGTTACTGTACGGTGAAAAAACCGAACACCGTTAACACGTTGTTAGATCAAACTGTTTGATTAGTGCGGAAAAGTAAACAAAAAATCAAAAAAAAAATTGCGGTTTGTGGTAGTAAGTAGTAAGGTTGATAAGTATAAGCTCAGGTGAATTTTTTGCAGCAAACGTCCTAATTTCTACAACTAGGACGTGTTCAGTAAGTACCGAAAATATCAACATTGTTACTGTTATTGACTCTACCCTTGAATACCTACCAATTTTAAAGTTTTTCGAAATCAATGTCGGACATGTGAACAGTCGCGGAAAGATCATATAAATTGGTATCTGCAATTTGGTGCAGATATTCCCATCGGCAATTTGAATGTTCTGTATTTCGGTTGCGTCCCTCGAATAGCCTTCGGCACAGCCGCAAGTCTCCACTCGAACCAATTGCATTTCGATTGACTTAACGGCTACTTCGGTGTGTTGAACAGTTATCTGCAAGTTTGATTTGGTCTCAATTATTAACAAACAGAAAAATGGAAACAAGGATAGCTGTACGACCAATAGGAAATATATTTCGCCAAAGCTATGTAAATTAAAGCATCCGGTGACTAGTGAACTGAACTTTTTTAGAATGTGAATGTTCTTCAAGAACAACAAGCTTCAACTCGTTGGCTAGTTTACCATAATGAAGCAAAAAATTTTAGTCGACGTCACTGAAATTTAGATAGAAGTTTGCATCAGCTGATTTTCAGCTGAACCACTCATACAAACAAAATTGCTTATAGGTCTTTATACGGGTCTACCACTTACTCGCGCTTGGGTAGTGTAGCTATTCCACCCATACAAACAAAGCATAAGCAGTTTTCTTTGAATGAGTAGACCAGCTGAAAAATAGGTGAAGTCAATTCCAATCTTTTCAATGACGTCCACGGTCCTAAAAGAAAGTGATAGAATTTGTCTAAAGGCAGGCAAATGAAATAATTTAATCATGATTTCGTGATACGTTCGCCGTTAGTAAAGGTATGCTGACTCTTAATTGTCAGCTGATTTTCCATTCAAAATGAAAAGCTTTGAATAGAATCATACAAATCCAATGCAGGTATGTAAGTCTCAAACTTATTGTCCCTATGAAAAGATCATGAGACTTTGTTATGTAAATGACTATTGTTGATTCGTGATATATTAGCAAATTGCTGTATCTTAGATTTTCGTTACTCGCGATTTTTTGTAGTATAGTATTACATATGCCCCTCCTAAATATACGCAAATTTATCTAAGTTATTTCAAAAATCGGTAAGTCTCAGACAGTCACAATATAGCAATTAGCAATGGTATCACGCATTTTGTTACAAATTTTCCATAGTAAAAATTCCAGTCACTCTGTTGACATTGGTGTTGCATCAGAGCTTGAAAGCTCACAACGCACTAAAAATTATAGAGATCGCGACATTTGTTTTTCCGTCACATTGAGTGAATTTGGTTATTTAAACAATATCTATTTGTGTACGTGTACCAAACATGAATCTATTAACAATCTACGATGAAAATCGGATAATATTTGATCGAGATACTTTCCATGTAATAGAACGATCTCATCTAAAGTGTGGCTTTTTACACTGTGATCCTAAAGTGCTAACTCGGTCGGGACTGAAATTTGGCTTCTCTGTGATGCTTTCTAAATGTGACCTACTTTCAAAACTGTTTTTCGGCCATAATATGATTAACGAGGGGGAAACTACGAGAGGAAATACTGGTACCGTTGCTATTGCTATTGGCCAATAGACACCAAGCCGCCAACAGACACCAATATAACACCGTATAACGCATAAAAATATAAGAGAGGCGAATTTAAGAGAGAACATATACAAACTTCCTCTCAAAAATTCACCACTCTAAGGTTTTCATGCGTTGTACGGTAGATTAGTACACCAACACTTACCGATAGAAGGAAATTGTGCGGCAATACACGCTAATCGTTAACATTAAATACGGGTTCATCGGCATGTATTGACGTACCATTTCCTTACAGCTATCACAAAAAATATTGGTAACTATTGGTATCTATTGACGTCTATTTGCGTAAATTGGTGTCTAATGCCGGTAGTCGTGGCTGTCGACGTCTATTGGTGGCTGTTGGTGACTGTTAGTGTCATTTGGTGCATATTGGCATCTATTGGTGACTATTTACGTCTATTGGTGACTGTTCCAAGAAAGATCTAAGCGGGAAAATACTTGGTCAGGTGGATTTGCTATTGATGCCAATAGACACCAATAGCCACCCATAGCTACCCATAGGTGGGACAAGATTTGCTCGCGTAGTTTACCACTCGACGATTTACCAACAAAGGTTTCCATATCCACACAGTGCCAGTTTCAGGATTCTACCTTGTTCCCTGGTTTGTAAGTGAAAGTTTTCTGGAGTTACTGGTCTACCTCATTGAGGGACATTAAAAATTGTGTCATTGATCACACATAATGTTTGTGTACCCTCCCGTCTCCCTCTTTCCGTTCTTCCATGCATTGCCTTCCACAATGTGTGTTTGGTGTTTCCTCTTAGTAAACCACCCCATTTCATTTATTGTATGAATTCTGCTTTGTCTTTGAATTATATCTCTGCAAAATGGAGCGTACAACCTTCATCAATATCCTTGAAATACATATGTGCCATCTTATTTGCATGCACAACAACAACAAAAATAAATCTGCATTTTGCTCGTCGACTTTCTAAGGCCCTTAACAAAGACAAATTTCGTATTGGTCGTTCAAAGCACAACAAGGCGAATAAAATCTTACATGTCCAGTGAATGGTTTCGTCAGGCAACATTCGGTAAAATCTAAATGACCTGTTATGAGGAACCGTGGAATGCTTATCCGCTCTTTGGCAGTTTTCTGTAGAGTCTCCGGGCTAATCGAAAAGTTAACTTCGGTTGTTGGACATTTCGGAATCGGCTGAAAGTGGATTCGGTGCGAAACTAGTTGTAAATTGTAAACATATATTCCGGAAGTATTACCTTGTATTGTATGACAAACTGCTGCGACTTTTGTATACTTTTAGCGAGGAAACTTCTTTTCAATTCACACTTGAGCAAGTAGTTTACGTTCACAAACACGCCATGGTATGTTTCATACAGTTTGGGCTCTTTGGCCGCCTTCAGCCGAAACTCGAATCTAACCTCGGTAAGTCCTGCATTTAACTTGCCCGCTGGGACATTGTTTGTTTGGTTGCTCAACAACGGAATCGGCTGCAATTATAACCAAGGTATTGAGCTATAACAATCGGGGACCTCAACTAAATAGATTCTAACCTTCACTGAATTAGAAAATGCTTCGAACAGCCCTACATTCTTGCTACTCATCAACAGATTCACGGTTCCTTCTGCCGAAATGTTTATGCCATCATGTTTCGTCTCACCAGCACAGTTTATTTGAATGACGCCGGCAAGAACATCCTGTAAATTGATAATGGATGGTTGAGGTGTCTCATATAAACGTCGAAGTGTCTATCTACCCCTTCATTATAGATTTTATTCGGTTTATTTAACTTAATTTCAACAGTAATTGACATTGTTGTTAAATTTTGTGTACGAGAATGACATTTGACAGATGTTTTCGTAACCAGGAGTACCAACGGTAAATCATCAAATTAACGGAGCCGTTTTAAATCGAAAGACTTTCCATTTGATATCTTCGACGATATTGGTAAGTTTCTCAATGGGCTTTAAGCTATAGCATGTTTTAGGGACTTGATCAATGAAAAACAAATTAAAGAACGAAAAGGCTATTCGCACAAAGTGCGATTAGTCTTTATTTACAAGATGTTTGTAGAAGAGAGTGTTGCTTCCTTTTACAAAGTGTTTGTAGAGTAAAGTGGTGCTTATTTTTACAAAGTGTTTATAGAAAAGAGTGATTGCTTCTTTTTAGAAAGTGTTTGTAGAAGAGAGTGCTGCCATCTTTTACAAAGTGTTTGTAGAAGTGAGTGTTGCTTCCTTTTACAAAGTGTTTGTAGAAGTGAGTGCTGCTTCCTTTTACAAAGTGTTTATAGAAAAGAGTGATTGCTTCTTTTTAGAAAGTGTTTGTAGAATAGAGTGCTGCCATCTTTTACAAAGTGTTTGTAGAAGTGAGTGTTGCTTCCTTTTACAAAGTGTTTGTAGAAGAGAGTGCTGCCATCTTTTACAAAGTATTTGTTGAGTAGTGTGCTGCTTCCTTTTACAAAGTTTTTGTAGAAGATAGTGTTGCTTTGTTTTACAAGAGGTCTGTAGAAGAGAGTGTTGCTTCCTTTGACAAAGAGTTTGTAGAGTAGAGTGTTGCTTCCTTTTACAAAGTGTTTGTAGATGATAGGGATTACTTCCTTTTACAAAGTGTTTGTAGAAGATATTGTTGATTCCTTTTACAAAGTGTTTGTAGAAGAAAGCGCTGCTTTCTTTTTAAAAGTGTTTGTAAAGGAGTGTGCTGCTTCCTTTTACAAAGTCTAGATAAGAATTTCTAGAGAAGAATGCTGCTTCCTTTTAAAAATGTTTGTAGAAGTGAGTGCTGCTTTCTTTTACAAAGTGTTTGCAAAGTAGAGTGTTGCTTCCTTTTACAAAGTGTTTGTAGAGGAGATTGATGCTTCCAAAGTGTTTGTAGAAAGTATTTGAAGACGAGAATGTTGAAAATGTTTGTAGAAGAGAATGATTATGTCAAAACATAATACGAAACATAAACGGTTAGTATCATTAACTACATCATTCGAAGCTTTTCAGTCGAAAAGTGCGAATAGGGAAATAAAGACTAATCGCACTTTGTGCGAATATTCAAATAAAGACTAACGGCACTTTGTGTTAGACTTTATTTGACTATTCGCTCAAAGTGCGATTAGTATTTATTTGACTATTCGCACAAAGTGCGATTAGTCTTTATTTGACCATTCGCACTTTGTTCGGTTAGTACCTACCATTAAAGAACTGCATTGTATTCGGAAGTTCGTGAGCGTTTCAAGAGTTTTACATTTTATGTATTGGACTCATACATTAGTATTTTTGAGAACACAAATATTTTTTGTTCATTACAACAGAGAGGGTATTTCAGATTTGTTTAAACAAATGTGTTAGAATGAACTCAGGTTGATCATGTCCGGAGCGATAGCGGAGGACTTGACGCAGTCTAACTTCCAAAAAAAGAACGAAGAAAATTTTTTGAGACGCGGCAACTATCATGTCCGGAGCGATAGCGGAGGACTTGACGCAGTCTAACTTCCAAAAAAAGAACGAAGAAAATTTTTTGAGACGCGGCAACTATATATAGGCGAGAATTTAAGTTTCTTTCCTTTGGCCTGTATCACCACAAATCCTATTCTATCTTATTCGCGCTTCAAATACGAGCAAAACGAGCTATCACTCGACTATGTAACTTTAAAATTGCCGGAGATACATCGTTTTGAAGTTGGTCATTTTGATAGAAAATGCACCAAATTAACGTTTTCCAAACAATCAAAATCTTTCAACTTACTCTGTATGTTTCTATCTGTCTATCTGTCTATCTGTCTATCTATCGACGGTCGATCTCGGAAACTAGTCAGCCAATCTCCATGAAATTTTGCAGGAACCTCAGGGTGGGCATAAAAATGAAAATGTGATACGCCACTACCCCAGGAAAAACCAGAATTTTGTTTTATTGGCCTCGAAGTGGTTTCTGAGTGTGGTTTTCGAGGGTCGGGAACGCGTTTTCAGCTGTAGATCAGCTGTATTGAAACCTGCAGGGGCGTGTGACCCATCAAATGAAAGGTATTCGCCACACGAATCGAACAAAAAAATAATTAGAAAAATTGGTGCAGATTTGGTTGAGCTAGAGTGGTCAGAGTGACCAAATTTTGAGCTACTCGAGCGTAGGATGAAAGGACTAATATTTTTTGGCTTATGAGAGATAGAGATTTACTTTCTTCGGCAAAGTCTCAGAGTTTTACGAGCAGAACACATTGGCATAGGTGAAAAATGTCGAAAGTTGGAAATGGGTGGGTCAATTATGTTTTTAGAGGTATTTCTTGAATGGTGGCAGATAGAGAGTTACTTTCTTCGGCAAAGTCTCAGAGTTTTACGAGTAGAAAAGAAGGGCATTTGCGAAAAATGTCGAAAGTTGGAAATGGGTGGGTCAATTGGGGTTTTGGAGATATTTCTTGAATGGTGGCAGATAGAGAATTACTTTCTTCTTCAAATTTTCGAATTTCGTCAAATTTTCGATTTTTGTTAAATTTCGTCAAATTTTCGAATTTCGTCAAATTTTTTTATTTTCGTCAAATTTTCGATTTTCGTCAAATTTTCGATTTTCGTCAAATTTTCGATTTTCGTCAAATTTTCAAATTTCGTCAAATTTTCAAATTTCGTCAAACTTTCGAATTTCGTCAAATTTTCGAATTTCGTCCAATTTTCAAATTTCGTCAAATTTTCAAATTTCGTTAAATTTTTAAATTTCGTCAAATTTTCGAATTTCGTCAAATTTTCGATTTTCGTCAAATTTTCGAATTTCGTCAAATTTTCGAATTTCGTCAAATTTCGTCAAATTTTCGAATTTCGTCAAATTTCGTCAAATTTTCGAATTTCGTCAAATTTCGTCAAATTTTCGAATTTCGTCAAATTTTCGAATTTCGTCAAATTTCGTCAAATTTTCGATTTTCTTCAAATTTTCAAATTTCGTCAAATTTTCAAATTTCGTCAAATTTTCAAATTTCGTCAAATTTTCGAATTTTGTCAAATTTTCAAATTTCGTCAAATTTTCGAATTTCGTCAAATTTTCAGGGAATAGTCAACATAGCGGTCACTACACAGCTTACATTACAATTCGGAATCAATGACGCCTTCTCAATGATACAAACTTAACGACAAAACGTTGGCCACGTTTGGCTAAAAATGTATATGTTCTCTTCTATGAAAGCGTTTCTACACGTTAAGTTATATAGAATTTAGGTTTTCATATTATTTGCATTTGTAATGTGTGCAACATTTACAACGATTTTAATAAAAAATTGGAATACGACTTCAAATGTTACTCTTACAATGTTCATAAACATATTTCAAGGTTTCATATGAAGTAATGAATAAATTTATAGATGAAACGATATTTATTGATATCTTTTATTTTTGCATAATTAGTCTAAACATTTTTATGCTCAAAATAGCGGCAGAATAAAATCATTTGCATACATAGTCCATAACTTAAAAAATTAACAGTGTCACATCTTCACAAGAAGACGTAATATTGCACCAACTTCAAAGTAAAATATGGTTTCATTGAGCGGCGTCTTACAACTAATATTGGTATCCTATGGATATAGATCGTAAGTGCGCTAGGTTAGAATGGTCCGGAGCACTGAGTATGAGTATACTAGATGCGGCACTGCACATTACGCATTTTATGCAAAGATTACTGTGTAGAGGTAGACTTTACTATTGCGAATTTTGACAACATGCACATACTTGAAACATTTCAAATCAAAGATGTGCAAAATTAGCGTAACAAAAAGACTTTTGAAATTTTTGCATATCCTAAAGTGTATAAAAAGAGACAAAATGTGGAGCCTTGATTATCAACACTATTTTTGTTCACAATTATGGACCATTTCATCATTGGTACGTATTAGCGTGTTACTAAAACAACTTTATGCAACTCATCCCTTACCAGTCGGCGCACCGCCGCCGACTATTTTAAAACCGGCACACACCTCTAACTTTCGTCAACTTCCGACTTAACTTCTAAAACGACTGATATCCCGGCAAAAACTCTTTCAGAGCAAAGTTGGACGCAGTCTACAGTCTATATGTGTTATAACTTCTAAAACAAGTGATATCGCTAGAGGTGACGCTGTCAGCGTCGTTACGCAAAAATTGAATTTCACAGCCAATTAATTGAAATTAGAAGTTATAACACATATAGACTGTAGACTGCGTCCAACTTTGCTCTGAAAGAGTTTTTGCCGGGATTAAGATTGATTGATGCGAAATTGATACTGTAATCTAAAGGTGTAGTTTGGGCTTTGTTAAACTGGAATGGAGCAAATGTCACGCATTTTCCTGTTACAGTAAATAGTTTATCTCTTTCACGAAAATTAAGTGGAAGTCTTATGAACTGAAAAGATAGCCTACCTTCAGGTACGATTTTTTCTAAGATTGTGGCATAAATTTTCAATCTTCTTATTCTTCAACTTGTGATGTATTTCCTGTTAATAAATTATATTTTGCCATGCAAGAGAGCACTAGCTCGAGATACAATTGCTAGTACAGGGTTTATGATGATATTATTTCTTATATTAACAAGTCGTCTACCGAATAAGAGAGCTGTTAAGAGGCATAGGCGCTTTGCTGAAAAGCATACATTTGGGCGTTCTTTAAATACTGGATTTTACTTTTGGTGATATCTTTCCATCATAATCTTTTTTGAAAAATGTAGGACCACAATTCCGACCACGAAAGTGGTAGCCTATGAAAATTAAGTTAAACTGCTCACTTCTCTCAGAGCTGGTCAAACGACTACATCCAAAACTAATTTTTATTTAAAGCTAACAAAGATATCATCAAAAATGAAATACGAGACACACAAATGTTTCCGTTATAGGCTACAATTTTAGCTGAGTACCGATTCCTCTTAAAGATCCGGGCTTATTAGACCCGTACGAAGTACTGGGGTCTTATGCGTTTACGCATAAATCCGTAACACGTCGAATTGGACTCCCTGAGTAAGGGGAAACCTATTGTGGTTGTCTAGAGATGCCAAATCAGTGAAAAAAAATGTCCGTCTGTCCGTCTGCACGATAACTTGAGTAAAACGCATCCGATTTTGAAAATTCTTTTTTTTCCCGTTTGGTAATGTCAAAAGACAGGCTAAGTTCGAAGATGAGTGATTTTTGGTCGACCCTTCCCGAGCTGTGGCCCAATAAGTGCTTTACGGTTTTTCGAAGATATCTCCGGACATTCAAACGTTACACTTGTACGTCAAATAAAAGGTATTTACAATACCGATCGACAAAAAAAAAGTATGGAAATCGGATGACCGACTCGTGAGTTTGACCCCTTGGTGTGAAACAGGCACAGGGCGGCAAGCAGTTTTTGCTTGTAGGTCGGCCATATTTCAACACATTTCGTCTGTTTTACCCTTATTAGATAGGTATTGACCGTACCAATCAGTTTTTGAAATTATGTTCTCCGGAGCGTGAGCTAGGTCTCTTGGAGTGAGCTCTTATCTGACAACGCGGCCGTACAGTGAACGTGGAGTATTTTGTCAATATCTCGAGTAAATTTTGACCGAATTTCATGAATTTGTTTTTGTTTGAAAGGTATTAACGAATGTAAAGCGTCGGTAAAATTTCCGGCCTCCTAACAAAATGGCTGCCGGTGGCCATATTGGATTTTAATAAAAGTGATATATATTGGGAAAAATGGTACTTTCTGTTAACATAGAAATAATATGTTATGTGTGTGGGTGTTTCAGGCATTCCATATATGGACATCTGTATATATCTATATTCACCTATATTGAGCTATATACAGGCATATAGAGCTATATAATAGCATATTCATCTGTGAAATGTTTATTTATAGGAAAATATAGGTAAATATAGCGGTATATAGCTGTTTAAATAGGAATTTATGAAAGTTGACTTCGTACGGGGCTGTCTATATTGCCTCCGGCAATTTATTTGTATATGCTAACAAGGCAAAGAGTGGATAATGTAAGTGATATTAAAGGGCGAATAGCTTTTCAGTAGAGAATGAAGTAAAAGAAATGAAGAGTTTCACAGTAAAGGCTTTTGATACGAATAGGTGTTTCGTACGGGTCGGCGTTAGCTATGTTTCATATTTTGTGTTTGTGTAAAATGTCGTGCTCTGTTAACGAGAACTAGCATAAACCAGAGCATAATATTTGGGAATTGATTTTGAGAATTTTGGTAATTTCCGAGGTAATTTCAGTGAATTTTTTGGAATTTTAGGGAATTTAGAGAATTAATTCAAAAATTTTAAGCTTTCACATCAACAGATTTTCTTGTCAAACGATGTTTTATCTGTGACACAAATACAACAGTCGAGTAACGAACGTGTTCTGTCTCACGCTGTACCAAATAGTGGCAAACCAGCGGTATCGGACAAAATGGAAAAATTGTTTTACAATCTGTATACATAGATGTTTCCAAGTGTTTTATTTTTAGTTGACGTCAATTTTAAATTTAGGCAATGAAAAACTTATTAACAAATATGCTATTGGCACCGGGTGCCAACAGTCTCTTTATTTTACTGTGGCAAACGGCACCGTATGCCAATAATGCCTTTATAATCTTCTGTTCTTTTATTGTAAAATTAAAAATTTAAGTAGTCAGGGACGGATGCCATTGACGAAATAAATAAACAAATACTGTGTCTAATGGTACCGGGTGCAAATAGTCTCTTTATTATAATGAGGCTAATCACACCCAGTGCCATTAGCCACAGTATAATAAAGACACTATTGGCACTCAATTTAAAAAAGTAGATTGAATATATAGGAAAAATGAAACTTTAAAAATTCGGAGATTTCGAAAAATAAAGAAGTTTTGCACATAATCGATGGAACGTGAAGGCGTTTTGTTCGATTCTGGGGAGTTCATTCTTTTACGGAATGTAACGTAAACTTTCGATCCTAGGGAACTCATCTTTTTCACGCGGAGCGAGAACATAAATTAATACAGATATCAAGCAGTGAATTTGAATTGAATTTTAAGCTGAATTTACTAAATGTACTGTGTTCAATGTGTTTTTACATATTTTTTTTCAAGTTTTAGTGAATTTTTCGGGAATTTAGAGTATTAATACACAAATATTAGGCTCTGTGTACATGTTTTACAAAAAACAAATCAAAAGTTATAAAGGCACAGAACAGTAATTTCGAGAGAGTAAATAACCGATTACAGAATGAATGATAAATAAGAAAGGACTGTGAAAGCAAACATTTCCAGCATAAAAAAACATTGGAAGACAGACGAATAAAAACGCAAACATTTATATGAAGAGGTTGCAATTGGGAATAAGTTTGTCCAATTTTGTTTACGTTACTATTTCATAAAATGCTTAGACAACAAAATGTTATCGATTGCATGTATGCGTATGCGAGTGCCTTTGAAAATCACATTTCGTAACACAAACACTCGAATGCTGAAAATTTCAAATAGCAAACAGACATTGAAATGCGCTCATTAATGGAATCCTTACCTTAAGAACAAATAATGTACTCATGGTATGAAAAAAAAACAAACGGAAAGAAATAAATTGAAAGAAATGAGGAATTCCTGCGCTTTCTTGAAATGTACATTTTAAAAGAAACAACACATTACCGCACGACCGTTAAATGTGATAGAATTTTTTAATTTAAAAGTCAAAATGAAAGTACCAACTGTGGGCATTGGTGTCAATGTCACATATCTCCTAATGGATATAAGTAATGAAATTCGAATGCAATTTATTGCCTCAATTAAACGGACGGTTTTTTTCAGTGAAAAAGTATTTCCTATCGGACGCCAATCTGTATGGAATTATGGTTCTTTACGACTACCCTACCAATAGCTCTTTGAGCAGAGAATATTTGTTTAGCATTGAAAATGTTGTCAAAGAATTGAGTCTTGATTACCCAATCGTATTACAATGGATTCGAATCGATTCAAGTAATAACGAAGATACTAAAAATTTGTTCCATCGACATGTGGAAACCGGCTGCCAGGTATGAGAGATAATCAAATATTCAAGAATAAAATCAAGGGCCCTCTCGATAGAACAAAATGACAGATAAAAATGAAAAATCATCTATTGAATGTGTGTGTGTCGTTTTCGTGTACAGATAGCAACGTAACTTGAATTTGACATAATTCAAGTTACCTTGTTTATGCGCGAAGATTTTAAAATTATTATTTCTAACAAAAATGTTACATTGGTCTTCAGATCTTTCAGTAATTGTTTCAGTGTTCGAATTTGTTTCTTTTGGCGTCGTACTGTTTGTTTCAATCTGTAAATTTCCTTCGCTTGAGCCTTAACTTTCTTCTTGCACAATATAATATTCCGTCTGGTAGTTTCTGGGCACATTTCTTCGTCTTCATTGATATCTCCAGGATATCTAACAGTTCGCTTTGTTGTGGAATGAACATTTGAGGTATGAACATTTTCTGGTTTTTCGTCGATGGTAATGTTGTCGATTTCCATATTTTCAATGAGTGCAGCAGAGCCTTCATTGAACGGCAAATTGGAAACGGCGAATTCCTTAACGTTATTCTCTATCGTAAGCTCCATCTGATCGACGATGCTCAGATCCATTTCTTCAATAGATACAATGGAAGCTTGGTCAACATTATTAATCGACACTTCAGAATTTGCAACTTCAGAATTCGTAGACATTATTGATTCAACGGACACACCGGAGACAGGTTTTGGTTCTAGATCTAATGACAATCGAAGAACATCATAGTTTGAGTGTCTGCAGACAAAGGAGAAATTAGAAATTCTGCAATAATGCCAGACGCATAACTATTACTGTAAATGTGGGAAGATGCACGGCACCGCTAATTTGTTCAGCATAAATTTTTGACCCACTTTTACAAGATCAGATTCAAGGAAATGAGAACTGCATATTCTTAATCTTTGTTCATCGGTTAATGTTTGACCAGTTATTACTTTAATAGAATGAAACCAATCCAAGCGTTTATATTCATTCTTTGGGAAACTACAGAAAATCATTTTCATGGTCAAAATAATTTTTTGCATTGAAAAGTAAAAGGATGTATACATACATACGAATGAAATGATATTTCTTTATTTGATTCTGATAGCTTCCATTGAGAGTTCATGCATTGCTCAATACAACATTTTCGGGGCATTTTAATATGCAGAATTTCGATCCAATTTAAATATAAAAATTATTCTTTTACACCTCAAACCAGAACTTCAAAAATGACACGATAAATGTACGCATGAAATTGAACGCACTCTACGATTCTTACATTTAAAAAAGGAACAAAGTTGACGTTTTTTTATAGTTGGGTGGGTGAGATGATTTTTCATTTTTTTCGGCTCATAAATACTCTAGGTACCTCTATGAATAAAATGAATAAATTTCTATACATTCAAGGCAATCATAACAATCACCGAAAATTTGAATTTATTTCTGACTATGAAATTCGATATTCAACAAAATTCTACTCAACGAATCAAAGATCGAATGTTTCTCTTCCTTGGTGACCAGTACGTTGACATGGACTTTTTTCAACATCCTGCTCTTGATAGTTAATTTCTTTAATGTTATTAGAATGGAAACAGTGATAACTTGTTTAAGTTCATTTCAATAGTCTATCCGCATCATTTGCTGGTGATTCCATCTACCAATTTTAACGATTCGTTGGATTTGCTAACGCAGAAATTTGTTGGAATTGAAAATAACAAACTGCCACTCATCCTCGACACGTTTTATTTGACGAATTGCACTTTTAGGGTGAACGCTGACTTGTATCCGGATAAATTAGATGATCTTGAAGGTCGAGTGGTTATTGTATCGGCAATAGAGTACATACCATACACTACTGTAGAACGCAGGGTAAATTAATTTTAGTGTTTTAATCAAAGGGGAAGCCACAACTCAAAATTTGTTTCTTTAAATTCCACAAACTTCATTTTCTTTGTATGTCTAACAAATTGTACTAAGTGTTTTCCCCTCGGAATTAGTTTGTAAAAAAACATCTTTAAACGAACGAACAAAGCAAATTTATAGTGTTTCTTGGTGACAATTTTTATTTGTTATTATCGGGTTAGTGCAGTAGCCGTAGAAATGCTGTGTCCATGAAAGGTGCACAGGATGTCTTGGGTGATTTGGATAGCTCTTGGTACCCTGAAAAAGAAAAGTTCGGGTGCCAAGCTGAAATCCTGTCAGTTTTCGGGAAAAGGAAGGGGGAAGTCTGGAGTGCACTTTTTAAGTCTTCGACCATTTTCGAATACTCTGAACAAAATATTTCGTATTTGTATGGATGATATCGATAGAGAATTAAATTTCCTAAACCCTAGAAGTTTTTTCCTGAACATAGGGTGGTCCAAAAATGTGGTCAAAGTGAATAAATATTTTGAAACACCTATTTTTTCACTGTTTTTGTCATATTTCAGATGGAACCAATGATTGTATGTTTAGATAATTTTCTACAATATTGTTGCCCGGGAAATTCTCTATTCTACAGGGTGGTCCTGAACAATAGTTATGTCACGTTTGAAGAGAAATAATGATAACAATTTTTAACTAAATTTGTCGCAGAAATGTTGAAGAATGACGATGGAATTATATTTTTTTAATGATTTGTTAAGTATAGCAGGATGTTCACCGTATTTAAGAAAGAAGTTTTCACGAGGATTTTTTTTTAGAAAAATGGCAGGTTCCTATCAGTCCGGCTACTATTTTGATATATATTGCAAAATTACAAGTTAATATTCACTCACTCGTCAAATTATCGAACATCTAACAATTAGAAATATGGATACAAGCATTTGGACAATACAGGGTGGATCACAATGTTTGTGAAAGACAGAAGAAGATGAAGAAATGTGAGCATGGTAATAGGAAAATTGTGATTGCTCGTCCTGAGAACTTAGTCCGAGGCTAAGTCTATTACAAAATGAGATTAGTAGTGTCATTCTTGAATCTTTAAGCATCTGAGGCAACTTATAGGGTAATCTGAAAAATATCGATTGAAATTGTATTGAAGGTCACCGTGGCCTCTACGTTACATTTCGTGGAAGAATAATTTCAAAGAATCGAACAAAATTGAGGTCATCACGACCATTTATTTTCGTATCAGAATAGTAGGGTGTGTCGATTTCAATTATTTTTTTAGTCATTCCGGGTTCCGCCCTACCGCGATTCACCCTCGCACTAGCAATAATAATCAGCAAAAAATTTTTTTTTCTAAGTCAATATAAGCTTGCACCGTCACTTTTTCAAAAATTTTCGAGCTACACGAGATAGCTGGATTATGGGTCCGAACCAAAAAAAATCTACAGATGCTTTTGCAAAGTTTTCACTCTGTACGGCATCTAGAGGGTCTACTAGAACATACAAAAATTAAAAAAAGTTAAAAAAATGTTTTACCGTCATTTTGGTATAGCATCAAGTTTCACCGAGGTGGAATTTTCAAGAATTTTGTAAGTGGAAAAGTCATCTCTTCTGGGTGAATTTTTTTCAAGCTATTGTTGTGATAGCTCATTTTGTAGGTATTTCAATAGCGCATCCAGCAAACATACAGTTTAGATAGATAAATTTAAATATTTTTTGGTTTCGCTGTTGGAAGGCCCAAAAAACTTTTTTTAATTTTTGTATGTTCTAGTAGACCCTCTAGATGCCGTACAGAGTGAAAACTTTGCAAAAGCATCTGTAGATTTTTTTTGGTTCGGACCCATAATCCAGCTATCTCGTGTAGCTCGAAAATTTTTGAAAAAGTGACGATGCAAGCTTATATTGACTTAGAAAAAAAAAAAAAAATTGCTGATTATTATTGCTAGTGCGAGGGTGAATCGCGGTAGGGCGGAACCCGGAATGACTAAAAAAAATAATTGAAATCGACACACCCTATCAGAATAGCACATGGATGATGATTTGACTCTTCATCACCTTGCAAGAAAGAAATAAATTGACAGAATGCAGGGATTGTATGTTAGCAAATCAATTTCAGTCACCCGAAATGAAAAATATTATGAATTCACCCGTTTCAGTTGGAGACTTTACTTCGCGGAATTTGGTCACTACTTTAGTGCTGAAGCAGTGACCAAAGGTTTTGGAGTGTTTTGGTTTATTTTTAGAGTTCATGGTCGTATATAGGAAATGGTTACTTCTTTGTTATCACCCCTTCAGAACTATAGAAGTAACGAAAAACGTATTTGCCTTATTAGTCACCAAAAAACACCATAAGCAGAATCTGCGAATAGCATTGGCGAGTTTACAATGTCATTACAATTTTTACCCGATAAATTTAGGAACCAAATGAAAATTTGTACCGCGAATGGAACTCAACAGCAGGCAAAAAGACGATATTTTTTGATGGATCTGAGTCGCGAATCGTTATCAACTTTTGCATCTTAAGAAATTGCACATTGGAATTTCGATTATGTAAATCAATTTCGACGAAATTGTTCTTTAATTTCACTGACAAATTAAGAATAAAACGAATTTCCTAGCGCCAGATTGGGGTAGTATCAACATAGACGATGGCACTTCCGAGGGACAAGTAGGATTATTGTACAAACGTGAAGCTGATATTGCCGTTGCTTCGATTGGACAATGGTACTTTGATATATTTGAATCATCAGCTGCCATTGCTCGATCGGCATCAACGCTTGTTGTACCTGCTCCAAGGTAAATAAAATTAAGTTTTTAGACGCTTCTCACTTGAATTCGTTACAATGTTATGGGTGTTGCAGACCATTGTCGTATGCATTGACTCCAATTTTGCCATTCAATTTAAACACTTGGCTGTATATTTTCGGGACTATCGTTTTGTGTATAATTTGGTTCTATTTGGTGAGAATATTTGGCGAAATTGTGGTTTTTAAAGAGGAGCATCTCGTATTTAGCAGGTGTATACGATTCCTCTTATTGTAAAGTCAAAATTTAGACCTCAATTTTATGTTCAGGGGAGATATAAAGACGTCATTTAGAAAGACGATTTTGGATATTTTGGGTCTATTCTTACAACAATCAATCGAACTTGGGTAAGTGATACGCAAGAGACAATTTATATTATCCGAATGTAATGTTCGGTTCATCTGGCAATATTGTGTTTGTAGGACGAGTAAGTTGGCTGTTCGATTAGTGTACGCAGTATTACTGTTAGCCGCCATAATACTTGAAAATGCATACAGTGGCGGCCTAAAAAGTCTACTTACAGTTCCGAAGTAAAACATCATTACTGTCGTCCACTGGTTGCATTACTCAACAAAAATTATTTTCAGATTGGTGGGAAAAATTGACACCATTCACGACTACGTTGAGACAAATTATGCGTGGGGAGGTTGCAAATTATTTTTGTCTTCGTAGGACTATACGACTAATTCCAAATTGTATATCAACAGCACCGCATGAAGTCTATGTTTTGGCTGTAAAAAAGTCTCAAGTGAAGGATTCAATGTTAATGTCCAAACGAGTTCAAATTCGAAGCCATGAGGAACTGTATAATATGTCCTTTAGCGGAAAATTTGGCGTTTCAGTCGAAAGGTTGCACAGTCGTGGAATAACATTTGAAGATTTCGTAACATTGGATTCATTGGATCATCTGAGTGTACATTTAATGCGTTCTGTTGCTAAAAATTCCTTTTTAATTTTTCCGAAAATTTTAAGATTTTAAAGGACGACCTTTTCTTCGAATACACAATGGCTATAGCCACAAGAGGATGGCCATTAATGGACAGATTCAATAAAGTTGCTTTAGAAAGCATGCAACACGGATTGTATGAGTATTGGGAAAAAGAGGTGGGTGTTTTATACAGAATCACAAGTTAAGGGTGACCAACTGTAAGTGATAACAAAATATGTGCAGATTACTGACGCTTATCTTGACTTTGCGATTGAAAGAAAACTGCGAGAATTGGTCTCAGGCAAAGTGGAAGATCCATCGCCTGAAATATTGAAAATTGCTCATATCACTGGTCCGTTAATTATGTTAGGCATTGGCGAATTGTGTGCACTTATAGGCTTCATAGGTGAACATTTGTGGAAACGTTTCAGATAAAAGTTTAAAGCTACAGTAATAGAGTCGGAAGCTTAAGCAGATCCGAAATTTTAATCTTCAAGAAAATTACTACGTCTGCGTATGAAGAGGCACAACATGTTTAAATTAAGCAATAGTTTGAATGCATGGAATTATAATTCACCCATGGGCACATGTGTGATAGTTTTAAAAATCCATTTGTCTGTTGCATGCTTGTTATTGCTATAGCCATTCGAAGTCGTCCTTTTTTGGTTTTACAAGGTTTTACAATAATAATTTTACCCAGCTCTACTATTTTGTCTTCTTCCATATCCAGCATTTTCGGTGTTTCATCATCGTTTGCAACATAAAGCGATGAAGCTCCCATGGCCATACCAACTCCAAATCGGGCACAATGTTTAAGTTCTTGTAAATTAACCATAAAGTTCTTCATTCCCAGAGTCACACTTTTACCTCTATGAGTTCGTCAAGCGAGTCACCACTGGGCAGCAGTGGGTTTTGTTATTTTTTTTCCTAAGTTGGCACAAATGCATTGGTACATTTTACCACTGAAAACCCGTAATAAATACACACTAAGCGACTTGCATTAAAACTGGGTGTAGAATACCCACTTTCCACACGTGGACAAAAAAAGGGTTTTCCGTAACCTGTTTCAATACAAGTCATACAGCCAGTACGCGAAACTTATGACTGAACATCGACAAATGCTTCAGTTTAACTATCTCGAACAAAAGAAACAAAACCAGCTTTGTCTACAACATCGATGACTAGGACCTAGCACCCTTAACCGTAAAAGCTGATTTGGGCTTCAAGGAACACATCGATAATGTCATAATGCCTACAAAATGCTTGGTTTCATTTTCCGATCAACCAAATGCTTCAGGTCACCGAAAAGTCTCATCGTGCCTTACAGTGCATACGTGCGAAGCAGATTGGAATACTGCTGTTCCATCTGGAATCCCATCTACAATATGTACAGCGACAGTATTGAAAGAGTACAGCTAAAATTCACCCGCATGCTCTACTACAATTTCCATTGGATAAAACCGGATTATCACACTCGACTGGAGCAACTGAACTGATCTCGAGTCATTCGCAACCAGCAAACTTTTTACCTACCGTTTGACAAAAAATCAAACATTCAGCGCAATTCCCCTATGTATAGACTTCAGAGCAACCACAATGAATACTATTCTTCGATTGACATACTGGAACCGAATTTTTCTGTTTTTAAGAACCGAGATTTAAGAGTTACAGTTTGATTAATTGATGTAAGATCGCTTTCTCTTTAATTTTTTTCTTTTCTTTGATTTTCGCTTTAATCTCCTTTTGAGACTAATTTAATGATTTAATAACGACAACTTGAACGTAAATTAACGGTTAATATGTAATTAGGGTAGTGGCCTGTATATATTAATCGGAATAAACAAACAAATAATCCTGTAAGAGAGTGAGGTTAGGTTAGGGAGGTTACATAGACTGCCATTTCATTATTCATTCATTCACTTGTTTTCTCAGTCTACCTAATTGATTTGCACAATTTCGCTACCATATATTACCCTATGTCAAATACTCAAGCACGATTTTTGAAAGTTCCCGCTATGTTTGATTTTCGATGCGATTTCCAATAAAATTAGGCGACAAATGACGAGTTTTGTCTTTTTAATCGATAGAGCTCAAAAAATAAGTTGTACGAAGTAAGTGAATGAATCGGATCTGTATCGGATTTTATGTTGTCGTTTGAAATTTTCAAAGTTAATTTTGACCAGTTGCCTTGGCACATCCGCCAGTTGTCGTTAGTGTTTTTTTCACCTTATTCGATGATTAAACTAGCCCCATCAATAGTTTGGTCAAAATATTCTCCTGCAAGCATACGGATTTTTTTGGACAAATACCCCCTATCTACAGCATGCACTGCGTTTCTTTTGAAAATATAGACGACTAGTTTTCATTGTATGAGTGTTTGTTCGAAAAAACAATCCTAAACCTCCAAATTTGACATTTCTCAATTCAGTATTCATGCTAGAAGTTGTACTGTGCGTGCAGGGGCTCGTGTTTATTTGGTAGTTTTACTCTATTTGTTTTCAAAACAAGACACCCACAAAATCGTTCAGTTACATCGGTTTTTTATTAGATAAACCATTTACGAACTGTGGGGATTGAATCCCTTTTTAGATTTTGTGCGAGCGGGAAACTACTACCTGCGTCAGGTGCTATTGGCGCTAATAGAAGGAAATAGTGGGCAAATAGAAGGAAGTAGTGGGCCAATCGATGCGCCAATAGGAAATAGATGGGACAAGATTTGCTCGCGTAGTTTCGATTTTGTGTAACCTCCGTATAGTTTTCATTGATGAATAGCCAGAGGACCCTTTTCGAGTTCTACAGTTCATGCATACCTTCAAGAAAGTCAATAAAATGATGTTACTCGCTACAATGACAAGATTGATGCGACAGAAAATCTTTTTTTTTATTTTTCAAATTTTCAATGGTCCTTTGAAACGGACAGAAACAAATATTTAATACATTACACTCTGAAGGACATAAACTGCTTTTTGTTCGAACAAAACTAAGTCGGTAATTCCATTAGCAACATTATAAATCGTATGTCTAGTCCTTCGACGAGAAAGCTTTCTCAAAGTATGCAACGCGTGACTTGACACGATGATGGCTGGTTCTATAAAAAGAGTCGAAATAATTATTTCCAATTTGAACTGGGGAATCGTTATACGCACCGTGGTGACAATTGATGAACATTGTCAGTTCCATTTTTGTCGACTTTCCCACAAGATCGCAATTTATCACTCCACGTTTGCGTTTCCTTGCTAATCATTTCGTTTGAATTGCGACATGCACACAAGGACTGCTTTTCGTTCTCCTTAAAGGAATCGTGTTCCTTTTCGTTCTCCTCAAGAGAAACGTTTCGGTGAGCCGAGGTCAATTCTTGAACAGAAATTTTCTTTTCGTTTTTCTCTCCTTTGCACTCGTCTGCTTTGACATCGGTATTGAAAGTGCTTTCACGACGAGGATTTCCTTTCGTATGTACTCTTGGAGTGGTTTGACGGGGACCAATATTCGTAGATTTCTTTACAGGTTTCTTAACAGTGTCCAATTTAGCATCAATACTGGACACTGGCAAAGTTGTATTATGCGGTTCATATCCAACAGGCAAAGAATGTCTGCCAGCGGTATGCGATCTACTGGAAATATTAAAATTTTCCCTAGGCTGCAGCGTTGTTCGTGGTGTACGCGGACGTTTGTCCAATACCGATCCAAAAATTAAAGAACGTCTCTGGTCAGTGTAAGATTTGCCCGTACTGTGGACATTTTCTTTCGACTGCATCATTGATGGCGGTGTATACGGGTAAAACGTAGTACTGTTCAATTGAGGTCCAACGGCTGAAGAATGTTGGTCATAAGAATATGATGCGCTAGTACCGTGGACATTTTCTTCCCACTCCATCATTGATGGCAACCGAAAAGTAGTATCGCCTAATTGAAATCCAACGTTTAGAGAACGTTGGTCATCCGTGTAAGTTGTACACGGTCGAAACGAAGTATTCCCCAATTCATATCCAATGGTTAACGAACGTTCATCATCAGTAGTATAAGATGTGTCAGTTACATGAACATTCTCGTTCAAATGCATCATTGGGGATGGATGAAACGTAGTATCGTCCAATTCACATCCAACAGTTAACGAATCATTTAAGAACAAATTCTTACATCGACTCGAATAGAGCTCCTCTATAGCAGCCAAATTAAATGGACCACTCCAACGTTCACTCAGATTGCGATACGAAAAGTTCGCACATTTGGAGGTTGAAAATTTGTCCAAGACATCACAATACGGCGATTTGATGAAAAATCGGATGGCCAGTCCCAACGAGTCGTCTTGGTGTTCACAGTCGACCATTTTCAGATACATACTGGCTCGGCCACTTTCCTTGACAACGGAATTACGTGATTCGACGTACTGACCCTTCGGATAAAATATCAACATCCAACTCGACGTTCCGACGGAGTCGTAAAAATCCAATCGAAATGGATCCGTCCGGATGGATTCGCCGACCGTGACATGTTTCAGAACATTTCGGTAATTGTCAATACGGGCCAGACACAAAATTTTATTTTTCATTTTTTGCACATCATTTACAATAATAGTATAGGCAGACATGATAAACGACAACGACAAACGGATAATTATATTTTTAAAGTGAATTTCACTCAACACATTCGATTATTGCCTGCAACATCTAACAATAAGCGATGAAAACTGAAATCGAACTTGCAACAAAAGAATTGACATCGACATAAAAGCATACGTAGTCAAAGCCTACGTCACGTTGCTAGTCTATAATGTTCAGATGTAAACTAGAGTGACACTAGACGAGACATGTTCGGTTACATCAAGGTTCTGAAAAGGGTTACATTGTCCTGATGGTATTTACCAAGGTAGAGGTAATTCCATGCAGATGCGCGGTGCTCATCTGACTCGGTTATGACATTATCTCCACCATAGCACTACTCCTAGCATGAACATTGAATTGACAAGTCAGAAGGCTTTTGTGATAAAAGCTTAGGATTGCTTGTATTGCATGGTTTAACTCATTCAACGAAAACGAGTCATCTATCTATACAAAAGAAACGCAGTGCCTACTGTCATTTCATCAGCCACCGAATATTTTCTATATTCATGCTAGAAGCAGTGCTGTGTCTCCACATTATTATCTACCTTTTACCTTGTAAATACTTACCCGGGTCTGAAAAGTAATTGAATCTCTTGCTAAGGCTTTGAAATTTTTTTGAACATCATTGAAAGAGTGACCCCTTTTGGTAGTATCACCACAGCACTGCTTCTAGCATGAACATAGAACATATACGCTAGTAGAACTGTGCATGCAATGCAGTGGATTCCATCGTTTCATCATCGTCATACGTATGAACTGCATTGGATCAGAAAGAGAGAGAGAGAGAAATAGATGACATTCCGGGCAGTTCTACTAGGGATATTCGGACGCTGATGAAGTCAATGTACGCACTTCGTGTCTTTTGTAAAGATAGACGACTTGTTTAAGATGTATGAGTTAAAACACCACATTGCCGGACTGGCTATCAAAAACCACTCCGGGAAAATCGATTAAAAGATTCGAAAAAGGACTTTTTCATGTAAAAATGCAGATCGCTTGAATTCCCAGTACGGCCAGTTCGGTACTGACGTACAATACAAACAATCCTAAGCGGTAGACGTACAATACAAACAATCCTAAGCGGTAGACGTACAATACAAATTTGACATTTGTCCATTCAGTGTTCGTGCTAGTAGCAGTGCTGTTATATCACCCTAATTTGGTGTTAGACTGAAGTTTGTTTTATTTAAGTCCCGTGGTAACGAGTAAACAATAGTCAGCCTCCTGTTTCGCGCTGTTGTATGGATTATAGTAGTATCGTGTCTCGTGCTGCATATGTATGATCATACGAAGCACGACTTCAAGATCAACGTTCGTGCTGCAAAAACTTTTGTATGTTAGACGGTAACCGGAAATTCTTCGATAGCACCGGCACGATTCGATTAGATTACATATTACATTTTACTCGCAACAACTCACGGAAATGATTCATTACCTGTTAAAATAGAAGTAATTTTTTTTCGCGAAGCTACGCTGGTAACATAGCTTACTTAATTTACCATAGAACCAACATAAAATATCCCAACGGATAACATACTATTGCCACTGCTATTATGAGATACTAATATATGGATTTTCTGTCTAAATGGGATCACCCTAATGCAAATGAAAGATGAAAATCTGAAAGGAAATTAAAATAATTTCTTTTCTGAAGTAGGTTCGGGTGGCCTCCGGATTGGCCTACATTACAAGTAAAAATTAATTTATCGTTGAAGCAGACGATATATTTGAAATTGGAGCGTGTCAGTTAATCAGAATGTTACATCCTTGCTCCAAAATCACATTGCGATATAATATAAAGGTATAGCTCGTTAGTATATAAGCACCTGCATAAGCTTTGCACCAGCAATTAGCAATACACGCTACAACGGTAACAGTTTATTTCTAATAAGGTCCACCACTTACTATCCAAGAGGACTCAATTTAACTGGTAAGAGTTTGTTGAATTGAAAAAAAATAATTTTTGGTAGTCCTGCTCTGTAATTCTACCTACCTATATTATAAACCCCAGTTCCCATAGCTTCCGTGTTACCTATGTTTCCACATATTTATATAACACATCGTATGGGACTTTACTTTTTCTCAGATTTTGTTTGTAGCGAAGTTGTCTCGAGTATAGACAGAAAAAAGATGAATTTATGTATCAATTAACGAGAACAAACAGAACAAATGAGTCATCGTCTTTATGATTCGGATTGAATTCCGTTTCAAGTGCTTTCTCCAGCTGGTGTGTATTTCTGTGAATGCATTGGAATATCGAGTTCACACATACAAGTGACCACCTGGCTGAAAACAGCTGAAAAAATTCGAACACAAAACGGAATATTTTGTTGTGGGAAATGCAAAGAACCTAGCATAGTAGTAGAAAATTGCTTGTTACACTGTTCCTGTTCCAAGGACATATCGTTAGTGTAAAATATTACTCTATTTGACATAAGCAATATTCTACTACTATTGCTACAACGTCTGCCAACGAACCTAGTTTTGCAAATGCGATAAAATGTACCCGCTCACAATAGCTCGGGTTAAGTAAGATATTTTTCGAGGCTAGTGCAGAAATTAGACTTTACGGTTTTAGAATATTTAACATGATACAGAATTCTTCGCCCCAGGATGTGCTACCCTATTCTTTGAGCTTTGGAACCTTCATTTCAGAACGGTTTGTTCAATAATTTTTTTTTATAACTTACAGTAAATTCGTGTGGGAAGCAGAACCATTCTAGAATGAAATTAGTAACTTCGTGTATATCACTGGTTATTTTTGCGTCCGCAGTCTACAATGTAATTGCGGATGATAAAAAATGTACTGTAAAGCGTGCAGAATTCACGCCATTGACCATATCTCCCTCATTCGTTCCAATCGTCGGAAATGTTCCAATCACAATACAAGGTCCTTCCATCACCGGTGCCGTCAAAGTTGAAATCCGATTCCATGATGAAACTGTTAAGACAGTAACTGGAACAATATCAGGGGACAAGGTAACCTGTTTAGTGCCGTTTTTAAACACGAACGGTCGAATTAAGGTGGACATGATAGTTACTAGCAGCACTAGTACTGGTGAAACGTACTACGGCTTCATTTACACCGAGAAACATCGCAGTGAAATGAAATTTGAACTTGTCAGCAATACTCAAATCAAACTTTCTTGGGATAAGACGAAGTTCGATGCAGGCACCCCGCTAAAATTGGTGCTGTTGGAGGTGGTTGGTGGAGTTTTTACTTCTAGAGGTGTGATCAAAACGAACATCCCAAACAATGGCGCCTTCACAGGGAATCTCGATAGCCAGGGCTCAACCATAGTTCAAAACTTAAGGAATACTTACGTTGTTCAATTAGAAACTACGGCCAAGTCAACTACTACGACTACCATTAACAATCCAATAATTTCAAATTATCTGAGTCAACTCACAACGAAAAGTCAGGCTGAGATCGATAAAATGTGTCTGGATTGGTACATTGTGGATAATGGTGTTCCAAAAGACACTGAACCATGTCCAAAAACTTTAGAGCAAGCTAAGGTTGATGAACGCTTTGAGCCCGTTAATGACTTGAAGCCATATAATCCTGATGCAGAATTCGGCTTCTTGCAACGTACTCCATCCAAGAGTGGTGCTGCCCAGCGTTGTGTTTACAAAGGTGGAAAACTATTGGTTGGACCTCCGAGCGGTGGTAATGTGCGAAAAGTTAGTCCTAATGGTCCTTTAGGAGAATGGCACCACTTCGCTGCAGACATAATGCCATGGTTCCTGTGCTGTAATAATAACAAGGCCAACTGTAAGCTGTACTACGAAAGGAGACCATCCGACAATGGTGATAATTACAAACCGCCGTGCTGTGGAACAGTCTGTGGAGACCCGCACTTCACTACATTCGACGGATTTTACTATACTTTCCTTGGACTCGGAGAGTTCTGGGTTATCAAAGGTCAAGATAACATTTTCTCGATGCAAGGAAGATTTACCCAATATCTAAACACAGGAGCAACCGTCTGTACGGTGTATGTGATGCAATATCGAGGCTGTGAAGGAGTTGTAACTATTCAGCTGTCCCTGAAGAAGGACTACATTGAGATAATGATTGATGGGCAGATAGTTGCATTTGACTCGAAGCCCAATCAGCCTAAACGTACCATTGACTATAACGGTGCGTCTATTGCAATATATTCACAGAAAGATATTAGGATTACGTTCCCCTCGGGATATTCGTTCAAATTTACCTATGACCCCAATGTTATCAACATGATTGCTTTACTGAGTCCTGAACTGAAAGGTACGATCAGGGGTTTGTTTGGTAACTTTGATGATAATCAGGAGAATGAATTTACTTATCCTGATGGAAAAGTTATTCCCAAAAATTCGAACGCAAAAGACATCAACGACTTCGGGATGAGCTGGAAAATTGATTGTAAAGACAGTTTGTTTACATATCCAAGTGACAAAGGTTATGAGAGCTTCCATGACGATAAATACGTTCCCAAAACCGACCCGATAGACGTCGATAACGTGCCACCGAAGGTTAAGGAAGTTTGCGGAGATAACTATGAATGTTTGTTTGATTTCACTGTTACTGGAAATGTAGAGATGGCAACCAGTACTCTGACAACTATAAAGACGTTTACTAGCATTATTCAAACATTCAGCGTTTCGTGTCCGAGAATAACTGTTCCGAAAAATGGTTCCTTAGAAGTTGTTAATTTTGCTGAAGGAAATACCGTCAAACTTGTTTGCAATGACTCATTTAAACTTAAGGGAAATGATACCATCAAATGCATTAGAAGTGCAGGTGGACAACTGTCCTGGGACGGAACATTGGGCGAATGTACAAATTCCTGCGCAAATGAGAACTCATGGTTACAATGGCTTTGTGAACATGGATTTTCTACATCGTAAAAACAACAACGTAGCGACAAAAAGCGCGTTAAATGATCGATGGAAATAGTTGAGAATTTTGATTAAATAAACGAATGTTACATACAACACTGTCCTTTTGATTAAATTTTCTTTACATAAGAACGGGATGCAATATGCATTATGCAGGTAAGCATTTGTCCTCACTAATCACATGAGAAAATTCGGGAAAGGAACTCCTAAATCTCAGGATAATAAGTAGTGTAGTCAAAGAGAAGCAGCTGAAGTGCGTTGGTTAAATTTCCAAAGTGGTAACAATGCAACTGTTTAATTCCTTATTTGCCTTGTGCTCATCACAAATTGGAGTCTTATGATAAAGACAAAATATTTTGCACTTACATCGAGGAAATACTTCTTAGATTTCGTGCTTTACGTCGGCTAGCAGACAGTTGCCTCTAAAGCATAGACATTATAGAGCGATAAATCTATTAGTTGTTTGTTGACCTGTGAACTGTGATTGAGCTCGTGCTATTTAGTTGCAAATCTGTATCGCCACCTGATTTATTTGAAGAAACATTGAATTAACGAACTTGCTTCATGTACTGATACTGAGATCATTGAATTGGCTGAGTTGACAAAACGTTTTCCGATTAGAGTCAAGAAAATGTCGAATTGAAATCTGTTTTAAAAAGCAAACTGTTACAGACTCAAGTCAGGGGAGGACCCAGCTATAAGCTGTAATTATTATGGCTTATCAATAACTTAATAATTGAAGATCTTCAGTTCTTTAGACAATACAATCGACACAAATTCATTTAGGGCATGCATTGCTTCTAGTATTAACCTAGAATATATTCAAAATTGTATTCATTTTCTCAGACCTTTTAAGACCTACCCCCTTTGTATCAGAATATGAAACAAATTCCACCCATGGAGTGGCTTCTATTCTTAACAAAAGTTTTCCAAATCTATTTATCTAGAACCATGGAAACTGGCCTGATTCAGGAGAAACAGGCGAAGATAACTTGGATTAGTAAACGAAGACTGAGGTACCGCAGCTGAAACCACAGCTGTACCATAGATGAAATTATAGTAGGCCCTATTGGCGATGTTCCAAATATCCAGGTGGAGTTCCTTTCTATGTGAAACTCGGCATTTTGATTGGGTGCCAAAGTAAAATATTGTCGAGCGATAAATGATGGAATTTGTTTATGTACTGTCCGTTTGACAAGAGGATCGCCACGGTTCAGCAGGGGGTTTTGAACATTTGTTTTTTACACGTTGGCACACGTACTCTTGTCAGATTCAAGATTCTTTTTACGAAGGTTACGCTGATTATACTTTGTGAAAAAGGCCAATACCTTGCAAATATGTCACATCTTGGACAGAATTTGACACTGCAATATCTGCAACATGAAAAAACTAAATGTTCGAAACCCCCTGAAACCCCGTGCTTCCACCTACGTAATATACACAAACTAGGTGAGCCAATCTTAATTTATTTGCAACAAAGGGTGCGACGCGTAGCGGAAAGAAATCGAATGTAGGTACACATTACGAGGGATTCTTTTGAAAATCCACCTATCAAGATCGGACCTATTTCGTCTGGGATGGATATATACATGGTTTGAAAGGTCTTTGCCAGTAGACATCAAAACAGGCCTCACACAGTCTCGAGCCACACCTGGTTGCTGGTGGAAGATCTTCGAAGTTGGAAAAATAGTGTTTTTTATCCGAATTTTTTGGCCGTAATAAATGATCGTTTCGGGTGAGAGTGGGCTCGTTGGAAAGCTGAGCTTAATTAATTTCGGGTCATGCCTCGTTTGATTAGATTCATTGATATATGTTTGCAAAAATTTGCAAGAAATATTTTCAAAATCTGTGTGAACTTTAGACAGGTCTGGGCTGGTACTGATGACGGTTATTGTGAATCTAACATGCCAGTTGTAACGTACATTATCTAAGCTTTCCATAAATACCTCATTTGCAGTGCTGGTGATTGCTGGTGAGTTTTACGAGTAGCGGTTGTACTAACATAAAATTCTGTTATGCCGGCAATCACCAGCACTGCAAATGAGATATCAACGGAAAGCATAGACAATGTATGTTACGACTAGCATGTTAGGTTCACATTAGGCGTCATCAGTACCAGCCCAGACCTGTCTAAAGTTCACACAGATTTTGAAAATTTTTCTTGCAAATTTTTGCAAACATATATCAATGAATCTAATCAAACTAGACCCGACCCGAAAGTACTTAAGCTCAGCTCAGCCCAATCTCACCTTGAACCCTGAACGGCCAAAAAATTCGGATAAAAAACACTATTTTTCCAACTTCGGAGATCTTCCACCAGCAACCAGGTGTGGCTCGAGACTGTGTGAGGCCTGTTTTGAGGTCTACTGGCAAAGACCTTTCAGACCATGTATATATCCAACCCAGACGAAATGGGTCCGATTATGATAGGTGGATTTTCAAAAGAATCCCTCTACATAGAATATGGCAACAATGGTTTGTTGTGAGCAAAATTTCACATTCTTATGTCTGATATTCAAATATTTCAATATAGAAAGTGGTGCCATCCATTGAACGCGAAGTCGCGAATTGCTTATGTCAAATAAAGTAATATTTACACTGGAGGAATGGCCTTGAAACAGTGTAAAAATGAAAAACTAGAGGGTACAGGGTGGGATGAATTTTAAACCCAATAAGTCCAATAAGTATTCGGCTCAATAGCACATGTTATTACCTTTCTAATGACACCCCACACGACCCTATACGGCTCGTGTAACTGGAGAAATTTTTGTAAGAAAAGTGCAAGTTTTCGGCTTTTGTTCACCTTTCACCAGCCACACAAACTTCGAAGAATTTTTTTGAAAGTGGTTTTGGCTTCTAGGGTTGAATACCTTTCTAGACACATATAAAAAAGTCCACTGGAAAATACGTCCGATTTCGGTAGGTTGTTTTTCAAAAGAACTCTAAAGGCAGTTAAAACTCAAAGGCTTGTGGTAATGCTAGGAGCAGTGCTACGGCATAAGTCGGAAGAATTCAATGGTTTGTTTGTTTCAGTTATAACAAGCTTTTGATAGAAGATTTCCCAGTCCGGCAAGGATCTTTGCATGTATCATCAAACTAGAAACGTTTTACATCCGCCTCTGATTGAAGATCGTTTACATCATTGGAAAATGCGATGAGTTTTCTATTTTCGTTAGCATTTGTTGTCTATATAAACTCGTTGTATTGATAGATTCGTCGATCAGTGAACTTTTACATTCTCCACGATCAACATGCAGTGGTCCAGCTCATTGTTGGTTATCGTTTTAAGTGAGTTTTAATTTGATTTCCGGTCGTGGAAATTGTGTGGCAATTTTATTTTTTTTTTTATTTAGTCGGCCTGACAACCGTAAACGGTGCCTGGAAACGGAACCAGGAGTACAACTACAAAGTGGTTACAAAGACTCTAAGGGACGAAAAGTGGGATGAATTCCAAACTCGTTTGACCATTCGTCCAGAATCAGATGAAATTTTGATTGGTAAATTAGGCCAGACACAGTATGGCAACACTCAAACATCGATACTCTCGGGCTTGACCAACCGGAATAACAATGATCGTCGAATGGAGGAACAACTATTCAAAGTTAAAGTGAAAAATGGTGTTGTTGAAGCATTGCTTGTCGATCGCCAATTGAGTGAATATCAAATTAACCAACTGAAATCCCTCGTAAATGCGTTCGTGGATAAAGTTTACGTCGACAGAAATGTCCAATGCCAAATGGATGGAGACCATGCTTTTTACAATATGAATGAGCAAACTATGATGGGACACTGTGAAACGATTTATGAAATTTCGCCATTGGCAGAATATTTGGCTCAATCCAGTCGTGATTTGGTTCCGATGCCACAATTACAAAGGCAAGGACAATATACCGATGTGATCAAGAGCAGAGACTATAACAAGTGCAACCAGAACAGAAACGATGGCTCGAGCCCAAACACAAATAGAGAGTCAACGCTTATTGAAGTGAACCGTGTCATTCTCTCTGGACCGCTAAATGATTACACCGTTCAATCAGCATTCTCAACCTTGAAATTGACTGACCGTTTGAATAGTCCACCCAAAACTATTTCCTACGTCAATGTAACATTGGAATCATTTAATACCAACACGAGACTTCCCTCAATTTCGATCGACAATCTAGTGGATGTTCAAAACAACTATTCACCAAGAGCTTCGCTTAACACTGATAATCGAATTGGATTCATTGGTAATCGTCCACGAAGCAACCTTCCATGTACGTCAAAGCACGCAGCCTTCAGGCAACTCACCATAACTCCTTCATTCGTCTCAATCGTCGGACACACTCCAATCACAATCCAAGGCCCTTCTCTCAGTGATGCTGTCAGAGTTCAAGTTCGATTCCATGATGCAATTCTTAAGACAGTAACTGCAACCATTTCAGGAGACAAGGCAACCTGTTTGGTACCGTATTTGTATACGAACGGTAGAATGCAGGTGGACATGATAGTTACACGCACCAACACTGTTGTTGATACGTTCTATGGTTTCATTTACACCGAAAAGCATCGTAGCGCGATGAATTTTGAACTTCTCAGCTCATCTAGAGTCAAAATGACCTGGGATAAAACTAAGTTCAATGTGGGCGCCCCCTTAAGATTAGAACTGCTGGAATTAGTTGAAGGAGTCCTAACACCTAGAGGTATCATCAAATCGAACATAACAAACAATGGAGCCTTCACAGGAGATCTGGATATGCAGGGCACATCGATAGTTCAACAATTGAGAAGTCTTTACGTAGTCAAATTAGAATCAGCGCTACTGCTTTCAAGTCCTACAGTTGGTGTGAGTGCCAGGAGTGTCGTAATTTCAAATTTTCTGAATCAACTTAGTACAAAAACTCAGGCCGAGATCGATCAAATGTGTTACGATTGGTACGCTCAAGATGAAGGTGCCCCCAGAGACGCATTGCCCTGTCCACCAACTTTACAAAAAGCTCGAGTTGATGAACGATTCGAGCCTGTTGACGACTTAAAGCTGTATAACCCCGATGCAGATTTCGGCTTCATGCAACGAGTTCCATCCAAGAGCGGCGCTGCACAGCGTTGTGTTTATAAAAATGGAAAATTATTGGTTGGTCCACCAAGTGGTGGTAATGTGCGCAATAGTCCAGTTCAGACAAAAAAAAAGTTTCAAGTTGTATCGAGGCACATCATCTAATTGTTTCCTATGATCTAGTAGAACAATTTTGTAAAAGAAACTGTGTAAAAATTTTCACTCTCCGAGCTGCGCAAAGAAATTACATTTTCTTAGAATTCGCTAAAAATGTTCACTTTTAGCGAATTATAAGAAAATGAAAATTCTTTGCGCAGTCCGGAGAGTGAAATTTTTTTAATACTATCTTCTACAAAATTGTTCTACTAGATCATAGGAAACAATTAGATGATGTGCCTCGATACAACTCGAAACTTTTTTTTTGTCTGAACTGGACTAGTGCGCAAAGTTAGTCCGAATGGCGAGAAGGGAGAGGTACCACACATCATTGCTGATATAATGCCATGGTTTTTGTGCTGTAACAATAACAAGGCCAATTGCAATCTCTATTACGAGAAGAGACCATCAAACAATGGCAGCGACTATGTTGATCCTCATTCTGGAATGGTTATTGGAGACCCGCACTTCACTACATTCGACGGATTTTACTATACTTTCCTTGGTCTTGGCGAGTTTTGGATTTTCAAGAGTCAGGATGACGTTTTCTCAATGCAAGGAAGGTTTACTCAATATCTGAACACAGGAGCAACCGTATGTACGGTATATGTAATGCAACATCGAAGCATTGAAGGGGATACAACCATTCAGTTATCTCTAATGAAGGACTATATCGAGATTATGATTGATGGACAGGTCGTCACATTGGACTCTAGACCAAATACTAAACGTTCCATAGCGCATAAGGGTGCCTTCATTGCAATCAATTCACAGAAAGATATTAGGATTACGTTCTCCTCGGGATATTCGTTCAAATTTACCTATGATCCGTATGTGATTAACATGATTGCTATGCTTGATGTCAATCTGAAGAATACGTTCAGGGGTTTGTTTGGTAACTTTGATGATAATCAGGAGAATGAATTCACTTATCCCGATGGAAGAGTCATTCCTAAAAATTCTAAAGCGAAAGAAATTCATGATTTCGGCATGAACTGGAAAGTGGATTGTCAAGACAGTCTGTTTACATATCCAGACGGCAAAAGTTACGAGAACTATCAGGACGACAACTACGTTCCACGCCTCGAACCCATCGACGTCGATAAGCTTCCGCCGAAAGCTAAGGAAATTTGCGGGGACAATTATGAATGTTTGTTTGATTTCGCTGTAACTGGAAATCAAGAGATGGCAACCAGCACAAAGACAACCGTTGACACATTTACCTCCATCATCCAATCATTGAGCGTCACTTGTCCAAGACTATCTGCGCCGAGGAATGGATCCTTACAAGTTCGCAACTATTTTGTAGGAAGTATCGTCAAACTCGTTTGCAATGACAATTTTGCGGTTCAAGGAAATGATTCCATGACGTGCGCCAGAAATGCTCGAGGAGAACTGTCTTGGCAAGGAACATTGGGACAATGCGTCCAGAAAAATAAATGCGCAAATGAAAACTCATGGCTGCAGTGGCTGTGTGAACATGGATTACAAGCATAGAAAAACGTAGCGACATACGTTAAACGGTACTAAGTAATTTAACGATTGAAAAAAAAAATTGATAAAATAAATTTACAGTTGGCAGATCATGTCTTTCTTCTATATCCCTTCCTTCGAATAAATAACGAGATCTTTACTAATCGACTAATCAAGAAACATGCATCAATCTCTGAGTTGCTTCCACTCAGGCACATGCATTTCTCTCTATCGAATATGTTCAAAACGGGACTCTTAGGAATTGTGACTGTAATAGTCATGCGAGTAGTGTGAGGAAGGCATCCCACACGTCGAAGAGAACGTAGAAAGGAGAGGCAATATTTACTCAACTTACAGAACGGTAAAGAATCTAATAGATTGCCCTGAAACCGGTTGATAAGAGCTTTGCAACGATACCTCTCATGTCGCTGTAGTTGTCCATTATATGTTTTATGTTAAAGTACTGAAGTCCTCTTCCTCGAAAGAGCGTTGCCAGATATGGAAAGCTATGCCATGAGGGATACATTGATATATTTCGCTATTTAAGGCTGTAAGGATTGTCCGTGGGCGTAGACGTGAATGGGAGCTCGTTCAATTGAGATAGGCGATTACTGAAACTCTAACTTTTACATAAATTGAGTTTTTTTATTAAAAATACCAAAAATTATAGATCCGACACCCTGGACCTTTGTCCTATTTTCCAGACTTAGGCGCTGGATTAATTCTAGATATTTTAGTCAATTTCGATTTGGGCTGGATTGCCCTTACGTTCCAGGCAGTGTGAACGGCATTCTGTGCAATGTCACCAACATGTGATTCTAGTTCTCCCGGCTGGAATCCACAGCTAGAAATTTTTAATGAATTGCATTTCACAAAATCATAGTGAGACAGTATTTCGGGTTCTTCAATAGTTTGACTCACCTGCGCTCATAATTACGGGCCAAACGACGGCCAACACCCGAAGCTAATATTCCCGTTCCCATCTGAGCTCCCCGTGCTACACTTCCCGTTGAAATGATTGCCGCTTTAGCTATTTCCATTCCACCGTCCACCATACGTTCGGCTCTTTCTTTATCCACATTATTTGCAGTGAGTATTTTTGTTGAAACTTCTCGCACTACTGGAGACAATACACTGCCCAATGCCCACAAACAAGTACCCACACCATTTGCTAACAATTCGAGAAGATTGAGATGATCGAAATTGTAAAAAAAAAGTTCAAGCAAGTTTTCACCTAAATGCCCCGTCAATGTTGCTGCAGTTCCCACAACGGCCTTAGCGATTTTCACATTTCTGATGACATCATCTCGTTCCCGTTGATTCATTGATTGTGGACGAGAATCAAATAAATTTGCTCTTTGATTTACGACAGGGCCGTCGTAAATTGGAGAGGTTACGAAATTCGTCACAGAGTTAGCCCAATCCTCCAGCGCGAGTGAAGCGAATTCTCCGACTATATCATACATACAAAAGATAAAACATTTTTGACAAAAGCATGGTGTGACTGCTGAACTGAAATCATTCCTTTACCTTCGACCATTCCTCCAGCAACATTTCGACTGAAAGTATCGATTGGATTATTTGAATTCTGAGATTCCTTAGATGGACACGTTGGGCATTCTTTCATGTAAATGGCCTCAAAGCAATAGTATCCAAACTTACAGCCGCAATAGCCTACTTTAAAGACACTTTCACATCTATTTCCATTGCAAAGGGAACAATTGTCCCGTGATGAGTTGTGTGAAACTAAATCTAATGAAAACAGGAGAAAAAGAGTCACGGTTGCTGATATTGAATGACGATCGAGATAATCGTTACGACAACCCACATTTCCTGTTTGAACTTTGAACCACATGTGGCTCATTAATTTACCTGTAGTTTTTGTGATTGAATGGTTGACCGCGTCAGCGACAGCTACAGATCGAAAATCGGGCTGATCGGCTTTTTGTATTGCCTGTGCCTGTGCGGCCTGTGCCTTTCGCATTCTTCGATTTCGTCTTCTGTTAGCTGACGGCATATAGGTTTGTTCCAAGGTCATTTTGTAATGTCAAATTTCATCCACAGAAGGCAACTAAACCTCAACTTTTAGATTGACGAACATTTTAACGAAAAATTTACAGAGAAATTGGTTGACGTTTAGGTTATGATCCTCTCTGTGGATGAAATCGTCGTGGTTCGTGTTGTCAAAATTCGGCTTTACAGTTATTTAGAACAAACCTATAGATCAGTGTCAAATAACTGTTCTTCTCTCAAAATAGTGTCAAATGAGTTGTCAATTTCACAAAGCTAACCTCAAACAATGACAGCTCCATATAAATTTTTGTAACATTTTGGTTAGCTTTGTGAAAATGACAGCTCATTTGACATCTCAAACGACATTGACAATGTACAGATACAAAAACAAAAAACAAAACAAAAAAATCGAAAATCAACAGCAATTGAGTAAGTCTGTCTGCGCAAATGATAACTGATTGCACCTATATGTCACAAAGACCTTCCGAGACCTTCCTTAAAAAATAATTTATTCAACAAAAAGGATCTACCATAAAATGAACATATAGCCAGTGAAAATTCATGCATAGGGTTTTCCAAGGTAAATATAGTGAGGAGGTAATGCCATATACAAACGAATCAGATGTGCGGTGGCACGAAAGTTCGATACAAACGCCATCTCATCCCTTCGTCTGAATGGCATTACCTCCTCACTATACTTACCTTGGGGTTTTCCATAAATAACTTAAATGAGAGAGTTGATTGTGTTACTTTGTCAGGAAAATGGACGTTTATAACGGAAAATCTATCGAAAAAAAAACTTTATAATGCAGGTCCCTAGTCAAATCGAGTGCTCCTGCCTGGTTTACTTTACACTGCCGTAATTGGATTTTAATTTTGAATAGTTTTCAGCAAGTGCAGTGAATTTCGGTTCGGTCAAGTCCAGACCGGAAAATTCGGTTCGGTTCTGACCGAACCGAACCGAATTTTCCGGTTTGGACTTGACCGAACCGAAATTTTCGGTTTTTCGGATAACCGATTCATGTCTGGCTATCGGATACTATCCATTACGAATTGTGCATTAAAATTGGACTGAGGATTTTTTGGCTGGAGACACATGTATTGTTATTGTCTCTTTTACAATTTCATAGTTTCAGTAAATTACAAAATGTCGAAAACGTTAGAATTATTTTCTGAGTTCTGTTCGAAAGTCTTTAAAACTGTAGCTGCATTTCCTCTTTGTATTTCTATTTCCTGCAAGACAGTACAGCAGTACTCTGTTGTCTTGCGACCAGAAAATGCGAAAAATTGGTTTTCAGCGAGACTGTAAAGAGGTTGTTTTCTGGCCGCAAGACAACAAAGAAGTTTTTTACTCTCAATGGTTCATAATTTGTGAAGAGGTTCAACTACTGCTGACTCATGAATAGTAGCTCTCACTCCCTCTAACAAACAAAGCACAATTATTAAGGTGATAAAGCAAAGCACTTCACTGTCCAGTTTCAGTATTCTATTAAGAGTACCACTCATGCTTGAAGTGCGTTGGTTGGATAAAGACGTTTGTAAAAGTATAATTCATTTACTCTCGTTTTGACTACAACTACTTTATAACTAACATTACAAGTAATATCAACGCACTTCAAGCAAAAGTACTTCGAGCGACACCTGTCAAATAGAGTTCTATTTTGTATGAAAATTTGTTTGATACACTGGCCCGTTTCAGTACTCAATTTAGAGTACTACCTATGCTTGAAAATCGTTGGTAACATTCTCCTACTTGTTTGCATTGAAGTATCATCATCTTTGTCAAGTTTCTTCTTAATTCATACCAAATGCCTGCACCTTGTTTTTAAACGTGACGAAAGCACCACACTTGCTAAGCGTGTCCGCTGAACAAGCTTTGAAGGATATACGGCTGTGATGATACAATATCGAACGAATCTCTTCAATTCGAAAATAAAAGTGTACGAATTCCGACACAAATCAGTCGGCTGTCACTTAGTTGAAAATTTTATGATAAATATGAAAGGTAAAATTTGTGCAAAAATGCCAAATAAACAAGTAAAAATTTGTGAATGAATCTGGTATAGAGAAAGAGTGTACCGAGATTTGCCTACAAACATCGTAAGTATTGGAGAAATGGTGAATTCGTTTCAAAATTTGGTCAGAAATCGCTTTTCGTCTTGCATCGTTACTGCTATGTTGACGACAAAACATTTTGTTATTTTCCGTTTCTTATCAATGATATCATACGTTTCGGTTGGATAAATTTCCAAGTGTTTACATCAGCACACTCATATATATGCATGGTTTATGTGCATAAAATTACGAACTAATGTCCGTGCTGGTATATATACATAACTAAATAGTATGATTCAGTTGAAGCCATTGTGCGTTTTATCACACATTCAACGTAAAACTTAATTATTATACCTAGACTGTTGGTGCAGTCTTATGCAATTAGTGTAATCAAACCCACCAAATTGATTTGTCAACTTTTCCAGCGACGAAAAATGTTTGCCACATTAAAGAATAAAATCAAAGAGGAGACGGGAAATGAAGTTCCTCATCTGCCAGTTCGGACGGCACAAAATCGATATCAACGTGGTACGTTAGACTCAACAAGTAGTGTGTCCATCGAAAGTTTATCCATGTTTGAACAGGTACTGTGTCAGAATTTCTTGTCAACAGGACAGACCAGTAATAACAGTTACACGTTCTGGTTGTTCCACAGAAAGAAGCCGAGCTGTCTGCACTACGAGCGCAATTCAACGATATCAATTGTAAATACAATGACTTATCCAAACGGTACAACATTTTGCAGGACGACATGGAACGACTAGAAAAGGCGAATGAACTGTTGGAGGAGAGTGTTAAAGTTTCACAAGGTGAGCAAGGTGATCAGTAGATCGTAACAAATTGTTTCGAATGAGTCAGAATCTCCTCATATTTGGTGAATTGGGCCAGGAAGGGCTGCCGATGCCTTACAACCGATGCCTATAGGTGTCTATGTCTACTTGTATTTTTCGGTCTAATAAAAGGGAAAATCCAATTTGATTTCAGTACAAAAAGAGCTCATTTATGACGAACAGGACAAGATCCAAAATTTGCAGGCCCAGGAGATAGCAAAACTTAAAAATTTACTTAATTTTCGTGAACAGGTTAGGCTCTGGTCATAAGTGACTACATTCACAAACGTTTACATTTCTCCAATTGAAACCCATTACAGGAGGCCCTAGATCGTCTTACAGTAATCAAGCAAACTCAGCAGCAACTGGATCACGTGAAGTCAGAAAACAAACAACTGCGGGAGATGGAAGCACAGAGGGAGGAAATCGAGGTTGGTTGAAATGACGATGACCACGACCAGTCACTACACATTACGTTATTTGAATTTTCTGTTTATGGGGTCGTTCGTAGATGGTGTCACGGTGCGAGGTCTTTAGGAAGGAATACGTATAATTGGTGTCTTGTTAGATTTGCTCTCCTTCGTGTGATGAAGAAGTTTAAAGAGAGTCAAAAGTTGCGTGACATCATTTGAACGACCTCTTTTCGTTTTTTACCTGCTTGTAATGTCGTGCATTTGTGATTTTTTATGTTCATGTGTTTCACGTTCATCATTCATTTGTTATTCGTTCATTTATTGTCATCTGCATGTGGTACGTACATCGCCGGACACATTTTTCCCCCGCTTTATTAAAGTGACTGTTAAACCGAAAAGTCTCATCGTTTCAGGATGAATTGGAACGACTTCGTCACGCCAGTCAGATGGAAACGAATAATTACAAAACGAACATGGCTTGCCTGGAAGAACAGAATCGCCATCTACTGAGTAAGCTGAATGTGCTGGAAGAGGCTCGCTTCAATTTTACGTCTAACATCAGCAACGACGAAAAGGTGAACGCACTCATACAGGAACGAAAGTTCTTGGAACAGCGATTGGAAGAAGCACACATTCAATTATCGGACATAAAGAGCAACTGGAGTGCTCAGAATTTGGCACTGGAAACTCAGGTTGGTGAATCGTTTAGTTGCTCGACTGGGAAATGTGCTTTGGCGTACTTTACTGTCGAAATGACCGTTGTCAATTTTAATGCGGTGCCCGGGACTACGTAGAGATACCAAGAGCTTGTGTATATGTGCGCATATCAGTAGCTCGGAAGGCCTCGGTTTTACACCTAAGTCATCTAAGACAAAAGATATTTGCTTTGACCAGCAGACGTTACCATTGCTGGCCGAGTGTATACCACAGTCAGCTTGCATTGTAGAATAATCAAATTGATGTTAGAGTGAATGTGCTAGTACACCGGAAGCGTAACACAAAAATTTCATTGAAATATCCGTTGTGCCAGACAAGTCAAATTTTTGAATTTTCAAATTGGTTGGTACGACAGGCCCTTCCTCGTAAATTTTATATTTCAGTCTTCTGTCATGTGGCACAACACCTTCATTTCTACATCAATTTAGTTGTTCTACGATGCAAGTTGACTGAGTAGGGACTGCGTACTATCAATATCTTGACCTAGAGCGTTACTTTATTCACTGGTCACCCGGTAATGAGTCAAAACTGCATTGACGCATCACAACTTATTTCCTTATTGGGGGCGTACTCAGTGAAATCACTACGTTCTTGTCAGCCTGCCTTCGTGTGAGTCGAAATTAAAAAGTTCCAAACAAGGACGTAATCTACTATTACCAGACTCTAATACGACGTCTGTATGTATCATATTTGATAACGTTGTTGACGATTTCTGAGTAGGAAGTAAGTGCATTTCTACACTGACATCAAAATACTGCCCATTTCGATCGCCCCTCACTTACAGATCATTACTGATTCAACGAAAGATATATTTTTTCCTCCATTTCAATCCAATCAAATATTTCGCCAGGTAAGTCGCTTATCGCGACAAGTGGCCGCCGAAGCAACGGAAAAACGAAAAGCCATCACATCCCAAGACGCTCATATCGAAAAAGTGAAAGAACTCGAATTTCAATTAGAAACATTCCAAAGTGAGATCACCCAACGTGATAACAAGGTTTGTGACCGAAATACTGTTTTTGTTGTGCGATATCGTTTTCTCTAACCGGACCGGTTCATTTTTGTAGATAAAATTGCTGGAAGAGGAAATCGATGATTTGAGTGGAACGCTCCGTGACATTCGGATTGAAAACGAGGAAGAAATTACGTTTATGAGAAGCAAAGTTGTGAGTAGATGAGTAGCGTAACTTTGGGATGAGTTTTTTTTTCGTAAAAATTATTTTTAAATTTTTGAATCACGACACCGGTATAAAACGAGCTAGTCATTACAATTAGTATTGGAATTTAGCGACTGCTTTCCATTGTTTCGTTAAAAGTTTTTTTTTGTTTTTTTTTTAAGTTTTAAAAATTTTATTTTTTAAAAAGAAAATGGACTGAGTCAACTAATGCGAAATGAAAAGACTGGTTTGGTTTAAATGTTTCACTAAAGACACAGTTGTTCTCTCAGCCGTTTACTTGCTTTTAGAAATTGCATTTACCGACTTCGGTAAATAGCATCTGCGGTTCGGAGCATGTAAATTACCTGATATTGCTAAAGCAATTGTCATCAGCTTAGAAATATCTTTCAGTGGAGTCATTGCCGAGAGGCGTTTTATCACACTGGTCCAAATGAAATACGATTTAGTGGTCAAAATTACTGCAAAATTAACCGATAATTTTCCGGGAAAATTTTCAACAGATTTCGCCAATAAACCTCATTGCATTTGGACCAATCTCACGTCAATGCAGAACCTGTTATTACCTAAATTTCCTAATTTACTGAAAAAATTACCAAAAAGTTAGTTTGGTAATTTTGTCAGTAAATTAGGTAAATCAAATTATCTCTCTGGGTTCCTATCTTCAATTACGGAAGATGAATCTCCCTGTAAAATGACGTCACATTTGTGCGAAAAATAACGTCATTTGCCAGTAATAACAGTCAAAAAACCCTTAGGGGCCATTCACAAATTACGCACGCACCAAATTCGAAATTTCAGACCCCTCCTCCCCCCTTGCACGCGAAAATGTATGGAGAAAATTTCAAAAATGTATGAAGCGTACGCTTTTGTCAAACCCCCACTCCCCCCTTAAGAGCGTGCGTAATTTGTGAATGGCCCCTTAAAGGGTAAATGTGACGCAAGTCCTTTATCATTCTGCGCCAATGGCTAATAAGATGTTTTTCTGGTCCGGAAGGCTAAAATATTGGACTCGTATTTTTTTAGAATTTTAAAAAATATTTTAGGCATAGGGAGCGAGGCATTTGTACAAATGTACGAAAGCGTTGGTTAGCGCTTTCATACATTTGTCCAAATGCCTCGCTACCTATGCCTAAAATATTTTTTAAAATTCTAAAAAAATACGAGTCCAATATTTTAGCCTTCCGGACCAGAAAAACATCTTATAAGCACAATATCCCACATTCCCCGAAATCTGAGCTCAAACAATTTTAGAAAGAAAATTTTACAAAAAATAAATTGCGTCACAAGTGACAGATGTTGGCGCTTCTATATGGCATTTGTACCCAAGATACGGTTTTTTTCCAACTTTTGAAAATTCCATTCTTATTTTTGGCCATTATTAGCCTACAACCAAAATTTCAGGAAAATCTATAGAAACGTTTAGGAGTTGCTGGATTCACTTTTCCATAAGAACTAACAGACTAACATAGGCGATTTCAGTTATCTGAAAAAACGAGAGTTCGCTTATTTTCATACAAAAACCAAAATTTTGAAACTCAATATCTCAGCCAAATCGTAACCTACTTTAACGTGTGATAGCTCGTTGAACTCATTACCAGACATCTAAAGTTTGGTAGTGTAATTGCGTCACGCCCGCTTACTAACGTGTGAGCATGATCCCATGATTGAACGAGTAGCAGCATTCGATATGTTAAACACATCGCATTTGCCGTGGTAGTAAAATATTTACTGCATTTTGATGACATACAAAAATACTGGTAGTGTGCTCAAGTGTTCCTCTGGTTTTTTCATTTCAACTAATAACCCTGCCGCAATTTGAATTCTTTTGTTTCAAATTTTCGTTAAGTCTCTTAGGCAAATTACGGCAGCCTTACGACAACGACTCACTACTCGACACCCCGTACGTTGCAGTTACGAGTTCGAAAACCTATGGGTATTTTTCCCTTCTGATTATAAATCCCGAAAAAATAATTTTCTAGGACGTCTGGATCAGGAGCTAGAGTCTAGCTGCTAGACATATTGTCAGTTAAATGGGAATTCAAATGGTGTGAGCGAGATCAGTATTGTTGTCTCTCTCACACTAGTGGAATTCTTATTTAACCTAGAACCGGGTCTATCTCCTGATCCAGACGTCCTAGAAATTTGTTTTTTTCTGGAATTGGAATCAGTAGGGAAAAATACCCATAGGTTTCCGAACTCGTAACTGCAGCAATTTTTTATTTACCATCTGTAACATCAGCAATAGTTCGTTAATTTACATGCTCTGACCTACAGGTGCTATTTACCGAAGTCGGTAAATGCAATCTCTACTTGCTAATCATCATATAACTAACAGTAGAGTTTTAAGCTTAAGTTACTAACCTAATTAAGTTGAACATTGCAGACTTTATAGCATATGCATGCATTTGCATTCATTCCACCTGTTCAATATTTTTTATCGTTCCTCTTGAAATGTGCCATTTAAAATCGAAATTTTTTATTTAAGTGACGTTGTTCCTACAAATGTTGTTTTTTTTGGGTAAAATAAACGAATTTTTCATCAGTTTTTTTGAATTATTTTTTCTTCATGGTTTTTATGTTAATGTTTTGTCCACTGTTGCTTGAAATCTATTTTCTTTTAACAATAAAATCACATTCGATGGGTTGCACCGTTTTGGTTGAATATTTATAGATCACTTCACAAGCTGTCAACTTCTGGGACACTTCGTATTTGTAGGAAAAATCACAAAATTTTGGTCAAGTTAGATTACCTTGTTAACATATCAAGTGTCCCAGAAGTTTATGGTTCCGCGAAGTCAAAGTATATTAACATGAAGGTAATGCAACTGTGCAGTTACGCACGGATCCCTAGTTTCAGGTGAATCAGGCCTCGTTATGTAGCACACATATTGAATTGGTTTGCGTTAAGTTGCAGTTAGTGGTAACGGTAAGGTGAATTCGATTTCACACAACCTTTCGGAAGGTGCAACAACTTTAGTCACAAGGAAATATGATGATGACAACAGTACAAAAATGAATTCAGACCTGAAAGACGGGATCCGTAAAATCTCTGATTGCATTACCTTCAGTATTTATACACTTTGTGCGAAGTGCCCTAATAGGTCGTATGGTTGGACGGATAATTTTTACTTTATTTCTTTTTTATTTACTAAAATTCACCCTTTTTTTTGATTAGAAACAATGTGAACAAGAAACAACAGATCTAAAAACGCGACTAACCGCATCCGATGATAGACTAAACGATCACATCGAAAAATCCGAAGTGCTTGTCAGAACGCTTAGGAGTCAGATAGCTGAGTCGAAGGATGAGTGCAGTGCTATGAGTAACATAGTGGAAGAGTAAGTTTTCGGTTTTATTGTTTTTCTTTGTTAATGGAAGTTATTGGAGTCTATTGGAAGTTTACATGAGAAAGTCAAAGGCATTGATTAGAGAAATGATAACAGATGGCGTTGCTGCCGCCTCACCGCAGAGCCATTCCTTATCAATTCTCTGGTATTGATGTGATTGATGTTATTGGTGTCAGTGGCTTTCCATCGCTACAGCAGGAAATGTATACAAGGTAACCAATCTAATCGGCTACAGCTTCAGCATATGCATCGGAATTCCACTGACCCTGACTACAAAGCATGTCACCTTCAGATAATACCGCGTTCGAACAAAGCGATTCAGTTACATTTGCATGACCTGAATTTTTCCTGTTCCGAACCTTGCATTTGACCTGTTCCGGTGGATATTTGAAACGTTTTCGCTAACTTTCGAGATTTAATTGATTTTTGAGATTGACAAAAATCGTGAAAATTCCTGGGAAAATTCATGAAATCTCCAATATTTTCTGTGGTATTTAAACTTTCTGGCAGATCCTATCGAATTGCAAATAAATTTGTGGAGAGCCCACAAAAGTCAATTCAACAATTTGATTTTTTCCCTTTCAGTGAGAAAAAGGAAAGAGCGACGATTTTACTGCAAAACGCCGAAATATCGCAGGAGCTGTCAATTTTGAAACAGGAGCTAAAAAGTGAATCGGCTGAAGTAACCGAACTGAGTGAAACAAATCAAAAGCTGCAACAGTCACTGCATGAGTGGTAGGTTAACACGTCGCTCATAATGAGTTCCTATAACTGAAACCGATTTTCGTTCCAGTGAAACCGAACTATCTGCATTACGTAGCAGAAATGAACAACTGGAGGTGATAGCTAGCGAACAAAAATCAAAAACCGAAATCATTGACGAATTGAACAAAGATTTATCGGAAAAGAACAAAGTAAAAAAACGAAAAACTTTCGTACCCTTACCAGTTCGCGTCTAATGTCCCGTCTCATTTCAGTCAATAAAACTGTTGAAGCAACGTTTGGCTGACTTCAAAAAGACGCTGCAAAACGAATTCAAGGGTAGTGTGAACCATACCACCAGTTGCCTTGATGATAATCCGAGCGAAACAAACCATTCGGATGGAAAAACTGTGTCGATATCAGAAAAGGTGGACAAACCGACGAATCACTGTACCGATACCGCTACCAAAAATCGATCGGTTGTTATGGACGAAGTTAACTTTAAGTACTTAAAGCATGTGATACTGAAATTTCTGACCAGTCGAGAGGTAAGTCATTCGGTTTTCCATTTTTTTTTCTCGATTCAACGAAGGAATTTTAAAATTTCGCCTTGATGAATATTGATGCCAGGTTGAAGCACGCCATTTAATACGAGCGGTCGGAACACTGCTTCAGTTAAGCCAAGATGAGGAGAAATTGCTACATGATACGCTTAGCTTCCGAATGAGTTGGTTCGGCACGCGGCCAGAGTCAAAGCTTCACAATTTTATCTAAGTAGGATCAAGTGGACGACTCTTCGACGACAATAATTTCTTCCCAATTAACGGAAACGATTGTTTTATGGCAAAATGTTTTATTTATTTACAGTTTAATCGGAAAATTTCTTCTTCTTTTTCGCATTTTATTTATTTTCGAGTTAAGTGTTTCCATTTATTTATTTGCTGGAACAGAGTCTTTACTTCATTAAGATTCCGTGATATTACTAAGTTGATTTGCAACATTATAAATGGATGAATAAGAGAATCACTTGTACAGTATTACTACCTTCTACCTACACACACAGATTTTATAAATTAAAAATTGTTTAGTTTTCGATTTAAGCAAAACTTAACGTGTTGAACGTGTACTCCTAATAGCTTTGACCTACACGTGCAATGCATATGACATATTTAATACAAAATCAGGCATTTTTGTGTTTTCCCGCATTTGTTTTATTTGGTGTTTTTATACCGAACCACCATTGGTGGTCCATCAATCAAACCATTCAATAAAGACAATTTTAAATTACAAACCCAAGAGTCCGATTTCTTTCCTCAAATTGAAATCTTTTAACGACAATCCAAGGCATAACGTCAGCTCTTCCACTGTTAGGGAAATTTGTTGGAGTTTACAATATCCGACGCTGTTCCTTTGGATCATCCTCAACGCCGCAAATGATCTGGATGGAAAGTTAAGATCCGAACGAGAGTTGGTGCTTTTATGCATTGAAGCATTTCTTCATTTGAACATTTTGTTTGTTCGTTTAGAGACCTCACTAACAGTGTTTCACGGCTAATAGAAAGTACAGTCTGGACCACCGGCTTAACGTCACTTCCGGACCACGCCTCGAAGTATGCAAATATTCTCTGAGCAAAGCTATATCTCTCCTAAATGTAGGCTGTTGGGTTGTGTCATACCACGGCAGAGTAAAATAAACCAGACAGGAGCGTTTGATTTGACTAGGGATCTAAATTATCTAGCAGCCTTTTTATGCGAATAAAATTATTCAATTTATGCCAGTGTTCATTTTCAGAAGTGTATTAGGTCCCTTTCAAAAATGAATCGCTACCGCCTGGTTTATTTTACTCTGCCATGGTCATACGAGTCATTCAGTGTGTTTAAAGTCGCCACCAAACTCACTGCAACTACCCAGATTATGAAGCTTGAGTGACGTTTAGGACGTTACCAATGCGATGTAATCGCTAGAAAAATTCTATGTTGAATCGTCTAAAGGATTCGAACCGGGATCATTTTGGTGGAAGGCTAGTACGTAAACACTGAGTCATACCGTTCAACATTACCACGTAGTATCGGCTAGAGGTCACAGACGTTGTAACTTCCGTCAGTGAAACCTGGGATTTACCAGTAAATCAAGAAAATTGACTGAGCTGATTTTAAAGAAAAATTCCCTCTCAATCTGCGGACCAGGAATGGATGATACGTATAGAATCAGGACAAATAGTGAGCTCGTGGAATTTTTTTTTACAGAAGTTTTTTATCTATCAATGTGTGAAGGTATTTTTATCGCAATAGCCGAGGTCGACAAGACGTGTGCAATGAAATACAGCGTTTTTTGCAATTTAGGTGAAAAAATTAACTAATTTTGTACCAAAAATTCAAATGTAAACAGAAATTCATTTCAACGATCAAAAAGGCTGTATTATAATACACATTCGTAATACACGTTTCGGTGTCGGGGGTTCGAATTCTGGTCTATACAAGATTTTTATTTAAAAAAATTTAGTCTTCGTTGAAGGTAATAGATTCTATAGCGTGCGAAAATAGCATTTTACATGACTAGGGATAAAAATATAAAAGAAAGGAAGAGTTATCGTGTTAATTTTGTTGATCCGAGGCGTAGCCGAGGCCAATATACATAAGAAAATGAGACTTTTCATTTTGATCTCTAGTTATGTGATAGATTTTACATGCTGAGGACGTTGAAAGTAGTGCTTGAATCATGAGAAGTACGGTTTTCGACGCATGTAGCATGTTAAAAAAATTATTTTACTGTGTGCGAGTTTCAGCTGCTTTAGATTGTTATATCAATAGAAAAACCGCTGAAAGATTAAAACAAGTGAATGTGTAAAATATAAATTCGTTCACTGTATCATGAAACTGTAGAAAATAGGTCAAGTTCTCTTCAGTATATTACTGAATGATCTGGTGTGTGGAAATTCTAAATTAAGAGATCAGCCGAAAATGTAACTGTCATTTTCGCTCTACAGTCTTTTCAGAGCCTAGATTTATTCCACCTAAAAAGCCTTTAATCAAATATATCGACGCCTGACATACATATTTGGCAAAGTATTGATAGAACCAACACACTTCAAGCATGAGTGGTACTCTAAATAGACTTTAACGAAATTTTCATAAACTACTCATTTCTCAGTTTTCTCAGAGCTGGAGTACATGAAAACCAACAATCGATACATGGTTGGTTAATACATGTTATAGAAACATAGATCAAGACTAGCAAAATGTCAAACAATAGAAGCACTTCAACAATATCTGTTTTCAACGTATTACTAGGTATAGATACTGCCAAAATGCCAAACGTAATTTTATAAGTTTCTACTGTACTCAAATTTAGGTAGCCGAAGCGACAGTGACCTCATATATTGTGAGGAAAGTTACTTTTACTACTCATATCGTCAACAAGTATTTTATAAGACCTTTGTCGACCTGACTGAAAATTATATTTTTTTACTTTTGCGTCTGTGTAAGAAATTGATGGTTTCCCGCGCGCCCGTAACGAAATTTTTATCATTTTAAAATTGAAACGCTGTATAATTTGATGCCACGAATTCGATCATTGTCGTTTGAGTGGAAAATTTTTAGCAACCAATTGAGTAAACAAGCGATATTTTCGAAAAAATTGCATGTAAATTAAAATTAATTCCAATTTGTATTCTGAAAAACATTTGCACGTAATTTGTTTCACTGTTTCACCTAGACTCAACACAAAATGAACAACAATATTTGGTGATTTTAATTCTATTTTTAGAATCGAAATTTCCCGTGTCTCGCTAGCAGGGGCTATTTAGTTGAATTTTCAGCGAATTTTGGCGAATTTGGAGAATTTGACGAATTTTGGCGAATTTTGACGAATTTTGGCGAATTTTGACGAATTTTGGCGATTTTTTGTGAATTTATACATGATTTTAAGAAATTTCAAAGAATCGTAGAGCTTAGTTACATATTTTTGGCCAAGACATTCTAGAAATCTATTTTTAACCGGGAAGCCATGATGGCTTTTTTTTGGAAAAACGATGAAAAATGTCCTAATTTTGTGAATTTTACATATATATTTGTGAATTTGGTAGATTCTTGCATATTTTTGTTATGCTATATCACAAAACTAGCAAAATATTTCAAAAAACATAAATTTGGAAGAAAATTTTCAAAATTTGAATTTTTTAATTTGGGAGAATTTCGGCGAATTTCGACGAATTTTGGCGAATTTTGGCGAATTTCGGCAAATTAATTCAACTAAATAGCCCCTGCTTGCTAGTCGTGACGACCAAAAAGATTTACAATTATTTTGTACGCTAGTAAATTGTAGTCCAGGTAATATAAGATGGGGTCAATGTTCGAGTCTCCGGAGATGTATCAGTGTAGGGACACGTATTATATATATATAGCGTTTGAAAGGTCTTGGCCTGAGGAAGTCAAAACAGGTGTCAGGTCGTCTCTAGCCATCCTTAGTTGCTGGTAGCAGGTGGTCAAACATTACTCATTTCAAATCATGTGGCAAATGTCTTACAACAATTTTGCTAATATCCAGACTAAATCAATCTGCACATGTCAAGGCTGAACGCATGAAAGTCCTTGAAAATAATGGACACACGCAAACAATAAAAAAAGTATTTTTAAACTGAACATAAAGAAAGGGTTTCTCACAATGAATACGGTGTAGAAAGTAGATCATTGCATTGTAACGATTTACCATTTACGTAATTGTAAAGATCAATATTTGCGGGAAAATGTTACACGGATGATAATTTAATGTTTATTTATGTCATGCTTTCAGTATATAAGCTTAGGGACGATCGGAAACGCATTATTCAACTAAGTTGATTACTCCAATTAACAAGTACTTGAAGCGCAATGAAAACTACGAAAATTGCACTATGCCTGCTAGTACTGTACCAGGTATAGTTTTTATAGTCTAATTTTACTAAAAACTTCATTTTACGATTATATTAAATGTTTTGCTAGGTGCTAAGCTTAACGACCGCTATTCCGCGACCTGAGGATCCACCAAAGAAAGATCCACCAAAGAAAGATCCACCAGAAGAAAAACCCGGAGCAGAAGAACCTGGAGCAGAAGAACCAGGAGCAGAAGAACCTGGAGCAGAAGAACCTGGAGCAGAAGAACCTGGAGCAGAAGAACCTGGAGCAGAAGAACCTGGAGCAGAAGAACCTGGAGCAGAAGAACCTGGAGCAGAAGAACCTGGAGCAGAAGAACCAGGAGCAGAAGAACCAGGAGCAGAAGAACCAGGAGCAGAAGAACCTGGAGCAGAAAAACCAGGAGCAGAAGAACCTGGAGCAGAAAAACCAGGAGCAGAAGAACCCGGAGCAGAAGAACCTGGAGCAGGAGGTAATGGAGCAGAATAACCTGGAGCAGAAGATCCACCAGCAAAGTAGTTTACTATTTGAAAAAAATAAAAATAAAATAAATTCAAAACATTTGAAAAAACTCACAAAATTATGCCGAAAATTAACTGAAGAATACAACACCAGTCATTCTCCGCGCGAGTAATCCATTCCATCTTCTTTCACACTTAACTGATTTGCATAATTTTGATAACTTTTGATTCATATCGTCGATCTATAAGCTGTAATACAACATCTTAGTATCCACACATCCATAAATGTACCTAATAAGTCGTTCCCAACCCTAAAAAAACACTTAGCCATTGCGGACCTCTACTACTCGAAAATAGTACCAAACATTGAAAAATATGTAATTTTTCGAGGTAAATTAATTTTGAATTTGGCTTGAAAATGATCGTGAGGACCAGACATTTCTATTTCAAAGAAGCTTTTTCTCGATTTCACCAAAAAAATGCGTCACAAGTTGACTTTGAATTTTCATATGGTTATTCTTAAATTATTCAAAATTTTAATTCAGGATTTCTAAGAGAATTTAATTCCAAAAATAGGCTATGGAGCAGTTAGGTTTGCTCAACTTCTGCCACTTGTGGCGCATATTCTGAGGCAAAATTTCTTTTAGCTCTAGCCAAGGCAGCTGCCTTGCTCTAGCACTAGCGATATCACCTTCAAAAGTTTTTCGGCTGATTCAAGGAGCTCAAATACTCAAAAGTATTTAGAGATGATAAATGATGGTCATTTCCCAAATTTTGCTAGTTTTCGGTGCCTAGTGTCTTCTGAGGTATTTTTGCCTTAGGCTTGTGAAAAAGAATGTAATTGAATTTACATAGCAATTACTCCTGGGGAGATAGGTAGATACAATTTGGTGTACGTTGTAGTTCAAAGAAATTGTCTTACATTCAAAAGTGTTCCCGATTATGACTTTTTCAAAACGTTTCTCACTTCTAAGACTAGTAGTTCATATAAATCGACATGAAAAATATTATGTTGTAGCTTCTGCTGATGTATTCACGTTCTTGGTTGTAAAATTCTCAAGAAAACTGCTTCAACGAAAAATGAGCTTTGAAATATTTTACAAAAAATTTGTCAAAACAATTGTTCAATTTGTTCTATAATGGATCTTATCAGGATTAAAAACAAATAGCAGTTGTTTGGACAAGTTTTTTGTAAAATATTTCAAACCTCATCTTTCCTGGAAGCAATTTTCTTGAAAACAAGTCATCTATTCTTTTTAAAAAAACCTAGGCCCTACTGTGATTTCCTGAGCCTCTGAATATTTTCTATGTTCATGCTAGAAGTAGTAAACACCTTAACTATACGATACGTAAAGTGAAAAATCAGTCAGTCAGTCAGTAGGAACAAACCATTAAACTCCTCCAAAGAATGAATTCAGTCGGAAATAAACAAGCACCTTAACTATACGATACATGAAGGGAAAAATCACCTACAGTCGGAGCCAGTGAAATTTCAACATGAATCCTGATAACCAACCATTTTGTTTTGTTTCTAGCGAGTTAATTATGTACGACAAATTGTGGACAGATTCTTCCACAACTTCATTTTCGCGTAAGGATCAATAATGTATCATTGGAAGAAAGTACTGTAGAGTTGCCATATTAGGGGTCATATGTTTGTCAGTATCGGCCATCATAAGTCGGCCATACATAAGTCATTCTATAAACAAGTTACATTTAATAACGAAGTGGATTATGATAGGGCAAATTTTGGACATTTAGTTAGGCTGAATTTGTGTTTGCAGCGTTGTCTACCAAAAAATTAGTATTTCGACTTTGTACTACTAAACTGTCATAATACTAAGTTTTCATTGTCTAAAAAATAGGAATATTTAAGTACATTTGTTTGGCATAAACCAACGCACTGACAAGCACCGAAGCTGACTTTTCGTTTCAGCCCTCTATTTGAGTGACGTCAAAGTCAGCTTTGGTGCTAGACAGTGCGTTGCATAAACCCATTCGCGACAAATATACAGCTTCAGCAAGTTACTAAAATGTGGCGTTTCCCAATTTAGCACATGTCTACTGCTCCCGAATTGAGGTAGCACAAATTCTAAAATTTAGTCGGACATTAAGGACAAATTCAGGACATTTAATTGGTAACGGCCAGGTAGCAATCAGAAAACAGATGTCAATTTGTAATCACGGCAGAATAAAATAAACCAGGCAGGAGCGGTTCATTTTCGAAACGTCAAATAAGGGCATGATAATGAACTCAAATGAACACTGACATAAATTGAAAAATTTTATTCGCAAATAATATAGGGCTACTAGATTATTCAGGTTCCTAGTCAAATCAGCGCTCCTACCTTCTTCGACTTTTGAATTATACAATTATTATACAAGAGCTGAACATCTCAAGCTGGTCGACAAAGACAATACCTTTGTATCGAAAACAATTCAAAGGCAAGCTACATTATACAGTGCACACATTCGATTCGTTGTTTATTAGTTGTATATCACGAAAGTATCGACAGATGCTGAGGAAACCCATCATAAAACAATAATCATCTTAATAATATTTTCGTTGTAAAATATCATCTGTAAAATTCTCGTCAGCATATTTTCTTGGTTAAATTTGATTGACGTTTAGGCGTTAACATTTCTTCTTTCGAGGTTTTTGTGGAATACGTACATTATGATGCTTATTGCAAGGCTGTACACTTGGGGAGGTCACGTGGATGCAGATATGCGGAAACACACAAAACTTGATAATTCCATACATTTTCAGAGTAGGAAAATTCTTAAATTTGACAGCCTCGTTGACAACTTCATAGTATATGACTTCTTTTTATGTGTTCCCGCGTTTCTAAAAAAACTGGCGATCTGCGTCACCTCCCCAAGTATACAGCCTTGGCTTATTGTGCTACCGCCTTTTTTGAATCATTGAGTAAGGTATATGAAGTAAGGGTGCATATTCTACCCTGGAATCCCACCAAACTAGAAAACCTCAAGAGACAAAAAAAAAACAAACAAAAAACATTTAACGTTTCATTATTACGTTAGTTGTTCTATTACTAAATTCCAAAATAATTTAATTTAATCGAAAATATTATTTTACTTTTTCAACTTCTTTCTGGATTTCTCCAATGTAAGACGAAAATTTTGTTGACTTTTCAACGATATTCAACGGGCTTATTGTACATTTGCTGGCCAATTTTTCGGTCACTTCATCTACAGAACTAAATAGTATATCCGCCTGACTCTTGATTTCATTCCATGCAAACAACATGTCATTCTCATTCGGATTATGGCCGCAAATCACAAATCGAATCATTAATTTATCGTTAAATGTGGCATGAATCATGTACAACTGTTTCCTAGCGGTAATTCGCTCCAATAATTTCTTCGTTAAACTACAATCACCTTTCAACCGAAAGCATACCAATGCCAATGTCCGTTCACAGACAATTTCGAAGCGCGGATCACTCCTTACTAAATTTTCAAACATCTGCGCCAATCCGATTTGTCCTCTGATGTGTGCTCTCAATTTTTCAGCTCCCATCGTTCTCAGTACAATCCACACCTTCATCGATCGAAATCTTCTACCCAAATTGATCGACCAATGGCGAAAATCCGGCGCTCGATCTGATGCTCCCTGATGCTTATGGTCCAAATAGATACGATGTACTGTAAATGCATCCACAACAGCATTGGAGTTCTTGAACCACATAGCGCAACAGTCAAAATTGACCATCATCCATTTGTGTAAATTAAAGTTGAACGAATCAGCCCATTCAATGCCCAACATCATTGATCGGTTTTCCGGGCAACATAAAGCAGCTCCGGCGTATGCGGCATCAATATGTAGCCACACATCGTTTTCCTGGCAAACTGGTCCGATTTCGGAAACGTTATCAAACGAACAAGTGCCCGTTGTGCCAAAGGTCGCTACACAAATAACCGGAAATTTTCCATTCGCCAAATCCTCGTCAATTGCCGCTTTTAACAATTTCCCAGTCAATCTATTGTTGCCATCAGCTTTGATGAGTTTCATTGGAACGGCGGCTAATTTTCCAGCTTTTTCTATTGCACTATTACTCTGATCGCTAGAGTATGCAACCAATTTTCCTCGAATTTCACTTTCTGTAAGATCCGGATACTTTTTCTGAAATCTTTGAACTGCCTGTTCGCGTGCAGTTAATACAGCAATCAAAATCGCTTCGCTTGCAGCTCCTTGAATTACGCCCCCACCACATTTACTGGATGATTTTAAAAAAGCGTCCGGTAATCCTAAAAATCGGCCCAACCAATCCATCATAATAACTTCCAATTCGGTGTGGGCAGGACTACAAATCCAACTAAAACCAACTGTGCCAAAAGCGGCTGAGATCATCTCTCCTACAAATCATGAATTTGATGTTAATGAATTCGTTGTCGACCTTCGTGACATATTTTTGGCCGAAACATTCTTCAAATATATTTTTTACCGCGAAGGTAAATGATGACTACAAATGTCCAAATGCACTAAAATGTAGATCATGTTGCCTTCTACACTTTTTATGTTAGCACAAAAATGAGCCATCGTGGTAAAAAATGATTTGAAGGAAGTCTTGGCCAAAAATATGAAACGAAGTTCTAAAATAACTGTAATTTGAACATACCTATGATGGATGGGTAAGACGTCGGTGCTGGATAAAATGCATGAAAATTGGGTGACTGCCTGAAAATTCGTTTGATAAATGGTTTTTGCATTTAACGAAAGGGTTAAAATATAAAAAGAAGACAAAAAAAAGGGAAATCTGCTACAAATTTTTCATTTGAAACTATTGTGCCATCACATTGCTCCTGTACTAATGCTATAGTTATTTGTTCAACTAGGAAAGAAAAGTGTGTTGTTTATGGCCAGAGCGTAGCGAGTCATAAAGACATCTGTAAAGTCAAATAGTCACGAAAAGTGGCGCAAACTCGCAAAAAGTCGTGAAAAGTGAGTGAAAGTGATCTATTTAAAAAGTCATGCAAAGTCAATATCCTGGCCGCCATTTCTCGAAGTAGTTTTCCCCTCGCTACACTGTAACGTTGCATTTATAAAAAAAACATCATCCATACTTCTCCTCCTATATTATGTCCCTAAGCCCTAACACGTTCCACGAACATTTCGTAAAATTTTACAATCAACTCATAAAATTTCGTAAATAGCTTACCAGTGTGTCATTCCAGGCATTATAACTCGTTCAATATCTTCCATAACACGTTTCCAGTCTTCTGGTTGTTCAGGAAGTTCCTCTGGTATTAGTTTGTGGAGATAGCCAGGAGAAACGGAGGGAAGCACAGGTCTGTTGATAAGCAAAAAATTCGATTTTAGAAATGTGTTTCGATTTTTGAAGAATCTTTGAGAATTTCGAGCTTAATTTTAATCCAAAATACGTAATATGTTTGTTTGTATGAGTAGAGCAGCTGAAAAACTGTTGAAGCAAATCATGTCGAAATTTCACTAAAGTCGACTGTCTTAAACAATCAGTTATATTAGTATGTTAGTTAACGCGCCATTGAGCCTGAAGTTATGTTTGTTTGGTGACGAAACACACTCCAAGAATGGGCAAACGAATAAATTTTATTAACTGTCATTTGGCCCCTTATTTTAATTCTGTTCTTATTCCACTTTTATATTTCCTTCAAAGTTTTAGGAGGTAATTGAGGTGTCGAAATAAGTAGTCAATCGACAAGGAATACTAAACATTATCCTATCTGTGAATTCATAGAAAATCAGCCTATCTTTTCATATAAAGTTGTGACGCAGTAGCACCTTACAAGCTAAATATACATATATATGACAAATTTTGACTTCTGCGTCGAAAACACCACTCTTGAAAACTCTCGTCTGGTGCTTGTTTCAGTCTGTAACTACGCATTTTCGTGCTACATGCGTCGAAAACCGTACTTTTCATGTTTAAAGCACTTCTTTCGACGCCCTCAGCATGTAAAATCCATTACATAACTCGGGATAAAAATGAAAAGTCTCGTTTTCGTGTGTTTATTGACCTCGGCTTCGCCTCGGATCACAAAATTCACACGAAAACTCTACTTTTCATCCTTTTATCCCTAGTCATGTAATAGTATTTTACATAACAAGGGATAAAAAGATAAAAAGTAGAGTTCGTGTGATTTTTGTTGATCCGAGGCGAAGCCGAGGTCAATAAACACACGAAAACGAGACTTTTCATTTTTATCCCGAGTTATGTAATGGATTTTACATGCTGAGGGCGTCGAAAGAAGTGCTTGAAACATGACAAGTACGGTTTTCGACGTATGTAGCATGTAAAATACTATTAAATTAGGGGCCTACTCGACGCAGTAGTCAGAATTTTTCTGATAAGTTTAGTTTTTTTTTGTTGGCGTAGTAAAACTTCGGGACCAAAATAAGAGGCTTTTTGACCGTTAATTTTGTTTTTGTTATGTGGCAACTCACAGGTGCAAAAACGCAACTTTTCACATTTAAAAAACAAAATGCTCTCACCTGTCGCGAATATTTTCTAGATAATCCGCTATAAAATCGATAGTAGCACGACCAAATTCTCGAAACTCATCAGCATTCATGTTGCCAAATTGCAATTTTCGATTTAAAAAATAAATAAATTTTCTTCACACGTTATTTAACACATGATATAAGTAAGCGTTTAGCACAAGGACATGAGTTGTTTGATAGATCCTTAATCCTTAGTAAATCCACAAGAGTTTAGTGACACTATTCAAATTTATTTACTTTCCACGTACACAAATTTGATTACTTTTGGACAGCGAATTCATTCACACTCTTCACTATCCAAAAGTCGACTGAAAGTAATTATTTTATATTTAAATATGTGATCACTACCTGAGTTTGAAATGTTACTACTTATGCATTGCACCAAATTTTAGATCTAAATTATTGTCCACACATTTTCGCATAACTACAAAATTTAGAATGATTGAAATTTAAGCGGAAATGTGCATTCGCTTCAAGTTTTATTAACAAAAAAATATTTTGTAAAATACACCTTGGCTTAGTGTAAGCCTACGAGCGACTTATTGCTTAGTAAGACGCTTTTTATTTCTAATGTAACTTCTTAGAAGTGCTGAGTTTTGTGGATATTTTTTTTATTATGAAACGTACGAATAAACACAATTGAAGGTCTAATGATGATTTGCAGAACAATTTTTGTATCAAAATATCCCCGTTCCCATATAACTTTTCATTCAACCAAAATTATTCAAGAAGCCGTCGGCAAAATTGTAACATTTTATTCACTTGACTGTTAAGTCAAGGGTCTTATGTCAGAAAATGTGAAATGTATGAAATGTTGGCACAAAAAAAAAACAACGGACCATGTCTTGAATAACTCTGATGCGACTTTGGAAATTTTGATTTTAATGGACTTGAATAAAATTTCTGATGTCAAGTCTTCAGATGGACAATATCGGACTAATGATCAGCGGATTAGTAGACAAAAAAATCTCTGGAAATAAATTTAAGTCAAGGGACCTGACCCACCCAAGTGGTGCAGCCTAGTAGTTATTTACTGTTGACATAATTGTTGTCTTCATTGACGGGTTTCGTATTCGCCAATATCAATTAAATATTTATGTAAGCAATTCGGATTTTTGCGTTGTTATGCTAAAATTACATTTTATTGAGTAAGCACAAGATGCACCACTTTCCAATATATATAAATATAAACCAAATACATCTCCATCGTAATCGTAAAAATATGTCGTGGAAAGCCCTCAGGTAAATATAGTACACCAAAATATTTGAAAGAGAAAGTTCATTCATTTTAATTGTCAGGGGCTAAGTGCAAGCAAGTAATGCACAAATATTACAAATAAATAAACAGAGGGGAAAATAACTAGACAAAATCGTGTACCACGCAATTTCCTCTGGTGGTTTGCTTTGGTTTGATACATCTTTTATAGAAAATACAACTGCTAAATAGTTTGGCTGCAAGTTGTATGGAAATAAGAATGCCCTTCAAGCATGTACTCTAAATAGAGTACTGAAACTGGACAATGTAGCGAACCAATTTTTACACCAATTTTTCATCCCAAATAGTACTCCATTTAGCAGCTGTCATCAAAAACACTTTTGCTTGAAGTGCGTTGAAATAAGTATAAAAATTACTTTTTTGATGAGTTTTCTTTGTTCCATTGCCTTCCATCTACCGTCCACAAGTGATACAACTTATCATGTTCAGACTTAACCTCACCAAAGTCTCGTTAAATATTTATTCATTTATCCTTGAAGATGATAATATCGCGAAATGCAAATAAAGCGATCATAGTATGCTCGGTCGTATTAGTAGCATATTAGGCAGTTCATTTTATTCCCTTTGTTGCCGTATAATTCATCTTACTGGGCTCATCTTCTCCTCGTATCATTGTCCTTTTCTCGAACATAAAACACCCTTTACAGTGCTAGCATCATATTATATATTATGCACCTGTTGCCAAGATTGATATTTTGTCGTGTAGGATATTATTGCCCTAGCCGAAGGCGTGGGCCATAATGCCTACACGTCAAAATAACAGTCTGGCAATAGGTGCATATCATATTTTATCTGTCGAGAACAGATATATCGAGATAAACAAAAACTCCCTAGAGGGATAAGCTCGAGATTATCGTTCTAGACAGATAATAAATATTATGCACGTATGACAAAGCGGTCGAGGCTTGCCGAGACGGCTTGTCATACGTGCATATTCTTTTTTATCGCATACGCGGTGTGATTCCCCGAAAAAATTATTCACCTAGGATATATAAACAAACATTATACTTCTGTAAATTGTCAAAGTGTCATTCGCATATCTTGTTGTCTCGTTTTCGCTTATGCGATAAAAAAGAATATGCACGTATGACAAGCCGTCTCGGCAAGCCTCGACCGCTTTGTCATACGTGCATAATATTTATTATGTACCTAGGTGAAATAATAGCAGTGAAAAAGTGCAATTATTGGACATAACCAGCATTAGCTAAGGTTTTTGTACCATTTTTGAAATTTGAGTTAAAAAAGCATAAAAATCCTGAGTATTTTTATGTGCGATAGAGCAGAATTTTGGTCAGTAGAAAAACACCTAGAAAGAGAAACGTAACACAAGTCCTTGTGCATAACTCCAAACTACCGGAAATTATAGTACCAGCCCAGACCTGTCTAAAGTCCACACGTGTTCTGAAAATTTTTGTTGTACATTTTTTCCAACATATAACAATGAAATTAGCTCCTGAAAGTACTTCACCTCAGCTTTCCAACGAGCTCACTCCCACCTGCACCGGTCATGTATAGGGCCATTAAATCAGTCTAAAAAAACAACCTTTTTTGACCTCTGGAGATCTTCCACCAGCAACCAGGTGTAGCTCGAGACTGTCTGAGGCCTGTTTTGAGGTCTCCTGGCAAAGGCATTTCAAACCATGTGTATCCATCCCAAACGAAATGGGTCCGATTTTAATAGGTGGTTTTTAAAAGAATCCCTCACAACATAAGCACTACTTAGGAAAAATATGACAAAAATAACGTTGCACACAGTGCATCGAATACGCTCCCTGAATTGCATATATTACAAAAGAGGATGTAGATTAGATGTAAAAATTGTAAGAAAGTGTACTGAGTTGTGAAAACTTGATATTCTCGCTGCATCCCGGGAAACTCGTTTCCGTCAAAGACAGTAGTCTTTGCGAGTAAAATATACTGCCCAATGGTCGGAGATTGTTATTTAAACTTGAGTGGTTGCGTTCTCGCCTTCAGCTCGAGCTGCAAACGCCCACTCACTCATCAAAATAGAATCTCTAAACCAGTACTTCAGTAGAACAAATTGTCTGGAATAAAAACTAGAGAAACACTTGTGAAATGTTAAAGCACACAACCTGTAAAATAAACTCCGATCTTTATTTCGCATGTATTAATATGCATAAATATACAAAATTGAATGCATTGTGTGTGTTTTAACTCACACAAAGAAATCATGTCACTATCTATACGAATGAAACGCAATGTGGACTATGAGTTCATTAGCCTCCAATCTCCAAGAGTGCTAGGATTTTAGCGGGACAGTGATCTTTTGCCATAGTCAAGATGAAAGCCCTACGAAGTAAATTTCTCTAGCTTTCGCGGATGGCGTGCTGTTTCCATGTGAGGTGACTGTCGCGTTGTTTCGATGTTTTATTCATATGTTCACGTCATCATTGCACAGAGGTTGATTATAAAAAAAAGAACATTTCCGAAAGGAATGGTCCATAAACGACGTCCACCGTTTTTCGAGATTTTTTAGATTCCCATCACTTTCCAATACCTTAAACATGACAGTCCACCTTGACCAGAAACTCCATTTCGCCATCACGGTGGACGTCGTTTATGGACAACCCCAAATCTTTTTGAGTGATCTCAAAAACGCGTTGCCCTCACCTCTGTTTACTGGATTGATAAAGATTGACCCGTCGATCGACGAATTTCCAGTGCAACATTTTCAAAAGATGGGAAGCAGTTTCGCTCTACTGAAGGAATCGAGACAATTTTGCATATAAAATCGTGATGAAAAAGAAAATTAATTTTTATTAGCAAACACTTGGTTATTACAATTCTGAAGCGCTGATTACACAACTTAAACCGAACCAACGTTCTATTTGTTGATACACTTAGAATCCGTCATCATCATCTTCAGCCATTTCCTTAGCCAATTCCAAGTCTTGTTGTTCACGTTCTCGGCGCTCTTCTGCACTCTCCAAATCCTTGCCGTACGACTTGGGCGGGTAACGCATCGCCTTCACACTTTGATTGTGCAAATCCAAACAGAACGATATTCGCTGATGGAAAGCGAGCTGCGGCTCACGCGTACTGTAAATATCGGTGCTTTCCTTGCTGCGCATGTATCCCTTTTCCGGATCCAACGATGCTTCAATGACACCATCTCGGATTGCTTTGGCCACAATAAACTCAGCATCTTCGGCTGAATCCAATCCAAGCTTCTTAGCAATGTCTTGCGGTGAGATGCGGGAATACGATAAACCAATCGAACGAATGGCCGTTTTGATGACATTGTGACGCAATCGAATAATTAGCGTGTAGGAGTTGTCCTGTTGAAACTTGGGACTGAAATTCTCTAACACTTCGCCGAAACGTTGCAAATTGCCCATACGAACCGCTTGTGTTAGCTGAAAGTATGGAGCCAGAGATCGTCTCAACGGCGCTTGTCTAAATATCTGACGTTCGGGAATATTTCCAAGAAGCAGCTCTACGACGATGATCAATTTTTGGACAGTTTGACGGAATCCAATCGCAGCGTTTTGTGGTGCCTTTCGAAGAGCTTGCACCAAGTGTTTATGGGCAACACTGTACTCAAGTTTGGCGCCTTTGATACGACCCAAGTAGTAGAGGAATCGGGCCCATTCGTTGTTGCTCGCCGTTTCCGGGAACACCGATTTTTTAATCAACTTGTCCGCCTGATCGTACAGCGAATAGTGTAGATAATTGCGCAACAAGCAGTTGATGATGACCGCCTGGCCTTCGAAATCGTTTCTCAAAGTAGCTGTTCGAAGGCGTGAGTGAAGGAAATTCCGAATGTTTTCGAGGCTTCCATTTAGTTCAGCGACACGAGAGTGATAAAAGTAACTTTTCGCTGCGATTAAATCCAAGGTTCGACGATTCTGCGAAACCGTTTTCTTCATCAATATATCGGTGCACTGCTGGGCTTTTTGTAGTTGATTGTTATCGATTAGCAGCACCAAAATTAACAAGTTCAAATAGGCGTCGACTTCTGGCAATGGACTCTTTGTAACGATTCTGCCACGGGCTACTTCAGGTTCGGCCGCTGCAATTGGATCAACAAAACTCAGCATAACATCCTTTTCCGGTCCAGCGGGATACAGATTATTGACCAAACTTCTCAGCACGATCGCATTCATCTTTCGTCGAGTGTTCGGTAATGATCTGAGAACACGTAAAATGAATCTGGGCTCTTTGCTGACCACAGCCTTTTCAATTTGTCGGACGTGATCTCGAATCTCTTGAACTGACAACAAATCAGCATCTTTCTTCTGCGTTTCTGGATCGTCGACTACACCATCTGCATTCTCCATTTCCACATCCTGAATCTCCGATTGACCACCCATTGCTCTTCTTTGTTTTTTAAAATTAGAAGCGAATTTTCTTTATTTTATTCGTCCGACTTGATACGGTGCCTTTTAAAAGCTGTCAAAAAATTCTGCCGAGTAATGCGAGCAAAATAATACAATGGCTTCGGTTTCGATTATCGAATTGTGAATGAGTACGTTTTATGTGTAGAGGATTTGATGATTTGTGACAAGGTCAGTGTTGACACAACACCTATATAAAGTCTAATAAGATTATCTTGTGGAGCCGTTGACCTCACGGTCTTCACAAAATTGTATCACTCATTATTGTCATTTCACTTCAAAATTATACTTTTACGATTTTTGCAAAAACATCTCCGCAATATAAATGACAATTAAATAGTGAACGTGGTCAGAAAATCTGCAGAGAGTGTAGGTGCGACGCTGCGGAGTATTATTATGAAACAGAAAGAAATAATTTGACAAGTACCACAAGGTAAGCTATAATTAAATGGTCTTCGGTCTTCTCACTCACATCATAACATTTTGAAAGAGAAGCAAATACTTTGACAAGGCAAGCTATAATTAAATCGGTCTTTGGTTTTCTCGCTCTGATCATAACGCTACAGTGTTAAAAGAGAGTCGAAATTTTGACATATCACCCATCGAGCTCAGTTAAATTAACTGGTTTTTTCCCTTGTTTTTAACGCTCTTTTAACACTGTATAGAACTGCAATATATTGTTTAAGCAGAGAGTTTTTTGACCAATTAAGTGTAAGTGATCTCGGGGTATAGCTGTCAAAACAGGAGGCAAAATTTGAATTTGTTTTGGATTTTGCAAACAAAATTAAATTAAAATTTAAGAAAGACAAATTCAACTGAATGAAAGATTATAGTTTACTATTAAGTTGTTTTGAAGTCAAACACACTACATCTACATGCAATTAAAACGAAGAAAACTCAAAATTGTTTTCACATGAAAACATACTGCCACGCAAATTCAAATTTTCAGCTCACTTTATTGTGACAGCTATACCCCGAGATCAGTTATATTTCCTCTACTTAAACACCGTATAGACGGTTATGATGAGAGAGAAGGAATTCTAATTTAGATTAACTTGCCTTATATGAAAAGATGAAAAGTTATAAGTAACTGGTCTTCGGAAGTTTCGAATCGGAACTTCGGCTCTGATCATAACAGTCTCTAGCATTAGCATATAAGACGCATTGTAAATTATGGTCCTGCCAATCATGGATTGTCAATCATGACTCATGATTCATGAGTCGTATATCATTTTTTTTCCCCAATATATCTGAATAATGCAGCGACCAATCGATTTCTCCTCATCCTCAATTTGTCAATACGAATCGGATCTTGCTAAAACATTTGAAAATTTAAAAATAATTCAAATTGAAAATCTATGATAATGTTACTTCCCACTCAATTTCACATACACTCTGAATTTAGTCAAGTATAGAGTATTATGATGAAAGAGAAAGATATATTTTGACAAGTACCACAAGGCAAGTTATAATAAACTGATCTTCTGTCCTCTCGCTCACAACGTAATATGTTGAAAGAGAAGCAAATACTTTAACAAGTACCCAAGGCAAGTTATAATTAACCAGTCTTCGGTTTTCTCACTCTGATCATAATAGTTTATGGTTTAACGAAGAAAATCGTCGTTAAAGTCGTTATTCGTAAGATGAATATTGTTTTTGAAACGTCATATCAGAACACAAATTTAGCCAAGATTTTGTGCGGAAATGTGCTTCTTGTGTTTGTTTAACGGTGCACTTAGCGGTTGTCTTAAAATATTCGTTAAACCCACCGAAATATTTTCGTTTGGTGTGATGAGAGTAAAATGTGGAAACTGTTATCGCCACTACCGCAAATATCAACGATTGCGCAGCCTTCAAGTCGTTTTTTTGAGCTTCAAAATTTATTAAAAAAACCGATCACTTGTTAAGAACTTTAAACTTTCAAACACATGTCCATATGAAAATATTGTTTGGTGAAGTGACAGAAATAGTGCTCGAATCCAAAATCTAAAAAATTACGTTTCGACGGAAACGCTTTAGTCTAAATGTGTGTACGTTTCCGGTAAAATAAGCTAGTGCGTAAGTTACCATTTTTAAGGAGCTTTAAAATACCGTTAGTTAGAGGTGTGTCACATTTCTTATTGTTAACATCTACGTTACATGAAATTTGTCGATGCGTATGTGAGCCTCTCCTCTTTTCAGCTACTATTCAAAACTATTCCAACTAATCCACAATAAATTACTATTTTGACATCAGACGGTTGGATCGATTTTTTTAGGCAAAATACTTGATCAGCCGGGGTTCTAGGGCATCTCTTTAATACAAAAATGTTGCGAGAGTGAATGCATCACACATTTTTTATGACTTGCGAGAGTTGTTATTAGCTAACATCATCAAGGTTATAAATTTTAAGTTGTTCTATTTTTACTCCGAATTGGGTTGTTTGATATTTTAATTGTAAAATTGGTTCTTTCGGTGCGACTCTAAGAGCATCCTCAAGGTTCAGTTTTATTTTTCTATTTGTTGGAAAACAGAAGAAATTTTACTGTCATCTGTCAAATTTGAACCAAAAATATGAAACTTGGCCAAAATTTTATTGTTTTGGTTCAAAAGTGGGCATCAATGAAACTGTTGTAAAAGTTACAAATTCTTTGGTTTTTACCGTTTGGAAAAGAGTTGAAATAAACCATAAATAGATTGTGGAAATTGTTATCGTCACTACCGCAAAAATCACCGATGGCACTGACTTCGAGCAATGAAAGTAGATAAGTAGATCCATTTACTTTCATTGACTTCGAGTCGGTCTTTTGAGATACGAAATTCAAAAATCAAAATCATTTGTTAGGAAATTAAATTTTCGATCACATTGTTCACGAAAATATTGTTCGATGAAGTGACAGAAGTGACCGACAGCGTCAACATTGAAAGTCCTGTGAAATAGTGCTCAAATCGAGGGGTGACTCACTTCTAGATTAAATGGATTAAATGGATTTAATGGATTTAATGGATTAAATGGAATAAAAATTTGATTAAATGGATTAAATAGGAAAAAAGATCATTTTACCAAATACTGTAAAAGTCTTAAAAATTGTTGATTTTGATCGAACCACGTACTACAACTCATACTACAATGTTAAAAAGCGAAAAAATCCACTTTTAGGAGTTTTTGGCGTAAAGTGGATTAAATGGATTAAATAAATTTAATACCATTTTTAACAAAAAAAAAATTCCTATACCTCACGAGTACTTAAACGAGCTGGGGATCGTACAAATCTATTTTTCGCAATTACTTTACAAATTTTTAGGTGGGTGGATTAAATGCATTTAATGGATTAAATGGAAGTGCGTCACCCCCCGGCTCAAATCCACAATCTACAACTGTGAAAAGGTCAAATGTTATCGCAGAGGTCATATCGTTTTTAAAAGCGTATTCAAACGTATTCATTTTCATATTACTTTGACATGAACACTGATTTTGAAGGACAGGCCATACCCGGTACACATTCATCGACTGCCAACATCGTCCAACAAGTAGGACAAAAACAAATCCGCCAGTGATGCTAGTTATGCCGAAATTTGAAAAATTCTTACCCGATGTCTACTACAAGAATCGACTTTTCGAACACCAATGGTGATTGGTATGGCTGAAAATTGACATCACTGAATTGTTTCTGACGAATATGGCCGAATTTTTTAATTCTGGATGTTGTCTTAAAGTGAATGAGAATTTAAAGTGTGCAAATAATTTTTTTACCATTTCTGATCATTGAACTTAAAATTACAAAAATTTAGTGATATGAATACATGAATTGGATTGTTCGTCCAATAAATATAACGCAAAGTAGGGCTGAAAATTTGAGGACAAAGAGATAATTGACAACTAAAATTAGCAAGCGATCAATGTGGTTCTGGAAATGATTTGTAAGGAGGACGTTGTATGTTGGTTCAAAGAGTTAGAGAGTTACGAACGGATAGATACAATGTGTACGCTGCTGAACATGTGCCTTCCATTTGAACTGCGGTTTCTGGGAACATGTTTGGAGGAACTAGGTCGTCGCGATTCTCAAGAATTGCGCGGCATTGAGCTGCGTGTAAACAATCCTGTCGAGCTGGCTGCTGATATTTCATCGTGTCGTGCGGGCGATCCAACAGACATAAAAATCCGACGAAGGATGGCACTCTATTTGGCATTGATTCGGGTGTCAAATCGATCATCTGTCACCGAAATTTTTCAGACATTAGAAGTGTGGGGCGACAAAGACTTTTTTAAATTCGGCGATGGTGATCCGTTGCAGGAACTTTTACTTGTTTATACGATGGCCGCAAATCATCCCGTTTTTTCATTCGAACAGCGTATGAAGTGCGGTGAAATTTATAATAAAATAAACGAATGTACCAAGGTGCTGGAAGGGCCCCGTCACACGGACCAACATAATTTTAACCAAACCAGTAGTGTCCAACCACAACAACAAATTTCAACGCAAAATTTGACCAATTCGATGAGTTCACCACCGCCGTCATCTCATCCACATCAACTAAATCAGCAACCCATTCCGGTACTACCGGTACTGCCAATGGGATTTAACACAATGACACAGGTAAGTTTTGCTATCGTTCAACTCATTCTTCACTTTTTTTGTTTTTACGTCGACTGATTATGTAACCGACAGCATTGTTGATGGCGATACTGTTTTAATAGTGTTTTGTGCAGTGTGTGTGCTGTCCCAATTAAGAAATATTAAATTCAATAATCGGAATGGGAGCTGGCTCTAAGTGAACACAATTGGGATTCTTATCTCAACGAAACCGCATTGATGTCTGATAATAATCTGTCGAATGAAATAGTAAAAAAATGTGACCCTTCATTGTCTTATGAGATTGCTTTAAACATCAGAATGAGTTTGAGTAGTTTAGGTTTGTGAAGCAGTTTTCTGTCGCTAATCTTTTTCGGTGCGTTCTGAATGCTCGACTGTGGAAAGTAGATCTTTTGCTTCATTTCTTTGGTAAATCATCGGCAAAAAGGAAATGAGGTGATATGACCAATAGTCGAGGAGAGCAGACAGCACATATGAAAATAACCACGTCATGCTTAATCTCGTGTGCAAATAGTGTTTTCTTCCTGGTATCCAATTTCTCGATTTTTTCGGGTATCCACTAAAATTCGACCAAATTTCCCGGTAATAATATTAAGATTTCTAGCGGTAAAAATGTTGGGGTTTTCCAACGAGCCCACTCTCACCCGGAACGATCATTTATAACGACCTAAAATTTCGGATAAAAAACACTATTTTTCCAACTTCGGAGATCTTCCACCAGCAACCAGGTGTGGCTCGAGACTGTGTGAGGCCTGTTTTGAGGTCTACTGGCAAAGACCTTTCAAACCATGTGTATATCAATCCCAGACGAAATGGGTCCGATTTTGATAGGTGGATTTTCAAAAGACACCCTCACTGCTACACTATTCGAACGTTTCTGAAATGAAGAAGAGCGATTTTTTTAAACCTAAAATCGATAGCGAAGCGAGCGATTTTTTTTGATCACTATTACAGTTCAATGACAAGGTTTTTTTTCTGTTCTCCGACAGAAGATCTCGGTTCGCTTCCCGTTGTATACCAACAAGTGATCTAATCTAATCATTTTAACTCCTGATTCCTGTTACTTTCCCACTAATTTCGTTGTTTTTACGATTGTCTAGTTTTTCAATCAATTCTCGATTAGCGAAATGGTTTCTGCCACTGTTTCAATCTGAGAGACGACAGTGCAACGCAATTTCGATGTTTCTACATTAGAACCAAACACTCACATGTACTTGTGTAAGCGTTCGAAGTTTCGTCTTCGTTCGTTCTTGCACAACACTCGTACGTGTTTTTGTTGGTATCAACTCTCGATCTCTATTGGAAGTACCGATTTTCCGTAATTTCCTGATTTCTGGTCATGTCCCCATTTCTAGTCGTTTTCCCGCTTCTTTTCTTCTTTTCATTATTTCTTCCCGCTGGGCCGGGTAGATTTCCCAGTATCCGGTTTTCACAGTATCTTGGATACCAAGGATACACATTATTCGCACACGCGCTCTTAACATTGTCTTGACCGTTAAAGCTTCTCTATAAGCACAATTTTTATCGTTACAATTTGGCGACTCGATGGTTTTGTTCGACATTGACTGAAGAGTTAGATGCCATTCAACCTTGACGAAACAACGGCTGTTTTCGAGTCTTACACCTCATTATTTTTCCTTCACGAATTTCACTAATAGGCTCAAAAATGAGCACTTAATTTAACTGAGCTCCACATCAAAATTACTACTCTCTTTTAACACTGTATAGAAAAGCTTCTACGGAGAGAGAAGGCGTCTATTTAACATAGTAAGATTTCTATGCGAATGCGAATAATGTTTTCTTCCCGGTAACTCGGGTAACCAAAAACACAAAATTGACTTCCCGGTCATACATTTCCCAGTGGGTTTATTGTTCCCGGTAATTACGTTACCGGGACACTGCATTATTTCCATACCGAGTGGTACTGTTTCTAAACCGTCCAACGTAAATTTGTTCCTTTGCTTTTAAAATGAAGATAGTTGAAAAAAAAATGTTCTGGACAAGATATGATGACTGGAAACACCTGCATCACATCTACTTAAATTTCTATAGCATCGCGGCACTGTTGAATGTTGTATTACTAATGTCGCTTTTTAAAAAAAAAATCCACCAATTCAATGGTAAATGCTGCTCCGTAATAAGTCGTGTTACGCGAAATAACATTCGCTGAGTTAAATGCTTTGTAACCGGAGTCAGTCTGCTTGTATTAGTCGTGCGGAGAAGAATCGCTTCGTGTCCATCGTTAATTGACTGCACCCTCAAAACAGGTAGCGATCCATTTGTCGAAGGGACACTACATATGTCTCGTAGTCTCCAGCTCGGGAGTGGAAATAATGTTTTCTTTCCGATACACGATTCCATAATTCTTGGCAAAAAATATTTCTCAGTAACGGCGCTACCAGGATCGTTACCATGGCCGACTTGGCTGTTTCTTGAGTGTTTTACTTTTTCAACAGTTTTTATGGAGCGGTCTTTAGGCCGGAAACACACGAGCAATTTTGCGTTGATACGAAAGTGACAGTTCATCTGGTGTTGTTGTGACGACTATTTTCGCGTACGTCGTTGTGCGTGAGGTCAGTAACTGACAAAAACACCAATTTCTGTTAAGGAAACTCTTAATTTCATTCATAAAATCGGTTGAGCTGCCACTTTTGCATCGGCAAAATAGAATTTTTTCAGTGATTTTCCAAAACAGCAATTCAGCACATCAAGAATTCGATATATCGACGTAGTGTGAACTATGTGTTGCAGCGCAAATTCAGAAATTTGGTAGGGTTTATTAACGAAAAATGTATAAAATCTCGCGTCGCTATTCAGCGCTGGAAAGTTCACATACGTCGTTGTGTAAAGGCACAACGTCTTTATAACGACGTATTCGAGAATTCAATGCGGTATTTAGTGCCGAACTGGCAATACAGGGAGTTCAGTCGATTCCCAGAGGGTGTTTTGCATTTTTATATGAAAAGTGGCTTTTCAACGCACTCCAAGAACAGAAAATAGAAATAGTTTTTATGAACTGTCATTTGACCCCTTATTTATGAGAATTTTGGACTACAGCGTCGTGGAGGCCCATAATTTATATTCTGTTCTTTTGCCTGTTCTTGGAGTGCGTTGCCTTTTGTCGAATTTTACGGAACTTTTTCCGATTGTCCCGAAGGGCCTTTGGTAGTTACTGGCCGTATTGCTACGTGAGATTTAAAAATGTTTCATACATTTTTACCGTCACGCTGAACTTACGCTATATCAAATTCTTGTTGCGTTGAATTACTGTATTGGAAAGACACGTTGGAAAATTGAAAAATTTCATTGATGCAAAAGTTTATCTGATTTTATGAATGAAATTTAGAGTCGTCATAAAGCCCAAAACACACGAGCAATTTTGCTTTGATTAGATCGACAATTATGCTGCGTTTTCCAATGTTTAGCCTGTGGTGAATATTTGGATTACAATCGAAAAACCAGCATAATTGTCGATCCCATCAACGATAAATTGCTCGTGTGTTTTCGGCCTAACAGAAAAATTTGACATTTAGAGTTGTTGTGACGACTATTTTCGCGTACGTCGTTGAGTGTAGACACAGTAAATCGTTCAGTTCAAAGATGTGATATTTATACAATTATACAATTATATTGACTTTTCAGCAGTAACTAATGACAAAACATAAATTCCATTCTGCAGATGCTACCACCCGATTCGAATTTAACATCTCCGATGACTGTTGACGGCATAACTCAAATGATACCACATGGCTTATCGTTAAACCACGACTTTGCATTGTCCGGCCCGTGGGGTGTGCGTCACGGCATGATGCATGCCAGCTACCCGCCACCATCACTCGAAGTAAATGTCCAGTTTATTTTAATGGCATCCCAGTCCATAGACACGCATACTTAATGCGTCATTTCAATCAAAATATAAACTTTTAGCGATTGAAATTACAGGCAATGTCAATGTCAGTACCCCGGTCATCATCACCAATGAGCCAACCATCTTCGCCAGTGCCTAGCCGAACATCTAGTCCAACCAGAAATAGTTCGTTACAACAAATCGTGCAACAACCGGTTCAACAACAGCATCCGCATAGAAGTAGTTCGCATCAGCAACGAGCGTCGCCGAGTGTTATTCAAAGGTCTAGTAGGCGTCCATCGGACGATAAAACACCACCGCCCCAACAGCAATCTCATCAACAACAACAGCATCATATTGCTAATAGTAATGACTCGTCAATACAACATAATACTAAAAACTACGATGAAGTTAGTATTTAGGATTTGATTTGTTGTAATTTGACAATTTTTTTTCCACCTTTTTTTTGCAATTTTTTTTTTACAAATTAATTCATTTCGATGCATGACACACGCACACAATTGTTAATCGATTAAAAATTTTAACACCATCGCTTCCGTTTGGGGTAGAATTTTTGTTTTGTTTGCTAAAATCGAATTAATTTTTGTTTTTATATTCAAAATTTCGAGTGGTGTCGGTGATGGCGGTGTCGCGTTCAAAAAGTTTCTTCTAAAGCCACAATTTAAACAACAAAAAATAAAGTAAGAAATGTACAGCCCAGAATTTTGTTCTTTCAAACGTGGACGGTTCTAGCATTGACACATTTATGAAGTGAACAGAGGACAATCGTTTTAAAAAAAATCAGATCGAATCAAATCAGTCACAAATGTGAGGAACATACCAGAAATATGAAATGTGATTTTGTGATGCTAAGGCCCGGAAACACCAGAGGAACTTGGAACGTTTTTCTATTTCAAATCGATATTTAGCATACGTTGCACAATGGAAACAGCAGTATAATTATTGATTCTAAGCAGCGCCAAAATTGTTCATGCATTTTCCACCTTAGGCCGAAAACACACGAACAGTTTTGCGTTGATGGGATCGACAATTATGCTGCTTTTTCCATTGTAATCCATTATTCACCACCAGCGAAACAATTGAAAATCGCGGCATAATTCCAAACAACGCAAAATTGCTCTTGTGTTTCCAGCTTTAGCCACAACAAGCAATTCGAGCAGCAATTCAAATTGATTGTACAAAAGAGGGGTAATGCATTTATTACTTTAATCCAATGCAGATTGAGTGATTATTCGTCGGGCTTAACATAACACTGGGGCCGACTCATACGGTAATACAGACGATATTCCGAATAGTGATTAGGTAGTGTCAAATTTGAAATCAAAACGTCAAGCCGAGCTTCTGGACCCCACCTAGTCCCAAAGTATTTAAAGATAGAGAGGGTAATGCAAATCCACAAGAACTCACGGAACTCTGACTTTTATAACGTCAAAGCCACAAGTCAAATTAAATTAGTTGTATCGAAACACATGCCAACACAGTTCCAATCACAAATCTTATTATTCACCCGAAACTTGGGTTCCGTTAAGTTTGTGATCCATTAAACGTTTGCGTTATCTTCAGTGTTTATATACTTTGACTAGTCCGACTCAGTCTCTAGAAAATTTAGATGAAAAATTAAAACTTTAAATTTTGGTTAGAGCTTGCTCGAGACGTTTATGTCATGTTGAAAATTTTCGAGCTTTCCGAATTGAGTGTACCCTGAGGATACTCATCACTTCGCAATTAATCCAATTGTCATCAAAGTGGTCCTAATAGAATATTTAGGGCCTCTACTAACTACTATATCCCAAAAAGGAAAAACTGTCGGACTCGATATGTAAAAAGCTCATTTTTGAAACTTTATTAATAATTGACTCCCCATCAAAATGTCTTCACAATGAGCTATTACAAGGTTTAATTTAAAATCGAAATTATAGGGGTAAACCGTTATGGTTCGTAAAGTTCATGACTATGGCGATTTCGTAGACTTTTGACATAAACCATATGGGAGAAATGTCAAAAGTTCACGACATTGTCATACTTTCAAACTTTACGAACCATAATGGTTTACCCCTTATATTTCGAGTCATAAAGTTGTGTCTTTGGGATCTAGTGGTAAAGACTTCATTTTGATCTCAATTGGATGATTTGTGTCAAGAGAACCCTCAGAGGGCACTTATTTCGGAAAACTCGAAAATTAACAAAGGCAAGCACTAACCGATTATAGGTCATCTTGAAGTTACGATTATTTCGGATGTAGCCTCACTTAAGTTTCGTTAAATATTTCGATCAGTGATTGATTTCTATGAGATTTTTTTAACGTAACTGGCATTTCTTAACGTGGATGGCACTTCAAACGTTCTTGAAGATGATCTAATCGCTAATTGAATGTCAATCGATGATACTGAAACAACCATAATAAAGTTTGAAGGTAGTGGGTCTTGTAAAAAATGTAACTGACCGAAGACTAGCGCCTCGTTCACTTTAACACGGATAACAAGTTAATCCCAAAATTAATTTTCGATAACAATTCCGGAAGGAAGCGTTAAACCATTCAGTAACAGTCACATTGAGATTGTGGCAAATCATTCTACATCCTTTCACATTTAACAAGAGGTATGTAACGTTACCACTGACGAATGTTAACATTTTTTAAGAATATTCGAAAGGACTTACAATGTCCAGCGCCACAATGTAATTACCGAAAAATTGACACCAAATTTATTGAAAATGGAATGTATCTTTAGCTGCTTGTTTTGCTGTTGTTAAACACAATGATTAATGTTCCCAAGTTCCGTTCTTTTCCGTTCCAATTATCTGTTTGTTCGTTTTTGTTTTGCGAAGGAAAATTAAATGAAAAGTAAAAATACTAACCGACGAATGTAATCCATCTGAGGTATAGCCGATGAAACGCTTCTCTCGTTTCTACTTTTCAATTATTTTCATTTCGATTTTTTTTAATTTTATTGTCGCACAAAGAGCAAAATGTAAATCGAACATTTCGCAGAAAATCGTGAAAATTCAACAAAAATAATTCTTTGTTTCAGATGGTCTTAAACGTTGACGGTGCAATAAGCCAACTGAAGTCTATCTATCAGAACGGTTACATTCGACAGAATCATCACACAATTCCACGTCAATCAAACAAATCCAGTTATTTGCATCATCAACATCATCACAATATGCAGCAGCATCATCAACAGCAGCAACAGCAGCAGCATGCAAGTAATTACAATCAAAATGCCATGAACTTTACATTACAAAAGGCCAAGCTGGACGTGAATAGTGTAATGGAAAATCACACCAATGCGGATAGTGGACGACAAAAATCAATTGAAAGTGATTCGGGCGGTAGTTCCGTGGAATCTGTACCCGAATCGCCACCGACCACACCAATGATGACCACCAATATGATGCGACACAATATCAAGGAACAAAGAGGCAAAACATCTTCAAGACAGAATGGTCGTGCCGACAAATTGGGCAATACAGTTGCACAGCATATGTTCGTGCCCAATCATCAACCGCCACCATATTCGATGAGTAGTTCTAGCGGCGATGTACAGCAAACCAATTTAATAGTCAATCCCACAGCGATTGTGACAAATAACATAATAGCGACCACAGCTGGAATGATTTCGACACAACACCACATATCATCCCCAACATCGGTGTGCGTTAACAGTGTGACAACAACGAATCCACCCATCATGCTGCAACAATTTCCAGCCCAGCACTTACAGCCCCAACTGACAGCAACGTATCCATATCCAATCCAACATCGATCTGCTCTCATTTCGCATAGTCAAAGTCAACCACCACTAACACATCAACATACCTTTCGGCACCCACATCCAACGTTTCAAATTCAACCGAATGGTGACATACTGTACCCTTACCCACCGACCCAAACAGCAATAGCATTTCTCCAGTCCACACCAACACAGACACCGTCGAACGTTCGATTATCACCGTCTATACAATCCACGCAACAGCAGCAGCAGCAACAACAACAACAATCTCCAGTAGTTGACGCTACACCGATCGTGGCAGCCGCCTACCCCACACAAAACAAAATGATAGTTTCATGTTTTAATTGCGGTTCGCAATTGCACGCCGGTCGTGACTGCAGCGAATCATCGATGGAAGATGTTACGCGTGCAGCAATTTATAAATTAGACTATAGCGCGTACATGGCATCACTATCCGAACAGGGTGCATCGACAACAATGACCGGAAGCGGCGGTAGTTCGACGTTAACCGATTCGACAATTATGGACGGCAGTGGCCCATCATCATCGACAATACCATCAACCTCATCGACATCGACGACACAAATTGGTGCGATAGCCGGCAGTAAGTGATCGTTTACGAATGCAAAACATTGTGCCATTAAATCGTCGCGAAGACAGTTTTAGACGAACCAGTAAAGGGAGGATGTGTTTTGAGTTCTTTCTTTCTAATTTCGTTGTTGTTTTGTTGTTGAGTTATGGATGCAGGAAAATATAGAAATCAAATTTTATAAAACAAACAAAAATAATTAGTTCTAAGAGACCATGAATGGAATGGAAGGAATCTACCGCCTCTAATTATTTATGATAATATCCGCCCTGTCGCGCTCGACATCAATTTTTTTTTGTTTCTTTTTCTCGTTGCTATTTATTGTTTTGTAAATAAAAGTAATTAAAAGTGTTCGACTAAAAAGGGAGCGATTTCAGCGATTTACCTAATTTTCCATTTTGCAAGAAAACTCTCATTTGTTCACGATTTTCATCTTTCTATTTTTGATTTTCTCATTAGTCAAAATATTTTAGAAATAAAACGAAATTTTGAAGCGGGGGGCGCAATACACCGAAACATTTCGCTGTTTGAGGAGATATTGATAATATATCACTGTGTACAATATTGTGTCTAATAGTTAGTTGATATTCACTCACAACATACACACACACACACATACTGGTAATTTTGGTTTAATTACATAGTTTCTCTTACGTATCCTTAAGTTATAACGGGCATAATTTACGATTAAATTTTCTTTCTTTGTGAAAGGAAACGAAAAAACAAAACAAAACGGATATAGTGAAGACAAGCAATCGTTTAAGTTACAAAAAATTTCTTTACTTTACTAGGGATGTAAAATGGCCATTCCCACACTAGGGAAAAGTTTTCACATCACTCGTAAAGTAAAACGTTATACTACACTCGGGAAATAATTTGATTTTTCGTATCCAGATGAGTAAACGTAACTTGGGCTGAAGCCCGCTGACACTTTTACTCAACCGGATACGAAGTATCAAATTACTTCCCTGGTATAGTAATGTACTATTATTAAGCTATGAATCAAGTTAGAAAGTTACGAAGAAGTTAATTAATTAATCGCAGAGATGTTAAAATTATGTGAAAACGAAAAGTTACAAATGCTGCGTTATTGTGTTCCGATGTGGAACGAAAATATAATCAATTGACTTCAACAAGCATAAAATAATACAAAAAATTGACCACGTGTATACTCTTTTCATCAATTTATTGCTTGATTGCTTCCAAGCGAACACTACTTTCAATACTTTCAATGTGTTTTTGTTATGACAATGAATTTCCACACAAAAACAAGATTTCTTTTTATTCGCCTAATAACCTCTTTGTTGCAGAAAAATTTAAAAAGAAGAAGAAAATCTGTCATTTTACCAATAATTCCATTTCATTTCATTTCATTTATTTCAGTTTCAAAATTACAAATACAAAAACATCTGCGTAGCTCTAATGTGACGAAGTCAATTCGAAAGAGCTACAAAATTCACCATGGTTTTTCATTGTTTTAGTTGAGTTTTCCCAAAATATTTTCCGTTAATTTGTTTTACGATTCATGGAAGTGTTGAGACTGGCTTAGTCTTAGAAAACTATAGATGTGAAAAACCAATTTTAATTTTTTGTAAATTCATTAAAAACTTGCGATAATTTACTGAAGCTAATTAGATTTAAATCTTCGTGTTACTTGATTTAGATAGCAATGTAAAGTTATTACGAAAAAATTTCTTTTGTTTTCAGCTCTTTTCGCACTAATAAAATGTCAAACTTGCATTTGCTGCCAATTTTCTTTGATTGATTCAATTCAATAGAGAAAATTTAGCAGCAAATGCAAGTTTAACATTTTAAGACAATGCGGAAAGAGCTGAAAACTAAGGAAATTTATCAGCAGTTGTTTTTCGTTAAGTGACAGCTGTCAAGGGGCTGTTCACATATGATGTCACGATATTTTATGGAATTTTCGACACCCCTTGTCACGCAAAAAGGGTTAAATTTGACTCAAATTTGTTAGAACCGTCACGTTTTGCTGTATTCCATTCCCCCCATTCGAGTGTGACGTCATATGTGAACAGCCCCCAATGTTCACTTTTCATCTCTTTTCTCTACCCATGTCTACGACATGGGAGTCTTGTTAAAATTGTCAAAAATTCGCTAGTGAATGTTGACGAATAATTGCTGTACGCGCTTTTTCAGTTACTGCTGATTTAGATATCAATGTGAAGTTAACGAAATCTTTTGTTTTTAGGTTTTTTGCATTGTCTTAAAATGTCAAATCAATCAAAGCCAATGAAAGTTTGACATTTTATGACAATGCGAAAAGAGCTGAAAACAAAAGAAATATTTCGTTAATTTTACAGTGCTATGTAAATCATGAGAGCCAAAGTTCTGGAACCTTGGCATATTTCAGTACCTTCAAAATTCTTAACGGTGCAGAAAATTATCGAGAAAAAGAAAAGTTTTTGAACTTTGTCAGCGAAGTCTCTTTTTTATGAAATTAGGAATGAGCGAATATCTTAAAGCTCAAAAAATTAGCTTGAGTCAATTATCGCAAGTTCTTAAAATAGATTTTTGACATCTACAGTCGGTGAATTATAGATTTCGGAATTTTGATAGACATCATAGTTTTCATCGTTTTTCTGAATTCTCTCATTTCGCATGTTATTTCAAATGACAATTAAGAGAATTAGAGATACGATGATATCTCCAAAAATCCCGAAATCTATATTTCTCCGACTACACTAATCTCGAAACTTTACCCATCACATGCCACTCATCAAAACCATCAAATCAAAAAAAATCAGGGCTAACAATAATTTATTAAAATTTTCGAATTTTCGATTATTTTTTTTTCATTTTACCAACCAACAGTCTCAACCTTCATTAAAATCCAAAAAATGACATTAGAAGTAAATAATTGTCTTATAATTTTTTGTCACACACACTACGAACAAATAAGAGAATATTGTAGGCTGTAATAACTTGTAATTAATCAAATAATACGTAACGTTCTATATGAAAATATATATGAAACGTAATGCCTTTTAAGTTCCACTATTCTAAAAGTAAGAAAAAAATGAGGCCAACGAAATGTTGAAAAATCTTTAGATTGGCACTATAGGAAATCATCGTCATCAACATAATCGTTCGTACTAAGTTGGGAAATGATACTGAAACTAGCGAATTTTCTTTCTTGTCGGAATGAAGCTCGGAATGAGGATTTCGATTGATATAATTGATTGATTTCGGTCGAATTGATTATATTAGAACTTTAGTATGGAAGGAGTTTAAATTTATCTCTAGGGGGATAAATATGACATTATGCTGTTCAAATTTGTATTTATTTTTTGAGTAAAATAGCGGACGTGTCTATGGGAGCAATAAGGGAAAATCCCATTGGATCTGTAACACAATCATGCTCATGTCCATTTTTCCATCATTTCTTCCATAGTCTCCTAATCGATAGTCTACAATCTGTATCATGTATGTATAGTGTTTAATCCTTTAGAGAGCTAAACGCTTTCCTTGCCAGAAACTTTTTGTTTTTCTCTTACAGAAGATCTTCGTTCAACTTTTCATTTCAACGAGTCACTGCCCTCAAATTTACATAATTTTTAAATGATTTTCTATGGAAACATAGGATGGAAATTGTGTTTATGCCATGGCAACTTGGGAACTGATTTCTTTTATCTGAAATTACTCATAATAATTGGGAAGCTAAGACCTGTGAAATAAAGTGGACCTGACCTCACGGTGTTAAGTAAAGGACATTCCACGTATTCGGTTCTTACAATCATTAATGAGTAGCAGTTAAGAGGAATCAACTCTACGCTAAATTGTAGCCTAAATTTGTGCTCAAAAGAATATATTTTCGATGATAACTTCGTATCCACGTCCTTTCTGTAAAAAGTGGGACCATCGTTTTGTGTCAAAATGTGTTGGGTTTGAGTAAAAATAATAAATGTTTGTGGTTACGAGAAAACACAATAGTTCACGAAAATTGGCACAAATTCTGAGTTTTCTCGCACAAAAATTTATCATTGTTACTCAAAGCCAACACTTCTTGACACAAGACGAAGATATCATCGAAAATACGAGACGCCCAAATGTAGGCTATAAAATTCAGCGAAGTGATGTTTCCTCTTTATGTTAATACGGCAAATTAGTTGCCAATTAAAAATGTCGATTAGCAACTTCTACGATTTCAAATAAGCTTTTTGTTTAATATTGATCTTACTTAGTACTAAATCAGTGAATGTGTTCATTTTAGAATGGAGCTGTTCAATTCGAATAGTGTTAAAATTCTGAAAAATCAATTAAGAGAATTATTCTACTTTCTGTAATATTTATACGCGTTAAAACAAGCTTGGAATCATACTAAAGAAACACACAAAAATTGCAAAATGTATGTTCATTCGATAGATTTATCCCATTGTAAGTTTAAATCTAAAACCAACACGATCACGAAGTCTTATTCTTTGAACAGTTAACTTTATAATCCTCCGATTGTAAGCTAAGCATTAACCGTGTATCATCTTCATTTTAAGAAATAAGTAAAATACTTAGATCCATTTAAATGTAATTAAAACGAGTGAAGAAAAGTAAATATTATTCAGAGAAAAGAAGAAGAAGAAGAAGATACAACACGAATGTGTAGGATAAATAAAGGTTAAAAAAAAACAAAATGAATCAAATAGTTACATCTTAATAAGACAAAATGGATAAGTATTTTAATAAATATCTCCTTATTCTTAGCAAAATGAAATTTGACCTTACAAAAAACCATAAGGAAAACATCAATTTTTTACAAAAACATTTCGTTTCTAAATATTTTACATTAGAGAACGTTAGCTTTTCCGACGATAATTTACCGTCAACCCCAATTTCCACCGCTAAATGTATTAACTTTTCAAAGTGAATAGATTTTTTCCATCTAAATGTCGTTTGCTACTCACAAATCAGATACACGAATTTACATAACCTAATATTGGTCCAATACAACCCCATTCTTGACGTGATAATTAAAAAATAAGTAGAAATTTCATTCGTACATTCATATGCATTCACTGAGGGGTTGCTCACTTTGATTACGCAAAAATTGGATCTCGTCCAATCAGTGAAATTTTGGTGATTATACTTGCTAAATCGTTATTTCACGTTTATTTAATATGATTAGAAACTGATTTCGGACGACTGACATGGTTATTGAGTGGTTAATCACTTGATTAACAAGTGGTTAATCATGTTAATCAGTTAAGTGAGCAAACCCTTGGCATGCACATGGTTGCCAATTTCTGACAGGACATTGTCGTTGGTTTTAACCAAGGTTCTGATAGAACAGGTTAAGAGACCCACGAAGGCGGGTGGCATCAAATTTGTTAAACGCGCTCATTACATACAAGGGGTTCGTAAAGTTCGTGAGTATTGTGATTTCGTAGAGTTTTAACATAAAATATATGGAAGAAATGTCAAAAATTCACGAAATTGCCATACTGACGAACTTTACGAACCATAATGGTTTACCCCTATTATGTGAAAAGTAAACTTGTACAAGGTTCTGAAGAGCCAAACCACATCGAAAGTTTCTGTCGTGAAGTAATAGTTTTGACATTGGCATTTTTGACGTTGTCATTTTTGACATATGAAAAATTTCGTCATAACCTCAACTGAAACTTGTCTTTAAATAATTACGTGTGTTTAACAAAACATGTCTAAACTGTCAAAATTTGTGTTTCACCGCCTTCGTGTTCAACTCAGAAGTGTCTTCACCTGTTCTTTAGGAAACTTGAACTTGTAAACAATTTTTTTTGTTGAGTTGAATTCGTCATATAAATTTTCACAAACATAGTTGGCGCCACAGGAAAAATTTTTTGTCACTGCCTTCGTGGTCAACTCGAAAGTCTCCAAACCTCGTCTTAACCTCTTAGAACTTTGGTTTTAACGTTCGCGGTAGAAATTAGGGTTGACGGTAAAGTACTGTCAAAAAAACAAAGGTTCCCTATTTTCCAAAAAAAAATGAATCAATAATACTTAAACTGCAATAAAAACACGTCCTTTCGAAATTAGTTTTAAACATAAATCAATGAAGAACAATTGATAATGGCATTTCACAACTGTATAAAATGGTTAAAAACAAGACGACGAAATGATAACATTTAAAAAAATGTTTTATTTAAATAAATAAAGAAAACAAAGAAACTAAAACGCATATTAAACATAAAAGAAAATGTTAAACAATAAAAAAAACTATTAATGAGTAAATCTAAAGAGAAGAAATCGTTGTAACATAAATTAAAAAACAAAACAAAAAGTTAAAAAAAATATTTTCTGAAACGTCGATTTAATGGTTTCGTTTTCATTGTTTATTTCTACCCTTTTCACAATAAATTGTTACTATTAAAGAAAAAAACTGAGAATGAAGAATGTTTTACTTAAAGTAAATTTGATTAATTATTTAAAATTGACCGTTTTAAGTTTTAATCACACTGTAAATTAAATATTTAATAAAATAATGTAGCATAAATATAAATATAAATAATTAAACAACAAAAAACAAAAAAACAAATAAAATGCAAAAATTACAAAAAAATTATTATAAAAAATTGATGTATTATATTAATTATAAATAAAAAAATTTCATAATTCTTAAAAGTCAAACAGATTGTTTCAATTACACTCCAGCTCAATTGCAAGGGAACTACTACGTTTAAAAAAAACGAAAAGTAGGATCAAAAAGGTGTGTTTTAGACGCAGGTAGTTTTCACCAACGTGGTCGAAAACACACCTTTTAGTCCGAGTGATGCATTCTAATTTCATTCTGGATCACGAAAGTCACATTCCGAACAAAACATACTAAAAAACTTGAACTGAAAATTACTGCAATGTCACACAGTTACTGCTGTTACAGGTGTAGTAGCAGGTGGTGTTACATGTGTAGTAACTGGTGTAACATGTGTAAAACCAGCTTGTTGACTCAACTTGAAAGAAAGATTTCATGGACACATCTGGAAAAGAATAAAGATAGGATCGAAAATGATTAGCGGGAATGAAAATTGAGGAAAAAAGTAAGTGAATTGTTGCTCTTTCGGTACTAAATTTGGTGAGTGAATGTGACGTTTTTTGTACTCCAGGATGAAATAGTATTTTACGCAATTTAGCGATGTATTTATAACTTACGCCGCCTGTGTGCAATGTCGTATGAACCACTAGTACGATAAAGGATTTGCAAGGGGTTACTGAGGTCACACTAACAATATCTTCAGTATTTATGCAAATTTCTTCATTGCATAAAACGTTGTATGCAACAGCAGCACGAATCGTATGAAGGTATATTATCGCACTAGATGTCAGAGGCGAAGCCGAGGTTGGCAAGATATCGTGTTTACATAACAAGTGATAAAAAGTTGAGTTTTCGTGTGAATTTAGTTGATCAGAGGCGAAGCCGAGCTATGTGATGGATTTTACAAGCTGAGGGTGTCGAAAGACGTGCTTGAAACATGAAAAGTAGGGTTTTCGACGCATGTAGCATTTAAAATATTGATTGAATGGAATATCGTTCGTTGTAGTACGCCTCGATTTTTTCCGGATGAGATTTACACATTGATACATAAGTCGCCCGAACTTACTTATGACATCACTTCCGTTTAAGCAGTGAAAGGAGCAGAATTCTTACCCAAGTGCTTCTAGCATGAACAGCAATGTTTCAGTGACACTAAATCATTGATATAGCGATAGTATCGTACCTATTTTGATATTCACCTTTCAGCTAAAGATGTACATGTTCAAAGGTAAGACTTACCTGATGAGAAAGTGGTATTTTTCAACAGCATTTTAATAGTACAATTCGTCGAAAGACGTACTTAATACTTCTCACAGATCGAAACAGTGGCAAAAACCATTCGCTATTTCATTACATAATGAATATGGGACATGATTCTCCTTATGTCATTTAGCAGCACTCTTCTCAGGCATATTTCCTTCATAATTGGCATTATATCGCTGTCGATTTTGTAAATTTCCACTTTTACTTCAACGAATCCTTTCGAAAGCCTTGGGAAGTTTTCGAAGTATGAATAAAAAGTGCTTTTTGTGGGATAGATGTGACAATCATCAATGCAGCATATGGGAATTATGAACAATATGTGCAGAGTGTTCAATTCAATTTAGCACCTTTATGAGTCTAGTATTTATCGAGAACGATTTAAAACGAATTTGAAGGACTGCTGGTGAAACAGGAATTTGAGAGCTTTAATTGTGATAACTTGTGATATTGATTGTGGCGATGATCTATTAATTATTAATCAGTTTGAATTGCTTAACTCGACCTATCAAACAAAAAATCTTCTTCATTGATTGCGAAGATACTTATTTGCTTTGTTCATAGCTAAGACGCCGAATGGACGGCAATTAAAACATTTTTTTACTCTCTCAAAGTCGTTTTAAATTGGAACGTTTTCCAGTCTTACATTTCGAAATGCCAATAAGAACAAACAATTCAATTTTCCAATTCTGATTAATGGACTGTGATTTGTTGGAATATTTTTATGATGAACCGAAAGGAAAATTTGTAATAAAATTTGATAATGAAATAAATGATAAAAATAAATTGAAAATTTGCCGATGAAAAAAAGGGAACATTTATGTAGGCGCTCTGCGATGTTGGTACATTGCTTCATTACTCGTATATAAATTATATATGACTGTATACCGTCTCTCTGTGCACTGTATTTCATTTATGTAAATATTTTGAGCAAATGTTTTACTTCGGAAGGGTTATAGGATCTTGTACCCCCAATTTTTCTCGGTGAGGAAGTATACAAATAAGCGAAAATTACTTAAATGAGTCAATTAGAAATTCCACTTTGAAGATGTATACGTTTGGCAGTGGTAGGCATCGCAAAATTTTGTATAATAGAATTCGTGTAATTTTTAAGATAAATATTAAGAGGCAGAAGTTTGAAATAATTTATATATCAAAGATAACGTACAACATTTTTATTCTTATCGTGAGACGTGTGTTCTGTACACAAAATTATATTGACGAAAATTGATTAACTCGTGAAATTAGCATATTTTGTCATTAAATGGCATCAAATTGTGTAGTAGCACTCGTCTTGCTAAAAACAATGTTTGAGAGGGTTTGTGTGTCACTTAAATTCGAATGCTTTAGAACCAGGCAGTTCTCATTTTAATTTCCATTTTTCACTTTAATTCAAATCCCACAAAAACCTCAAAAGAAGAACTGGTGACACCAGTTACTTCAGTTCACCTGTTACAGATGGCAATCACATGATCAGTATTATTATCGGGTCTATTACTTCCATCGATCAAAAGTACTTGAATCTGTTGATTTCAAATCTTGTTCTTCAATTTTTTTAACATGCATTTTATTATTTAACGGGCTATATTACCCAGAGCTTGTCATTATTTTTGTCGTCGTAATCGATACCAGATGAATAGCCGTATGTGACAGGTTAAACTTCTAAAATGTTTTATATCAGTATTGAATCTACGCCTGAAAGCATACACTTTTAACCAAAATTTAAATGTCGAAAAAAATCTTTTCAACCAAATTTATCACAAAATAACAGTTGTCGCAAAACAGCACTAGAAGCGATAAGGGGTATAGCTGTAAATATCTTTTATTCAATTCTTTTTCGTTTGACCATAGGAATACAGTTGCCCGATTCTTTGTCACCCTACCTCAGCATTTTAATAAAAAACTTTCGGCAAGTGTGCTTAGCTTGACAAAAACTTGTATAAAGGCTCCTGCTCGACCGAAGCTCTAGAATACATATTTGGGAAGTTATCGAGGTAGGCAGAATGTGAGCCTTTATACCCTATGAATCCAGAAATTATACAAACCAACTTTTCCCAGAAAAGTGATGTCTCCACTACCTGACATCCTATCCTCATACTACCATGGACAAAAATGATCCACATGGTCTACTCTACAATACAGCCTGTAAATATTTTTCATACGCAGAATGAGCACCAGCTGAATATCACCAGCTGGATCTGCTAACACACACTTATTGTATGATAAACAATCAAAAAACATTCTTAACAATGTGTTTACTTCATTCATACGTGTTATGTGCGCGTAGATGACGTTAACGTAGAAATGCACTGTATGTAGGTTGTTTTTGAATTGTATACAATACAAAGTGTTTTTGTTTGTACACCAGCTGGTGATATTCAGCTGGTGCTCATTCTGCATATGAGAAACTTTTAGCAATTGTATATCAAAAGTTCTTTTGTATACAAGATAGCGCCTTTTTGACACATGGATGCTATTTTGTTGGGTTCTTCACTACTCGGTTTAAATCTATGAGACCATGAGTCGGATAGATATCGAAACATAATCTTGGCTATATTAACAGTACTAATACTATTAGTCTAATAGATACTCAATTTCTTTGGGTTGCACAAGAGGGGCATTATAAACCAAGGTGTTGGAACCCTGCGTCTCACCCAATTATCCTAATCCTCATTGTAACTCTCTACATGCCATATAAATTTGAATACTTCAAAAATACGAAATTTCAAGATGGCAGCCAATTTCTCGAAATGCAAAAAAAACACGCCCACGAAACTGTGTAAGTGACACTTTACCGACTCTCTTCCATATATCCGAAAATATCTATAAAAAAAAAAAAGAAATTTCAAAAAGGTAACTGGCGTCACAGCCTCCGCTATCGCTGTGGGCCAACGAATTTTAGGAGAATGTTGTTATCGTAAATTGTATCTCTTCCCGGTCTTTCCGTCGAAAAACAATCAACGATCAAGTTCTTACACTGAGGAATAGTAATTGGGATTTATTATTTTTTATTATGGCTAAGTGCTTTAGTACTGAAAACTGTTTGTGGGAGCAGAGTATTTTTCGGGCGTAAGCTCTATAGTGAAAATAACATTGTAGTTTTGCAATACAGATTCCTGCATACTTTGTAAGGTCATGTATCTACCTGCGTCTAGTGCATGAACAGATTTCAGGTGAAAAAAGCTTTCAAATTCCACAAAATTCAACACAAGTGACAAAAACCTACTAAAAGCAATGAACCGATAAATGATAGTTGTTGTCCTCATTTGTAATTGGATTTTTTAAATTTTTTGTGTGGCAGTACGTACGAACAGTTGAAAAAGTAATTTTATAGTTAACATTAAAGTTAACTCCACTCGCGTAGTGAACGAGCGATAAATTTTATTTCGAATGTATGCGATGTGACAAAAAATCTATTATTCCAGGAGAAAGAAAATGACGCGAGCGAAACGAGCGAAGAATTTTTTCCGATTGGTTGCCTTATTTGAACGAAATTCATCTTCAGGAAGATGCTAAAAATGTGAGTCCTAGTTCAGTTCAATGAACATTCTGTTTGTTGTAAACAAAATAAATTGGTGATTCTGCTATCTTTCACTCATAGGAGAGTTTCAATAGATTAGGGAACGTCAGATTGTTCGAACAGAAACGAAATGTCCAACATAAACGGAAACAAAAACGATTTTTCTTTGGCAAAGCTATAATGTCACAAAGAAAAATTGTTTGTGTTGGACATTCCGTTTCTGTTCGAACAATCTGAATCTTTCCAAAACGCTCACCTAAATCAAAATCAGATAGGAATTGGCCAAGATAAACGGTTTCAAAAATGACCAATTTTTCGTGCCACTTTTTCTTGGAACATGAATACCGCCGCCATTTAATTTTTCCAAGAAAAAAGTTCTTCCAAAATTATTCACCATTGAATCCGAGATTGAATCAGTCAAACTAACGCAGAAACAAAATGTCAAAAAAGTCAACTTGTGATATAAAAAAAAAACGAAAATCGAAACGCACATCGGAATTACGCAAGCACCCGGACTATAGATCATTGTCAATGTCGTTTGAGCTGTCAAATAAGTTGTCAATTTCACAAAGCTAACCTCAAATCGAACAAAAAAAGTATTGGGCTGTGAGACGCCACACAAATTTTCATACATTTCAAGGGGCGGCTCTGTGAACGAAACATCTTTTGAGGTTAGCTTTGTGAAATTGACAACTCATTTGACACTTTTTGAGAGAAGAAACCGCTATTTGACACTGATCTATTTATATAAGAATTTAGTTTCAAATGGTGAGGAACAATCAAAAATCGAAAACTATTAAGCTGTCACATACGGCAAGCATATATGACCAGTATTATTATCGGATCTATTACTTACATTGATCAAAGTATTTTTAATCGGTTGATTTCAAATCTTGTACGTCAATTTTTTTTAACATTTTACTATATAAAGAACCATATTGCCCAAAGTTTGTCATTATTTTGTCGTCGTTATCGATAACAGATGGATAGCCGTTTTTTAAAAAACGTATGGACTCCGCTTTCTCAAATTTCCAATAACATGAATGTCGTAGTTATACTACCCAGAAAAAGAAAATTCATACAATACACCGGGTATGTGTAAAATTCGTCGGGAAGATGGAATATACTTCTTTAACGTACATGATACATGGACAATATTATCTATACGTGGAACACGTTGAAAGCCTAGTTACGTATTTCGATTGTCAGATTTGAATATTCATGCGTTACGTATTGTGGTGATTCACGTGAAATATGAATAACTTACGAGTGGGACGGAAGTTAAACGCACATCACGTATGTTAAACGCATATAGTGGATGTTGGTCTTAGACATTGAATTTGTATCATATTTATATTTCTTAACACGTAGTAGTTATAGTAAATTAGAAAAATTCTCGTCAAAATACTTTCATTTTTTTTAAGTAATTTCATTTTGATAATAAGTGTCCATAACTATCTTGCCATCAAGTCGTAGCTAATTACGCGTGCTTTATGAACTTAAATTCTGTTATGTTAAAAAACGACATATCACTATTATTGTGCGTTACATTATAACGTGCTCTGTGTAACTTATACGCCACACACGTTTATGGCTTTCAAAGTACGCTTCAACAATAAGAAATGTCAACCAACACTACTGCACTGCAACATTAGAAAGATCGTTGGCTCATGATCAAGAGGTCCCCGGTTCAACTCCCGAAGAAGTAAATTTTTAATTTAAAGTATTTGTTACCAATAACTGGTAACTGGTAATATTGGTGTAAATCGTAGGTAAATTCAATAAAATTCATATTTTCAAGTCTTTGTCAAAGCGAAATACGTCTCCCACGTATTATATTCGAGCCCGCTGTATAACTACCTTACCATACTTTTTAACAGGGGGCACGAATGATATACGCATGGCATGTAAGAAATTTCGCTCAGTGTACGAAGAATGAACTTTTGATATGCTCATGCATGTGTGACATTCAGTCTCTCTACTCAAAGAATGCAGAAAACTTTGTGAAAACATAGCTAACGCCGACCCGTACGAAACACCTATTCGTATCAAAAGCCTTTAATGTAAAACTCTTCATTTCTCTTACTTCAATCTCTTCTCTGATGAAAAGCTATTCGCCCTTTAAAATCACTTACATTATCTTTCTTTGCCTTGTTATCATATACAAATAAATTGCCGGAGGCAATATAGACAGCCCTGTACGAAGTCAACTTTCATAAATTCCTATTTAAACAGCTATATACCGCTATATTTACCTATATTTTCCTATAAATAAACATTTCACAGATGAATATGCTATTATATAGCTCTATATGCCTGTATATAGCTCAATATAGGTGAATATAGATATATATATAGATGCCTGAAACACCCCACACACATAACAAATTATTTCCATGTTAACAGAAACTCTCTAAGTACCATTTTTCCCAAGATATATCACTTTTATTAAAATTCAATATGGCCATCGGCAGCCATTTTGTTAGGAGACCGGAAATTTTACAGACGCTTTACTTTCGTTAATACCTTTCAAACAAAAAAAAATTCATGAAATTCGGTCAAAATTTACTCGAGATATTGACAAAATACTCCACGTTCACTGTACGGCCGAGTAGCCAGATAAGAGCTCACTCCAAGAGACCTAGCTCACGCTCAGGAGAACATAATTTCATAAACTTTGTTTTCCCTGATTGGTACGGTCAATACCTATCTAATAAAGCTAAAACAGACGACATATGTTCAAATGTGGCCGACCTACAAGCTAAAACTGCTTGCCGCCCTGTGCCTGTTTCACACCAAGGGGTCTAACTCACGAGTCGGTCATCCGATTTCCATAAACTTTTTGTCGATCGGTATTGTAAATACCTTTTATTTGACGTATCACGTACAAGGTAACGTTTAAATGTCCGGAGATATCTTCGAAAAACCGTAAAGCACTTATTGGGCCACAGCTCGGGAGGGGTCGATCCAAAATCACTCATCTTCGCACTTAGCCTGTCTTTTGACATTACCAAACGAGAAAAAAAAAAGAATTTTAGAAATCGGATGTGTTTTACTCAAGTTAGAAAACGGACAGACAGACAGACAGACAGACAGACAGACGGACATTTTTTTTCACTGATTTGGCATCTCTAGACAACCACAATAGGTTTCCCCTTACTCAGGGAGTCCAATTCGACGTGTTACAAACGTATGCGTAAACCTATAAGACCCCAGTACTTCGTACGGGTCTAAAAATTGTATTTTGACGCGATTACAGGTGCTGACTTATTTTGGCCTGGTGACACGTGTTAAATTTCGCCGTGGACGTTGACATAAATAAAAGCAATTCATTTTGTTTTTAAATATTTTTATATTGATCTTCTTAATTTTGGAATACAAACTTTGTTTACAACAACCAAGAAACACAACGAACAATCATCAATTTTCCTTGCATGTATTATGATATTGCGAATATGTGAACGCCAATTAAATTGGATTTTAACTGTTAGAACAACAATTATTCTTAATAAGTTTTATAAACAGATCCATTTTCAGGTTTACATTTTTAATAAGAAATTTCTAAATTATAATCAACTAAACTTTAATAACGCTTTCCTAAACATAACCTCGAGCGTAAAAAATGGACAAATAAGGATATTTATCATAAACGATTTGGATCAATATTTCTAAAAGTAAAAGAAAAAGGCTACGTTAAAATATAGAGCGTTAGAAGAGCGGAAAAGGAGAGAGAAATAGGAAAATTATTCAACTGGTCTCGATGAATGATATGTCAAAAATTTGTATGGAAAAATCCAGTTGACTAGGAACGAAAGCAGATAGTTTAACTGAGTTCGATGGGTTCACACTCTTTTTGACATTCTCTTTAAACACTCTATAAGCTACTTGACAATGGGACAAAAATGATACCCTTATATATTCACAAGTACATTAATGAAAGGTTTTATCGGATATCTCACATCTATCTTTGGAAATTTGGGCTCTGTATAATCCTCATTTGCCGAATATTTTCGCTTTGGTAAATTTCTAATTTTCATGAAAAATAAACTTTACATTTTATGCAGGTACAGTTTAAGCGGCCATACACACTGCATGAACATTGTAATAAAATAATTGTATATTATATACGAGAGAAACGAGAGTTTCTTTTCACCGAACATTAAATTTTAAATTTAATTTAATTTCTGTTTTGTTTTAAATCGATTTAACATTCATTATTACATAAAAGGAATTTCATTTTTTTTTTTCATTTCATTTCATTTGTTTGATTTAACATAGTAACATATTGATTAAAATAATTATTTCCGAACCGTCATGTTCTCAATCAGTGTTTAGTGGCCCGAATAAATAAACTCCAGGTTGTTTCTCGTCCACATTGCCCAAGTACTGGGCATACAGTTCCTGGTATCGCGATAATGTAAGCCCACCACGACGACGATCATCATCCTACAGAAATTTTTGGTTGTTGAAACAATTGAAGGATTCACCTCGTTAAATGAAATCAGTTGCAAACCATTGAAGTAGTAGATTACATTGGATGCGGTGAAGGTTATTCATTACATGAGGTATCAATTTTGTGATAAATGCAAACTCACAATTGTATTTTTTGGAGAAAAAAGCTTCGGTAACTGCCATTTAGCCAAATTGTTTGTATATCCGAGCAGGAGGCAAGGTATACAATTAAATTCGTAAAAAAAAACAGTTGCCGAAGTAAGTTGCTCAAAGACTCACGAGTGAGTTTGCGAATATCACAAAGTCGTTTTTGAAGTAATACAGTACAGTAGCAAGGCTGTAAACTTTGGGAAGGTCTCGCAGATACAGATACGCGGGTGACACACATAAAGCTTGACATTTTCATAGTAGGTGATTCTGTTTTGTGTGTCCCCGCGTATCTAATAAAATGGCGGTCTGAGTGACCTCCCCAACAGTCTACAGCCTTGTACAGTAGCAGCATCCAATGTCTTCTGGTTTGCTACCTGCCCCCTAGCGAAAGTTGATTTCCACATAGGAACAACATAGTCCACATGTAATGGATCATTTTCGCAGCGGACAAACTGCTATGTAATGGTCAACTTTCGCATGGGGCAGCTAGTAAATTAACTTACATTCAACAAACTATCGAACGCATCATAAACCACTTGAGCATTATCAACAGCGATACGATTGATGCAATTATAGCAGAATTCGTGTTTGTTTACAACTCCATCACCGTTCAAATCAATCATTTTGAAGTTTGCTTCAATGAATGCTTTCATTGCCTGATTGGAAAACAAAAATAATTGAAAATTGTTTCACTTATAGATGTTGTTGGTTTACCTGTGGAAATTCTCCGTACTTCTTTCCGAGGCAAGTCTCTTTCACAGCTTGTTTGAATTCTTCGGTTGAAATTCGGCCATCCTAAGTAGACAATTATAATTTCTAGTCATGAGATTGAAATTAGGTTTATCAATAAATAGTTTTTAATTTAAGAAAGCTATTTGTTCACTAAGGTGACAAAACGGTACTGATGATTTGTCTACCAAGGTGAACACAACGTTTTTCATGTGTTTTTGAATATGTAGAGCTTTTGTTAACGAATAAATAATAAATTGACAGTGCAGCGAAGAAAATGTATATTTTGCCCCCCTCTATTAGGCCCGTACAAAGCAGGTACTGGATTAATAAGCCGTTAATTATTTTGAGTTTATTTATAACAGTCAAAACCTCTTAAAAGGGTAAAATGTGACGCAAATGCCTGTACATAAAGACAACTGACATCATTATATTCTGCGTCTGTACTCAAAAAATTTTCAACCAAAATTTGCCCCGACTTAGGACTTGCGTCATGTCCGTTACGCTAGTCAATACCTATTTATTTATGAAGGAAAAATGATCGAAATATGTTCAAATTTGCTCGGCCTCTTTGCGAAAAACGCTTGGCGCTATGTACCTGGTTCACTCCAATTCGATTTCTGTGAACTTCTTTTTTTCCTGATTGGACGCTTCATTTACAGTGTAGCGTTCGAAATACCCTAAAGCACTTTTTTCGCTTATTATCTGGTTATCAGCTTAAGAGGGAGCGAACTAAAACAGCCCATCTTCAGCCTACGCCTTTTTTTGGCATTGTTAAACGGGGAAAAAATATTTTCAGAATCGTCATTGAAGATAGACACTTCAAATAGATCAGTGAGTTAGGGCGGTAGAAGCTGAAGGTTATTCGGTCTTAAGTGTTCTCTTCTTTTATTAAGGACTAAGAGAAGTAACCAGTATAAAAATTGAATACCTAGGCTGAGCCTACTCTAAGGAGCTGTGTGTTTCTTTTTAGTTGAAATAGGGCATTCATTAGTTTGTTTTGCAACCTCAGATAGAAGCAAAGAAGAATAATTTCAAACAAAAACGAGAAGATTGTGCCCATGAAAGTGGATGACAAAAATGACAGAGTGAACCCAGAGTGAAAGGCATTACTCGTCCGAAACGCAAAGCTACTGCCATAATAGCCAACACAAAGATAATTAGCTTAGTCAAGTCATTTACGATAGTCTCTCGTGGGTATTTATTTATATCTATTGTTGTATATACATATGCTCGTTTTGTAATTTTGTTACGTCCATACAACTGGGAAATAAACGAAAATAACCTTTTTCATCCTTGCAGCGTGAATAACCCTATTTTCTCCACTCAAATGTGGGCAGAAGATGGTGTTTTGTTGATGTTTGTTGCATGTTGTTTATTCGTCATTTGTCAATGAATGTTTAATGTTTCTTGGATTGATGAGAGTTCAGGTGAAAATTTTTTAATTTTCTCAACTCTTGTTCATCCCATAGGGCGATCAAGAGATTTTTTTTTTGCAACTCGAGTTTGGTATTTTTGGAAAGGTGCGGTCTCAGGCTATGCGATATAGTAGCAAATGAAGCCGTACCCAGCAGTGGATGAGCTAGACATGACCAGAAAGCTGCCCGATGGTGAGAAAATCAGTCAAAGTTGTCCACATTCACAAAGTAAAAATGTTAAATTTCTTGTTAGTGCATATAATTGTTCGGTAGACCAGAGACAACCAGTATATAGCAATTAATTTCATTTTTAGGAGAACTTCCCATACATTTCCAAAAATCTCAGGAATGTGGGCACCCATAAGAAAGTTTTTTAAGATTTGTTGAAAAAATTGAAAAACCCCCTCCCAATTTTTTGATATGTTAAATGGGATGTGCTAGTCTTCATTTTAAGCCAATAAAATGAAAAATCGGTTGGGGTGCTCATTGACAAAACCATAAAATTGGACTGTGATGCCTCACCCTGACTCACAGCTACAACCTTTCGACCCGACGATACTTTTATTAGAATCGTCTGTCAATTCTCTACAAACTACCATTAGATCAAAACCGACCGGGTCGTTTCATTTCGGTGTAAAATTTTCTGAAAAAGTCATGATTTTGAAATTTTCTTAGAGTCGCCCCGAGCCGGAGAGGTCGTTTTAAAAAAATTCTTCTTCTATGAAATGATCACCTTGAAGGTATTCATAGGCATTGAAATTGCCTATCGATAGCACCATAAACGTCCGGAAACAAAAATGGTGTGTCCGATACAAAAAAAATTTCCATCCTTAGTAAACAAGTAACCACTGATTCTATCATTAAAATCATTTCTAATTTACTTGTTTCTGCTGCTCTTTTCTTTTCAGTAATTATTATAGATTTAGTTGATTTTATGAATATTTTGCAGTTTCCAGCTCGAGCCGGAGGCGAGTGCTGGAAACGAATTCGCTAAAAAAGCATTTCAGCATAAGTTAAGAACCATAATTTTTCCTAAACGCGATATTTCAACAACTTAGACAAATTTCTTTGAAGTTTAGGGAATTTCGGGAAAAAATTTCGAAAATCCTGCAATTGTAAAAAATGGAACGAGTGCTTATTGCCCAGAAATTTGACACATTTTCAGGAATAAAATGACAATAGTCCTGAAGAAGTCTTTTTTTGCATGCGCTTCCCCTCACATGCCAATAATCTACTAAACTCTAAAGCCCTAACGGGATATTGATCGTTTATTCTCGTAGAGTACTATCGCATGGCATGCAGGTATGGTAGAAATGACACCTACGCATGCATTGAGAAAGCTGCGATTAACGTTAATTACATATATTTCTACGTACAGCTGCTACAAATCGATTAGAATCAGTTTTAAATAAAGGGAAAAAACAAAAACATTTTAATTCAGAATAATGAATGGCGATGACAGACTTTCACTACATATTTTATCAGATCACACATGAATATCCAATGGATATTATCCATAAGTGCAGGTGGAACAACAGGACCAAATTTTGAAAACGCCATTTTTGACATGAACTTTTTTATTTTTACATTCATGCAGATCGAGGTGCAGATATAAGTCGGTATGTCGATACTGCAGTGTTCGCTAATTGTATTGAAAACTTCTGAATCAGAGTCATATTAGCAAGGACATGTAGAAGAAAAACTTAGGCTTAAATTGTATGTGTTGGTAGCCATGATTTTGACATCTAACTAGCTCATCAGTGTTACCAACACAGGTTTTCTTTGCCTCACGAATATTCAACTTTGTCGCTTGTATACCCAAGGTTCTGAAAAAACCTTGTGTATCCCTCCTTCATATATGATTTTAGTTGCAAGCGACGCCGACGACGTTTCACCAATGCATATAAAACACTGGGTATGGCCAAATCATCATACGAAACGGAGTACACAAGACGACAAACTTTGAGGAGGTCACGCAAATCGCCATTTACTTTGTATACAACTGAATTTTACAACTAAGGCGGTATGGTAGCACAAATATATATTGACAAACCTAGGATTTGGTATTCATTGCGTTTGACAAAGCGAACTATTTTATGTCTTATCGGAGAGGTTCGTTTTCGAAGTTTTTGTTTGATTTCATTATTATCCGAAAGCACACATATCCCTTTCATGTCTCATTACATGAAATGTGAACGAAATGTTAGCAAAGGTTGTTTTATAATTTATAAAGAGACAAATCGGGGTGGTTTTAGATTGTATCTGTACAGACAGACGAGACGCAATACGTACATGATATAGGTAACACATAAAATTAAAGTATTTTTCCGAAATGAATAAAATATTCACAACGCATTATGTATTCCCCATTTCGTTTCGAGCTGGATTATAATTCACCAGAGGGGAAAGAATGTTTCTCGAACACACGAATGACCTACAATGTAGGTCCTATTATAGTTGTCAGTTCCTGTTGGACAATAGATTTGATTGGAAAAGTTTTGAATCTTTTTTAAGAACGACTAGAGTAGAGAGGGGCATCTCGTTCCAGCAGCGTTGTAACCGTATCAGCAAGTATAAACAGTTTTGATTGTATGTGTGGATCAGCTGAAAAATAACTGAAGCAAATTCATGTTGAAAATTCACTGCCTCTGACTTTATAATATTTTCATTATTTTCAACAAAGACCGTTCAATTGACATTTGCATCACATGGAGCGAACATAGGAAATTGCTGGATTGGTATGCTGAGAGAATTATTTTAACATAAATATGTATGTGTTAGTTCAGCTAAAGTCGGATCAAGACATCCATACGCATGTTAAAATAACTCTCAAGGGATACGAAGTCTCATGCCTAATGCAATTGAGTGCTTCCCTCCATGTGATGTACTAGTTATTTGTTCAACGAGTGAACAAAAGTTGAAAATTGAATTTTGAGAGTGTTCTTCGTGACCACAGCGTAGCGAGAGCCACAAGTCACACGAGAAAATAAAATTGGCATCGTTTTTCTCGAGGTAAACACAGAGGTCCCACCTAAAATTTGATTTTTTTGTCATGTTTCCAACGAGAAAACTTGTGTTCTGACGGAGAAAATTTAGTTGTGTTGACGACTCTCTCCATTTATTCATTCCCTAATAATTCACTTATTTATCATTTATCCGCATGACTCGTATAATTCACTTATCCATCCCGCTCTGTTTACTGATCTAAATTCGTAGAAAACCTACCTAAACATTCCGAAAGATTATCAGGAAATTCTTAAAATTTGATGAATTTTTCGTATTTTTTTAATTTTTCGAGAATTCTGGAATTTTACGAATTTTTCGGAATTCCAATTTTCAATTATAGGCCCTGGAAGGGGCCTTCACCGTTCCACATGTTGTCAACAAAAGAAGGGTAAAGAGAGTCGTTTCACTCACATGTACGTGTAGAATTGAAGGAACGTAAAGGCTAGAGCTGTTTATATGTGATGGAATGTAAGTGGAACGAAAAGAACAGACGAAACGAAATCTAATGATGAGTTCAGTTAAACTTTCTCTTCTTCTTTTTGGGTCATTTGTTACACAAGGCGTGTGATAGTTATAGTTTTTGCTAAACAAGGAAAGAAAATATAAAATTTCAAGACGATCGATTCGCGGCACTCGCTTCGCTCTACCTGTGTACAACAGTACCACTCTTTTAGTTCCATTTTTGTTCGTAAAAAGGAAAAAGTGGAACAATTGTCACGCTGAATGTATGCAACGTTGCATAAGTTCCATTTGTAGAAGTAAAGTCAGAGAGATGTTAAATACGACGTCGTCATATTGACATCTATCTGAGTAAAGTGTAGCTAAAAATGTGAAACTATTGTAACGCTACATATATGCGGCGTGAAGATACCAACCTCCGCTTTTTTATTTTATGAAAAAAGTGGAATTAAAAGAGTGGTATACTATTGTAACGCTGGTCTTCGCTCTTGCCGCAAAACGTTGCTCTTATACGGGCTTACCAGTCACACGGACTCGATCGGTGTGGTGAAACCGTGAGCAAAGTGAAAGTTAAGGAAAAGTTTGAACTAAATTGAATTGATTTGAACTGTTTGAACGAATGTGAAACCACAATAAATCAAACGGAAATGAATAATTTTACAAAACAATGTAATTCTGTGTTATTAAAAACGTTACGATCAGTCCCGTAATCTGTATCGTGGAACGCTGGCTTCATACGCAATCGGTCTGGAGCTTCAATCTTGTTTGGACGTTTAGGGTTTCCAAATTTCAATTTGCTTTTGCAATTTTCCTGCATAAATCGTATCTCAATGTTCGGAACACCACCGAACCAATACAACATTTGAAATAAAAACGTTACGTTATTTTGTCTCTGTAAACGAATTATCCTCACAAGTTCACCCACAAGAACACTGATGTTAACCCATTCAAAGGAAACCGATAAATTAACCATAATTGAGTGAGGAAGTTCATTCGAAACGTTGTGGTTAATCAAAAACTTTTGCCTTTGACAAATAGTTCCGTTCGGGATTCACACACATACAATTACCTCTACCCTTGCTATCGAGAGAGGACAAACAATTTTGGTCACGTAAACCGTCATAAAGATGAACGTTTTTTTTTTTTTTTTTTTTTTTTTTTTTACATGCAAGCACAAACACAAGGGATATATCCCTTTGATGTTGATGGTTCACATCAACACGGTCTAGCCTAAATAATTGGGGGAAATGCTCGGTAATGGGAATTAATATTATTCTTGAAAAGTTGAGGATTACATACGGGGGGGAAGACATGAGCCGGAAGACTATTCCACAAACGAATCGCAACTGAGAAGAAAGTTCCCTTGAACTTTGCCGTGCGGCAAAATCCAGAAGCGACAACATGGGGATGTGCTCGTGCTGATTGCCTAGTGACAAGAGTCGAATTGTGGATAGGCGGGATCAGCGTCGATATCTCCGATGAACATTCACCGTAATAGTATCTGTAGAACAACGAAATAGCACCAACGATGCGCCGATGTTCGAGAGTGTCAATTGGATTTGTAACGCTTTCGTCACCGATCAATCGGATAGCTCTCCTTTGAAGTCTTTCGAGAAGATCCAACGTTGAGGGTGGAGCACCGACCCAGAGATGAGAGTTGAATTCAACTAGAGGCCTTACATAAGCTTTGTATATAGTCACAAGCTCTGTGGACGAGAAGAATCTTTTGCATCTCCTGAGAAATCCCAATCTCTTTGCCGCTGCCTTCGTCACACTCACTACGTGTTCATTCCACAGCATCTTGCTGGTAACATTCGTTCCGAGCAATCTTAGACTTGAAGTGTCTTCAAATTCGTCGGTCATGGTGGGCAGAGCCGTCGTCATCTCAGTCCTCTTGTGGGAGAACCGACATTTTTGAGTCTTGCCTAAATTCAGCTCAACTCTGTTAGCTCGGACCCACTCCTTAAGAACACCAATGTCGGAACTCAATGTCTCTACCATACCTTTGCGAGCCTCATCTACATCCTCTTTCTTCGGCACTTTATCGAACTTATACGAGTGGTGTAGCGTGCTGTCATCAGCAAATCCATGAATGGGATTGGATGTAGCGTTCAAAAGGTCATTGATGTAAATCAGAAACAAGATTGGTGAAAGAACCGAACCTTGGGGGACTCCTGCATTTATCTCCAGCCTATCGGAAGTAGCTCCATCAAATACAACTTGGATCTTTCGACTCTTCAAAAAACTCTCGATCCAGCAACACATCTCTGGACCCACTCCGAAAGCAGCTAATTTGCTGAGCAGGTTCCTATGCCAGACTCGATCAAAGGCTTTTGAGAAATCGAGAGCAATCGCTTGAGTCTCGCCAAACGAGTGAAGAGACTGACTCCACATCTGTGAAAGATATGCCATCATATCACCCGTTGAACGTTTCGATCTGAAACCATATTGCCTATCGTGTATGAGCCTGTTCGTCTCTAGGTAAAGCATTAAATTTTGCTTAATTACCTTTTCCATAACTTTTGCCAACACAGAAGTTATCGCAATCGGTCGATAGTCTTTCGGATCAGAGCGGTTTCCCTTCTTCTTGAAAACCGGCTGAATATTTGTCAGCTTCCAGTTAGCTGGGTAAACGCCCGAAGAGTAAGACAGATGAAAAAGTCGAGCGAGTGGCCGAGAAAGCACAGAGTTACAGTTCTTAAGAACCGTGGCGGGAATACCGTCAGGACCAGAGGACTTCTTCGTGTTGAGGCTTTTCATCACTCGGCTAATCACCCTATCTCTAAAGTAGATCCTTTTCATCCTACACCTTACTCGCGGCATAACCGGCGGCGCTTGGTCCGTATCATCTAGAGTAGAATTCTTGGCAAAAATCCTAACAAACGCATTCGCTTTAGACTCCGCGTCAATGATCGGATCACCTTCGCAGTCCATAAGTGGAGGAGTAGAAGACTTCACAAAGTTATTACTAACACTCTTTGCAAAGGACCAAAAGGACCTAGAATCATGGTACGTGTTCGTCATACGAAGCCATTAATTTGAAGCAAGTTTTTCTTATACACATACTCCATATGCCAGTTCGGTCGTGTTACAGTAACAAAATATTTTAAGATCACGATTTTATGTCTTTCTCTTGCTACATAAATCTAATTCTGAATATTACAATTCTTCGGTGGATGTTCTGTACACCTAGCTCCGCCGCATTTGCGCATACATTTTTCTTAAGGTCAGGTTATAGCGTTCTCTAACGCTATGTAAACATATTGCGATGGAAAACACCATAACCTGGCCTTAAATCTATTTTATTCGATTACGAAACTTATACATTAGATAAAGAGTAAATGAGTACCCACATTGAATGGGGTTGAGCGTGGAGCGTTCAACACACGATAAACGATTTACAAATAAGTTCGTTTGTTATACTATTTCTTAGTTGTAAACATAACACTGCTCCTAGCATTAACACTGAATTAATAAACGTCAAATTTGGAGATTTTAGTGGCAAGAGCTATTCTGACAGTTCTATTACTGAATGACAATTAAATATCCAAATATGCTACACAAAAGTGACAATGCTACTCAAAGTATGTTCTGTATCTGCTCGAAAATTTGTTTACTCACGAGAGGGAAGTTTGTATCGAGAGCCGAAGGCGAGCACTTTTCACAGTCACAAACAGTTATGTAGCAGCCCATAAATGCCATTTTCAGAAGAAACATAGAGTAACTGCAAATGCCTCAACCAAATTATTTTTTATGTTAAAGCTAGGAGCGGTGCTATCTTGTTAGCAAGTAAATCAAAACTGATTCATAATAAATCACTAAAGACCAGCGCACAACCATTTGCGTATCTGGTTTTCACCTACCACAATCGGACACAAAATTTACCTTGTCGAAATCGGCCAAATCCGATATTTCATCCCATAAACTTCTCATAACGTGTTGATATTCGCTTAATTTGACTGGATTACATTCACCTTTTCCTTCGATCACACACGCCCGCACAGCCATACACTCGAAATCCTTTTGGTCCAACTGGCCATTGTTGTCGATGTCTGCAAAGATGAAAGAAGACAAATGTATCGTGAAAAGTACACAGAATCACGTCGTACCGATGTTTACAAAACATGTCTTTACGACGGGTGAAATAAAATCCAGTGATGGAAATAATCAACTGTTATAGGAGATACATTTGTATGTACCACATACTGGGATTCATTAAATTAGTTTTAGGTACAAAGTACTGATGAATTTCATATCGTATAATGATTGCAATGTTATAATTTGCAATTAATGAAGCGTTGAAGATGAAGAGGATACTGAAATTCAATGCGTTGGAAACCAAGAATAGGCAGAAAAGAAGAAAAGTCAAGTATTTGTGAAAAAGTTTAAAATGTTGAGATTTTCTGTACAAATGTCAAAAGGCTCGAGGTTCTTGTGAAACATCAAGAAACTATAACTCTGAAGTAAGAAAACCTAGCCACCAACAACACAATCGAAAAGAAATTTTCAATTTTTTTCCCAACTGCGAACAAATAACTATTTCTAGAGAAACGCTATATTCCGCGACGAATTCTTTTAATTTTCAGCTTTAGAAATACTAGAATCGAATTGGATTTGAAATAAAAATTTTGATATGCACGGGTGAGACACGAACTCACAACCTTCAACTTGCCGGGCTGATGCTCTAACCAATTGAGCTACCATGGACATTTTTATTTCATAACACGAAAAAGAAATTAATCACGGCCCTGATTCGTCGTACGAAAACGTTTCAATAGTTTCTATTTTAAAAAGTGGGATGCCTGGGAGGTAGCGGGTAAAGAATCATTTCCCAGTTGTGCTGCCGGAAATCACATTTATGTTTTTGTTCGTTTTTCATGTTTCTTTAAACCAGTTTTATTTATTTTTAATAGTTTATTCAAAAGGTGCAGGTGAACTAGACTTTAGCCAAGTTCACTTTGAAAGGAATTTGATTTTCGAATAGTTGTTTTAATGAATTGATAAATTATTCATGTTCAATATTACAAATATAACCGTTATAAAAGTCACAGTATACGTCTGTTCCAAATGCAACATTGAAAAGTCAATCGTCATCCACAGGCAACATAACCAAACAAAATGCATGGAAAAGCGGTGAGGTTATTGCTCTGTGGATGACGTTTGACAGTAAACTGCACTTGGAACAGATCTGTCGAAACTAATGACAGAAATGTGCACAGACACACAAACTTTACATTTTCGCGTGGATAATAAATCTGTCAACAATAAGGAGATTTCGACTTTCTCTTTTTGTATAGCCTGTTACAACAGGGAAATATTCTTTTGCTCACTCAGACCCTGGGAAATGAGTCATTACTTCATTGATATGAACGTTAAACCTCATTTCCCTGGAACTGAGATAGTCAAACAACTTACGGAATTGTTTGGAACTTTCTATTTTGCCTTGTGTGGCTCGACTCGAGCTTCATACGCCACAGTTGACAAAATAAAAAGTTCCAAAGAAGAACGTAATTTACTATAATCTACATAATCCCGATTTTGCAAGAAGTAAGAATAGTGAGGCAAGGGAATACTGAAATTATAATCAAAATTTGAAAACGAAAATTAACGAAACAATAAAATAATGAGATTTGGATATGTGTCACGGGCAGAGTTGTTATAACTCTCTGAATATTTTATTACTATCCAATATTTATTTCCGGCGATGAATAATATATTAGACAAATTAAATAAAGTGCTGGCTATGATGTCAATGCAAGAAAGAATCGAAGAAAACAAGGCGAATGTTGGATAAACAATAAGCATATCATGTTGATGTTATTATTAATCAGAAATATTATTTATAAATATTATGATGAAACGTATGAAAGAATTTTCTCCTCAAATAAAACAAGAAAATTTAATCACATATACCGTTGTCCGAGTAGTGCTTTTTGAAACGAAACAAAGACGCGAGGGGCAAACCACTCAAAGGATAAAAAATTAATTTTAATGTTTTTCAAGCGATTGCCTGAACTAATCCTCAGATAACTTCAAATAGTAAGCAGGGAACCAATTTAATATAGCTATTGATCAAATGAACGCGCTTTAAGCGTACTTCGAGTGACAGCTGTCAAATAGAGTACTATTTTGCAATGAACGTATAAACCTGATGGTCTGTTCATACAAACCGGATGAAATAGTGATTTTACCCTCAGACGAACTAATTTTTTATTAAAATTTCACCAAATCTATCGAGTCCAGCAAATTCATGTTACGTAACCTCACAATTTGAAGTTGGAAACATTTGTTTAATTAACGCATCCTTAAAAAATTTAATCTCCAATGTTTTGACTTAAATCTACATATAATGCGCACGCTCTTTCAGGTATAGTAGAAACAGTAATATAAGCATTGCCGGACTGGCTCAAAAAAGACCTTCGGGCGTTGTATGGAGAAATGTATCAAAAAGCCCTTTGTTGTCATTTATCTATACAAAAATCAAAAGGCCCTTCGGGAATCGCCCGAAAGCCCATAGGGCCAGTCCGGCACTGAATATAAGCTAGAAAATTAAATAAAAAATGAGTTCGTCTGAGGATAAGCGAAATCGTTATTTCCTTCCCTCCTCACAAATTCAGACATATGGTTCAACACTATTAACAATGCAATTGTCAAAATAACAAAGAAAAATAAGTTTTGGTTATGGTTCTATGGATGACATCCGTTCGTGTTCGGTTCATTTTGTTCGGCTTAACCGTTGCTTGGAAGAAACATACAGTTTCATTGTGCGAAGACATTTTCCAAATTTTTTACAGTACCAAAATTTGCATGAGACACAAAATTTTAGTACACTCGCGGAATTTTGAAAACCGACACATTTTCTGTTTTGTGGTTTATTGGTTTTTTGTGAATTTTGCATGTATTTTTATATGGAGAAATCAGAAACTCAAGTAAAACACATGAACAGAAAATGTGTCGGTTTTCAAAATTCCGTGCTTGTAAGAAGAAGATTAACAAGTTAAAAAAAAAACATTGGAAATCGAGTGGTTTGCCCCTCGCCAAAACCACACACAAAATACAAATACAATTACTAATACTAAAGCAATCATCCAAATATCTCAAGAAAACGAATGAAGTAAATACGATGAAATGGACAATGAAAAATCTTTAAAACAACCTGTTGACATTACAATGAAAATAAAAAAGAAAATCCATGTGATGGGTCATTTCTCGGTTCTCCTACATACATACACAATTTGAATATAGTGTTTCGCCAGTGTGAATAGATGAACGAATTGTTTAGAATATTTGTCACAAAACGGTGTCTTAACTTGCCGGCAATGAGACACACCAAACAGTCGAATTAAAATCAAAATAGTTAAATGTTTAAAAATAAACTTTTCTAAATTTGCATATTGTCGTTTCACATAGGCAAATCTCCACTTTTACTGAGAATGTTAATGTTGGTGGATATAGATTGAATGCAATTACTTCGAGCAATACATGTTCTATACAACTACTTTTTTGGGACACACTACTAGGGCTGCTATATTGGACATTCTTCTCTAAAATGTTGAAAAGTAATAATGGAAAAGTTTTAAAAGATAAGCAGAAAAAAAAGCTAATTAAAAATTCATCGTATGATAAAAGCATTAACCTTTACTTATAACAACACCCTTTACAAAAGTTTGGTGAACTGAAAAACGTACAATATGTATGTAACATTGAGGTAATATCTAATGCTTTTATTGTTCTCTATCATTAAGGACATTACTCTACGTTCTCATTCATGAATAATTACGAATTGATAGTAAAAGACCCTCGTGTACTTTCAACAATTGTTGTAGTTTTCTTTTTAGTATTTTAACGAAGAAATGTCATGCCAATATGTTTGTAATAAAGAGACATTGTCGAGAATTTATGGTGAGAATTGTACAGTCAGTGGCAATGAATTTTTAACACGATTTGCTTCAACTGTTTTTCAGCTGATCCACACATACAATCAAAACTGTTGCAGCTGCTACGAGCTCGCAAGGCTGTAAACTTTGAAGATGACCTCCCCAAAGTTTACAGCCTTGCGTATGCACGCGCGTCGTAGTAGTAGAACCGTAAGAACAAGTATTAAAAGTTTTGATTGCTTGAGTGAATCAGCTGAAAAACAGCTGATGCAAATTCATGCTGAAATTTCACTGCCTCTAACTTTATCTGAAACACCAAAATTTGAATTCAACAGCTTGTTCATTTGCATTTCTTAACGCTACAGTTAGCACAAAAATGTTGGCTGCAATAGTCAATGAAATCAAGGCTGTAAATTTTGAGGAGGTCACGCAGACCCCAAAGCTTACAGCCTTGAATGAAAATAAATATGACTAGGTGTAGGCACTAGGCATGGCCAATCGGCCAATTCATACCGTCATACTCAAAATTGATGTCAAAATACTTTGAAAACGAAACGGTTTATAAAACCTCTATGTACTCCGAATAGACGTTAGACCGTAAGGAATTGATGTTTGGAAACTGAAGCTCAAATGTAATAGATTTTCGTAAAGAGTAGTACTACACATGAAACCGTTTCCTGCCATTTAGCAGTTTTCAAGGTGATAGTTCATTGTCACGCCAAAATGTGTCATTTTTCTTTCCCAACACAATTCGAAGTTTTATTTCCAAAACCATGAATTGTGTTGTGAAACGAAAAATTGCCCAATTTGTCAAAATGATTTTGACGGGATCTCTTAAAAATCTCTAAAATACTTAGTTGTACACTTCGTTATATTACATTTCTGGTACATTTCGTCATAAAATTACTAATGTCAGAGATCTATTTTTTATGAACTAACTTCACTGCAATGACGTTTCATGAAAATTTAACAGAGTGAAGTTATTTCACCAGAAAATAGAGCGCAAATATTGAAGTACCGAAAAGAAATTGTGACGCCTTTAGAGGCCAACCGACGTTTCCAATACCTATTCTATACTTTCTATAAAGTGATATGTTAGTAGTTATTTTATCCCTCACATAACAAGCGAAAATTGCCATATTTAAAACCTCTGTTGGCCTGTAGAGGCTCCACAATTTTAGTTTTAGTACTTCATTCTTTGCGCTCTGTCTAACTGCACTCTGATAAAATATCCATTAAATGTCATAGCAGTGAAGTTGGTTCACAAAAAAAAACTAGGGCGATGACATTAGTAAATTTATGACGAAATGTACTAGAAATGAAATAGAATTGTACGAAAATCGATTGCATTTGAGCTTTAGTTTCCAAACAGCATTTCCCTGATACCATTAAGGCAATTTCGTTTGTTTGAAGTATCATCGCTAAATGTTAGGTGTTTTTTCATAGCTCAGTGACGAAAAAAGGAGTGTTTTTGTCAAAAATATTTCTAAAAGGGAAAATCTTGTTGGAATTGCATAAAATCCTTTATCGCACTAGTGAGAAAAAGTTATATATTTCAATATCAAAGCAGACAAAAACGTATCCACCAGCCACTCACTTTGTAAAGGGCTCTCACATTACGAACTTTATTTATTTTTTGCAAGGAAAACAAGGGAATAAGAAGTAGAAAATTGATGCAAACGTTTAAGAAATAATTTGAGGTGAAGACATAAAAATAGTCAATCAAATCATCTTCCCCATTTAGAGGTAGAATTTCAAAATACTTATGACATGAACTGTAAAAATTGAGCTTTGGCATCAGAGAAAATTTTATTGATACACGTAAAGTAAAAAAGGCGCTCGTTTCCTCACTCTCAAATTTTACGAAAAAGGACATCATATAGACATTTGAAGCTGACAATACAATAGTGTCTTCTGCTCCAAGTTTTGAGATGTTGAATTTTTCAGCACTAGCCCAAATTTGCCTTTTAAAGAAATTTAGGGCGTGTGCAGAAAAAATATCATTCCAAAACGTGTTACACACGATGCTTTCTACAAACCGAGAGTCACAATAGACAAAAATCACAGCGATGCAAATTTGATCAGGCAATCTAGCAATACTCTCTCTAGCAAATAAACTTCGTTTTGAAGCTGTCAAAACACCACCTTATTTCTTTGTTAGTATAACCATGCACTGTTGACTAATTTCTAATTTTACATGTAAAATGCAAAGGCTACGTTGCAATTTTACCACCTTAATGAATCAATAGTTAGGTTGTAAGAGAAGGTATCTAGTCATATTGTACGTTTATTTTGCAAATTCGAGTAGTCAGACCGAATAGTTAATGTATTAGCGTATGTGGCTCATATACTCGAGGTCTGGGGTTCGAATCCAGTGAAGATTGAGGATTTTTATTTCGAGGATTATTTCGACTATTAACTACTTTTCAGTTATTACACCGACCAAAACAGTGAATGAAAAAGCATTGCAGAAATTTAAACAAAACTAGTGCGACAAAATCTTACATTTCCACACTCAAATCAGTTAAAAAATATGTCGTATTGTGACCCGCAGTTGCAGAAAGAAAAGGATTTTTTTTAAAACCAAATCCAAATTCATATTTCAGCTGTAACACAATCATTATCTTCTCTTTTACGCACAAATCTGGTTAATGAGTCTTCACAAAAATTGTATCCGTGCCTTTTACTCACTCACAAATCAATTAAATATTAAAATTTTAATTAAGAATTCGATCAATTATTCTCTGCTAATTTATAAGAAGGTATTATGCCGTGTTCCAGTTTCTATGATGATAATGTTAAATTTCAGTTCTATGTGAATTGAGCGAAGTTTATAACACAAAACATTCAATCTCGATTTCAATTGTTCGTTTCAGAATAATGGTCATTAAATTATTCTTCGAATGGACAGCAATATGGATTATTTAAATTAAAAAAAATTTACAAAACCACTTACCATACATATAACGCACGACGAAATCCACTCGATTATTCCATGAATATGCCATATTCAATACAAAAAACGTTATAACTTTATCTAGCTGATTCGAACCGATTTTAATAACGTTGTCCTCTTTGTCAGTTCAGAACTCACAGTCACCGAACATAAACTAAATAGAAAATCTGTCGATCAAAAATTTATTTCCAACTTTATTTGAAATTGATTTAAATACTTCAAAAAAGAATTTGATTTAATAATGAAAGTTTCCTAAAAAAAAATTCCTCGCTTACACAGTCAAAGTTTGTGCGGTTCGAACAAGTTGCGATCAACGTTGACAATGAATTCAATTCTCACAAAATCAAAATATTTTATTAACCTCTGTTCACTGGGACAGTTATTTCACGACTAACTACCAAATAATATAGCATAAGGTGTAAATTCAGAGCATTTTCACATTATAGCTACATGTACATGAAATTCCCAGGAGTAGTGAGTTGAATTGAATATATACATAGCGATGAGTGGGATGAAAATTTCATTCAAAGCGCAACTTTTCAACGAAAACGCTTGTGCTGTTGTTGACCTTTTACCGACGACAAATCATCAGAGGGCGCTAATATTCGGCAAGGACGGCCATAAATCTTCTGTTATCTATAGGTATGACGATAATAAGTAGTGAACTCTAAGTAATGTGGCACAGCACTGCTCCTAGCATGAATACTAAATTGACAAGTGTCAAATTTGTAGACTAATTGACAAGTGTCACATTTGAAGACTAATTGACAAGTGTCAAATTTGAAGACTAATTGACAAGTGTCACATTTGGAGGCTAATTGATAAGTGTCAAATTTGAAGACTAATTGTCAAGTGTCAAATTTGGAGACTAATTGACAAGTGTCAAATTTGGAAACTAATGGCAAGTGTCACTTTTGGAGGCTTATTGACAAGTGTCAAATTTATGTGGTTAATTAACAAATGTCAAATTTGAACACTAATTGACAAGTGTCAAATTTGGAGGCTTTACTGTGATTTCATCAACCTCCGAATAATTTCTATGTTAATGCTAGGAGCAGTGCTATGAATGTGGTCGAACAGCAAAAGGTCTATGGAGAGAGTAAAATTGATTTTGCTAGTCCAATTGGTTAGTGTGTTGGCATGATCAGAGGAAATCGAAGCGAAATTATTTATAAAACAACATGTTCGCATGAAGCAAATTTTCATCCCAATTTTCTATGTATACGATGGACGAAACGCGCGTTTATATTTCCCGACACATGTTTGCTTGATGGGTACATCACACATCAAAATGATACGAAAATTTGAGAGCATACATCCGAATAAAAATATTTTGTATTGGAACACAATAGACGTAAGTATACACACGCACGTTACCAAAATCAGGTCTCGTCACTTAGTGCAAGCAATTAGACTTAAGCAAAAAGTTTTTTTTTCATCCATGCGGCGTGAAGAACCCTATTTTCTTGACTCAAATGCGGTGAGAAGATGGGATTTTGTTAAAGCTCTCTCTGATGACAGTTCAGAGGTGAGAAAATGTTATACAAAATCGGTTCAAATTTACTCAAGTTAACACTTTGTCCTTACCGGCTGCCTCCAATTCCGTCAGTTATTTACGTAATATCAAACTTAATAGCCCCCGTTAAGTCGTACAGGGCTAATAAACACGCAATGCTTAAGAATTATCTAAAAAGAATTTAAGAGATTCAATCAACTTTAATACGAAAAAAAGTTCAACACGCAGATTCCGTGAAAACGACTAACTATAATGACTTGATAGTTGATAATAATCAATGATACAGGAACTGCGTCTCACCACGTGGGTGGGTCAGATCCCATGACTGACCAAGTTTTCAGAAGATTTTGAAATTTCAACTGATGAGAGGAATTCTTTTTAATAACAGCCTCAAAACCACTTTCATAAAAATTCCTCGATGCTTGTGTGGCCAGCAAGAGGTGATCAAAAACCGAAAACAAGTTCTTTTCGTATGGGAAATTCACCAGCTCCCAATTTTCCCAGAAAGGACACGGATATATATCATTTTTTCGCACAAATTTGTGTCGATTCGTCTTAAACGAGTATAGGTATGATAACCAATCTTAGGACAAATTATAAAGAATTGTACATCTTTGATCTTAGCCTCAGGAATAAAAATAGTTTTTTACATAGTGTCCATAGACATTTTTCGGTATTATGTGTGAGGGTTCGAAACTCAACCGCAGCAGAAAAAAATCGGTTGTCAGACGTGTACACAAATACACAGTTGGCTGAATCGGTTCAAATCTGGTGTAGTTGTGTGTGTAGAGCTGTCACACAGCTTACCGGTTAGAACGTTCTTGGGAGCTGTTGGTTTTCTACTCTTACTGCGGTTTAGTAGGGTTAGAACTGCTATAGGTACTAAGGAGCAATAATCAAAAATCCTTCAGAGTGTGCAACACTTTGAAGGCGTGGCTCAGAATACACGTTAAGCATATGGTTCCTAATGCTAGGTCCATGTAATGTAAATGCCTTCATTAGCTATAGCAGCACTGGTAGCCGAACGTGTCACATACGCTATTACAAAGCACCTAGCAGGGTAATAGATGTTTTTACACGTCAAATAGAGTTGTATTTTTATACCAATAATACCATTAGCAGCTTTAATGGTTGCTGCTAATGGTATTATTGATATCAAAATACTACACTATTTGACGTGTAAAAACATCTATTACCCTGCTAGGTGATTTGGCTATTAATATTATTCGGTATTATCTGGTGTAAGACCAAAGCTTTCAATCAATGGAATAACGTTTTATGATAACATTTTCTTTGTCGCTTCTTTGCAGATGGTGTAGTAAATATTTAGGAAGCCTAAGAAGTTTTTTTTTGATCTACTATAGTCTAGCATAGAAATTTTGCAGTTGCAGCCCGAACGAAGTGATTTTGCGCCAAGACATGAAAATATAAGTTTCCAATTACCAATATTTTAAATCAATAAAATCGTAATTGGTACCAATTTGATGAAAATATTGTCAAAATGAAATGCAAACAACGACGTTCCGACAAAATAATTGACCATCCTTTTACATTTTACCTCAACATACATTTTAATTAAAATTTTCATTTAGATTTGAATGTAATTCAGACTGTCAAAGAGCAGATTCCTTCCTCAATTACAGGAAATGCTTGCAAATGAAACAAAATCGAGGTAAAATATTTATTGTGCGATGGAACGTTAATAAAGCGTAGCTGCATTTACTGCATAACTTTATTGAAAGCTTTATGAAATTCTATTCATTTATGCAGCTTTTTCATTGTGATCCTTTTTGAGTGAATATCTCGATAAAGAAAAACGAGTTTAGAAATGGCTGGTCAGCATCTTCATCTGCATTGATAACGACGACAAAAGAGTGGCCTCTTTTATATCAAAATCTACAATACACTCGTAGAAAAGCATTGACAATTGAAGGGAACATTCTGTCGGCTACGTCAGGTAATATCAGCATCACCAAGGTTCTAACAGCTGCGATTGGTAACTTTCTAAACTTTTATCTCTTGCCTTCAGACCTTTACATGTTGCTGTTATTTCTTATCTTCAGGCATGAAGAGCTATGATAGGCAATGTCCCTATGCGTTGCGTATGTAAACTGAAGTATTTATAAGTTTCCATTGTAGATGTCTCATTGAGCCAAGTGGTGTTAGAGTATTTGCTTTGAACGTGGAGGAAACGATGTTGAATCTCAAATATATATTTTTTTTAAATACTTATTGGTGGTATAAGCCTAGCCACACTTTTATTGCAAATAATAAAATACTTGAATATTCAATTAGACCCTAATTTTGTGTTGTGACTCCTGTGGTTAGTACGGCTCCATGATGCAAGTCCACTATACAAAAATATATTTTTTTAGGGACTAACGACCATTTTGACCTTTACTCTTTGGCTCTTAAAGCATGTTATTCGTAATTTGGGAGTTTAACGAGGTATCTAAAGTCACAATTGGTTAAGATTTGGCTGAGATATTTTATGTCACATTGTAACTTTTTGTGTGAAAATGGTCAAATTTTACTCATTTTGAAATGATGAATTTTAACAACCATGTTTGTGGTCAATTTCTATCTCGAGATTCACACAAGCGATGGTGATAATTTACCTTGGAAGTTACCACAAATTGGATTTTTAGTAGGGATTGTGCGTTAGATTCTCAGATAAAATGTCTCCTTTCGCTCATCATTTCATCTCTGTGTGTGTTGAACGTATAATCGATAAGATCGTAGCATTCTCATCAACTGCATACGATCAAGTAAACTCTGGTGAAAAACTGTTCTCTGTTCTGTTTATTTCTTAAGCAGGTAGGAACTTCTAACAGGTTATGGGCCCAGGTCGGGGATAGGACAGCGGCAAATTTCACACACGAAACACGATTTCCATCATCTGTTCGGACGAAGCAAATTTTGCTCTAGCGAAAAAGTCAATTTTATTCGCATTCAAAGCGAGCAAGACTTGTGTTTTAATTTATTTGGCTTAAGGTCATAAATTAGACTCTCCATATCAGTTGGAGTTTGTGCGAAATCGTTGTCGGTTTTTCCACCGCTCTGAAAGTTTTACGTTCGCATCGGCATAACCTCACTTTCGACGGAGTTCGGAATTTATCGACCAGCAGATACAACTCGATGTCATTATGAAGCTAAAGGTTTCATCAAAAGCGCCAGGGCTATCCAGAGCTCGTATTTCCACATTCGATGTAATTGAAAACGCTGGATCCGGCGATTGTTTATTTTTGTCCGTGTTGGATTTCATGCAACGCAGCAAAAGCTCGTTCAAAGAAATCTCCCTTGACGTCATCGGCTTGCGACACAGGGTGGTCGAATACCTCTTCTCGAAGAATGCAGTTGGTTTCCGGTCGAATTGGGAGAGACTCGCAGACAACATACTGTACAACTTACACACACAGCTTCCTATTTTATTAAGCAATGACACATCCAAAGAAGAAGCTAAGAAAGAAGCTTATAAGGCATACATCAAAGAATCAGGTAACGATGGAACCATGACTGAGCTGACGTTGATTGCCGAAATGTTCGGTTTCGATTGTAGTGTCGTCCGTAGGATTGGTCACGACGAATTTAACTGTTTCGATTTATGTGTCAGCAGCAATGGTAGTATTGACGCTCCGAGACCTCGGATGTTCATCTATTTCACCGGTCAACTGACCACAGGTCACTTTCGTAATTTGCATCCGCATAAAGCGAACAAAGGTCCCCTCATTGAACCTGGTCAGTACGTGTTCACGGCAAGTAGTTCTAGTGAAAATTCGGACTTGATTTCGATCACGAACAGGTTCGACAAGGTAACTGGCCCGCCCCCCGCAACCGCCAACGATCTAACTCCTTGTCCACATTGTCCCATAGAAACCCGCAAATCTTTCAGAGGCCAACGTGGATTGAAAACACACATACGAAGACGTCATCCGGACTTACTCGTCAACACGCAAACATCGCAGGCCGACCACGATTTCACGTCCATAGGTGATCAACTCGCGCAGTTGAAGTCACGAACGCGCCTGCTTCTTAGGATCCCTAAAAGTGCGAGAAAATCAGTAGCTGAACAGCTATCCCGGACAATCGATACAGTGGTCAAACGCAATGACACAGATTCTTGGAACGATCTGCTATTGTTTGCTTATAAAGTTTTACGGATTCCCGAACGCACAGGTAAATCGCTAGTAACTTCAATCAAAGACAATTCGACATCTATGACGTTGCCAATTTTATCAGACCAACAACGTACTCCTGTATCGTTAGAGAAGAGGGTAGAAGCTAAATTGGCCAATAATGACGTCAGAGGTGCTGTCAAGATTTTGAGTTCGGATGATACTCTCGCACCTTTCGACGACGTTATGCATCAAGAATTGATTAAAAAACACCCGGCACCTTCTCGTGAAGTAATCATTCCAAGTGTGGAAAAATCTGATATTTGTCATCTCGTCGTATCTCCGAAGGACGTGAAATGCGGCATTGCCTCATTTTCACACGGCTCAGCTCCAGGCCTGGACGGTTTCCGTCCACAACACATCAAAGATTTAACGTCGTACTCCGCAGGCGATGCTGGCCCTCGACTGTTGAATTCGATCACAGACTTGTGTAACCTGATGTTGAGTGGCACCGTAGACAAAGGAATTTGCTCAGTGCTTTACGGTGCAGCTCTGTGCGCATTAAACAAAAAAACCGGTGGCATACGACCGATTGCAATCGGCAACTATTTCAGACGTCTCACCGCTAAGATCGGTTGCTTTAAACTTCGCAACACTTCAGCTAAACATTTGGGTCCTCACCAAATGGGCGTTGGAATTCAGAAAGGCGCAGAAGCCGTCATACACGCAACGCGTACTTGGATCAACTCGTCCATTAATCGCAACAAGATTTTGCTGAAAATCGATTACTCCAACGCATTCAATTCAACTGAACGAGACTCAATGCTGATAGAAATCAAAAATCAAGTTCCACCACTCTTCCCGTTTTTACATCAGTGCTATAGTTCACCATCAAAACTATACTTCGGTGACCGAAACTTACAGTCGCAGGTAGGCGCGCAACAAGGCGATCCGGCAGGATCATTAGCCTTTAGTCTCGCCATTCAACCAATAGTCGAAGAAGTCACAACTGATTTGAATGCATGGTACTTGGATGACGGAACCGTTGGTGACTCGACAGACATCGTGTACGAAAATTTCAAGATGATAATTGAACGATCAAAAGCCTTAGGACTAATGATTAACCCTTCAAAGTGCGAGCTATTTTTTTGCTCAGGTACAGTGGATGAACGTATCGTCGAAAAATTCAACGAAATATCTCCGGGCATTCAAGTGGTCGATCAATCGAGCTTATCATTGTTGGGTTCACCGCTTTTTGATCAGGGTTTTGAAACAGCAGCAGCGGAAAAACTTCGTTTGTTGCAATCAATGACTTCAAGACTAAAGAATCTGAACTCACACGCTGCCTACTTTTTGCTCAAGAATTGCTTCGCCATACCGAAGTTAACTTACTTTCTTCGTACGTGCCCCTCCTGGAGGTTTTCGAATTTTTTATCCGGCTTTGATATTGAGATTCGTCAAAGTCTGGAAAGCATTTTGAACATACAATTCGATGATAAAAATTGGATTCAGGCAACATTGCCAATCAGTCAAGGTGGAATCGGTGTCAGACGCGCTTCTGACATAAGCTTGCCGGCATTCCTCGCCTCAGCCTTTGGTGCTAGACCTCTCGTCGCTAACATACTCAACAATACGGGCAACGATGTTTCTATTCACCATTTGGATGAGGCTCTGCATTTGTGGCAAACGTTAAACGCTTCCGATATTCCTCAGAACCCAAATTTTCAAAGAAACTGGGATTTATTAAATGTTAAAAGGATTGTCGACAAAGAGTTACATTTCGACACGGCTAAGGATATTGCCCGCTTCACCGCTCTGCAGGCACCAGAATCAGGCAAATGGCTAAACGCTCTGCCAGTACCAAACAACGGTACAATGCTTGACAACAACACCATCAGGATATGCATCGGTCTGCGACTAGGTGCAAGAATCTGCCATCCACATTCTTGTCGGTGCGGTTCATCGGTTTCGGAAGACGGTACACACGGCCTAAGTTGCACGAAGAACAAATCAAAATATTCCCGCCATTTCGAGATCAACAACATCCTGCACCGTGCTTTATCATCAATCAACGTACCATCCACGCTGGAACCACCGGGTTTGTCTAGGAAAGACGGCAAACGCCCCGACGGCCTGACATTAATTCCTTGGGCAAACGGTAAAGCACTTATATGGGACGCCACGGTACTAGACACATTGGCCAATTCGTACGTGCCTAAAACTTCATTACGCATCGGTGCGGCAGCTGAATTAGGCAGCAAACTCAAACACAAAAATTATGCAGAACTGAAAGCTGCAAATTATATTTTCGTGCCTGTTGCATTGGAGTCGTTTGGCCCTTGGGCAACGGAGGCAAAAGATTTTATTAACACAATCGGTTCCAAGCTCAACAATTTGACCGGTTCGAAAACGTCCTGCTACTACCTGCATCAGAGAATATCGCTTGCAATTCAACGCTACAACGCGTCTTGTGTTATGGAAACGATCCCGGCGACGTCTCCTCTAGACGAAATTTTTTATATTCTATCAAAACGACCCCTGGTCGTTTAACTTTCGGTTTTTATGTACGAATCAAATTTTACCTTGAATAAAAACTTTTAAAAAATTTCCATCATTTGGCCCATTTTTAAGTAATTTATGAAAAAAAAAAAACAATCGGAAGCATTTAGTTAACATTTAGTTAACAATCGGAAAACAAAGCAATACTGACACGGACTGAAAACGGATTTATACTTAGAATGTGAAGCAACAGAAAAAGGAAAAGCTTTGAAGACAGGAATGAAAACAGCACAAAAATTGGATTGCAATTACAGTGCAAAGAATAATTGAAAGAGAAACAGTCAAATGTTATTTATGGTAAGGGCGAAGAAAAGAAAATAAAAGAATGAAAGTGAAGAAGAAGAAGAAGACGATGATAAGCATAAGAAGGACATGATAGACAAGAGAAAACAAAATCAAGAATTTGACAAAATTTGAGCAAATACAAGAAAGAAGTAGAAGAAGAATATTTGGAACAGAGTTTGATCAATTTTTGATTTCATGGAATGCATGAGAATGAGAAGTGAATGTATAATTGTAGCATTCTCTTCAATTGCATTATGTAATTTGCATACAATCAAGTAAGGGGCCATTCACAAATTACGCACGCACCAAATTCGAAATTTCAGACCCCCCTCCCCCCTTGCACGCGAAAATGTATGGAGAAAATTTCAAAAGTGTATGAAGCGTACGCTTTTGTCAAACCCCCCCTCCCCCCTTAAGAGCGTGCGTAATTTGTGAATGGCCCCTAAACTCTGGTGGAGTAAGCTCTCTATTCGTTAGATAGATTGGAACTTCTAACATAATGGTTTAGAAAATGTGGAGATGTTTGGACCTTCTCTGCAATTTTTTTTAGACCTTTTGTCTGATGATCGAAAAATGTTGAGCAAAATTAACCAGATTGAACCCAATTATACACTATTTTAATGTGAATGCATTGTAGCCAGCTACCAGAATACAGAAATCTAATTCTGAAAATGACGAGAACAATTAAAAAGATCAAGATTCGATATAACATTGAATTTGAGCCAACACTTGATCAAAATGATATACGCAAAATGTAAAAACCATTTTTTTTGTTAACTTTTAAACCAAAATGACAAACGTTTAGTTTATTGCACCAGTGCCTGTTTAAAACAATTGGTTCGTTTTTACAAAAATGTATATTTATATGTAAAAAAAATAACGAACGACGTCTGCAACATTAAAATAACGTTAAAACTATCGCCCGCGACATCAAGATCATCTCCCGTACATCAATCTATCTACGGCTAGACAAAAAAAAAACGATTTTGTTAGTTTGTAGGTAAAGGGATCAAGCGAATTATTTTTAAAAATAATTTAAATCTATTCGTGCATTGTTTACATGCCTGATGTATATCTGAGAAGCAATTGGGCCAAAGCCAGATTGAAATAAAGGTTTTCTTTTTTAAAGAAAAAGGAAAATCGAAATTAAACTTTTCATTAGGCAGTCCAAAATTGAGTTTAGTATTTCCAAGGCTGTCAACTTGGGGTAGGTCATGCAGATACAGATACGCTGGTGACACACTACACTTGACGATAAAATGGTCTCGAAAGTTTACAGCCTTGAGACTTGAGTATTTCAATGTTAGACAATAAGTGTAAAATTCAAAACAGTGCGTGTACTGTCTACATAGTATCGCGTAGACTAAAAATCAACGAATGGAAAATATTAATACAAAGTGTTCATTCGATGCTGGTAATTATAATTAACGCGCCACGTTAAGAAGGCGTCGTGACGCAAGTCCTAACACACTAAAAAAATGTAAAAAAAATCCGCTGGACTTTTCCCCCTTTGTTTCTATTACCCTTAAATTAACATATTTGGGCGTCCATACGAGATTTGGTTGAGATATTAAATTTCAAACTTTGGAAATTCGAAAACTTTGAAAAACGGATTTTCGTAAGATAAAATATATTCCAGCGATGGAATTTTTAAGTTTACTTTCTACAAAACTTTTAAATCACTTTACCAATATTTTCATCAGATTGCTACCAATTCGACAAAAAATGCAAGTTTCGGATTCAGTGTCTCCCGAACATTGATTGTATGAGCGGTTGACGAAAAGAAGAGTTTTTTTTACTTGAGTTTGACAGTTTTTTCCTTCTGAGTTTCCTTACATTTTTGCTTTCCTTTAGTATTCAGTAAAAAAGATTTCTGCTCTTTAATTTTTCCTATTTAATTTTCATGTGCGATACTTTAAAATGAGTCAAGTTCAACGTAAAGTAGAAGGGTTTCCTTTGCCCACAATGATATGTTTTAGATTGTATTTGTTCTATATAAACAAATAAAGAAAGAAAAAAAATGGACAAAAATAATTGGTAAAACGAGTTATTTATAACGCTCTCCCAAAATTAAATAACGCTCCAATATTACCATCAATTTTCAAACTTTTTGAAAATACAAATTTGACAGAAAACGTATGGAAGCGTGAACTGAAAAATTGATTTGCTTTGTCAAGGTAAATAAATAAAATGTTGTACCTATCGCAAAACAAATGGCCCAGGTTTTTGAGCAACTTTGTCATTTTAAAGAAAGGGAGAGATATTGTTTATAGCGAACTTTCGTGCCACTGCACATCTGATTCAGTTATATATGGCATTGCCTCAGTTATATATGGTTATATACCGCCCATATATTTACGGTAGGCCTTTACCAGGCTTTACGGTGAAACTTTTGAAATACTCGGTGAGGTTGGCTGAAATTTTCAGGGTCTGCTAAAGACGGAATTTTCATAAAAGTCAATTATTTCGGAGCTATGTGAGTCATAATTCGGGAAATATGTCAGATAGCAAGTTCGTTTAACCTGTCACATACGGCTATTCATCTGTTACCGATAACGACGACAAAAGTAATGACAAGCTCCGAGTAATATGGTCCTTTATATATAGTAAAATGCAAGCTAAAAAAATTGAAGTAAAAGATTTGAAATTAACAGATTAAAAATCCTAGTTGCTCATTTGGAAGCTATGACAGTTTAAAGTGTATTTTAGCTGAGTTTAAGAGGTGGATACAATCATACGGGTTTGCAAAGCCCTATGTTTTAATGGAAATTCCACTTACAGTGGAAATGTGACACAAATCTAAATTTAGTCTCTAACACAGTGGCAGACGATTCGGCTTTATGAATGTGTTTCATTCAGGACATATATTCTGTGTTCTTCAGTTTTCTTTACAGTGATTTAATCAATATCTGCACTGTGTGACGCACCGTATTTGGCTTTTCAGTTGTTCACACTTTCCTCATCATCTGCCATTTGGAACGCATTACTTTTTGCGTGTCTAGGCTCCTACCGATATCAGTTCTTTTGCTAATGGATAACAGGACTTGCGTCACTCTTCCACTGTTAGTGATTTTTTGGGCGATTTTCTATTTTTCCCCAGACGCAATGTAATTAATATGAGCTAATTACACGCGTAAACACCGATAAATTACATATATATTTACTATAACTACTATTCTGGGAAGTACGCATAATTAATGGAAGAATAAGAAAATACGGGAAAATTATTGTAAATTTTCTGAGATGAACTCAATGATATCGTATTGAAGTATTCACACTACTCATATACTCATATACATAGCATCGTACACATCAGTTGTTGCACCGCTAAATTTACAACAAAAATGTTTATTTTCCTGCCAAAATTTACATTATAAACATTCGCTATTATATCGTCTCAACTTCATATTTAACGTGAAGAAGACACACAATGATGTTCGTCTCTATTGCTTAGAAATTGTTTCAGTTAGACATTTTAATTATTTATTGTAAGAACCGAAGGAGAAAAAAGCAAACAGAAACTTTTTTTTTTCTCTCTAATCCTTTTCTTTTTATTCAATTATTGGTGCGTGAAACTGATTTAATTTTACCAAATAAATATTCAAATAAAACTAACAATCGAACAATTCTTTGAGGAATCGATATGAATTTGAAAATATCTTCTGGATAAATAATCAATAGGTTTTTCATTGAACAATCGCGTTACACTATATTTTTACAATCAACACATGATCTGACAAGAAAAAATATATGAATGAAAATGTGGGCTAAAAACGTTCCACATTTCTGAAGAACTTGTAGTACTTTCAAAATTAGACTCTAATTATTAAACCAGCGTTAAATAGTGGATATCACTCCAATACCCTGTGTCAACAAAAGTCGGCTCGATGGCTATAAGCTTTTCGATATCTTTTTCTTTTTCTAATACTATTGAGCATGAAATTTTTTGAAACTAAACTGTTTTCTGGAAAATGGAAAATCGCTTTTCCGGATGGAATATGTATGAAAAATTTAAAAGTCAAACATCTACCGAACGTGACAACCTTCTTTGAAAATTCGATTTTACCTTGAAAGCCTGATTAAGTGCTAGCATTTCGTGGAACAACTTTCTTCATATGCAATAAAATGACGTACATATACGGGATTTTCCCGAAGCGTGACCCGGAAAATTCCTAAACTTTGAGTTCACATCACACCGTCAATTCGAAACCTATTCTATTAAATGAAAGCTTTCTTGAAAGCTCGAATCAGTGTTTTTCAAATGCTTTCGTAAGTTTAGGAATTTTGTGGGTCACTTTTTGTAAATTTCAAGGCCGTCAATGTCAGATGATTTGGCTTGAAGAATGTATTTCTTCCAGGACATATTTTCTGTGTTCTTCAATCTTCTTTACAGTGATTTCCTCAAAATCTGCTACTTGTGACGCACCTTTCTTACAATGAAACAGTTAGTTATTTTTAATGACTAATTTTTTGGATCATTTATTTACATTATCCTCGTCATCTGCCATTAGTGACGCATTTCTTTTTGCGTGTAGAAGCTTTAAGCGTCACATTCACCGATATCAGTTGTTTTGTAAGTGAATAAAGGGACTTGCGTGTCAGTTCTTTTGTAAGTATTGTGTCATCTTTTCAATCGAATTTACATTAAAACATATGGCTTTGCAGACCCGTATTTTTATATCCACCTCTAAAACAAGACACGGCCATACACTGAAAACGGTCGTAGCTCCCAAATGGGAGATTTTTTGGGGAAAAAACCCTGAAACACGAGTAGACTAGAATCGGAAACTCTACCAACTTTATCTTTTATTTTATTTATTTTATTGCAATTTAATCCAAAGGGCTATAGTCCCAACTGAACATATAAAAAATTATAAAAAAAAGAAATACATACAAAAATCTATCTTCTCTTACACAACATAAAAACGGTCAAAGACCCAAAGCAAATTCAATATCACAAGTTAACATCATATCACATTATATAAGATTTAAAATATCACATCCAGTTCATATTTCACCAGCAGTCCTTCAAATTCGTTTTAAACTTTGTACACGACATACCGGGCTCATAAAGGTGTTGAATCGAATTGAACACTCTGCACATGTTGTTCACCGGTTCGTAGTTCCCATACAACGTCATGTGTTTTGCTAATCGAAAAATCCTATTGTTCCGTAGCACCCTCCATTGTTCGTTGAGCATTAGTAATGAGCGCAATTGCGGAGCCTCTATCTTTTTCGTCAACAAGTCAAAGGCGAAAAGTGCAGATGCTTTAAACGAACTTTCTATATGTCGTATTATACGAGATATGGATAACATAGCTTAAAATGTAACCTCCGAAATAACTGACTTTTATGAAAGTTTCTTCAAATTAGTTTCTTAAAATTATGACATATCCGGAAAAATTCAGTCAAAACCACTGAATATGGTGGACTCGTTGAAATCGTATGGATGCCCAGATTAGTACTGGCTCATTTCGAAAATCTGTCTATTTTGGATGAATTCTGGTGGCTCATGGTTTAGTTCACTAAAAATAGACAGATTTTTGAAAATCTGTATTTTGGATGAATTTCGTTGTCTCATGGTTTGATTCACTAAAAATAGACAGATTTTGCGGAGTGAGAAAGTTATGTTCAAATTGGAACCCACCAACTGATGTCATCAATGGCCATCAACTCATCGTGCTGCAATGTGAAAAGTTTCGAAGGGCAAGACAGTTGTTTCCAGTAATTCGCTAAAAGACTTGCTCCAAAAATTGAACATTGAGTGATTACCGCGTTTTATCGATCAGTGAAATTAGACTTTTAAAGAAGAATTCAGTACAGATTAGAATGTGGACCAGAGGAACCTCACCACAAATAACAGAAAACAACGACAACAAAGTTGAGACACAATTTTTAATGTTCATGGCTTACGAACTTCACCGGTATTTAAAAGTACTCCCACCAAATCAAACCGAGCCTTCAACGTTGAATATCAATTCAACGCCGCAACGTTTGACAATCAGCTGTTTGCCAATTTCAATCAAATACAATATGGCAACTGTCTGACAGACTTTCGATAAAAAGTTACTCGAAAAATGATTAAATTACATAGTTTTTAGTGAGTATTTTCGTTCAAATTTATGTTTTTCTGAACCGTTTTGTGTGCTGCTAGTGTTACCAATTATCTACTATTTCGATATGTTAAAGTGCCCGATACAAAATGCTATTCAAAATCTGGGGCGATGGCCTTCCAATAGCCAAATAAGAAAAGAATGTTTTGAAGGAAAAAATCAAAGTACCTTCAGTTCATGTTCCATTAATTTTCTCGGATATTTTCGCATAGTTTACTACTGTGTCCTCCGCACGTAATTGTGATCGTTTTGTAGAAACATTGCAAACAGATCTTGGTTCGACGAAAGAAAAGAAAAAGTGAATTTCAATGTCAATGTCCTTTGTTGTGGTTGTGTACCAATATTAGTTGCAATTGCGCATATATTATTATGTAGAGTCTATTTACGATTGCATTCTTACGTTATATACACTGCTGATATCTGTACCACTAAACGCTATTATGAATCACAGAATGTGTTCATCCGCGACTGTGCTTATCGAAATAAAAATTTTCGTTTCCAGGAATTAATTATAGGAACAATAACAACCTTAGTATTATGGAGACCGAACGGCCGGAGCACCAAGGCTCCGATTTTCTTGGTATGCCTCAACCGGGACAAATCGCTTATGCGAACATCAGCAATAGCAACAGCAATTTCACCACCGGTGACATTGTTATCGATTCCAGTATGGTATGCTACACAGTCAAATCGTCACCGTCGCTGTTCGGAAAATTTATCGTTATCATTTACAGGCATGGCTCTTAGGGTCATTATTCACATCGATGCTCTGGATCACATACATCACATTCTACAATTCCCGGGTGGTCGGCTACTTTTGCACCAAAATCATCAATCGATTTTCGTCGAAAGGAGTCTGCTTCAAGATCGGCTCGTTGACCATCAATCCGATAGCTGGAAAGATTATGTTTCGTGACATTGTGTTCGTGTGCTTCGACTATTCGTTTCGAGTGTTGGACGGATATTTCATATTTCGCTGGTGGCGAACGTACGTTCCGAAAGATGTGTCCGAAGATCTATCGCATTCAGACACTCGACTGTCGGTCATGTTGAATGGATTAGAGGTGCATGTTTATAACCGATCGGAGATGTACGCGAAGCTGGAACGAACATTCGGACTGAAGCCATCCATCCTAGTACCGGTAAAGTGGACTCTATCACAGTATATTACACCTGACGGGCTAACTGTTTATTTCATTCACAGACTGAAAATATGACTGCCGATGAGTGTGCGAAGCTGCGCGAAATGGAACTGAATTTAGAAAACGAGCGCAAGAACAGCTACTGCGGCAAAAAGAAAAAAGTCAAACCGGAGGCAATGGCCGCAACAACTTGGAGAGACTTGATTCCAGTCATCAAAATAGATATTTGTACCGTGAGTGTCGCGCTTCGACAACAATTAAATCCTCAGAAATGAATTGCGGATAATTTCAGGGACGATTTGTGTTCGGCAATCGATTAACGCCGACCACACTGTCAATTTGCGTGGAAGAGGCTCATTGTGTGTACAGTACCAAGCCGGCCGTTTCCCGTTTAGATTGCTTTATGCATTTTATAAAAGCAAAGGCCGACAATGCCAAAATATTGCTTGCCCCATCGCCGAAATACACGGGCCTAGTTGACGATCCACCCAGATACATGGGCGAGGGATTCGTTGTTATGATGTCGAATCTTGTCGAATTGTACTTCTACATGGATGAGCCAGGTATGTGAAATTAGACTCTTGGTTCCAATGAACTGGACAGCGAAATCTAATTTCAATTTTTATTGTTTTCACTTCCGAAGGTATCGTACCGCAGGAGCCACAAGTGCAGACATTGGCTAATGGCGATGTGGTCGAAGCTGCACCGCCCGTGTGGGGAATCGATCTGAAGTGTGGCAAAGGGACAGATTTCAGTTATGGTCCATGGGCGAGTAGGCAACTAACGTAAGCGCAAAAGTAGTTGACGATATTCGTTCCTTGAACAGCATTTCCCCCTCTTTCAGCGATCATTTGTACAAATTTTTCTTCCCACCGGATTGGCAAACGATGTTGGTGACGCAACCACCGCAGCCGGGTGAAAAACGCGAATATCAATCGTTTGAGATCAGTTTAAGCACGCTGAACGAGGCCACAATTGATGTGCTGTTCTCCAAGAATAAGGTATGACTGGAACGGTTCATCGATCGACATGAACTTTCGCCCGTAACATCTATTGTCGTTACAGGAAACGAATGCCATGCATGTTACCATTGGACCAGGTTCGTATTTGGAGGTGACCATGCCGTGGATAACACTTCAGGACGGTTATTCGACGAAAGTGTCCGGTCAGTTGTTGCATGTCGAGGCCACAACAAGTCTGCAATACCGCAGTCTTGCCAAATGCGAAACGTTAGAATTTAAAGTGAGAGTTCACTATCCCATCCGTTGGAACGATCACCAGGAATGGAATATCAATTTGACTGGCTGCAAAGCCACCGCCTACATAGTCTACGCTCATAAACAGTTCTTTCAAGATCTCGTCGAAGATTGGGGATCGAAGGCCAGACCGGACATCCTAAGCTTCGTGCCGTACACATGGAAATTCGGAATTTTACTCAAAGAATTCGAGATACTGACATTGTGCAACGAATTCAATTGGATTGACTGTTCCAGTACGAATCAGGAGAACAATCATTTGGCCTTCTGCGGGGATTTGTTTGACCTCAGCTTTGCCCTACCGTTCGATGACTTCTTGCCACAAACGGTGCCGTTACGGTTTTGGATTCATGGCGAAGGTCTGGATCTGAGTTTATATTTACCGGAAATCGCTACAACGCGTCCGGTTGTCCTGGCGATGGATGAAAATTTACGAATTTTGACACGCGACGGACAGGTGAAGAAACGCAGTGAAATGGTGTCGAAGAAATGGCGAAAGGATTGTCAACGAAGGTAAGATCATTCTGGCCCATCACAGCAGAGTCGACCGGAATGATTTATTTCAATTCGTTTTCAGTCAAGGCTGGATAGATTGCTGGAGCGTTCCCATCGTTGCATTGTCGATTCAATACACTTACCATCCAATGCCGCCGTTGGGTCCAGGTACTTGAATTTTCAAAACCATTTTTTTCTCTCGGAGCACTAAGCCAAAATCTTCTTCAGATCCCCAAGCTGACATAACAACACCCGAGAAGGAAGAACTTCTTTTGTCCCCGATGCGAATTCCGATTCCTAAGATAAAATCGCCGGCCATCAAATGGAATCAGTCCGACGGTCAACAGTTCGATCCATCAACGCTCCCGCCCGACAAAGTTAGCGTTGACATTGAAATCGGCTCATCGATTCTGTTGGCGTACGGCACAGTATTACGAAACTTCATCAATTTGAAGGAGAACATTTTCGGCGAAGATCAGGCATTCACCGACATGGGAACGTCGAACACGAAAAGCAACGTGAACAGTATGACCCAACTGCAAACGAAAATACAAAATTTATCAGCCAAAGAAGAAACTGCCAAATCCATTTCGGAGGTGAGTCTGACCACCGAAGAGAAACCGAAGATTCCGTTCGATCCTCGACTGTACCGTCCGTTGGAAGTGATTGTGTCGCTGACGATACACGATATTCAAGCGCATTTAGTTAAGGTAAGAAAGTGCAAATCAATTGCCACGTCGGTGTTGCTCGGAACTAACCGAATTTGTTGGTAGAATTGCAATGAAAACGATCCACCATGTCCAGTCGTACTCATCGAGCGGTTGGGATTCGAGATGAAGAAACGATTTTTCGAAACCGAGCTGCAGATACTGGTCAGTCCTTCATTTCTAATATCATCCGACAATGTTGTACGTCCGAATAAAGACAAGCATCTGAAACAAGGCCATCTGCTGCTGAGTGCAGTACAGGTAAGAATACTCTATTTAGCACCGTTGCACGATCACATTGATCAACATGAATGAAAACAGGTTCGAGGCCACGCAATGTTCAGCAATGACGGAAGGTCATTGGATGAAGAAACGCTAGAGTACGCTTGGATGTTGGAGGTACAACTGGGCAAGTTGTCTGGCAAGATTACCATTCCTCAGCTGTGTCACGTAGTGACCGGTCTGGAAACGTTATTGACGCTAGCAATTGATGCCGAGAACGAATTACGACCACCGAAACCGTTACGCTACTGTCACCATGGCGTGCCATCACATTTATGTTCCCATTCGAAGGATGAAATGAAGTACAGATGTCCATCGTCGGAAGATATAAAATATCGCATGACCAGAGTGGCAATCGATGCCATCGATTTGTACTTGATCGAAAGTGGCACTGCTCTGCATACGTGGGTCTCACCGATTCGTGTTTCCACCTGCAATCTGCATGGACAAAAAGTCAAGTCGGGAGTAACGTGTCTGGTGTCCACGGTGTTATTGCGACATTTTATTTCGACTAGCGGTCATTTTACTCCGGGCAGTGGCACCGCCGTCAATTCGTACAGCAACACCAATACGACGGGCAGTGGACGATCGGCCAAATTGCAGCATCAGAACTCGAAATCCGACGAGAAAAAGGAGGATTTGAATGTGCTCTTCAAGCGGGACGACGGTAATGCCATCAAATTCAAACGAGAGTCGGACTACGGAACGTATCGACGTGGTTCCAAAGACAAGGATGATGTGCACAATTTCCGTCGGTCGCGAGAAAGTGACTTCCATCATCGACGCGATGACATCTATTCGTCCATCTATTCGTCGAATCGTGAGAAAAATCGGGAAATTGATACCGAACCATGGCTGGAAGTGGGATGTGTTTCACTCGGCCCAATTATTGTGGAATCAGCTTCGGCATTACCGATACCTGAGCACTGTCTGCACTTGGTGCAGCATAAGTATGTGAACTAGTTGATATATCGTTTAGTTACCCTATTCAATTGACTTTAATGTTGCAGTTACTTGAAAACGCATGACAAACGAGCCAAGCGTTTATGGTTCCTTTGGTCCGCGGAGGGAACTCGTTGCGGTTGTACTGGCGGCTCCGCTTTTTTCGGCAGCAATAACAATGGACCAAAATTTTTCAAACCGTCCGCTCAGGATGTCCAAGACGGCATCAACATTGCACGCTATCAGTATGTCGTAGGCGTGTGTCTAGTGTTTCTCTAGTATAATAATGATCCATTGCAGAATTCACAGTCATTCCAAGGAATACGGATTCGGTCAGAGTCTACTACATGAAGGGCAGCTCGTATTTCACACACCGCCATACAGTTTGCAACCAGTTTCGTTACAGGAAGGCCATGAAAGCTTTGGCAAGGCGAACATACGAATTTCCAAGCCAGATATCGAACAGAAATCTCCACTTTCTCACCACAAACATTTTGACCAGTCACCGAAACCCAGAGATAATGGGTCTCCCAGCACGCTGGACAGGAAAAATAGACGATTCTCGTATGCTAATTCAAGGTAACGTTTATGGCTCTAGTAAGGGAATTGGAACAATTTGAAACCTTCTTTTCAGGCAAAACATATCCACAACCGCAAATGAAGTGCCTTACGCTCGATTATTGGATAGTCCTTCACGTGTGGGCAAGGGTAAAGATCAACTTGATGCAAAGGTATCACCGACCCCATCGATGAAACACGATTATGGCTCATCGACGCCGAAAGCACTGAGAATTCCTGCTCCAAAAACCAGCTCGTCAGACTCAAAATTGACTGTTGACTATTTCCAAGGCAGTGAACATTCAGTATAGCACCTTTACAGATTTAGGACTGAGCCAGCAGCATAACTATCATTTTCGTTTTCAGTTACAATTGCCGGAGGAAATGTCTCACTCAGCTCCGCAACCACACCCCCTAGAATCCGATTCAGAGTCATCACTCAGTCCGAAGATTATGTCGGAAGAAGAAATAACGCGGGAGGTATGTGCTGATCGATCTCAGTTATTTTCCGGGATTTCACAAATCCATTTCAGGTTCAGCGGACAATCTCATTAACATCGGAAAACCCGTCCGAGGCATTTTTCTCAGCCGACGAGGATCTACATACATCTAGAAGTTCTAGTTTACGTACAACCACCGATCGATTACCTAACATACCAAAGAAACGATTTGCGTCGGATTTGAGGTATGCGTTCGACTGCCTATCAGTTTTGATATTTTCACTGACTTTTGGCGGACTTTTCAGCATTGGGGCACAGGCAGCGCTAGACGGTAAATTGTCGTCTCATCGCAGTGACTACGAAATCCACTCCCCCGAACACCGTAGCATTCCGAAACGTCCGCAGAGTACAGCTGAGTTGGTAAGTTCGTTATTATGAAATCGATTTCGCATAAAATTCATAAACGAAAGCAGCAACAATGGAAGTCACTCACTCAATATTATACATTTTTGACCTTTACAAATCAAACATTTCATTTAGAATGAGGATGATCGACGAATTCATGGTCTTGCTACTCCGTTACGGAAAATGTGTAGCATTTCACCAAGACCAGAGTTCAGACATTTTAAGCCAATTTATGTGAGTAGTTTGTGCACGCACAACACACATTTTTTTTCGTTGTTTTAACATTTTCATTTACCAATTTTGTTGTGGATTTTACTTTCAAATTGTTTAAGAGTTGAAAATTTTGAAAATTTTTAGCCTATATTTAGGAGGAAAAATGTTCGTCTTTTGAAGATTTCTCTGAACCAAAATCTTAATTTGAAAAAGTAAAACGATTAAGCTCGCAAAAATTGGTTTGTGGGTGATAACTTATCCCACTTGGAGAGAAACGTTTGTGTAAATTTATGTTACAGGCAAGTGTGTTAAGAGGTATCGATGCTTTGCGTAAATACATAAATTTAGGCGTTTTTTAAAAACTGGATTTTAGACTAATGATGATGTCTTTCCAACAGAATTCATTTTCAAAAATGTACGACCGTAATAACGACCATGAATGTGTCAGCGTTCAACAGAAAATAGTTTTGGTTGTAGCTGCTTGACCAGCTCTGAGAACAATGAACAGTTTATGAAAATTTCGTTAAACTGCTCACGTTTCTCAGATCCGGTGAAACGACTACACCCAAAAAAAATTTTATTTAAAGCTAACACATTCGTGGTCGTTATTGCGGTCGAACGTTTTTCAAAAAGGATTCTGATGGAAATATATCATCAAAAATGAAATACAAGACACGCAAATGTGGGCTAAAATTTTAGCTAAGCATCAATACCTCTTAAATTATGACTGACAAACCAATCTTTCCTTTAAAAGTAACACATTTTCGCGTGCTTTATTGATTTTACTTTTTCAAAAAAAGATATTGGTTCAGAGAAATCATCAAAAAACGAATACTTTTCCGCCCAAATGTAGCCTACAAATTTGCAAAGGATCCATCGCTCTTAATCTACCAACGAGTTCAGTAATTTGTCGGAATTTGTTGTTTAAAAAAACTAATTTTGCATCTAAATGTTTGACTGTGTAATGTAACGGAACGTAACGTAAACTGGTTCTAATAAATGTTGGGTTAGATCACTTCAACTATAATTTTACCCTTTGCATACTCTACTGTCTTTGAAAATTCTGGATTCAGTTTTATTCCCCTTTTTATTTCAAGAAAAGTTCATTAACAACTCCTAAAACTTTGAACCGTAGAGCCGCCATATGAATGCCCTTTTAAAAGTATTACAACTAAGTATTATTCCCATGAATTCTTGCTGTACAGTCAGAGGCAGCGAAATTTCGTCACGACATTTGTTCAACTGTTTTTAAGCTGATCCACACAAAAAAATAAAAACTGATTATACAGTTTAACCACTACCACGTGCGTGCGTGTAGCAATAGTAAAAACAAGTATAAATAGTTTTGATTGTATGTGTAGATCAGCTGAAAAACAGTTGAAGAAATTTCAACGTATTCGTTCTAAATAAATCCGTACGTTTTCGAGCCCCTGAGGTCATTTTTTTAATCAGGTAAATTCATTCATGAAACGACGACACATTATCCGCATCATGTGAACATCTTCCATCTATTACATCTTTTGTCAAAAGTATCGATTAGAATTCGACACACAATTCTTCACTTTACAAAAAACCTTTCTTCATTTCATCAGATGAAATAGTATGGTTGCATCTGTCATTCCGCTCGCATTGCAACTTTTAACTTTTATTTTGATAGCGCATGTTGTCTGTGAAAAATTGTGCAACTAAATTTTTGGTGGAAAATGGAAAACCGATTTTCCGGCAGGAAATGCCATTTCCATTTATTAAAATACGTAAACTTTGTTGACTGATAACTTGACCAATTCTTAACCAATTTTTTTGAGTAAAGGAAAGGTATAAGTAAACTCTGTCGAATTTTTCTGAGATAAGGTGTGCTCGCCACATAGAAGCTAACCTATGACGATGACAAATATGACGATTTTTCTTGAAACAGAGAAAAAAAAGTCGGATGGAAGTTCGTCGAATCTCTAGGTCCTAGAACTTGGAAGATCTGACGATCTCAATAATTCCATTTGGTGAGAAGAAATTGAAAATAGTCTTGTAAGAACGTTAAATAAATAAATGTCTGAGTTCTAGAACCGGGAAGAGATACTTATCAATTACTGGTATGAGAAATATTGCCTACATAATTGCTCTTTAAAAATATCGAGTTTTTTTCTTTCTTAAATTGCCACAAAAGTTGAAGGTACAAGCTACTCATTCCTTTCCAGATCACTTTTACTCATCAAAAGTGATTTAAATCTGGCCAAGTTACTAGTCAAAACGTTGACAAATTTTTTGGGCAACTACCGATACCAACGCCATCTTGACCTAAGAAAATGTTGTTCCACGAATTGTCGGTATTCATTCAAAAAAATAAAATTATTGAAAAAGATTGATCACTTTGGGAGATATTTAACTTTTAACATTTTCAAGAGGACAATCGATTTTTCATTTTCCGGAAATAATTTAGGTCCACAGTGTTAGCCACAAACAATAAGCGATATCAAAAAAATTCGAAAGTTGCAATACGAGCGGACACGAAGATGCGGTAAACGACAGAAAAATTAATAAGACAATCTGGTTATTAAAGCAAAATTATCTGGTGTCACTACGCATTATTTGAAATATCTCATGATGATCACAAAAAATAACATTTTCAGTCCAAACACTTCTACATTTTAATTTACAAGTCAAATTTAATCTTTCATTAACAAACCGATCCCTCGCTGGGTAAAGACTGAAAAGCTGTTGTAGATAATAATGACAAATTTATTCATTTTTTTGTCTTTTCCCGCAACTTACGGCTATTTCATATGTTCACAACGAAAAAAATTCTGCGTGCCGCCATCTATTAATCCATATCTAACAGTTCCTTAAATTCTTTCAAGTCTTTCAAGCACGGCAGAGTAAAATAACTTTAAATTGTCGTGCTTTCAAGCGAAAATTAATTTTTCTTTTTGTATTTTTCAATTGTATACTTACTTGCACAATTTATCAACTACCCACCTATGCCAGCTGTTGGTATAATTTGTGCAAAACTCTTTTATTTTTCACAATTATACCCATACATAATAGATGTAGTATAGGATAGAGTGAGAATGGAAGAATCAATCTGGACTAAAAAATAGTTGTTAACCGAAGGGAGAAAATAAGAAATTCCAATAGCGATGTTTGTAGACAGAGTGAAGCGAGGGCCGCTATTTCGCTTAAGTTGAAATTTGTTTTTTTTTTAAGGTGAACACAACGTTTTTCTTATGTGCAAGGTGTGATTTACCGTTTTTCTCCACGAAACGAAAACATCAATTCGCCTTACCATTTTTGAAAATATAAACAAAGTGACAGTTCAAATGAGAAAAGTTCTATTTCCTCCTACTGGAGAAAAAATGCGGTTCTTTCCTCACTAGAACTGTAGTTCAACCAATCGTCAATAAAATTTAATTTTCCTACGCCCTATTGACGACAGAAAATAAGGTAAACCATACAGCACATATGAAATAGTTATTTGTTCAACGAGGGAAGAAAAGTTGGAAATTGTATTTTGAGATTGTTGTCACCCGAGAAAATGCAATTTCCACCTTTTTTCTCGAGGCAAACAAAATTTTCATCACAACAAAGGTTTCTGAACTCCCAGTGGAGGGGAGAAAATTAGTATTTTCTCGCCTCCGTTGTGAAAATATATTTCTGTAAGCGAATCAAAGCCCAAAACTCTATCCTAGACTACCGCTATGTTGTTGTCATTCATTTTTCAAACCAAATGTTCTGAGTTTTCCGGTGTGACAAAGCATCTTTGCGTATATTGATTCTTAACTCAACAAACCCAATTTTCCATTCATTAGGCTGAATCCCAAGAATCATCCTCCGGATCACCATCACTATCGTCCAATTCGTTCATATCAGCGATGTCATCACAAGAAGACATAACATTAGTTAATCTGCATATGCAAGTCAACAAGCCGATAGTCGACTCACCGTTGTTGATGGCCTCTTATGTGACCCATCTAGCACAGGTAGATCCCGGACAACATCTATTAGGAAACTCGGAAACTAATTTTTCTTTTGTAATCTAGTTACGTTGTGCTAATTGGTCACATTGCTGTATGCCATTCGGAGCTGATGCATTTTCCACGCCATTGTTTCAACAAAATGATGATGGTGGATTGGTTTACATTGGCTCAAAGCTGGTGCCACACTTTGATACGTATTCCAATTGGCGAGAAGTTCGTATTGTTTCGAGATCGGACTCCAACGGATCCGGTAGTAGTTCATCAATCGGTCTGAGCACTGTTCCAAAGTCACATCCATGGGATCCGAGCGTTATGTTACGGCACTCAGACAACGTCAAAGATGAAGGTTAAATGAGAGCAAGGTTTGTGTGAGAACGTCGGTCGCTAATGACTTTTCGTTTTCTAAATTTAGTTGACAACGAATTCATGAGCACTCAAAGTGATACGGCAACACGAAATTCTGTGATAATTCGATTGAAAGGTCATGTAGAAGTTATGCTCACACCATTGCTGCTTGAGGGATTACAAAGGTAAGAGGATGATTGGTTTCAATATTCGATTTATTTGCCAAATATTCGATAGAATCAATTTTTAGCGACCTTGTCTGTCGTTATCTTGCTTCCGTTTAGCTTTACTGTACCGTCTCTTCGCGGAGTCCTCCAGCAATCGCACTAAATCAATGAAAAATTAAGGTTGCAATGAAGCAGGAGAATAGTAGCTTGTTTGCTGCGTATTACTTTCGAGACTTCGTTTATAATTGTCCTTCAAAATGTCAATCTTCGTTTGAAGTATACTCTCGCGAGGTGTGGAGCGGAAACTGTGACTTCGTTTGAATTTTGATTTCCTTTTCGAATTCACTTTTTCTAAAGGAAACAGCTTTTAGTGTAATTTAAACGAAAGCTTTAGAACTCAGGTGTGTAGCGTGTACCTGGACAGCTGTCGTAACTGTCTTCTTCCGAAATTGGTTGTTTGATCCTGTCTAATTGATTGTATTCGTCACATTCTAACCCGTTACACATTTTTCCATCGTGTCTCTTGTTAAGGTGGAAACTATTTTCAAAATTTTGCTTCAACAAGTGTCGTTTGTTAACATCAATCTTTGGACTTTCACCGTTCATCAAGCCATCGAAATCTTGACGATCCGATGTGGACAACTGAGAAAATATTTTTCGAATGTCTGCCTCACTGAATGGCTGAAATTCGATTTTTATCTTAATAAGTTAGTAGCGACCTCCTTGGCTGTGTTTAACCTCATCAACATTGATACCGATTTTACTCTCCCGTTTTTTGAATGTATCGCCTGTCCCTATTTCACCATCAGCACTATGTGTTTCAACATTGCCATCGCGGTAATCGAAATCTGTAGACTTTTTGCTTTTAGTAAATTCATTCGAAAAGATGGGATACTCGTTTTCAGCCGATCGTTTGTCTTGCCAATTTTCGTCTATTGGATCACTAAGTCGGTCTGGTAGATTGGTATCGAGGTAGTCGCTTAAAAAGTACGTTTCAATTGATCCCGAATAAAGAACGATTACGAGTAAGAAATAAATAGACATGTCAGCCATTGATGTCGTTTCTTAGTGGCATTTAGTGTGACTTGTGTTCTGGATTGCTTTGTCACTGTCGATTTTACGTGCTTTTTGTTGCTCGTTGATAGTATAGCTTTAAATTGACGCCGACAATTCAAAGGGGAACGTGAGGAGGTCTTTTAACGCAGCGTTAGATCGTTGAGATTTTGTCTTTCTTTTTCAGTCACTCGTTCACTTAAAATTCAAATTCTTAAGCGCAGTAACAGCGTAAATTGAATGGTAAAACAGGAGTGGATACTCTCAGATGTTGTCACGAAGTTGCAAGACTACTTTTACCTAAATAAAGGACAAAGAAAGCCACCTGCTCCAATTTCTTCGTATAGTCGTTTGTCATGTCCGCACGTTAGCTACAACAACAATAAAATCCGAAATAAGGGACAAAGGAACATAGTTTATTCGCAAAATTTTGAGATATTCCCAGCATGATAGCTCCTCAGAAATGTGCTCCAGAGCTTTGGTCTTCTTCTTCTTCTTCTTTTTCAGCCTGTTTCTATCCACTGCTGGATGTAGGCCTCTCCAACTTCTTTCCATTTCGTACGATCCATTGCCATCTGCTGCCAATTTGTACCTGCAATATTCTTAATTCCGTTTGTCCATCTCTCTGGTGGTCTACCTATAGCTCGTCTTTTATATGGTCGCCAGTTCATGATCTTTTTGGTCCAACGTTCGTCTGTCCTTCTTGCAATATGTCCCGCCCAGCTCCATTTCAGAGATGCTATTCTTTCCATGACATCAACGACCCTGGTTTGTTGTCGAATCCATTGATTCGTCATTCTGTCTCTGAGTGTTATTACAAGCATACTCCGTTCCATGGCTCTTTGTGTCACTCTCAATTTATCTTCGGATGCTTTCGTTAAAGCTATGGTGGGACAGGAAAAATTGTAGAGAGAACAAAGTTTTGGAAGAAAGTTTTACTCCATATCTTCATCCAGAGGAGCTACAAGACGAAATAGCGTCAAACATGACAAAAAATCTCAGCGATCCTTAGTAGGATCTGAGGTCAGATGAGGTAGAGTACCAAAAAATAGTTTTCTCCAGCTGCGCTCGTTACCGCTCCCAGGACGAAAATTGAAGGAATTTGAAGAATAAGTCAGTTTTTTTGTCCCCAGTTCCTGCTTTTGGCATTAAAGAAGTGGTGGTATCTTAGTTCCCTGACCAGACTTTTGGAATCATCGAGGTGGTGGTAGGTTGGTTCCACGGGCTGTACACTCTATGAATAGCAGCATTTAAAAAATGAAGAATAGCGTGAATAGTGCCAGGCCCGTGGTTGGTTCCTGAAATTTATTGTCCATTATCTTTCCACGTTGAGGGTTTTGTTGGGTTTATTTCAGGATTCTTGGGA